>NC_140996.1:67886232-68486232 GCF_052327205.1 Somniosus microcephalus | reverse complement strand
GGAGTTTGGAGTTAGGAGTTTGGAGTTTGGAGTTAGGAGTTACGAGTTTAGAGTTTGGAGTTAGGAGTTTGGAGGTTGGAGTTAGGAGTTAGGAGTTTGGAGTATGGAGTAAGGAGTTTGCAGTTTGGAGTTAGGAGTTAGGAGTTTGGAGATAGGAGTTAGGAGTTAGGAGTTTGGAGTTTGGAGTTAGGAGTTTGGAGCTTCGAGTTAGGAGTTTGGAGTTTGGAGTTAGGAGTTTGGAGTTAGGAGTTAGGAGTTTGGAGTTTGGGGTTTGGAGTTAGGAGTTTCGAGTTAGGAGTTAGGAGTTAGGAGATTGGAGTTTGGAGTTAGGAGTTAGGAGTTTGGAGTTAGCAGTTAGGAGTTAGGAGTTTGGAGTTTGGAGTTCGGAGTTAGGAGTTACGAGTTAGGAGTTTGGACTTTGGAGTTAGGAGTTGGAGTTAAGAGTTTGGAGTTAGGAGTTAGGAGTTAGGAGTTTGGAGTTTGGAGTTAGGAGTTAGGAGCTAGGAGTTTGGAATTTGGAGTTTGGAGTTTGGAGTTAGGAGTTTGGAGTTTGGAGTTAGGAGTTTCGAGTTAGGAGTTTGGAGTTAAGAGTTAGGGGTTAAGAGTTAGGTGTTAGGAGTTAGGAGTTTGGAGTTAGGAGTTAGGAGTTAGGAGTCTGGAGTTTGGAGTTTGGAGTTTGGAGTTAGGAATTTCTAGTTAGGTGTTAGTACTTTGGAGTTAGGAGTCAGGAGTTTGGAGTTAGGAGTTAGGAGTTAGGAGTTTGGAGTTTCGAGTTAGGAGTTAGGAGCTGGAGTTTGGAGTTAGGAGTTAAGAGTTAGGGGTTAAGAGTTAGGAGTTAGGAGTTAGGAGTTTGTTGTCAGGAGTTAGGAGTTTGGAGTCTGGAGTTTGGAGTTTGGAGTTTGGAGTTAGGAGTTTCGAGTTAGGAGTTAGTAGTTTGGAGTTAGGAGTCAGGAGTTCGGAGTTTGGAGTTTGGAGTTAGGAGTTTGGAGTTAGGAGTTAGGAGTTAGGAGTTTGGAGTTTGGAGTTTTGAGTTAGGAGCTAGGAGCTAGGAGTTTGGAGTTAGGAGTTAGGAGTTTGGAGTTAGGAGTTAGGAGTTTGGAGTATGGAGTTAGGAGTTAGGAGTTAGGAGTTAGTAGTTTGGAGTTAGGAGTTAGTAGTTTGGAGTTAGGAGTTTGGAGGTTGGAGTTAGGAGTTAGGAGTTAGGAGTTTGGAGTTAGGAGTTTGGAGTTAGGAGTTTGGAGTTAGGAGTTTGGAGTTCGGAGTTTGGAGATTGGAGTTAGTAGTTTGGAGTTTGGAGTTAGTAATTTGGAGTTTGGAGTTAGGAGTTAGGAGTTTGGAGTTTCGAGTTAGGAGTTTGGAGTTAGGAGTTACGGGTTAAGAGTTAGGAGTTAGGAGTTAGGAGTTTGGAGTTAGGAGTTAGGAGTCAGGAGTTTGGAGTTTGGGGTTTGGAGTTAGGTGTTTCGAGTTAGGAGTTAGGAGTTAGGAGTTTGGAGTTTGGAGTTAGGAGTTAGGAGTTTGGAGGTAGCAGTTAGGAGTTAGGAGTTTGCAGTTTGGAGTTCGGAGTTTGGAGTTTGGAGTTAGGAGTTTCGAGTTAGGAATTAGGAGTTTGGAGTTAGGAGTTAGGAGTTTGGAGTTTGGAGTTAGGAGTTTGGAGTTAGGAGTTAGGAGTTTGGAGTTTGGAGTTTGGAGTTAGGAGTTTGGAGTTAAGAGTTAGGGGTTAAGAGTTAGGAGTTAGGAGTTAGGAGTTTGGAGTTAGGAGTTAGGAGCTCCGAGTTAGGAGTTTGGAGTTAGGAGTTAGGAGTTAGGAGTTTGGAGTTAGAAGTTAGGAGTTTGGAATTTGGAGTTAGCAGTTAGGAGTTTCGAGTTAGGAATTAGGAGTATGGAGTTAGGAGTTAGGAGTTTGGAGTTTGGAGTTAGGAGTTTGGAGTTATGAGTTAGGAGTTTGGAGTTTGGAGTTTGGAGTTAGGAGTTTGGAGTTAAGAGTTAGGGGTTAAGAGTTAGGAGTTAGGAGGTAGGAGTTTGGAGTTAGGAGTTAGGAGCTCCGAGTTAGGAGTTTGGAGTTAGGAGTTAGGAGTTAGGAGTATGGAGTTTCGAGTTAGGAGTTAGGAGCTGGAGTTTGGAGTTCGGAGTTAAGAGTTAGGGGTTAAGAGTTAGGAGTTAGGAGTCTGGAGTTTGGAGTTAGGAGTTTGGAGTTTGGAGTTAGGAGTTTGGAGTTAGGAGTTTGGAGTTTGGAGTTAGGAGTTACGAGTTTAGAGTTTGGAGTTAGGAGTTTGGAGGTTGGAGTTAGGAGTTAGGAGTTTGGAGTATGGAGTAAGGAGTTTGCAGTTTGGAGTTAGGAGTTAGGAGTTTGGAGATAGGAGTTAGGAGTTAGGAGTTTGGAGTTTGGAGTTAGGAGTTTGGAGCTTCGAGTTAGGAGTTTGGAGTTTGGATTTAGGAGTTTGGAGTTAGGAGTTAGGAGTTTGGAGTTTGGGGTTTGGAGTTAGGAGTTTCGAGTTAGGAGTTAGGAGTTAGGAGATTGGAGTTTGGAGTTAGGAGTTAGGAGTTTGGAGTTAGCAGTTAGGAGTTAGGAGTTTGGAGTTTGGAGTTCGGAGTTAGGAGTTACGAGTTAGGAGTTTGGACTTTGGAGTTAGGAGTTGGAGTTAAGAGTTTGGAGTTAGGAGTTAGGAGTTAGGAGTTTGGAGTTTGGAGTTAGGAGTTAGGAGCTAGGAGTTTGGAATTTGGAGTTTGGAGTTTGGAGTTAGGAGTTTGGAGTTTGGAGTTAGGAGTTTCGAGTTAGGAGTTTGGAGTTAGGAGTTAGGAGTTTGGAGTTTGGAGTTAGGAGTTATGAGTTTGGAGTTTGGAGTTAGGAGTTTGGAGTTTGGAGTTTGGAGTTAGGAGTTATGAGTTTGGAGTTTGGAGTTAGGAGTTTGGAGTTTGGAGTTAGGAGTTCGGAGTTAGGAGTTAGGAGTTCGGAGTTTGGAGTTTGGAGTTAGGAGTTAGGAGTTTGGAGTTAGCAGTTAGGAGTTAGGAGTTTGGAGTTTGGAGTTCGGAGTTAGGAGTTACGAGTTAGGAGTTTGGACTTTGGAGTTAGGAGTTGGAGTTAAGAGTTTGGAGTTAGGAGTTAGGAGTTAGGAGTTTGGAGTTTGGAGTTAGGAGTTAGGAGCTAGGAGTTTGGAATTTGGAGTTTGGAGTTTGGAGTTAGGAGTTTGGAGTTTGGAGTTAGGAGTTTCGAGTTAGGAGTTTGGAGTTAGGAGTTAGGAGTTTGGAGTTTGGAGTTAGGAGTTATGAGTTTGGAGTTTGGAGTTAGGAGTTTGGAGTTTGGAGTTTGGAGTTAGGAGTTATGAGTTTGGAGTTTGGAGTTAGGAGTTTGGAGTTTGGAGTTAGGAGTTCGGAGTTAGGAGTTAGGAGTTCGGAGTTTGGAGTTTGGAGTTAGGAGTTTGGAGTTAGGAGTTCGGAGTTTGGAGTTAGGAGTTTGGTGTTAAGAGTTAGGGGTTAAGAGTTAGGAGTTAGGAGTTTGGAATTTGGAGTTAGGAGTTAGGAGTTTGGAGTTAAAAGTTAGCAGTTTGGAATTTGGAGTTAGCAGTTAGGAGTTTAGAGTTAGGCGTTAGGAGTCTGGAGTTTGGAGTTTGGAGTTTGGAGTTAGGAGTTTCGAGTTAGGAATTAGGAGTTTGGAGTTAGGAGTTAGGAGTTTGGAGTTTGGAGTTAAGAGTTTGGAGTTTGGAGTTTGGAGTTTGGAGTTAAGAGTTAGGGGTTAAGAGTTAGGAGTTAGGAGTTAGGAGTTTGGAGTTAGGAGTTAGGAGCTCCGAGTTAGGAGTTTGGAGTTAGGAGTTAGGAGTTAGGAGTTTGGAGTTAGAAGTTAGGAGTTTGGAATTTGGAGTTAGCAGTTAGGAGTTTAGAGTTAGGAGTTAGGAGTCTGGAATTTGGAGTTTGGTGTTTGGAGTTAGGAGTTTCGAGTTAGGAATTACGAGTTTGGAGTTAGGAGTTTGGAGTTTGGAGTTAGGAGTTAGGAGTTTGGAGTTTGGAGTTTGGAGTTAGGAGTTTGGAGTTAAGAGTTAGGGGTTAAGAGTTAGGAGTTAGGAGTTAGGAGTTTGGAGTTAGGAGTTAGGAGCTCCGAGTTAGGAATTTGGAGTTAGGAGTTAGGAGTTAGGAGTTTGGAGTTTCGAGTTAGGAGTTAGGAGCTGGAGTTTGGAGTTAGGAGTTAAGAGTTACGGGTTAAGAGTTAGGAGTTAGGAGTCTGGAGTTTGGAGTTAGGAGCTTGGAGTTAGGAGTTTGGAGTTTGGAGTTAGGAATTTGGAGATAGGAGTTAGGAGTTAGGAGTTTGGAGTTTGGAGTTAGGAGTTTGGAGTTAGGAGTTTGGAGTTTGGAGTTAGGAGTTACGAGTTTAGAGTTTGGAGTTAGGAGTTTGGAGGTTGGAGTTAGGAGTTAGGAGTTTGGAGTATGGAGTTAGGAGTTTGCAGTTTGGAGTTAGGAGTTAGGAGTTTGGAGATACGAGTTAGGAGTTAGGAGTTTGGAGTTTGGAGTTAGGAGTTTGGAGTTAGGAGTTTGGAGTTTCGAGTTAGGAGTTTGGAGTTAGGAGTTTGGAGTTAGGAGTTAGGAGTTTGGAGTTTGGAGTTAGGAGTTTGGAGTTAGGAGTTAGGAGTTTGGAGTTTGGGGTTTGGAGTTAGGAGTTTCGAGTTAGGAGTTAGGAGTTAGGAGATTGGAGTTTGGAGTTAGGAGTTAGGAGTTTGGAGTTAGCAGTTAGGAGTTAGGAGTTTGGAGTTTGGAGTTCGGAGTTAGGAGTTTGGAGTTGGAGTTTGGACTTTGGAGTTAGGAGTTGGAGTTAAGAGTTTGGAGTTAGGAGTTAGGAGTTAGGAATTTGGAGTTTGGAGTTAGGAGTTAGGAGCTAGGAGTTTGGAATTTGGAGTTTGGAGTTTGGAGGTTGGAGTTAGGAGTTTCGAGTTAGGAGTTTGGAGTTAGGAGTTAGGAGTTAGGAGTTTGGAGTTTGAAGTTAGGAGTTATGAGTTTGGAGTTTGGAGTTAGGAGTTTGGAGTTTGGAGTTAGGAGTTCGGAGTTAGGAGTTCGGAGTTTGGAGTTTGGAGTTTGGAGTTAGGAGTTTGGAGTTAAGAGTTAGGGGTTAAGAGTTAGGAGTTAGGAGTTAGGAGTTTGGCGTTAGGAGTTAGGAGCTTCGAGTTAGGAGTTAGGAGTTTGGAGTTAGGAGTTAGGAGTTAGGAGTTTGGAGCATCGAGTTAGGAGTTAGGAGCTGGAGTTTGGAGTTAGGAGTTAAGAGTTAGGGGTTAAGAGTTAGGTGTTAGGAGTTAGGAGTTTGGAGTTAGGAGTTAGGAGTTAGGAGTCTGGAGTTTGGAGTTTGGAGTTTGGAGTTAGGAGTTTCTAGTTAGGTGTTAGTAGTTTGGAGTTAGGAGTCAGGAGTTTGGAGTTAGGAGTTAGGAGTTAGGAGTTTGGAGTTTCGAGTTAGGAGTTAGGAGCTGGAGTTTGGAGTTAGGAGTTAAGAGTTAGGGGTTAAGAGTTAGGAGTTAGGAGTTAGGAGTTTGTTGTCAGGAGTTAGGAGTTTGGAGTCTGGAGTTTGGAGTTTGGAGTTTGGAGTTAGGAGTTTCGAGTTAGGAGTTAGTCGTTTGGAGTTAGGAGTTAGGAGTTCGGAGTTTGGAGTTTGGAGTTAGGAGTTTGGAGTTAGGAGTTAGGAGTTTGGAGTTTGGAGTTTGGAGTTAGGAGCTAGGAGCTAGGAGTTTGGAGTTAGGAGTTAGGAGTTTGGAGTTAGGAGTTAGGAGTTTGGAGTATGGAGTTAGGAGTTAGGAGTTAGGAGTTAGTAGTTTGGAGTTAGGAGTTAGTAGTTTGGAGTTAGGAGTTTGGAGGTTGGAGTTAGGAGTTAGGAGTTAGGAGTTTGGAGTTAGGAGTTTGGAGTTAGGAGTTTGGAGTTAGGAGTTTGGAGTTTGGAGTTCGGAGTTTGGAGATTGGAGTTAGTAGTTTGGAGTTTGGAGTTAGTAATTTGGAGTTTGGAGTTAGGAGTTAGGAGTTTGGAGTTTCGAGTTAGGAGTTTGGAGTTAGGAGTTACGGGTTAAGAGTTAGGAGTTAGGAGTTAGGAGTTTGGAGTTAGGAGTTAGGAGTCAGGAGTTTGGAGTTTGGAGTTAGGAGTTAGGAGTTTGGAGTTAGCAGTTAGGAGTTAGGAGTTTGCAGTTTGGAGTTCGGAGTTAGGAGCTTGGAGTTAGGAGTTAGGAGTTAGCAGTTAGGAGTTAGGAGTTTGCAGTTTGGAGTTCGGAGTTAGGAGCTTGGAGTTAGGAGTTAGGAGTTTGGAGTTAGCAGTTAGGAGTTAGGAGTTTGCAGTTTGGAGTTCGGAGTTAGGAGCTTGGAGTTAGGAGTTAGGAGTTTGGAATTTGGAGTTAGGAGTTAGGAGTTTAGGAGTTAGGAGTTAGGAGTTTGGAGTTTGGACTTTGGAGTTAGGAGTTAAGAGTTTGGAGTTAGGAGTTAGGAGTTAGGAGTTTGGAGTTAGGAGTTTGGAGGTTGGAGTTAGGAGTTAGGAGTTTGGAGTATAGAGTTAGGAGTTTGGAGTTTGGAGTTTGGAGATAGGAGTTAGGAGTTAGGAGTTTGGAGTTTGGAGTTAGGAGTTTGGAGTTAGGAGTTTGGAGTTTCGAGTTAGGAGTTTGGAGTTAGGAGTTAGGAGTTAGGAGTTTGGAGTTTGGAGTTAGGAGTTTGGAGTTAGCAGTTAGGAGTTTAGAGTTAGGAGTTAGGAGTCTGGAATTTGGAGTTTGGTGTTTGGAGTTAGGAGTTTCGAGTTAGGAATTACGAGTTTGGAGTTAGGAGTTTGGAGTTTGGAGTTAGGAGTTAGGAGTTTGGAGTTTGGAGTTTGGAGTTAGGAGTTTGGAGTTAAGAGTTAGGGGTTAAGAGTTAGGAGTTAGGAGTTAGGAGTTTGGAGTTAGGAGTTAGGAGCTCCGAGTTAGGAATTTGGAGTTAGGAGTTAGGAGTTAGGAGTTTGGAGTTTCGAGTTAGGAGTTAGGAGCTGGAGTTTGGAGTTAGGAGTTAAGAGTTACGGGTTAAGAGTTAGGAGTTAGGAGTCTGGAGTTTGGAGTTAGGAGCTTGGAGTTAGGAGTTTGGAGTTTGGAGTTAGGAATTTGGAGATAGGAGTTAGGAGTTTGGAGTTTGGAGTTAGGAGTTTGGAGTTAGGAGTTTGGAGTTTGGAGTTAGGAGTTACGAGTTTAGAGTTTGGAGTTAGGAGTTTGGAGGTTGGAGTTAGGAGTTAGGAGTTTGGAGTATGGAGTTAGGAGTTTGCAGTTTGGAGTTAGGAGTTAGGAGTTTGGAGATAGGAGTTAGGAGTTAGGAGTTTGGAGTTTGGAGTTAGGAGTTTGGAGTTAGGAGTTTGGAGTTTCGAGTTAGGAGTTTGGAGTTAGGAGTTTGGAGTTAGGAGTTAGGAGTTTGGAGTTTGGAGTTAGGAGTTTGGAGTTAGGAGTTAGGAGTTTGGAGTTTGGGGTTTGGAGTTAGGAGTTTCGAGTTAGGAGTTAGGAGTTAGGAGTTAGGAGATTGGAGTTTGGAGTTAGGAGTTAGGAGTTTGGAGTTAGCAGTTAGGAGTTAGGAGTTTGGAGTTTGGAGTTCGGAGTTAGGAGTTAGGAGTTGGAGTTTGGACTTTGGAGTTAGGAGTTGGAGTTAAGAGTTTGGAGTTAGGAGTTAGGAGTTAGGAATTTGGAGTTTGGAGTTAGGAGTTAGGAGCTAGGAGTTTGGAATTTGGAGTTTGGAGTTTGGAGGTTGGAGTTAGGAGTTTCGAGTTAGGAGTTTGGAGTTAGGAGTTAGGAGTTAGGAGTTTGGAGTTTGAAGTTAGGAGTTATGAGTTTGGAGTTTGGAGTTAGGAGTTTGGAGTTTGGAGTTAGGAGTTCGGAGTTAGGAGTTCGGAGTTTGGAGTTTGGAGTTTGGAGTTAGGAGTTTGGAGTTAAGAGTTAGGGGTTAAGAGTTAGGAGTTAGGAGTTAGGAGTTTGGCGTTAGGAGTTAGGAGCTTCGAGTTAGGAGTTAGGAGTTTGGAGTTAGGAGTTAGGAGTTAGGAGTTTGGAGCATCGAGTTAGGAGTTAGGAGCTGGAGTTTGGAGTTAGGAGTTAAGAGTTAGGGGTTAAGAGTTAGGTGTTAGGAGTTAGGAGTTTGGAGTTAGGAGTTAGGAGTTAGGAGTCTGGAGTTTGGAGTTTGGAGTTTGGAGTTAGGAGTTTCTAGTTAGGTGTTAGTAGTTTGGAGTTAGGAGTCAGGAGTTTGGAGTTAGGAGTTAGGAGTTAGGAGTTTGGAGTTTCGAGTTAGGAGTTAGGAGCTGGAGTTTGGAGTTAGGAGTTAAGAGTTAGGGGTTAAGAGTTAGGAGTTAGGAGTTAGGAGTTTGTTGTCAGGAGTTAGGAGTTTGGAGTCTGGAGTTTGGAGTTTGGAGTTTGGAGTTAGGAGTTTCGAGTTAGGAGTTAGTAGTTTGGAGTTAGGAGTTAGGAGTTCGGAGTTTGGAGTTTGGAGTTAGGAGTTTGGAGTTAGGAGTTAGGAGTTTGGAGTTTGGAGTTTTGAGTTAGGAGCTAGGAGCTAGGAGTTTGGAGTTAGGAGTTAGGAGTTTGGAGTTAGGAGTTAGGAGTTTGGAGTATGGAGTTAGGAGTTAGGAGTTAGGAGTTAGTAGTTTGGAGTTAGGAGTTAGTAGTTTGGAGTTAGGAGTTTGGAGGTTGGAGTTAGGAGTTAGGAGTTAGGAGTTTGGAGTTAGGAGTTTGGAGTTAGGAGTTTGGAGTTAGGAGTTTGGAGTTTGGAGTTCGGAGTTTGGAGATTGGAGTTAGTAATTTGGAGTTTGGAGTTAGTAATTTGGAGTTTGGAGTTAGGAGTTAGGAGTTTGGAGTTTCGAGTTAGGAGTTTGGAGTTAGGAGTTACGGGTTAAGAGTTAGGAGTTAGGAGTTAGGAGTTTGGAGTTAGGAGTTAGGAGTCAGGAGTTTGGAGTTTGGAGTTAGGAGTTAGGAGTTTGGAGTTAGCAGTTAGGAGTTAGGAGTTTGCAGTTTGGAGTTCGGAGTTAGGAGCTTGGAGTTAGGAGTTAGGAGTTAGCAGTTAGGAGTTAGGAGTTTGCAGTTTGGAGTTCGGAGTTAGGAGCTTGTAGTTAGGAGTTAGGAGTTTGGAGTTAGCAGTTAGGAGTTAGGAGTTTGCAGTTTGGAGTTCGGAGTTAGGAGCTTGGAGTTAGGAGTTAGGAGTTTGGTATTTGGAGTTAGGAGTTAGGAGTTTAGGAGTTAGGAGTTAGGAGTTTGGAGTTTGGACTTTGGAGTTAGGAGTTAAGAGTTTGGAGTTAGGAGTTAGGAGTTAGGAGTTTGGAGTTAGGAGTTTGGAGGTTGGAGTTAGGAGTTAGGAGTTTGGAGTATAGAGTTAGGAGTTTGGAGTTAGGAGTTTGGAGATAGGAGTTAGGAGTTAGGAGTTTGGAGTTTGGAGTTAGGAGTTTGGAGTTAGGAGTTTGGAGTTTCGAGTTAGGAGTTTGGAGTTAGGAGTTAGGAGTTAGGAGTTTGGAGTTTGGAGTTAGGAGTTTGGAGTTAGGAGTTAGGAGTTTGGAGTTTGGGGTTTGGAGTTAGGAGTTTCGAGTTAGGAGTTAGGAGTTAGGAGTTAGGAGATTGGAGTTTGGAGTTAGGAGTTAGCAGTTTGGAGTTAGCAGTTAAGAGTTAGGAGTTTGGAGTTTGGAGTTCGGAGTTAGGAATTAGGAGTTGGAGTTTGGACTTTGGAGTTAGGAGTTGGAGTTAAGAGTTTGGAGTTAGGAATTAGGAGTTAGGAATTTGGAGTTTGGAGTTAGGAGTTAGGAGCTAGGAGTTTGGAATTTGGA
Organism: Somniosus microcephalus; assembly: GCF_052327205.1. NCBI lineage: Eukaryota > Metazoa > Chordata > Chondrichthyes > Squaliformes > Somniosidae > Somniosus > Somniosus microcephalus. The sequence continues at coordinate 68,476,472 of NC_140996.1, read as the reverse complement.
GTTTGGAGTTTGGAGGTTGGAGTTAGGAGTTTCGAGTTAGGAGTTTGGAGTTAGGAGTTTGGAGTTTGAAGTTAGGAGTTATGAGTTTGGAGTTTGGAGTTAGGAGTTTGGAGTTTGGAGTTAGGAGTTCGGAGTTAGGAGTTCGGAGTTTGGAGTTTGGAGTTTGGAGTTAGGAGTTTGGAGTTAAGAGTTAGGGGTTAAGAGTTAGGAGTTAGGAGTTAGGAGTTTGGCGTTAGGAGTTAGGAGCTTCGAGTTAGGAGTTAGGAGTTTGGAGTTAGGAGTTAGGAGTTAGGAGTTTGGAGCATCGAGTTAGGAGTTAGGAGCTGGAGTTTGGAGTTAGGAGTTAAGAGTTAGGGGTTAAGAGTTAGGAGTCAGGAGTTTGGAGTTAGGAGTTAGGAGTTAGGAGTTTGGAGTTTCTAGTTAGGAGTTAGGAGCTGGAGTTTGGAGTTAGGAGTTAAGAGTTAGGGGTTAAGAGTTAGGAGTTAGGAGTTAGGAGTTTGTTGTCAGGAGTTAGGAGTTTGGAGTCTGGAGTTTGGAGTTAGGAGTTTCGAGTTAGGAGTTAGTAGTTTGGAGTTAGGAGTTAGGAGTTCGGAGTTTGGAGTTAGGAGTTTGGAGTTAGGAGTTAGGAGTTAGGAGTTCGGAGTTTGGAGTTTTGAGTTAGGAGCTAGGAGCTAGGAGTTTGGAGTTAGGAGTTAGGAGTTTGGAGTTAGGAGTTAGGAGTTTGGAGTATGGAGTTAGGAGTTAGGAGTTAGGAGTTAGTAGTTTGGAGTTAGGAGTTAGTAGTTTGGAGTTAGGAGTTTGGATGTTGGAGTTAGGAGTTTGGAGTTAGGAGTTTGGAGTTAGGAGTTTGGAGTTCGGAGTTTGGAGTTTGGAGTTAGTAGTTTGGAGTTTGGAGTTAGTAATTTGGAGTTTGGAGTTAGGAGTTAGGAGTTTGGAGTTTCGATTTAGGAGTTTGGAGTTAGGAGTTACGGGTTAAGAGTTAGGAGTTAGGAGTTAGGAGTTTGGAGTTAGGAGTTAGGAGTCAGGAGTTTGGAGTTTGGGGTTTGGAGTTAGGTGTTTCGAGTTAGGAGTTAGGAGTTAGGAGTTTGGAGTTTGGAGTTAGGAGTTAGGAGTTTGGAGTTAGCAGTTAGGAGTTAGGCGTTTGCAGTTTGGAGTTCGGAGTTAGGAGCTTGGAGTTAGGAGTTAGGAGTTTGGAATTTGGAGTTAGGAGTTAGGAGTTTAGGAGTTAGGAGTTTGGAGTTTGGACTTTGGAGTTAGGAGTTAAGAGTTTGGAGTTAGGAGTTAGGAGTTAGGAGTTTGGAGTTAGGAGTTTGGAGGTTGGAGTTAGGAGTTAGGAGTTTGGAGTATGGAGTTAGGAGTTTGCAGTTTGGAGTTAGGAGTTAGGAGTTTGGAGATAGGAGTTAGGAGTTAGGAGTTTGGAGTTAGGAGTTAGGAGTTTGGAGTTTCGAGTTAGGAGTTTGGAGTTAGGAGTATGGAGTTAGGAGTTAGGAGTTTGGAGTTTGGAGTTAGGAGTTTGGAGTTAGGAGTTAGGAGTTTGGAGTTTGGGGTTTGGAGTTAGGAGTTTCGAGTTAGGAGTTAGGAGTTAGGAGTTAGGAGATTGGAGTTTGGAGTTAGGAGTTAGGAGTTTGGAGTTAGCAGTTAGGAGTTAGGAGTTTGGAGTTTGGAGTTCGGAGTTAGGAGTTAGGAGTTGGAGTTTGGACTTTGGAGTTAGGAGTTGGAGTTAAGAGTTTGGAGTTAGGAATTAGGAGTTAGGAATTTGGAGTTTGGAGTTAGGAGTTAGGAGCTAGGAGTTTGGAATTTGGAGTTTGGAGTTTGGAGGTTGGAGTTAGGAGTTTCGAGTTAGGAGTTTGGAGTTAGGAGTTAGGAGTTAGGAGTTTGGAGTTTGAAGTTAGGAGTTAGGAGTTTGGAGTTTGGAGTTAGGAGTTTGGAGTTTGGAGTTAGGAGTTCGGAGTTAGGAGTTTGGAGTTTCGAGTTAGGAGTTAGGAGCTGGAGTTTGGAGTTAGGAGTTAAGAGTTAGGGGTTAAGAGTTAGGAGTTAGGAGTTAGGAGTTTGTTGTCAGGAGTTAGGAGTTTGGAGTCTGGAGTTTGGAGTTTGGAGTTTGGAGTTAGGAGTTTCGAGTTAGGAGTTAGTAGTTTGGAGTTAGGAGTTAGGAGTTCGGAGTTTGGAGTTAGGAGTTTGGAGTTAGGAGTTAGGAGTTAGGAGTTTGGAGTTTGGAGTTTTGAGTTAGGAGCTAGGAGCTAGGAGTTTGGAGTTAGGAGTTAGGAGTTTGGAGTTAGGAGTTAGGAGTTTGGAGTATGGAGTTAGGAGTTAGGAGTTAGGAGTTAGTAGTTTGTAGTTAGGAGTTAGTAGTTTGTTGTTAGGAGTTTGGAGGTTGGAGTTAGGAGTTAGGAGTTAGGAGTTTGGAGTTAGGAGTTTGGAGTTAGGAGTTTGGAGTTCGGAGTTTGGAGTTTGGAGTTAGTAGTTTGGAGTTTGGAGTTAGTAATTTGGAGTTTGGAGTTAGGAGTTAGGAGTTTGGAGTTTCGAGTTAGGAGTTTGGAGTTAGGAGTTACGGGTTAAGAGTTAGGAGTTAGGAGTTAGGAGTTTGGAGTTAGGAGTTAGGAGTCAGGAGTTTGGAGTTTGGGGTTTGGAGTTAGGTGTTTCGAGTTAGGAGTTAGGAGTTAGGAGTTTGGAGTTTGGAGTTAGGAGTTAGGAGTTTGGAGTTAGCAGTTAGGAGTTAGGCGTTTGCAGTTTGGAGTTCGGAGTTAGGAGCTTGGAGTTAGGAGTTAGGAGTTTGGAATTTGGAGTTAGGAGTTAGGAGTTTAGGAGTTAGGAGTTAGGAGTTTGGAGTTTGGACTTTGGAGTTAGGAGTTAAGAGTTTGGAGTTAGGAGTTAGGAGTTAGGAGTTTGGAGTTAGGAGTTTGGAGTTTCGAGTTAGGAGTTTGGAGTTAGGAGTTAGGAGTTAGGAGTTTGGAGTTTGGAGTTAGGAGTTTGGAGTTAGGAGTTAGGAGTTTGGAGTTTGGGGTTTGGAGTTAGGAGTTTCGAGTTAGGAGTTAGGAGTTAGGAGTTAGGAGATTGGAGTTTGGAGTTAGGAGTTAGCAGTTTGGAGTTAGCAGTTAAGAGTTAGGAGTTTGGAGTTTGGAGTTCGGAGTTAGGAGTTAGGAGTTGGAGTTTGGACTTTGGAGTTAGGAGTTGGAGTTAAGAGTTTGGAGTTAGGAATTAGGAGTTAGGAATTTGGAGTTTGGAGTTAGGAGTTAGGAGCTAGGAGTTTGGAATTTGGAGTTTGGAGTTTGGAGGTTGGAGTTAGGAGTTTCGAGTTAGGAGTTTGGAGTTAGGAGTTTGGAGTTAGGAGTTTGGAGTTTGAAGTTAGGAGTTATGAGTTTGGAGTTTGGAGTTAGGAGTTTGGAGTTTGGAGTTAGGAGTTCGGAGTTAGGAGTTTGGAGTTTGGAGTTTGGAGTTAGGAGTTTGGAGTTAAGAGTTAGGGGTTAAGAGTTAGGAGTTAGGAGTTAGGAGTTTGGCGTTAGGAGTTAGGAGCTTCGAGTTAGGAGTTAGGAGTTTGGAGTTAGGAGTTAGGAGTTAGGAGTTTGGAGCATCGAGTTAGGAGTTAGGAGCTGGAGTTTGGAGTTAGGAGTTAAGAGTTAGGGGTTAAGAGTTAGGAGTCAGGAGTTTGGAGTTAGGAGTTAGGAGTTAGGAGTTTGGAGTTTCGAGTTAGGAGTTAGGAGCTGGAGTTTGGAGTTAGGAGTTAAGAGTTAGGGGTTAAGAGTTAGGAGTTAGGAGTTAGGAGTTTGTTGTCAGGAGTTAGGAGTTTGGAGTCTGGAGTTTGGAGTTTGGAGTTTGGAGTTAGGAGTTTCGAGTTAGGAGTTAGTAGTTTGGAGTTAGGAGTTAGGAGTTCGGAGTTTGGAGTTAGGAGTTTGGAGTTAGGAGTTAGGAGTTAGGAGTTCGGAGTTTGGAGTTTTGAGTTAGGAGCTAGGAGCTAGGAGTTTGGAGTTAGGAGTTAGGAGTTTGGAGTTAGGAGTTAGGAGTTTGGAGTATGGAGTTAGGAGTTAGGAGTTAGGAGTTAGTAGTTTGGAGTTAGGAGTTAGTAGTTTGGAGTTAGGAGTTTGGAGGTTGGAGTTAGGAGTTAGGAGTTAGGAGTTTGGAGTTAGGAGTTTGGAGTTAGGAGTTTGGAGTTCGGAGTTTGGAGTTTGGAGTTAGTAGTTTGGAGTTTGGAGTTAGTAATTTGGAGTTTGGAGTTAGGAGTTAGGAGTTTGGAGTTTCGATTTAGGAGTTTGGAGTTAGGAGTTACGGGTTAAGAGTTAGGAGTTAGGAGTTAGGAGTTTGGAGTTAGGAGTTAGGAGTCAGGAGTTTGGAGTTTGGGGTTTGGAGTTAGGTGTTTCGAGTTAGGAGTTAGGAGTTAGGAGTTTGGAGTTTGGAGTTAGGAGTTAGGAGTTTGGAGTTAGCAGTTAGGAGTTAGGCGTTTGCAGTTTGGAGTTCGGAGTTAGGAGCTTGGAGTTAGGAGTTAGGAGTTTGGAATTTGGAGTTAGGAGTTAGGAGTTTAGGAGTTAGGAGTTTGGAGTTTGGACTTTGGAGTTAGGAGTTAAGAGTTTGGAGTTAGGAGTTAGGAGTTAGGAGTTTGGAGTTAGGAGTTTGGAGGTTGGAGTTAGGAGTTAGGAGTTTGGAGTATGGAGTTAGGAGTTTGCAGTTTGGAGTTAGGAGTTAGGAGTTTGGAGATAGGAGTTAGGAGTTAGGAGTTTGGAGTTAGGAGTTAGGAGTTTGGAGTTTCGAGTTAGGAGTTTGGAGTTAGGAGTATGGAGTTAGGAGTTAGGAGTTTGGAGTTTGGAGTTAGGAGTTTGGAGTTAGGAGTTAGGAGTTTGGAGTTTGGGGTTTGGAGTTAGGAGTTTCGAGTTAGGAGTTAGGAGTTAGGAGTTAGGAGATTGGAGTTTGGAGTTAGGAGTTAGGAGTTTGGAGTTAGCAGTTAGGAGTTAGGAGTTTGGAGTTTGGAGTTCGGAGTTAGGAGTTAGGAGTTGGAGTTTGGACTTTGGAGTTAGGAGTTGGAGTTAAGAGTTTGGAGTTAGGAATTAGGAGTTAGGAATTTGGAGTTTGGAGTTAGGAGTTAGGAGCTAGGAGTTTGGAATTTGGAGTTTGGAGTTTGGAGGTTGGAGTTAGGAGTTTCGAGTTAGGAGTTTGGAGTTAGGAGTTAGGAGTTAGGAGTTTGGAGTTTGAAGTTAGGAGTTAGGAGTTTGGAGTTTGGAGTTAGGAGTTTGGAGTTTGGAGTTAGGAGTTCGGAGTTAGGAGTTTGGAGTTTCGAGTTAGGAGTTAGGAGCTGGAGTTTGGAGTTAGGAGTTAAGAGTTAGGGGTTAAGAGTTAGGAGTTAGGAGTTAGGAGTTTGTTGTCAGGAGTTAGGAGTTTGGAGTCTGGAGTTTGGAGTTTGGAGTTTGGAGTTAGGAGTTTCGAGTTAGGAGTTAGTAGTTTGGAGTTAGGAGTTAGGAGTTCGGAGTTTGGAGTTAGGAGTTTGGAGTTAGGAGTTAGGAGTTAGGAGTTTGGAGTTTGGAGTTTTGAGTTAGGAGCTAGGAGCTAGGAGTTTGGAGTTAGGAGTTAGGAGTTTGGAGTTAGGAGTTAGGAGTTTGGAGTATGGAGTTAGGAGTTAGGAGTTAGGAGTTAGTAGTTTGTAGTTAGGAGTTAGTAGTTTGTTGTTAGGAGTTTGGAGGTTGGAGTTAGGAGTTAGGAGTTAGGAGTTTGGAGTTAGGAGTTTGGAGTTAGGAGTTTGGAGTTCGGAGTTTGGAGTTTGGAGTTAGTAGTTTGGAGTTTGGAGTTAGTAATTTGGAGTTTGGAGTTAGGAGTTAGGAGTTTGGAGTTTCGAGTTAGGAGTTTGGAGTTAGGAGTTACGGGTTAAGAGTTAGGAGTTAGGAGTTAGGAGTTTGGAGTTAGGAGTTAGGAGTCAGGAGTTTGGAGTTTGGGGTTTGGAGTTAGGTGTTTCGAGTTAGGAGTTAGGAGTTAGGAGTTTGGAGTTTGGAGTTAGGAGTTAGGAGTTTGGAGTTAGCAGTTAGGAGTTAGGCGTTTGCAGTTTGGAGTTCGGAGTTAGGAGCTTGGAGTTAGGAGTTAGGAGTTTGGAATTTGGAGTTAGGAGTTAGGAGTTTAGGAGTTAGGAGTTAGGAGTTTGGAGTTTGGACTTTGGAGTTAGGAGTTAAGAGTTTGGAGTTAGGAGTTAGGAGTTAGGAGTTTGGAGTTAGGAGTTTGGAGGTTGGAGTTAGGAGTTAGGAGTTTGAAGTATGGAGTTAGGAGTTTGCAGTTTGGAGTTAGGAGTTAGGAGTTTGGAGATAGGAGTTAGGAGTTAGGAGTTTGGAGTTTGGAGTTTGGAGTTAGGAGTTTGGAGTTTCGAGTTAGGAGTTTGGAGTTAGGAGTTTGGAGTTAGGAGTTTGGAGTTTGGGGTTTGGAGTTAGGAGTTTCGAGTTAGGAGTTAGGAGTTAGGAGATTGGAGTTTGGAGTTAGGAGTTTGGAGTTTCGAGTTAGGAGTTTGGAGTTAGGAGTTAGGAGTTAGGAGTTTGGAGTTTGGAGTTAGGAGTTTGGAGTTAGGAGTTAGGAGTTTGGAGTTTGGGGTTTGGAGTTAGGAGTTTCGAGTTAGGAGTTAGGAGTTAGGAGTTAGGAGATTGGAGTTTGGAGTTAGGAGTTAGCAGTTTGGAGTTAGCAGTTTGGAGTTTGGAGTTAGGAGTTTGGAGTTAGGAGTTAGGAGTTTGGAGTTTGGAGTTTGGACTTTGGAGTTAGGAGTTGGAGTTAAGAGTTTGGAGTTAGGAATTAGGAGTTAGGAATTTGGAGTTTGGAGTTAGGAGTTAGGAGCTAGGAGTTTGGAATTTGGAGTTTGGAGTTTGGAGGTTGGAGTTAGGAGTTTCGAGTTAGGAGTTTGGAGTTAGGAGTTTGGAGTTAGGAGTTTGGAGTTTGAAGTTAGGAGTTATGAGTTTGGAGTTTGGAGTTAGGAGTTTGGAGTTTGGAGTTAGGAGTTCGGAGTTAGGAGTTCGGAGTTTGGAGTTTGGAGTTTGGAGTTAGGAGTTTGGAGTTAAGAGTTAGGGGTTAAGAGTTAGGAGTTAGGAGTTAGGAGTTTGGCGTTAGGAGTTAGGAGCTTCGAGTTAGGAGTTAGGAGTTTGGAGTTAGGAGTTTGGAGTTAGGAGTTTGGAATTTGGAGTTAGCAGTTAGGAGTTTAGAGTTAGGAGTTAGGAGTCTGGAATTTGGAGTTTGGTGTTTGGAGTTAGGAGTTTCGAGTTAGGAATTACGAGTTTGGAGTTAGGAGTTTGGAGTTTGGAGTTAGGAGTTAGGAGTTTGGAGTTTGGAGTTTGGAGTTAGGAGTTTGGAGTTAAGAGTTAGGGGTTAAGAGTTAGGAGTTAGGAGTTAGGAGTTTGGAGTTAGGAGTTAGGAGCTCCGAGTTAGGAATTTGGAGTTAGGAGTTAGGAGTTAGGAGTTTGGAGTTTCGAGTTAGGAGTTAGGAGCTGGAGTTTGGAGTTAGGAGTTAAGAGTTACGGGTTAAGAGTTAGGAGTTAGGAGTCTGGAGTTTGGAGTTAGGAGCTTGGAGTTAGGAGTTTGGAGTTTGGAGTTAGGAATTTGGAGATAGGAGTTAGGAGTTAGGAGTTTGGAGTTTGGAGTTAGGAGTTTGGAGTTAGGAGTTTGGAGTTTGGAGTTAGGAGTTACGAGTTTAGAGTTTGGAGTTAGGAGTTTGGAGGTTGGAGTTAGGAGTTAGGAGTTTGGAGTATGGAGTTAGGAGTTTGCAGTTTGGAGTTAGGAGTTAGGAGTTTGGAGATAGGAGTTAGGAGTTAGGAGTTTGGAGTTTGGAGTTAGGAGTTTGGAGTTAGGAGTTTGGAGTTTCGAGTTAGGAGTTTGGAGTTAGGAGTTTGGAGTTAGGAGTTAGGAGTTTGGAGTTTGGAGTTAGGAGTTTGGAGTTAGGAGTTAGGAGTTTGGAGTTTGGGGTTTGGAGTTAGGAGTTTCGAGTTAGGAGTTAGGAGTTAGGAGTTAGGAGATTGGAGTTTGGAGTTAGGAGTTAGGAGTTTGGAGTTAGCAGTTAGGAGTTAGGAGTTTGGAGTTTGGAGTTCGGAGTTAGGAGTTAGGAGTTGGAGTTTGGACTTTGGAGTTAGGAGTTGGAGTTAAGAGTTTGGAGTTAGGAGTTAGGAGTTAGGAATTTGGAGTTTGGAGTTAGGAGTTAGGAGCTAGGAGTTTGGAATTTGGAGTTTGGAGTTTGGAGGTTGGAGTTAGGAGTTTCGAGTTAGGAGTTTGGAGTTAGGAGTTAGGAGTTAGGAGTTTGGAGTTTGAAGTTAGGAGTTATGAGTTTGGAGTTTGGAGTTAGGAGTTTGGAGTTTGGAGTTAGGAGTTCGGAGTTAGGAGTTCGGAGTTTGGAGTTTGGAGTTTGGAGTTAGGAGTTTGGAGTTAAGAGTTAGGGGTTAAGAGTTAGGAGTTAGGAGTTAGGAGTTTGGCGTTAGGAGTTAGGAGCTTCGAGTTAGGAGTTAGGAGTTTGGAGTTAGGAGTTAGGAGTTAGGAGTTTGGAGCATCGAGTTAGGAGTTAGGAGCTGGAGTTTGGAGTTAGGAGTTAAGAGTTAGGGGTTAAGAGTTAGGTGTTAGGAGTTAGGAGTTTGGAGTTAGGAGTTAGGAGTTAGGAGTCTGGAGTTTGGAGTTTGGAGTTTGGAGTTAGGAGTTTCTAGTTAGGTGTTAGTAGTTTGGAGTTAGGAGTCAGGAGTTTGGAGTTAGGAGTTAGGAGTTAGGAGTTTGGAGTTTCGAGTTAGGAGTTAGGAGCTGGAGTTTGGAGTTAGGAGTTAAGAGTTAGGGGTTAAGAGTTAGGAGTTAGGAGTTAGGAGTTTGTTGTCAGGAGTTAGGAGTTTGGAGTCTGGAGTTTGGAGTTTGGAGTTTGGAGTTAGGAGTTTCGAGTTAGGAGTTAGTAGTTTGGAGTTAGGAGTTAGGAGTTCGGAGTTTGGAGTTTGGAGTTAGGAGTTTGGAGTTAGGAGTTAGGAGTTTGGAGTTTGGAGTTTTGAGTTAGGAGCTAGGAGCTAGGAGTTTGGAGTTAGGAGTTAGGAGTTTGGAGTATGGAGTTAGGAGTTAGGAGTTAGGAGTTAGTAGTTTGGAGTTAGGAGTTAGTAGTTTGGAGTTAGGAGTTTGGAGGTTGGAGTTAGGAGTTAGGAGTTAGGAGTTTGGAGTTAGGAGTTTGGAGTTAGGAGTTTGGAGTTTGGAGTTCGGAGTTTGGAGATTGGAGTTAGTAGTTTGGAGTTTGGAGTTAGTAATTTGGAGTTTGGAGTTAGGAGTTAGGAGTTTGGAGTTTCGAGTTAGGAGTTTGGAGTTAGGAGTTACGGGTTAAGAGTTAGGAGTTAGGAGTTAGGAGTTTGGAGTTAGGAGTCAGGAGTTTGGAGTTTGGAGTTAGGAGTTAGGAGTTTGGAGTTAGCAGTTAGGAGTTAGGAGTTTGCAGTTTGGAGTTCGGAGTTAGGAGCTTGGAGTTAGGAGTTAGGAGTTAGCAGTTAGGAGTTAGGAGTTTGCAGTTTGGAGTTCGGAGTTAGGAGCTTGGAGTTAGGAGTTAGGAGTTTGGAGTTAGCAGTTAGGAGTTAGGAGTTTGCAGTTTGGAGTTCGGAGTTAGGAGCTTGGAGTTAGGAGTTAGGAGTTTGGAATTTGGAGTTAGGAGTTAGGAGTTTAGGAGTTAGGAGTTAGGAGTTTGGAGTTTGGACTTTGGAGTTAGGAGTTAAGAGTTTGGAGTTAGGAGTTAGGAGTTAGGAGTTTGGAGTTAGGAGTTTGGAGTTTCGAGTTAGGAGTTTGGAGTTAGGAGTTAGGAGTTAGGAGTTTGGAGTTTGGAGTTAGGAGTTTGGAGTTAGGAGTTAGGAGTTTGGAGTTTGGGGTTTGGAGTTAGGAGTTTCGAGTTAGGAGTTAGGAGTTAGGAGTTAGGAGATTGGAGTTTGGAGTTAGGAGTTAGCAGTTTGGAGTTAGCAGTTAAGAGTTAGGAGTTTGGAGTTTGGAGTTCGGAGTTAGGAGTTAGGAGTTGGAGTTTGGACTTTGGAGTTAGGAGTTGGAGTTAAGAGTTTGGAGTTAGGAATTAGGAGTTAGGAATTTGGAGTTTGGAGTTAGGAGTTAGGAGCTAGGAGTTTGGAATTTGGAGTTTGGAGTTTGGAGGTTGGAGTTAGGAGTTTCGAGTTAGGAGTTTGGAGTTAGGAGTTTGGAGTTAGGAGTTTGGAGTTTGAAGTTAGGAGTTATGAGTTTGGAGTTTGGAGTTAGGAGTTTGGAGTTTGGAGTTAGGAGTTCGGAGTTAGGAGTTCGGAGTTTGGAGTTTGGAGTTTGGAGTTAGGAGTTTGGAGTTAAGAGTTAGGGGTTAAGAGTTTGGCGTTAGGAGTTAGGAGTTTGGCGTTAGGAGTTAGGAGCTTCGAGTTAGGAGTTAGGAGTTTGGAGTTAGGAGTTAGGAGTTAGGAGTTTGGAGCATCGAGTTAGGAGTTAGGAGCTGGAGTTTGGAGTTAGGAGTTAAGAGTTAGGGGTTAAGAGTTAGGAGTCAGGAGTTTGGAGTTAGGAGTTAGGAGTTAGGAGTTTGGAGTTTCGAGTTAGGAGTTAGGAGCTGGAGTTTGGAGTTAGGAGTTAAGAGTTAGGGGTTAAGAGTTAGGAGTTAGGAGTTAGGAGTTTGTTGTCAGGAGTTAGGAGTTTGGAGTCTGGAGTTTGGAGTTTGGAGTTTGGAGTTAGGAGTTTCGAGTTAGGAGTTAGTAGTTTGGAGTTAGGAGTTAGGAGTTCGGAGTTTGGAGTTAGGAGTTTGGAGTTAGGAGTTAGGAGTTAGGAGTTCGGAGTTTGGAGTTTTGAGTTAGGAGCTAGGAGCTAGGAGTTTGGAGTTAGGAGTTAGGAGTTTGGAGTTAGGAGTTAGGAGTTTGGAGTATGGAGTTAGGAGTTAGGAGTTAGGAGTTAGTAGTTTGGAGTTAGGAGTTAGTAGTTTGGAGTTAGGAGTTTGGAGGTTGGAGTTAGGAGTTAGGAGTTAGGAGTTTGGAGTTAGGAGTTTGGAGTTAGGAGTTTGGAGTTCGGAGTTTGGAGTTTGGAGTTAGTAGTTTGGAGTTTGGAGTTAGTAATTTGGAGTTTGGAGTTAGGAGTTAGGAGTTTGGAGTTTCGATTTAGGAGTTTGGAGTTAGGAGTTACGGGTTAAGAGTTAGGAGTTAGGAGTTAGGAGTTTGGAGTTAGGAGTTAGGAGTCAGGAGTTTGGAGTTTGGGGTTTGGAGTTAGGTGTTTCGAGTTAGGAGTTAGGAGTTAGGAGTTTGGAGTTTGGAGTTAGGAGTTAGGAGTTTGGAGTTAGCAGTTAGGAGTTAGGCGTTTGCAGTTTGGAGTTCGGAGTTAGGAGCTTGGAGTTAGGAGTTAGGAGTTTGGAATTTGGAGTTAGGAGTTAGGAGTTTAGGAGTTAGGAGTTTGGAGTTTGGACTTTGGAGTTAGGAGTTAAGAGTTTGGAGTTAGGAGTTAGGAGTTAGGAGTTTGGAGTTAGGAGTTTGGAGGTTGGAGTTAGGAGTTAGGAGTTTGGAGTATGGAGTTAGGAGTTTGCAGTTTGGAGTTAGGAGTTAGGAGTTTGGAGATAGGAGTTAGGAGTTAGGAGTTTGGAGTTAGGAGTTAGGAGTTTGGAGTTTCGAGTTAGGAGTTTGGAGTTAGGAGTATGGAGTTAGGAGTTAGGAGTTTGGAGTTTGGAGTTAGGAGTTTGGAGTTAGGAGTTAGGAGTTTGGAGTTTGGGGTTTGGAGTTAGGAGTTTCGAGTTAGGAGTTAGGAGTTAGGAGTTAGGAGATTGGAGTTTGGAGTTAGGAGTTAGGAGTTTGGAGTTAGCAGTTAGGAGTTAGGAGTTTGGAGTTTGGAGTTCGGAGTTAGGAGTTAGGAGTTGGAGTTTGGACTTTGGAGTTAGGAGTTGGAGTTAAGAGTTTGGAGTTAGGAATTAGGAGTTAGGAATTTGGAGTTTGGAGTTAGGAGTTAGGAGCTAGGAGTTTGGAATTTGGAGTTTGGAGTTTGGAGGTTGGAGTTAGGAGTTTCGAGTTAGGAGTTTGGAGTTAGGAGTTAGGAGTTAGGAGTTTGGAGTTTGAAGTTAGGAGTTAGGAGTTTGGAGTTTGGAGTTAGGAGTTTGGAGTTTGGAGTTAGTAGTTCGGAGTTAGGAGTTTGGAGTTTCGAGTTAGGAGTTAGGAGCTGGAGTTTGGAGTTAGGAGTTAAGAGTTAGGGGTTAAGAGTTAGGAGTTAGGAGTTAGGAGTTTGTTGTCAGGAGTTAGGAGTTTGGAGTCTGGAGTTTGGAGTTTGGAGTTTGGAGTTAGGAGTTTCGAGTTAGGAGTTAGTAGTTTGGAGTTAGGAGTTAGGAGTTCGGAGTTTGGAGTTAGGAGTTTGGAGTTAGGAGTTAGGAGTTAGGAGTTTGGAGTTTGGAGTTTTGAGTTAGGAGCTAGGAGCTAGGAGTTTGGAGTTAGGAGTTAGGAGTTTGGAGTTAGGAGTTAGGAGTTTGGAGTATGGAGTTAGGAGTTAGGAGTTAGGAGTTAGTAGTTTGTAGTTAGGAGTTAGTAGTTTGTTGTTAGGAGTTTGGAGGTTGGAGTTAGGAGTTAGGAGTTAGGAGTTTGGAGTTAGGAGTTTGGAGTTAGGAGTTTGGAGTTCGGAGTTTGGAGTTTGGAGTTAGTAGTTTGGAGTTTGGAGTTAGTAATTTGGAGTTTGGAGTTAGGAGTTAGGAGTTTGGAGTTTCGAGTTAGGAGTTTGGAGTTAGGAGTTACGGGTTAAGAGTTAGGAGTTAGGAGTTAGGAGTTTGGAGTTAGGAGTTAGGAGTCAGGAGTTTGGAGTTTGGGGTTTGGAGTTAGGTGTTTCGAGTTAGGAGTTAGGAGTTAGGAGTTTGGAGTTTGGAGTTAGGAGTTAGGAGTTTGGAGTTAGCAGTTAGGAGTTAGGCGTTTGCAGTTTGGAGTTCGGAGTTAGGAGCTTGGAGTTAGGAGTTAGGAGTTTGGAATTTGGAGTTAGGAGTTAGGAGTTTAGGAGTTAGGAGTTAGGAGTTTGGAGTTTGGACTTTGGAGTTAGGAGTTAAGAGTTTGGAGTTAGGAGTTAGGAGTTAGGAGTTTGGAGTTAGGAGTTTGGAGGTTGGAGTTAGGAGTTAGGAGTTTGAAGTATGGAGTTAGGAGTTTGCAGTTTGGAGTTAGGAGTTAGGAGTTTGGAGATAGGAGTTAGGAGTTAGGAGTTTGGAGTTTGGAGTTTGGAGTTAGGAGTTTGGAGTTTCGAGTTAGGAGTTTGGAGTTAGGAGTTTGGAGTTAGGAGTTTGGAGTTTGGGGTTTGGAGTTAGGAGTTTCGAGTTAGGAGTTAGGAGTTAGGAGATTGGAGTTTGGAGTTAGGAGTTTGGAGTTTCGAGTTAGGAGTTTGGAGTTAGGAGTTAGGAGTTAGGAGTTTGGAGTTTGGAGTTAGGAGTTTGGAGTTAGGAGTTAGGAGTTTGGAGTTTGGGGTTTGGAGTTAGGAGTTTCGAGTTAGGAGTTAGGAGTTAGGAGTTAGGAGATTGGAGTTTGGAGTTAGGAGTTAGCAGTTTGGAGTTAGCAGTTAAGAGTTAGGAGTTTGGAGTTTGGAGTTCGGAGTTAGGAGTTAGGAGTTGGAGTTTGGACTTTGGAGTTAGGAGTTGGAGTTAAGAGTTTGGAGTTAGGAATTAGGAGTTAGGAATTTGGAGTTTGGAGTTAGGAGTTAGGAGCTAGGAGTTTGGAATTTGGAGTTTGGAGTTTGGAGGTTGGAGTTAGGAGTTTCGAGTTAGGAGTTTGGAGTTAGGAGTTTGGAGTTAGGAGTTTGGAGTTTGAAGTTAGGAGTTATGAGTTTGGAGTTTGGAGTTAGGAGTTTGGAGTTTGGAGTTAGGAGTTCGGAGTTAGGAGTTCGGAGTTTGGAGTTTGGAGTTTGGAGTTAGGAGTTTGGAGTTAAGAGTTAGGGGTTAAGAGTTAGGAGTTAGGAGTTAGGAGTTTGGCGTTAGGAGTTAGGAGCTTCGAGTTAGGAGTTAGGAGTTTGGAGTTAGGAGTTTGGAGTTAGGAGTTTGGAATTTGGAGTTAGCAGTTAGGAGTTTAGAGTTAGGAGTTAGGAGTCTGGAATTTGGAGTTTGGTGTTTGGAGTTAGGAGTTTCGAGTTAGGAATTACGAGTTTGGAGTTAGGAGTTTGGAGTTTGGAGTTAGGAGTTAGGAGTTTGGAGTTTGGAGTTTGGAGTTAGGAGTTTGGAGTTAAGAGTTAGGGGTTAAGAGTTAGGAGTTAGGAGTTAGGAGTTTGGAGTTAGGAGTTAGGAGCTCCGAGTTAGGAATTTGGAGTTAGGAGTTAGGAGTTAGGAGTTTGGAGTTTCGAGTTAGGAGTTAGGAGCTGGAGTTTGGAGTTAGGAGTTAAGAGTTACGGGTTAAGAGTTAGGAGTTAGGAGTCTGGAGTTTGGAGTTAGGAGCTTGGAGTTAGGAGTTTGGAGTTTGGAGTTAGGAATTTGGAGATAGGAGTTAGGAGTTAGGAGTTTGGAGTTTGGAGTTAGGAGTTTGGAGTTAGGAGTTTGGAGTTTGGAGTTAGGAGTTACGAGTTTAGAGTTTGGAGTTAGGAGTTTGGAGGTTGGAGTTAGGAGTTAGGAGTTTGGAGTATGGAGTTAGGAGTTTGCAGTTTGGAGTTAGGAGTTAGGAGTTTGGAGATAGGAGTTAGGAGTTAGGAGTTTGGAGTTTGGAGTTAGGAGTTTGGAGTTAGGAGTTTGGAGTTTCGAGTTAGGAGTTTGGAGTTAGGAGTTTGGAGTTAGGAGTTAGGAGTTTGGAGTTTGGAGTTAGGAGTTTGGAGTTAGGAGTTAGGAGTTTGGAGTTTGGGGTTTGGAGTTAGGAGTTTCGAGTTAGGAGTTAGGAGTTAGGAGTTAGGAGATTGGAGTTTGGAGTTAGGAGTTAGGAGTTTGGAGTTAGCAGTTAGGAGTTAGGAGTTTGGAGTTTGGAGTTCGGAGTTAGGAGTTAGGAGTTGGAGTTTGGACTTTGGAGTTAGGAGTTGGAGTTAAGAGTTTGGAGTTAGGAGTTAGGAGTTAGGAATTTGGAGTTTGGAGTTAGGAGTTAGGAGCTAGGAGTTTGGAATTTGGAGTTTGGAGTTTGGAGGTTGGAGTTAGGAGTTTCGAGTTAGGAGTTTGGAGTTAGGAGTTAGGAGTTAGGAGTTTGGAGTTTGAAGTTAGGAGTTATGAGTTTGGAGTTTGGAGTTAGGAGTTTGGAGTTTGGAGTTAGGAGTTCGGAGTTAGGAGTTCGGAGTTTGGAGTTTGGAGTTTGGAGTTAGGAGTTTGGAGTTAAGAGTTAGGGGTTAAGAGTTAGGAGTTAGGAGTTAGGAGTTTGGCGTTAGGAGTTAGGAGCTTCGAGTTAGGAGTTAGGAGTTTGGAGTTAGGAGTTAGGAGTTAGGAGTTTGGAGCATCGAGTTAGGAGTTAGGAGCTGGAGTTTGGAGTTAGGAGTTAAGAGTTAGGGGTTAAGAGTTAGGTGTTAGGAGTTAGGAGTTTGGAGTTAGGAGTTAGGAGTTAGGAGTCTGGAGTTTGGAGTTTGGAGTTTGGAGTTAGGAGTTTCTAGTTAGGTGTTAGTAGTTTGGAGTTAGGAGTCAGGAGTTTGGAGTTAGGAGTTAGGAGTTAGGAGTTTGGAGTTTCGAGTTAGGAGTTAGGAGCTGGAGTTTGGAGTTAGGAGTTAAGAGTTAGGGGTTAAGAGTTAGGAGTTAGGAGTTAGGAGTTTGTTGTCAGGAGTTAGGAGTTTGGAGTCTGGAGTTTGGAGTTTGGAGTTTGGAGTTAGGAGTTTCGAGTTAGGAGTTAGTCGTTTGGAGTTAGGAGTTAGGAGTTCGGAGTTTGGAGTTTGGAGTTAGGAGTTTGGAGTTAGGAGTTAGGAGTTTGGAGTTTGGAGTTTGGAGTTAGGAGCTAGGAGCTAGGAGTTTGGAGTTAGGAGTTAGGAGTTTGGAGTTAGGAGTTAGGAGTTTGGAGTATGGAGTTAGGAGTTAGGAGTTAGGAGTTAGTAGTTTGGAGTTAGGAGTTAGTAGTTTGGAGTTAGGAGTTTGGAGGTTGGAGTTAGGAGTTAGGAGTTAGGAGTTTGGAGTTAGGAGTTTGGAGTTAGGAGTTTGGAGTTTGGAGTTCGGAGTTTGGAGATTGGAGTTAGTAGTTTGGAGTTTGGAGTTAGTAATTTGGAGTTTGGAGTTAGGAGTTAGGAGTTTGGAGTTTCGAGTTAGGAGTTTGGAGTTAGGAGTTACGGGTTAAGAGTTAGGAGTTAGGAGTTAGGAGTTTGGAGTTAGGAGTCAGGAGTTTGGAGTTTGGAGTTAGGAGTTAGGAGTTTGGAGTTAGCAGTTAGGAGTTAGGAGTTTGCAGTTTGGAGTTCGGAGTTAGGAGCTTGGAGTTAGGAGTTAGGAGTTAGCAGTTAGGAGTTAGGAGTTTGCAGTTTGGAGTTCGGAGTTAGGAGCTTGGAGTTAGGAGTTAGGAGTTTGGAGTTAGCAGTTAGGAGTTAGGAGTTTGCAGTTTGGAGTTCGGAGTTAGGAGCTTGGAGTTAGGAGTTAGGAGTTTGGAATTTGGAGTTAGGAGTTAGGAGTTTAGGAGTTAGGAGTTAGGAGTTTGGAGTTTGGACTTTGGAGTTAGGAGTTAAGAGTTTGGAGTTAGGAGTTAGGAGTTAGGAGTTTGGAGTTAGGAGTTTGGAGGTTGGAGTTAGGAGTTAGGAGTTTGGAGTATAGAGTTAGGAGTTTGGAGTTAGGAGTTTGGAGATAGGAGTTAGGAGTTAGGAGTTTGGAGTTTGGAGTTAGGAGTTTGGAGTTAGGAGTTTGGAGTTTCGAGTTAGGAGTTTGGAGTTAGGAGTTAGGAGTTAGGAGTTTGGAGTTTGGAGTTAGGAGTTTGGAGTTAGGAGTTAGGAGTTTGGAGTTTGGGGTTTGGAGTTAGGAGTTTCGAGTTAGGAGTTAGGAGTTAGGAGTTAGGAGATTGGAGTTTGGAGTTAGGAGTTAGCAGTTTGGAGTTAGCAGTTAAGAGTTAGGAGTTTGGAGTTTGGAGTTCGGAGTTAGGAGTTAGGAGTTGGAGTTTGGACTTTGGAGTTAGGAGTTGGAGTTAAGAGTTTGGAGTTAGGAATTAGGAGTTAGGAATTTGGAGTTTGGAGTTAGGAGCTAGGAGTTTGGAATTTGGAGTTTGGAGTTTGGAGGTTGGAGTTAGGAGTTTCGAGTTAGGAGTTTGGAGTTAGGAGTTTGGAGTTAGGAGTTTGGAGTTTGAAGTTAGGAGTTATGAGTTTGGAGTTTGGAGTTAGGAGTTTGGAGTTTGGAGTTAGGAGTTCGGAGTTAGGAGTTCGGAGTTTGGAGTTTGGAGTTTGGAGTTAGGAGTTTGGAGTTAAGAGTTAGGGGTTAAGAGTTAGGAGTTAGGAGTTAGGAGTTTGGCGTTAGGAGTTAGGAGCTTCGAGTTAGGAGTTAGGAGTTTGGAGTTAGGAGTTAGGAGTTAGGAGTTTGGAGCATCGAGTTAGGAGTTAGGAGCTGGAGTTTGGAGTTAGGAGTTAAGAGTTAGGGGTTAAGAGTTAGGAGTCAGGAGTTTGGAGTTAGGAGTTAGGAGTTAGGAGTTTGGAGTTTCGAGTTAGGAGTTAGGAGCTGGAGTTTGGAGTTAGGAGTTAAGAGTTAGGGGTTAAGAGTTAGGAGTTAGGAGTTAGGAGTTTGTTGTCAGGAGTTAGGAGTTTGGAGTCTGGAGTTTGGAGTTTGGAGTTTGGAGTTAGGAGTTTCGAGTTAGGAGTTAGTAGTTTGGAGTTAGGAGTTAGGAGTTCGGAGTTTGGAGTTAGGAGTTTGGAGTTAGGAGTTAGGAGTTAGGAGTTTGGAGTTTGGAGTTTTGAGTTAGGAGCTAGGAGCTAGGAGTTTGGAGTTAGGAGTTAGGAGTTTGGAGTTAGGAGTTAGGAGTTTGGAGTATGGAGTTAGGAGTTAGGAGTTAGGAGTTAGTAGTTTGGAGTTAGGAGTTAGTAGTTTGGAGTTAGGAGTTTGGAGGTTGGAGTTAGGAGTTAGGAGTTAGGAGTTTGGAGTTAGGAGTTTGGAGTTAGGAGTTTGGAGTTCGGAGTTTGGAGTTTGGAGTTAGTAGTTTGGAGTTTGGAGTTAGTAATTTGGAGTTTGGAGTTAGGAGTTAGGAGTTTGGAGTTTGGAGTTAGGAGTTTCGAGTTAGGAGTTAGTAGTTTGGAGTTAGGAGTTAGGAGTTCGGAGTTTGGAGTTTGGAGTTAGGAGTTTGGAGTTAGGAGTTAGGAGTTTGGAGTTTGGAGTTTTGAGTTAGGAGCTAGGAGCTAGGAGTTTGGAGTTAGGAGTTAGGAGTTTGGAGTATGGAGTTAGGAGTTAGGAGTTAGGAGTTAGTAGTTTGGAGTTAGGAGTTAGTAGTTTGGAGTTAGGAGTTTGGAGGTTGGAGTTAGGAGTTAGGAGTTAGGAGTTTGGAGTTAGGAGTTTGGAGTTAGGAGTTTGGAGTTTGGAGTTCGGAGTTTGGAGATTGGAGTTAGTAGTTTGGAGTTTGGAGTTAGTAATTTGGAGTTTGGAGTTAGGAGTTAGGAGTTTGGAGTTTCGAGTTAGGAGTTTGGAGTTAGGAGTTACGGGTTAAGAGTTAGGAGTTAGGAGTTAGGAGTTTGGAGTTAGGAGTCAGGAGTTTGGAGTTTGGAGTTAGGAGTTAGGAGTTTGGAGTTAGCAGTTAGGAGTTAGGAGTTTGCAGTTTGGAGTTCGGAGTTAGGAGCTTGGAGTTAGGAGTTAGGAGTTAGCAGTTAGGAGTTAGGAGTTTGCAGTTTGGAGTTCGGAGTTAGGAGCTTGGAGTTAGGAGTTAGGAGTTTGGAGTTAGCAGTTAGGAGTTAGGAGTTTGCAGTTTGGAGTTCGGAGTTAGGAGCTTGGAGTTAGGAGTTAGGAGTTTGGAATTTGGAGTTAGGAGTTAGGAGTTTAGGAGTTAGGAGTTAGGAGTTTGGAGTTTGGACTTTGGAGTTAGGAGTTAAGAGTTTGGAGTTAGGAGTTAGGAGTTAGGAGTTTGGAGTTAGGAGTTTGGAGTTTCGAGTTAGGAGTTTGGAGTTAGGAGTTAGGAGTTAGGAGTTTGGAGTTTGGAGTTAGGAGTTTGGAGTTAGGAGTTAGGAGTTTGGAGTTTGGGGTTTGGAGTTAGGAGTTTCGAGTTAGGAGTTAGGAGTTAGGAGTTAGGAGATTGGAGTTTGGAGTTAGGAGTTAGCAGTTTGGAGTTAGCAGTTAAGAGTTAGGAGTTTGGAGTTTGGAGTTCGGAGTTAGGAGTTAGGAGTTGGAGTTTGGACTTTGGAGTTAGGAGTTGGAGTTAAGAGTTTGGAGTTAGGAATTAGGAGTTAGGAATTTGGAGTTTGGAGTTAGGAGTTAGGAGCTAGGAGTTTGGAATTTGGAGTTTGGAGTTTGGAGGTTGGAGTTAGGAGTTTCGAGTTAGGAGTTTGGAGTTAGGAGTTTGGAGTTAGGAGTTTGGAGTTTGAAGTTAGGAGTTATGAGTTTGGAGTTTGGAGTTAGGAGTTTGGAGTTTGGAGTTAGGAGTTCGGAGTTAGGAGTTCGGAGTTTGGAGTTTGGAGTTTGGAGTTAGGAGTTTGGAGTTAAGAGTTAGGGGTTAAGAGTTTGGCGTTAGGAGTTAGGAGTTTGGCGTTAGGAGTTAGGAGCTTCGAGTTAGGAGTTAGGAGTTTGGAGTTAGGAGTTAGGAGTTAGGAGTTTGGAGCATCGAGTTAGGAGTTAGGAGCTGGAGTTTGGAGTTAGGAGTTAAGAGTTAGGGGTTAAGAGTTAGGAGTCAGGAGTTTGGAGTTAGGAGTTAGGAGTTAGGAGTTTGGAGTTTCGAGTTAGGAGTTAGGAGCTGGAGTTTGGAGTTAGGAGTTAAGAGTTAGGGGTTAAGAGTTAGGAGTTAGGAGTTAGGAGTTTGTTGTCAGGAGTTAGGAGTTTGGAGTCTGGAGTTTGGAGTTTGGAGTTTGGAGTTAGGAGTTTCGAGTTAGGAGTTAGTAGTTTGGAGTTAGGAGTTAGGAGTTCGGAGTTTGGAGTTAGGAGTTTGGAGTTAGGAGTTAGGAGTTAGGAGTTCGGAGTTTGGAGTTTTGAGTTAGGAGCTAGGAGCTAGGAGTTTGGAGTTAGGAGTTAGGAGTTTGGAGTTAGGAGTTAGGAGTTTGGAGTATGGAGTTAGGAGTTAGGAGTTAGGAGTTAGTAGTTTGGAGTTAGGAGTTAGTAGTTTGGAGTTAGGAGTTTGGAGGTTGGAGTTAGGAGTTAGGAGTTAGGAGTTTGGAGTTAGGAGTTTGGAGTTAGGAGTTTGGAGTTCGGAGTTTGGAGTTTGGAGTTAGTAGTTTGGAGTTTGGAGTTAGTAATTTGGAGTTTGGAGTTAGGAGTTAGGAGTTTGGAGTTTCGATTTAGGAGTTTGGAGTTAGGAGTTACGGGTTAAGAGTTAGGAGTTAGGAGTTAGGAGTTTGGAGTTAGGAGTTAGGAGTCAGGAGTTTGGAGTTTGGGGTTTGGAGTTAGGTGTTTCGAGTTAGGAGTTAGGAGTTAGGAGTTTGGAGTTTGGAGTTAGGAGTTAGGAGTTTGGAGTTAGCAGTTAGGAGTTAGGCGTTTGCAGTTTGGAGTTCGGAGTTAGGAGCTTGGAGTTAGGAGTTAGGAGTTTGGAATTTGGAGTTAGGAGTTAGGAGTTTAGGAGTTAGGAGTTTGGAGTTTGGACTTTGGAGTTAGGAGTTAAGAGTTTGGAGTTAGGAGTTAGGAGTTAGGAGTTTGGAGTTAGGAGTTTGGAGGTTGGAGTTAGGAGTTAGGAGTTTGGAGTATGGAGTTAGGAGTTTGCAGTTTGGAGTTAGGAGTTAGGAGTTTGGAGATAGGAGTTAGGAGTTAGGAGTTTGGAGTTAGGAGTTAGGAGTTTGGAGTTTCGAGTTAGGAGTTTGGAGTTAGGAGTATGGAGTTAGGAGTTAGGAGTTTGGAGTTTGGAGTTAGGAGTTTGGAGTTAGGAGTTAGGAGTTTGGAGTTTGGGGTTTGGAGTTAGGAGTTTCGAGTTAGGAGTTAGGAGTTAGGAGTTAGGAGATTGGAGTTTGGAGTTAGGAGTTAGGAGTTTGGAGTTAGCAGTTAGGAGTTAGGAGTTTGGAGTTTGGAGTTCGGAGTTAGGAGTTAGGAGTTGGAGTTTGGACTTTGGAGTTAGGAGTTGGAGTTAAGAGTTTGGAGTTAGGAATTAGGAGTTAGGAATTTGGAGTTTGGAGTTAGGAGTTAGGAGCTAGGAGTTTGGAATTTGGAGTTTGGAGTTTGGAGGTTGGAGTTAGGAGTTTCGAGTTAGGAGTTTGGAGTTAGGAGTTAGGAGTTAGGAGTTTGGAGTTTGAAGTTAGGAGTTAGGAGTTTGGAGTTTGGAGTTAGGAGTTTGGAGTTTGGAGTTAGTAGTTCGGAGTTAGGAGTTTGGAGTTTCGAGTTAGGAGTTAGGAGCTGGAGTTTGGAGTTAGGAGTTAAGAGTTAGGGGTTAAGAGTTAGGAGTTAGGAGTTAGGAGTTTGTTGTCAGGAGTTAGGAGTTTGGAGTCTGGAGTTTGGAGTTTGGAGTTTGGAGTTAGGAGTTTCGAGTTAGGAGTTAGTAGTTTGGAGTTAGGAGTTAGGAGTTCGGAGTTTGGAGTTAGGAGTTTGGAGTTAGGAGTTAGGAGTTAGGAGTTTGGAGTTTGGAGTTTTGAGTTAGGAGCTAGGAGCTAGGAGTTTGGAGTTAGGAGTTAGGAGTTTGGAGTTAGGAGTTAGGAGTTTGGAGTATGGAGTTAGGAGTTAGGAGTTAGGAGTTAGTAGTTTGTAGTTAGGAGTTAGTAGTTTGTTGTTAGGAGTTTGGAGGTTGGAGTTAGGAGTTAGGAGTTAGGAGTTTGGAGTTAGGAGTTTGGAGTTAGGAGTTTGGAGTTCGGAGTTTGGAGTTTGGAGTTAGTAGTTTGGAGTTTGGAGTTAGTAATTTGGAGTTTGGAGTTAGGAGTTAGGAGTTTGGAGTTTCGAGTTAGGAGTTTGGAGTTAGGAGTTACGGGTTAAGAGTTAGGAGTTAGGAGTTAGGAGTTTGGAGTTAGGAGTTAGGAGTCAGGAGTTTGGAGTTTGGGGTTTGGAGTTAGGTGTTTCGAGTTAGGAGTTAGGAGTTAGGAGTTTGGAGTTTGGAGTTAGGAGTTAGGAGTTTGGAGTTAGCAGTTAGGAGTTAGGCGTTTGCAGTTTGGAGTTCGGAGTTAGGAGCTTGGAGTTAGGAGTTAGGAGTTTGGAATTTGGAGTTAGGAGTTAGGAGTTTAGGAGTTAGGAGTTAGGAGTTTGGAGTTTGGACTTTGGAGTTAGGAGTTAAGAGTTTGGAGTTAGGAGTTAGGAGTTAGGAGTTTGGAGTTAGGAGTTTGGAGGTTGGAGTTAGGAGTTAGGAGTTTGAAGTATGGAGTTAGGAGTTTGCAGTTTGGAGTTAGGAGTTAGGAGTTTGGAGATAGGAGTTAGGAGTTAGGAGTTTGGAGTTTGGAGTTTGGAGTTAGGAGTTTGGAGTTTCGAGTTAGGAGTTTGGAGTTAGGAGTTTGGAGTTAGGAGTTTGGAGTTTGGGGTTTGGAGTTAGGAGTTTCGAGTTAGGAGTTAGGAGTTAGGAGATTGGAGTTTGGAGTTAGGAGTTTGGAGTTTCGAGTTAGGAGTTTGGAGTTAGGAGTTAGGAGTTAGGAGTTTGGAGTTTGGAGTTAGGAGTTTGGAGTTAGGAGTTAGGAGTTTGGAGTTTGGGGTTTGGAGTTAGGAGTTTCGAGTTAGGAGTTAGGAGTTAGGAGTTAGGAGATTGGAGTTTGGAGTTAGGAGTTAGCAGTTTGGAGTTAGCAGTTAAGAGTTAGGAGTTTGGAGTTTGGAGTTCGGAGTTAGGAGTTAGGAGTTGGAGTTTGGACTTTGGAGTTAGGAGTTGGAGTTAAGAGTTTGGAGTTAGGAATTAGGAGTTAGGAATTTGGAGTTTGGAGTTAGGAGTTAGGAGCTAGGAGTTTGGAATTTGGAGTTTGGAGTTTGGAGGTTGGAGTTAGGAGTTTCGAGTTAGGAGTTTGGAGTTAGGAGTTTGGAGTTAGGAGTTTGGAGTTTGAAGTTAGGAGTTATGAGTTTGGAGTTTGGAGTTAGGAGTTTGGAGTTTGGAGTTAGGAGTTCGGAGTTAGGAGTTCGGAGTTTGGAGTTTGGAGTTTGGAGTTAGGAGTTTGGAGTTAAGAGTTAGGGGTTAAGAGTTAGGAGTTAGGAGTTAGGAGTTTGGCGTTAGGAGTTAGGAGCTTCGAGTTAGGAGTTAGGAGTTTGGAGTTAGGAGTTTGGAGTTAGGAGTTTGGAATTTGGAGTTAGCAGTTAGGAGTTTAGAGTTAGGAGTTAGGAGTCTGGAATTTGGAGTTTGGTGTTTGGAGTTAGGAGTTTCGAGTTAGGAATTACGAGTTTGGAGTTAGGAGTTTGGAGTTTGGAGTTAGGAGTTAGGAGTTTGGAGTTTGGAGTTTGGAGTTAGGAGTTTGGAGTTAAGAGTTAGGGGTTAAGAGTTAGGAGTTAGGAGTTAGGAGTTTGGAGTTAGGAGTTAGGAGCTCCGAGTTAGGAATTTGGAGTTAGGAGTTAGGAGTTAGGAGTTTGGAGTTTCGAGTTAGGAGTTAGGAGCTGGAGTTTGGAGTTAGGAGTTAAGAGTTACGGGTTAAGAGTTAGGAGTTAGGAGTCTGGAGTTTGGAGTTAGGAGCTTGGAGTTAGGAGTTTGGAGTTTGGAGTTAGGAATTTGGAGATAGGAGTTAGGAGTTAGGAGTTTGGAGTTTGGAGTTAGGAGTTTGGAGTTAGGAGTTTGGAGTTTGGAGTTAGGAGTTACGAGTTTAGAGTTTGGAGTTAGGAGTTTGGAGGTTGGAGTTAGGAGTTAGGAGTTTGGAGTATGGAGTTAGGAGTTTGCAGTTTGGAGTTAGGAGTTAGGAGTTTGGAGATAGGAGTTAGGAGTTAGGAGTTTGGAGTTTGGAGTTAGGAGTTTGGAGTTAGGAGTTTGGAGTTTCGAGTTAGGAGTTTGGAGTTAGGAGTTTGGAGTTAGGAGTTAGGAGTTTGGAGTTTGGAGTTAGGAGTTTGGAGTTAGGAGTTAGGAGTTTGGAGTTTGGGGTTTGGAGTTAGGAGTTTCGAGTTAGGAGTTAGGAGTTAGGAGTTAGGAGATTGGAGTTTGGAGTTAGGAGTTAGGAGTTTGGAGTTAGCAGTTAGGAGTTAGGAGTTTGGAGTTTGGAGTTCGGAGTTAGGAGTTAGGAGTTGGAGTTTGGACTTTGGAGTTAGGAGTTGGAGTTAAGAGTTTGGAGTTAGGAGTTAGGAGTTAAGAGTTAGGAGTTTGGAGTTAGGAGTTAGGAGTTTGGAGTTAGGAGTTAAGAGTTAGGAGTTTGGAGTTAGGAGTTAGGAGTTTGGAGTTAGGAGTTTGGAGTTTGGAGTTAGCAGTTAGGAGTTACGAGTTTGGAGTTAGGAGTTATGAGTTTGGAGTTAGCAGTTAGGAGTTACGAGTTTGGAGTTTGGAGTTAGGGGTTAGCAGTTAGGAGTTTGGAGTTAGGAGTTAGGAGTTTGGAATTTGGAGTTAGGAGTTAGGAGTTTAGAAGTTAGGAGTTAGGAGTTTGGACTTTGGACTTTGGAGTTAGGAGTTAGGAGTTTGGAGTTAGGAGTTAGGAGTTTGGAATTTGGGGTTAGGAGTTAGGAGTTTGGAGTTAGGAGTTAGGAGTTTGGAATTTGGAGTTAGGAGTTAGGAGTTAGGAGTTAGGAGTCTGGAGTTTGGAGTTTGGAGTTAGGAGTTTCGAGTTAGGAGTTAGGAGTTTGGAGTTAGGAGTTAGGAGTTTGGAGTTAGGAGTTAGGAGTCTGGAGTTTGGAGTTTGGAGTTAGGAGTTTCGAGTTAGGAGTTAGGGGTTAAGAGTTAGGAGTTAGGAGTTAGGAGTTTGGAGTTAGGAGTTAGGAGCTCCGAGTTAGGAATTTGGAGTTAGGAGTTAGGAGTTAGGAGTTTGGAGTTTCGAGTTAGGAGTTAGGAGCTGGAGTTTGGAGTTAGGAGTTAAGAGTTACGGGTTAAGAGTTAGGAGTTAGGAGTCTGGAGTTTGGAGTTAGGAGCTTGGAGTTAGGAGTTTGGAGTTTGGAGTTAGGAATTTGGAGATAGGAGTTAGGAGTTAGGAGTTTGGAGTTTGGAGTTAGGAGTTTGGAGTTAGGAGTTTGGAGTTTGGAGTTAGGAGTTACGAGTTTAGAGTTTGGAGTTAGGAGTTTGGAGGTTGGAGTTAGGAGTTAGGAGTTTGGAGTATGGAGTTAGGAGTTTGCAGTTTGGAGTTAGGAGTTAGGAGTTTGGAGATAGGAGTTAGGAGTTAGGAGTTTGGAGTTTGGAGTTAGGAGTTTGGAGTTAGGAGTTTGGAGTTTCGAGTTAGGAGTTTGGAGTTAGGAGTTTGGAGTTAGGAGTTAGGAGTTTGGAGTTTGGAGTTAGGAGTTTGGAGTTAGGAGTTAGGAGTTTGGAGTTTGGGGTTTGGAGTTAGGAGTTTCGAGTTAGGAGTTAGGAGTTAGGAGTTAGGAGATTGGAGTTTGGAGTTAGGAGTTAGGAGTTTGGAGTTAGCAGTTAGGAGTTAGGAGTTTGGAGTTTGGAGTTCGGAGTTAGGAGTTAGGAGTTGGAGTTTGGACTTTGGAGTTAGGAGTTGGAGTTAAGAGTTTGGAGTTAGGAGTTAGGAGTTAAGAGTTAGGAGTTTGGAGTTAGGAGTTAGGAGTTTGGAGTTAGGAGTTAAGAGTTAGGAGTTTGGAGTTAGGAGTTAGGAGTTTGGAGTTAGGAGTTTGGAGTTTGGAGTTAGCAGTTAGGAGTTACGAGTTTGGAGTTAGGAGTTATGAGTTTGGAGTTAGCAGTTAGGAGTTACGAGTTTGGAGTTTGGAGTTAGGGGTTAGCAGTTAGGAGTTTGGAGTTAGGAGTTAGGAGTTTGGAATTTGGAGTTAGGAGTTAGGAGTTTAGAAGTTAGGAGTTAGGAGTTTGGACTTTGGACTTTGGAGTTAGGAGTTAGGAGTTTGGAGTTAGGAGTTAGGAGTTTGGAATTTGGGGTTAGGAGTTAGGAGTTTGGAGTTAGGAGTTAGGAGTTTGGAATTTGGAGTTAGGAGTTAGGAGTTAGGAGTTAGGAGTCTGGAGTTTGGAGTTTGGAGTTAGGAGTTTCGAGTTAGGAGTTAGGAGTTTGGAGTTAGGAGTTAGGAGTTTGGAGTTAGGAGTTAGGAGTCTGGAGTTTGGAGTTTGGAGTTAGGAGTTTCGAGTTAGGAGTTAGCAGTTAGGAGTTAGGAGTTTGGAGTTAGGAGTTGGAGTTAAGAGTTAGGGGTTAAGAGTTAGGAGTTAGGAGTTTGGAGTTAGGAGTTAGGAATTAGGAGTTTGGAGTTAGGAGTTAGGAGTTTCGAGTTAGGAGTTAGGAGTTAAGAGTTAGGAGTTTGGAGTTAGGAGTTAGGAGTTTGGAATTTGGAGTTAGGAGTTAGGAGTTTAGGAGTTAGGAGTTAGGAGTTAGGAGTTTAGGAGTTAGGAGTTAGGAGTTTGGAGTTTGGACTTTGGAGTTAGGAGTTAGGAGTTAAGAGTTTGGAGTTAGGAGTTAGGAGTTAGGCGTTTGGAGTTTGGAGTTAGGAGTTAGGAGGTAGGAGTTTGGAATTCGGAGTTAGGAGTTAGGAGTTTGGAGTTAGGAGTTAGGAGTCTGGAGTTTGGAGTTTGGAGTTTGGAGTTAGGAGTTTCGAGTTAGGAGTTAGGAGTTTGGAGTTAGGAGTTAGGAGTTAGGAGTTTGGAGATAGGAGTTAGGAGTTAGGAGTTTGGAGTTAGGACCTTGGAGTTTGGAGTTTGGAGTTTGGAGTTAGGAGTTTGGAGTTAGGAGTTACGAGTTTGGAGTTTGGAGTTAGGAGTTAGGAGTTTGGAGTTTGGAGTTTGGAGTTAGGAGCTTGGAGTTTGGAGTTAGGAGTTTGGAGTTTGGAGTTAGGAGTTAGCAGTTTGGAGTTAGGAGTTAGGAGTTTGGAGTTAGGAGTTTGGAGGTTGGAGTTAGGAGTTAGGAGTTTGGAGTTAGGAGTTAGGAGTTAGGATATTGGAGTTTGGAGTTAGGAGCTTGGAGTTAGGATTTTGGAGTTAGGAGTTGGAGTTTGGTGTTAGGAGTTAGGAGTTAGGAGTTTGGAGTTAGGAGTTAAGAGTTAGGAGTTTGGATTTAGGAGTTAGGAGTTAAGAGTTAGGAGTTTGGAGTTAGGAGTTAGGAGTTTGGAGTTAGGAGTTAAGAGTTAGGAGTTTGGAGTTAGGAGTTAGGAGTTTGGAGTTAGGAGTTTGGAGTTTGGGGTTTGGAGTTAGGAGTTTCGAGTTAGGAGTTAGGAGTTTGGAGTTTGGAGTTAGGAGTTATGAGTTTGGAGTTAGCAGTTAGGAGTTAGGAGTTTGGAGTTTGGAGTTAGGGGTTAGCAGTTAGGAGTTTGGAGTTAGGAGTTAGGAGTTTGGAATTTGGAGTTAGGAGTTAGGAGTTTAGAAGTTAAGAGTTAGGAGTTTGGACTTTGGACTTTGGAGTTAGGAGTTAGGAGTTTGGAGTTAGGAGTTAGGAGTTTGGAATTTGGGGTTAGGAGTTAGGAGTTTGGAGTTAGGAGTTAGGAGTTTGGAATTTGGAGTTAGGAGTTAGGAGTTTGGAGTTAGGAGTTAGGAGTCTGGAGTTTGGAGTTTGGAGTTAGGAGTTTCGAGTTAGGAGTTAGCAGTTAGGAGTTAGGAGTTTGGAGTTAGGAGTTAGGAGTTTGGAGTTAGGAGTTAGGAGTCTGGAGTTTGGAGTTTGGAGTTAGGAGTTTCGAGTTAGGAGTTAGCAGTTAGGAGTTAGGAGTTTGGAGTTAGGAGTTTGGAGTTAAGAGTTAGGCGTTAAGAGTTAGGAGTTAGGAGTTTGGAGTTAGGAGTTAGGAGTTAGGAGTTTGGAGTTAGGAGTTAGGAGTTTGGAGTTTGGAGTTTGGAGTTAGGAGTTATGAGTTTGGAGTTAGGAGTTAGGAGTTTCGAGTTAGGAGTTTGGAGTTAGGGGTTAGCAGTTAGGAGTTTGGAGTTAGGAGTTAGGAGTTTGGAATTTGGAGTTAGGAGTTAGGAGTTTAGAAGTTAGGAGTTAGGAGTTTGGACTTTGGACTTTGGAGTTAGGAGTTAGGAGTTTGGAGTTAGGAGTTAGGAGTTTGGAATTTGGAGTTAGGAGTTAGGAGTTTGGAGTTAGGGGTTAGGAGTTAGCAGTTAGGAGTTAGGAGTTTGGAGTTAGGAGTTAGGAGTTAGGAGTTTGGAGTTTGGTGTTTGGAGTTAGGAGTTATGTGTTTGGAGTTTGGAGTTAGGAGTTTGGAGTTAGGAGTTTGGAGTTTGGAGTTAGGAGTTCGGAGTTCGGAGTTTGGAGTTTGGAGTTTGGAGTTAGGAGTTTGGAGTTAAGAGTTAGGGGTTAAGAGTTAGGAGTTCGGAGTTTGGAGTTTGGAGTTAGGAGTTTGGAGTTAAGAGTTAGGGGTTAAGAGTTAGGAGTTAGGAGTTTGGAGTTAGGAGTTAGGAGTTAGGAGTTTGGAGTTAGGAGTTAGGAGTTTGGAGTTTGGAGTTTGGAGTTTGGATTTAGGAGTTCGGAGTTCGGAGTTAGGAGTTCGGAGTTTGGAGTTTGGAGTTTGGAGTTAGGAGTTTGGAGATTAGAGTTAGGGGTTAAGAGTTAGGAGTTAGGTGTTAGGAGTTTGGAGTTAGGAATTAGGAGCTTCGAGTTAGGAGTTAGGAGTTTGGAGTTAGGAGTTAGGAGTTAGGAGTTTGGAGTTTCGAGTTAGGAGTTAGGAGCTGGAGTTTGGAGTTAGGAGTTAAGAGTTAGGGGTTAAGAGTTAGGAGTTAGGAGTTAGGAGTTTGGAGTTAGGAGTCTGGAGTTTGGAGTTTGGAGTTTGGAGTTAGGAGTTTCGAGTTAGGAGTTAGGAGTTTGGAGTTAGGAGTTAGGAGTTAGGAGTTTGGAGATAGGAGTTAGGAGTTAGGAGTTTGGAGTTTGGAGTTAGGAGCTTGGAGTTTGGAGTTAGGAGTTTGGACTTAGGAGTTAGGAGTTAGGAGTTTGGAGTTAGGAGTTACGAGTTTGGAGCTTGGAGTTAGGAGTTAGGAGTTAGGAGTTTGGAGGTTGGAGTTAGGAGTTAGGAGTTTGGAGTTAGGAGTTAGGAGTTAGGATATTGGAGTTTGGAGTTTGGAGTTAGGAGTTAGGAGTCTGGAGTTTGGAGTTTGGAGTTAGGAGTTTCGAGTTAGGAGTTAGCAGTTAGGAGTTAGGAGTTTGGAGTTAGGAGTTAGGAGTTAGGATATTGGAGTTTGGAGTTAGGAGCTTGGAGTTAGGAGTTTGGAGTTTGGAGTTAGGAGTTGGAGTTCGGAGTTTGGAGTTAGGAGTTAGGAGTTTGGAGTTAGGAGTTAAGAGTTAGGAGTTTGGAGTTAGGAGTTAGGAGTTAAGAGTTAGGAGTTTGGAGTTAGGAGTTAGGAGTTTGGAGTTAGGAGTTAGGAATTTGGAGTTTGTGGTTTGGAGTTAGGAGTTTCGAGTTAGGAGTTAGGAGTTTGGAGTTTGGAGTTAGGAGTTAGGAGTTTGGAGTTAGCAGTTAGGAGTTAGGAGTTTGGAGTTTGGAGTTAGGGGTTAGCAGTTAGGAGTTTGGAGTTACGAGTTAGGAGTTTGGAATTTGGAGTTAGGAGTTTGGAGTTTAGGAGTTAGGAGTTAGGAGTTTGGAGTTTGGACTTTGGAGTTAGGAGTTAGGAGTTAAGAGTTTGGAGTTAGGAGTTAGGAGTTAGGAGTTTGGAGTTTGGAGTTAGGAGTTAGGAGCTAGGAGTTTGGAATTTGGAGTTAGGAGTTAGGAGTTTGGAGTTAGGAGTTAGGAGTCTGGAGTTTGGAGTTTGGAGTTTGGAGTTAGGAGTTTCGAGTTAGGAGTTAGGAGTTTGGAGTTAGGAGTTAGGAGTTAGGAGTTAGGAGTTTGGAGTTTGGAGTTAGGAGCTTGGAGTTTGGAGTTAGGAGTTTGGAGTTTGGAGTTAGGAGTTAGCAGTTTGGAGTTAGGAGTTACGAGTTTGGAGTTAGGAGTTAGGAGTTTGGAGTTAGGAGTTTGGAGGTTGGAGTTAGGAGTTAGGAGTTTAGAGTTAGGAGTTAGGAGTTAGGATATTGGAGTTTGGAGTTAGGAGCTTGGAGTTAGGAGTTTGGAGTTAGGAGTTGGAGTTTGGTGTTAGGAGTTAGGAGTTAGGAGTTTGGAGTTAGGAGTGAAGAGTTAGGAGTTTGGATTTAGGAGTTAGGAGTTAAGAGTTAGGAGTTTGGAGTTAGGAGTTAGGAGTTTGGAGTTAGGAGTTAAGAGTTAGGAGTTTGGAGTTAGGAGTTAGGAGTTTGGAGTTAGGAGTTTGGAGTTTGGGGTTTGGAGTTAGGAGTTTCGAGTTAGGAGTTAGGAGTTTGGAGTTTGGAGTTAGGAGTTATGAGTTTGGAGTTAGCAGTTAGGAGTTAGGAGTTTGGAGTTTGGAGTTAGGGGTTAGCAGTTAGGAGTTTGGAGTTAGGAGTTAGGAGTTTGGAATTTGGAGTTAGGAGTTAGGAGTTTAGAAGTTAGGAGTTAGGAGTTTGGACTTTGGACTTTGGAGTTAGGAGTTAGGAGTTTGGAGTTAGGAGTTAGGAGTTTGGAATTTGGGGTTAGGAGTTAGGAGTTTGGAGTTAGGAGTTAGGAGTTTGGAATTTGGAGTTAGGAGTTAGGAGTTTGGAGTTAGGAGTTAGGAGTCTGGAGTTTGGAGTTTGGAGTTAGGAGTTTCGAGTTAGGAGTTAGCAGTTAGGAGTTAGGAGTTTGGAGTTAGGAGTTAGGAGTTTGGAGTTAGGAGTTAGGAGTCTGGAGTTTGGAGTTTGGAGTTAGGAGTTTCGAGTTAGGAGTTAGCAGTTAGGAGTTAGGAGTTTGGAGTTAGGAGTTGGAGTTAAGAGTTAGGAGTTAAGAGTTTGGAGTTAGGAGTTAGGAGTTAGGCGTTTGGAGTTTGGAGTTAGGAGTTAGGAGGTAGGAGTTTGGAATTCGGAGTTAGGAGTTAGGAGTTTGGAGTTAGGAGTTAGGAGTCTGGAGTTTGGAGTTAGGAGTTAGGAGTTTAGGAGTTAGGAGTTAGGAGTTTGGAGTTTGGACTTTGGAGTTAGGAGTTAGGAGTTAAGAGTTTGGAGTTAGGAGTTAGGAGTTAGGCGTTTGGAGTTTGGAGTTAGGAGTTAGGAGGTAGGAGTTTGGAATTCGGAGTTAGGAGTTAGGAGTTTGGAGTTAGGAGTTAGGAGTCTGGAGTTTGGAGTTTGGAGTTTGGAGTTAGGAGTTTCGAGTTAGGAGTTAGGAGTTTGGAGTTAGGAGTTAGGAGTTAGGAGTTTGGAGATAGGAGTTAGGAGTTAGGAGTTTGGAGTTTGGAGTTAGGACCTTGGAGTTTGGAGTTTGGAGTTTGGAGTTAGGAGTTTGGAGTTAGGAGTTACGAGTTTGGAGTTTGGAGTTAGGAGTTAGGAGTTTGGAGTTTGGAGTTTGGAGTTAGGAGCTTGGAGTTTGGAGTTAGGAGTCTGGAGTTTGGAGTTTGGAGTTAGGAGTTTCGAGTTAGGAGTTAGCAGTTAGGAGTTAGGAGTTTGGAGTTAGGAGTTGGAGTTAAGAGTTAGGAGTTAAGAGTTTGGAGTTAGGAGTTAGGAGTTAGGCGTTTGGAGTTTGGAGTTAGGAGTTAGGAGGTAGGAGTTTGGAATTCGGAGTTAGGAGTTAGCAGTTTGGAGTTAGGAGTTAGGAGTCTGGAGTTTGGAGTTAGGAGTTAGGAGTTTAGGAGTTAGGAGTTAGGAGTTTGGAGTTTGGACTTTGGAGTTAGGAGTTAGGAGTTAAGAGTTTGGAGTTAGGAGTTAGGCGTTTGGAGTTTGGAGTTAGGAGTTAGGAGGTAGGAGTTTGGAATTCGGAGTTAGGAGTTAGGAGTTTGGAGTTAGGAGTTAGGAGTCTGGAGTTTGGAGTTTGGAGTTTGGAGTTAGGAGTTTCGAGTTAGGAGTTAGGAGTTTGGAGTTAGGAGTTAGGAGTTAGGAGTTTGGAGATAGGAGTTAGGAGTTAGGAGTTTGGAGTTTGGAGTTAGGACCTTGGAGTTTGGAGTTTGGAGTTTGGAGTTAGGAGTTTGGAGTTAGGAGTTACGAGTTTGGAGTTTGGAGTTAGGAGTTAGGAGTTTGGAGTTTGGAGTTTGGAGTTAGGAGCTTGGAGTTTGGAGTTAGGAGTTTGGAGTTAGGAGTTAGCAGTTTGGAGTTAGGAGTTAGGAGTTACGAGTTTGGAGTTAGGAGTTAGGAGTTTGGAGTTAGGAGTTTGGAGGTTGGAGTTAGGAGTTAGGAGTTTGGAGTTAGGAGTTAGGAGTTAGGATATTGGAGTTTGGGGTTAGGAGCTTGGAGTTAGGAGTTTGGAGTTAGGAGTTGGAGTTTGGTGTTAGGAGTTAGGAGTTAGGAGTTTGGAGTTAGGAGTTAAGAGTTAGGAGTTTGGATTTAGGAGTTAGGAGTTAAGAGTTAGGAGTTTGGAGTTAGGAGTTAGGAGTTTGGAGTTAGGAGTTAAGAGTTAGGAGTTTGGAGTTAGGAGTTAGGAGTTTGGAGTTAGGAGTTTGGAGTTTGGGGTTTGGAGTTAGGAGTTTCGAGTTAGGAGTTAGGAGTTTGGAGTTTGGAGTTAGGAGTTATGAGTTTGGAGTTAGCAGTTAGGAGTTAGGAGTTTGGAGTTTGGAGTTAGGGGTTAGCAGTTAGGAGTTTGGAGTTAGGAGTTAGGAGTTTGGAATTTGGAGTTAGGAGTTAGGAGTTTAGAAGTTAAGAGTTAGGAGTTTGGACTTTGGACTTTGGAGTTAGGAGTTAGGAGTTTGGAGTTAGGAGTTAGGAGTTTGGAATTTGGGGTTAGGAGTTAGGAGTTTGGAGTTAGGAGTTAGGAGTTTGGAATTTGGAGTTAGGAGTTAGGAATTTGGAGTTAGGAGTTAGGAGTCTGGAGTTTGGAGTTTGGAGTTAGGAGTTTCGAGTTAGGAGTTAGCAGTTAGGAGTTAGGAGTTTGGAGTTAGGAGTTAGGAGTTTGGAGTTAGGAGTTAGGAGTCTGGAGTTTGGAGTTTGGAGTTAGGAGTTTCGAGTTAGGAGTTAGCAGTTAGGAGTTAGGAGTTTGGAGTTAGGAGTTTGGAGTTAAGAGTTAGGCGTTAAGAGTTAGGAGTTAGGAGTTTGGAGTTAGGAGTTAGGAGTTAGGAGTTTGGAGTTAGGAGTTAGGAGTTTGGAGTTTGGAGTTTGGAGTTAGGAGTTATGAGTTTGGAGTTAGGAGTTAGGAGTTTCGAGTTAGGAGTTTGGAGTTAGGGGTTAGCAGTTAGGAGTTTGGAGTTAGGAGTTAGGAGTTTGGAATTTGGAGTTAGGAGTTAGGAGTTTAGAAGTTAGGAGTTAGGAGTTTGGACTTTGGACTTTGGACTTAGGAGTTTGGAGTTAGGAGTTAGGAGTTAGGAGTTTGGAGTTTGGTGTTTGGAGTTAGGAGTTATGTGTTTGGAGTTTGGAGTTAGGAGTTTGGAGTTAGGAGTTTGGAGTTTGGAGTCAGGAGTTCGGAGTTAGGAGTTCGGAGTTTGGAGTTTGGAGTTTGGAGTTAGGAGTTTGGAGTTAAGAGTTAGGGGTTAAGAGTTAGGAGTTCGGAGTTTGGAGTTTGGAGTTAGGAGTTTGGAGTTAAGAGTTAGGGGTTAAGAGTTAGGAGTTAGGAGTTTGGAGTTAGGAGTTAGGAGTTAGGAGTTTGGAGTTAGGAGTTAGGAGTTTGGAGTTTGGAGTTTGGATTTAGGAGTTCGGAGTTCGGAGTTAGGAGTTCGGAGTTTGGAGTTTGCAGTTTGGAGTTAGGAGTTTGGAGATTAGAGTTAGGGGTTAAGAGTTAGGAGTTAGGTGTTAGGAGTTTGGAGTTAGGAATTAGGAGCTTCGAGTTAGGAGTTAGGAGTTTGGAGTTAGGAGTTAGGAGTTAGGAGTTTGGAGTTTCGAGTTAGGAGATAGGAGCTGGAGTTTGGAGTTAGGAGTTAAGAGTTAGGGGTTAAGAGTTAGGAGTTAGGAGTTAGGAGTTTGGAGTTAGGAGTCTGGAGTTTGGAGTTTGGAGTTTGGAGTTAGGAGTTTCGAGTTAGGAGTTAGGAGTTTGGAGTTAGGAGTTAGGAGTTAGGAGTTTGGAGATAGGAGTTAGGAGTTAGGAGTTTGGAGTTTGGAGTTAGGAGCTTGGAGTTTGGAGTTAGGAGTTTGGACTTAGGAGTTAGGAGTTAGGAGTTTGGAGTTAGGAGTTACGAGTTTGGAGCTTGGAGTTAGGAGTGAGGAGTTAGGAGTTTGGAGGTTGGAGTTAGGAGTTAGGAGTTTGGAGTTAGGAGTTAGGAGTTAGGATATTGGAGTTTGGAGTTTGGAGTTAGGAGTTAGGAGTCTGGAGTTTGGAGTTTGGAGTTAGGAGTTTCGAGTTAGGAGTTAGCAGTTAGGAGTTAGGAGTTTGGAGTTAGGAGTTAGGAGTTTGGTGTTTGGAGTTAGGAGTTATGTGTTTGGAGTTTGGAGTTAGGAGTTTGGAGTTAGGAGTTTGGAGTTTGGAGTTAGGAGTTCGGAGTTAGGAGTTCGGAGTTTGGAGTTTGGAGTTTGGAGTTAGGAGTTTGGAGTTAAGAGTTAGGGGTTAAGAGTTAGGAGATCGGAGTTTGGAGTTTGGAGTTTGGAGTTAGGAGTTTGGAGTTAAGAGTTAGGGGTTAAGAGTTAGGAGTTAGGAGTTTGGAGTTAGGAGTTAGGAGTTAGGAGTTTGGAGTTAGGAGTTAGGAGTTTGGAGTTTGGAGTTTGGAGTTAGGAGTTCGGAGTTCGGAGTTAGGAGTTCGGAGTTTGGAGTTTGGAGTTTGGAGTTAGGAGTTTGGAGTTAAGAGTTAGGGGTTAAGAGTTAGGAGCTAGGTGTTAGGAGTTTGGAGTTAGGAGTTAGGAGCTTCGAGTTAGGAGTTAGGAGTTTGGAGTTAGGAGTTAGGAGTTAAGAGTTTGGAGTTTCGAGTTAGGAGTTAGGAGCTGGAGTTTGGAGTTAGGAGTTAAGAGTTAGGGGTTAAGAGTTAGGAGTTAGGAGTTAGGAGTTTGGAGTTAGGAGTCTGGAGTTTGGAGTTTGGAGTTAGGAGTTTCGAGATAGGAGTTAGGAGTTTGGAGTTAGGAGTTAGGAGTTAGGAGTTTGGAGATAGGAGTTAGGAGTTAGGAGTTTGGAGTTTGGAGTTAGGAGTTTGGAGTCAGGAGTTAGGAGTTAGGAGTTTGGAGTTAGGAGTTACGAGTTTGGAGCTTGGAGTTAGGAGTTAGGAGTTAGGAGTTTGGAGGTTGGAGTTAGGAGTTAGGAGTTTGGAGTTAGGAGTTAGGAGTTAGAATATTGGAGTTTGGAGTTAGGAACTTGGAGTAAGGAGTTTGGAGTTTGGAGTTAGGAGTTGGAGTTTGGAGTTTGGAGTTAGGAACTTGGAGTTAGGAGTTAGGAGTTTGGAGATAGGAGTTAGGAGTTAGGAGTTTGGAGTTTGGAGTTAGGACCTTGGAGTTTGGAGTTTGGAGTTTGGAGTTAGGAGTTTGGAGTTAGGAGTTACGAGTTTGGAGTTTGGAGTTAGGAATTAGGAGTTTGGAGTTTGGAGTTTGGAGTTAGGAGCTTGGAGTTTGGAGTTAGGAGTTTGGAGTTTGGAGTTAGGAGTTAGCAGTTTGGAGTTAGGAGTTACGAGTTTGGAGTTAGGAGTTAGGAGTTTGGAGTTAGGAGTTTGGAGGTTGGAGTTAGGAGTTTGGAGTTAGGAGTTAGGAGTTAGGATATTGGAGTTTGGAGTTAGGAGCTTGGAGTTAGGAGTTTGGAGTTAGGAGTTGGAGTTTGGTGTTAGGAGTTAGGAGTTAGGAGTTTGGAGTTAGGAGTTAAGAGTTAGGAGTTTGGATTTAGGAGTTAGGAGTTAAGAGTTAGGAGTTTGGAGTTAGGAGTTAGGAGTTTGGAGTTAGGAGTTAAGAGTTAGGAGTTTGGAGTTAGGAGTTAGGAGTTTGGAGTTAGGAGTTTGGAGTTTGGGGTTTGGAGTTAGGAGTTTCGAGTTAGGAGTTAGGAGTTTGGAGTTTGGAGTTAGGAGTTATGAGTTTGGAGTTAGCAGTTAGGAGTTAGGAGTTTGGAGTTTGGAGTTAGGGGTTAGCAGTTAGGAGTTTGGAGTTAGGAGTTAGGAGTTTGGAATTTGGAGTTAGGAGTTAGGAGTTTAGAAGTTAGGAGTTAGGAGTTTGGACTTTGGACTTTGGAGTTAGGAGTTAGGAGTTTGGAGTTTGGAGTTAGGAGTTTGGAATTTGGGGTTAGGAGTTAGGAGTTTGGAGTTTGGAGTTAGGAGTTTCGAGTTAGGAGTTTGGAGTTAGGAGTTAGGAGTTTGGAGTTAGGAGTTAGGAGTCTGGAGTTTGGAGTTTGGAGTTAGGAGTTTCGAGTTAGGAGTTAGCAGTTAGGAGTTAGGAGTTTGGAGTTAGGAGTTGGAGTTAAGAGTTAGGGGTTAAGAGTTAGGAGTTAGGAGTTTGGAGTTAGGAGTTAGGAGTTAGGAGTTTGGAGTTAGGAGTTAGGAGTTTCGAGTTAGGAGTTAGGAGTTAAGAGTTAGGAGTTTGGAGTTAGGAGTTAGGAGTTTGGAATTTGGAGTTAGGAGTTAGGAGTTTAGGAGTTAGGAGTTAGGAGTTTGGAGTTTGGACTTTGGAGTTAGGAGTTAGGAGTTAAGAGTTTGGAGTTAGGAGTTAGGAGTTAGGCGTTTGGAGTTTGGAGTTAGGAGTTAGGAGGTAGGAGTTTGGAATTCGGAGTTAGGAGTTAGGAGTTTGGAGTTAGGAGTTAGGAGTCTGGAGTTTGGAGTTTGGAGTTTGGAGTTAGGAGTTTCGAGTTAGGAGTTAGGAGTTTGGAGTTAGGAGTTAGGAGTTAGGAGTTTGGAGATAGGAGTTAGGAGTTAGGAGTTTGGAGTTTGGAGTTAGGACCTTGGAGTTTGGAGTTTGGAGTTTGGAGTTAGGAGTTTGGAGTTAGGAGTTACGAGTTTGGAGTTTGGAGTTAGGAGTTAGGAGTTTGGAGTTTGGAGTTTGGAGTTAGGAGCTTGGAGTTTGGAGTTAGGAGTTTGGAGTTTGGAGTTAGGAGTTAGCAGTTTGGAGTTAGGAGTTAGGAGTTTGGAGTTAGGAGTTTGGAGGTTGGAGTTAGGAGTTAGGAGTTTGGAGTTAGGAGTTAGGAGTTAGGATATTGGAGTTTGGAGTTAGGAGCTTGGAGTTAGGAGTTTGGAGTTAGGAGTTGGAGTTTGGTGTTAGGAGTTAGGAGTTAGGAGTTTGGAGTTAGGAGTTAAGAGTTAGGAGTTTGGATTTAGGAGTTAGGAGTTAAGAGTTAGGAGTTTGGAGTTAGGAGTTAGGAGTTTGGAGTTAGGAGTTAAGAGTTAGGAGTTTGGAGTTAGGAGTTAGGAGTTTGGAGTTAGGAGTTTGGAGTTTGGGGTTTGGAGTTAGGAGTTTCGAGTTAGGAGTTAGGAGTTTGGAGTTTGGAGTTAGGAGTTATGAGTTTGGAGTTAGCAGTTAGGAGTTAGGAGTTTGGAGTTTGGAGTTAGGGGTTAGCAGTTAGGAGTTTGGAGTTAGGAGTTAGGAGTTTGGAATTTGGGGTTAGGAGTTAGGAGTTTGGAGTTAGGAGTTAGGAGTTTGGAATTTGGAGTTAGGAGTTAGGAGTTTGGAGTTAGGAGTTAGGAGTCTGGAGTTTGGAGTTTGGAGTTAGGAGTTTCGAGTTAGGAGTTAGCAGTTAGGAGTTAGGAGTTTGGAGTTAGGAGTTAGGAGTTTGGAGTTAGGAGTTAGGGGTCTGGAGTTTGGAGTTTGGAGTTAGGAGTTTCGAGTTAGGAGTTAGCAGTTAGGAGTTAGGAGTTTGGAGTTAGGAGTTTGGAGTTAAGAGTTAGGCGTTAAGAGTTAGGAGTTAGGAGTTTGGAGTTAGGAGTTTGGAGTTAAGAGTTAGGGGTTAAGAGTTAGGAGTTAGGAGTTTGGAGTTAGGAGTTAGGAGTTAGGAGTTTGGAGTTAGGAGTTAGGAGTTTGGAGTTTGGAGTTTGGATTTAGGAGTTCGGAGTTCGGAGTTAGGAGTTCGGAGTTTGGAGTTTGCAGTTTGGAGTTAGGAGTTTGGAGATTAGAGTTAGGGGTTAAGAGTTAGGAGTTAGGTGTTAGGAGTTTGGAGTTAGGAATTAGGAGCTTCGAGTTAGGAGTTAGGAGTTTGGAGTTAGGAGTTAGGAGTTAGGAGTTTGGAGTTTCGAGTTAGGAGATAGGAGCTGGAGTTTGGAGTTAGGAGTTAAGAGTTAGGGGTTAAGAGTTAGGAGTTAGGAGTTAGGAGTTTGGAGTTAGGAGTCTGGAGTTTGGAGTTTGGAGTTTGGAGTTAGGAGTTTCGAGTTAGGAGTTAGGAGTTTGGAGTTAGGAGTTAGGAGTTAGGAGTTTGGAGATAGGAGTTAGGAGTTAGGAGTTTGGAGTTTGGAGTTAGGAGCTTGGAGTTTGGAGTTAGGAGTTTGGACTTAGGAGTTAGGAGTTAGGAGTTTGGAGTTAGGAGTTACGAGTTTGGAGCTTGGAGTTAGGAGTGAGGAGTTAGGAGTTTGGAGGTTGGAGTTAGGAGTTAGGAGTTTGGAGTTAGGAGTTAGGAGTTAGGATATTGGAGTTTGGAGTTTGGAGTTAGGAGTTAGGAGTCTGGAGTTTGGAGTTTGGAGTTAGGAGTTTCGAGTTAGGAGTTAGCAGTTAGGAGTTAGGAGTTTGGAGTTAGGAGTTAGGAGTTTGGTGTTTGGAGTTAGGAGTTATGTGTTTGGAGTTTGGAGTTAGGAGTTTGGAGTTAGGAGTTTGGAGTTTGGAGTTAGGAGTTCGGAGTTAGGAGTTCGGAGTTTGGAGTTTGGAGTTTGGAGTTAGGAGTTTGGAGTTAAGAGTTAGGGGTTAAGAGTTAGGAGATCGGAGTTTGGAGTTTGGAGTTTGGAGTTAGGAGTTTGGAGTTAAGAGTTAGGGGTTAAGAGTTAGGAGTTAGGAGTTTGGAGTTAGGAGTTAGGAGTTTGGAGTTAGGAGTTAGGAGTTTGGAGTTTGGAGTTTGGAGTTAGGAGTTCGGAGTTCGGAGTTAGGAGTTCGGAGTTTGGAGTTTGGAGTTTGGAGTTAGGAGTTTGGAGTTAAGAGTTAGGGGTTAAGAGTTAGGAGCTAGGTGTTAGGAGTTTGGAGTTAGGAGTTAGGAGCTTCGAGTTAGGAGTTAGGAGTTTGGAGTTAGGAGTTAGGAGTTAAGAGTTTGGAGTTTCGAGTTAGGAGTTAGGAGCTGGAGTTTGGAGTTAGGAGTTAAGAGTTAGGGGTTAAGAGTTAGGAGTTAGGAGTTAGGAGTTTGGAGTTAGGAGTCTGGAGTTTGGAGTTTGGAGTTAGGAGTTTCGAGATAGGAGTTAGGAGTTTGGAGTTAGGAGTTAGGAGTTAGGAGTTTGGAGATAGGAGTTAGGAGTTAGGAGTTTGGAGTTTGGAGTTAGGAGTTTGGAGTCAGGAGTTAGGAGTTAGGAGTTTGGAGTTAGGAGTTACGAGTTTGGAGCTTGGAGTTAGGAGTTAGGAGTTAGGAGTTTGGAGGTTGGAGTTAGGAGTTAGGAGTTTGGAGTTAGGAGTTAGGAGTTAGAATATTGGAGTTTGGAGTTAGGAACTTGGAGTAAGGAGTTTGGAGTTTGGAGTTAGGAGTTGGAGTTTGGAGTTTGGAGTTAGGAACTTGGAGTTAGGAGTTAGGAGTTTGGAGATAGGAGTTAGGAGTTAGGAGTTTGGAGTTTGGAGTTAGGACCTTGGAGTTTGGAGTTTGGAGTTTGGAGTTAGGAGTTTGGAGTTAGGAGTTACGAGTTTGGAGTTTGGAGTTAGGAATTAGGAGTTTGGAGTTTGGAGTTTGGAGTTAGGAGCTTGGAGTTTGGAGTTAGGAGTTTGGAGTTAGGAGTTAGCAGTTTGGAGTTAGGAGTTACGAGTTTGGAGTTAGGAGTTAGGAGTTTGGAGTTAGGAGTTTGGAGGTTGGAGTTAGGAGTTAGGAGTTTGGAGTTAGGAGTTAGGAGTTAGGATATTGGAGTTTGGAGTTAGGAGCTTGGAGTTAGGAGTTTGGAGTTAGGAGTTGGAGTTTGGTGTTAGGAGTTAGGAGTTAGGAGTTTGGAGTTAGGAGTTAAGAGTTAGGAGTTTGGATTTAGGAGTTAGGAGTTAAGAGTTAGGAGTTTGGAGTTAGGAGTTAGGAGTTTGGAGTTAGGAGTTAAGAGTTAGGAGTTTGGAGTTAGGAGTTAGGAGTTTGGAGTTAGGAGTTTGGAGTTTGGGGTTTGGAGTTAGGAGTTTCGAGTTAGGAGTTAGGAGTTTGGAGTTTGGAGTTAGGAGTTATGAGTTTGGAGTTAGCAGTTAGGAGTTAGGAGTTTGGAGTTTGGAGTTAGGGGTTAGCAGTTAGGAGTTTGGAGTTAGGAGTTAGGAGTTTGGAATTTGGAGTTAGGAGTTAGGAGTTTAGAAGTTAGGAGTTAGGAGTTTGGACTTTGGACTTTGGAGTTAGGAGTTAGGAGTTTGGAGTTTGGAGTTAGGAGTTTGGAATTTGGGGTTAGGAGTTAGGAGTTTGGAGTTTGGAGTTAGGAGTTTCGAGTTAGGAGTTTGGAGTTAGGAGTTAGGAGTTTGGAGTTAGGAGTTAGGAGTCTGGAGTTTGGAGTTTGGAGTTAGGAGTTTCGAGTTAGGAGTTAGCAGTTAGGAGTTAGGAGTTTGGAGTTAGGAGTTAGGAGTTTGGAGTTTGGAGTTAGGAGTTAGTAGTTTGGAGTTAGGAGTTTGGTGTTAGGAGTTAGGAGTTTGGAGTTTGGAGTTTGGAGTTAGGAGCTTGGAGTTTGGAGTTTGGAGTTAGGAATTTGGAGTTTGGAGTTAGGAGTTAGGAGTTTGCAGATAGGAGTTAAGAGTTAGGAGTTTGGAGTTTGGAGTTAGGAGTTTGGAGTTAGTAGTTTGGAGTTAGGAGTTTGGAGTTTGGAGTTCGGAGTTAGGAGTTTGGAGTTTGGAGTTAGGAGTTTGGAGTTAGGAGTTTGGAGTTTGGAGTTAGGAGTTACGAGTTTGGAGTATGGAGTTAGGAGTTTGGAGTTTGGAGTTAGGAGTTAGGAGTTTGGAGTTAGGAGTTTGGAGGTTGGAGTTAGGAGTTAGGAGTTTGGAGTTAGGAGTTAGGAGTTAGGAGTTTGGAGTTTGGAGTTTGGAGTTAGGAGCTTGGAGTTACGAGTTTGGAGTTTGGAGTTAGGAGTTTGGAGTTTGTGGTTTGGAGTTAGGAGTTAGGAGTTAGGAGTTAGGAGTTAGGAGTTAGGAGTTAGTAGTTTGGAGTTAGGAGTTAGGAGTTTGGAGTTAGGAGTTAGGAGTTTGGAGTTTGGAGTTAGGAGTTAGGAGTTTGGAGTTAGGAGTTAGGAGTTTGGAGTTTGGAGTTAGGAGTTAGGAGTTCGGAGTTAGGAGTTTGGAGTTTGGAGTTAGGAGTTTGGAGTTTGGAGTTTGGAGTTAGGACTTTGGAGTTAAGAGTTAGGGGTTAAGAGTTAGGAGTTAGGAGTTTGGAGTTAGGAGTTAGGAGCTTCGAGTTAGGAGTTAGGAGTTAGGAGTTAGGAGTTAGGAGTTTGGAGTTTCGAGTTAGGAGTTAGGAGCTGGAGTTTGGAGTTAGGAGTTAAGAGTTAGGGGTTAAGAGTTAGGAGTTAGGAGTTTGGAGTTAGGAGTTAGGAGTCTGGAGTTTGGAGTTTGGAGTTTGGAGTTAGGAGTTTCGAGTTAGGAGTTAGTAGTTTGGAGTTAGGAGTTAGGAGTTCGGAGTTTCGAGTTCGAAGTTAGTAGTTTGGAGTTAGGAGTTAGGAGTTCGGAGTTTGGAGTTTGGAGTTAGGAGTTTGGAGTTAGGAGTTAGGAGTTTGGAGTTTGGAGTTTGGAGTTAGGAGTTAGGAGTTAGGAGTTAGGAGTTAGGAGTTTGGAGTTTGGAGTTAGGAGTTAGGAGTTTGGAGTTTGGAGTTTGGAGTTAGGACTTTGGAGTTAAGAGTTAGGGGTTAAGAGTTAGGAGTTAGGAGTTAGGAGTTTGGAGTTAGGAGTTAGGAGCTTCGAGTTAGGAGTTAGGAGTTTGGAGTTAGGAGTTAGGAGTTAGGAGTTTGGAGTTTCGAGTTAGGAGTTAGGAGCTGGAGTTTGGAGTTAGGAGTTAAGAGTTAGGGGTTAAGAGTTAGGAGTTAGGAGTTTGGAGTTAGGAGTTAGGAGTCTGGAGTTTGGAGTTTGGAGTTTGGAGTTAGGAGTTTCGAGTTAGGAGTTAGTAGTTTGGAGTTAGGAGTTAGGAGTTCGGAGTTTCGAGTTAGGAGTTAGTAGTTTGGAGTTAGGAGTTAGGAGTTCGGAGTTTGGAGTTTGGAGTTAGGAGTTTGGAGTTAGGAGTTAGGAGTTAGGAGTTAGGAGTTTGGAGTTAGGAGTTAGGAGTTAGGAGTTTGGAGTTAGGAGTTAGGAGTTAGGAGTTTGGAGTTTGGAGTTTGGAGTTAGGAGTTAGGAGTTTGGAGTTAGGAGTTAGGAGTTTGGAGTTTGGAGTTAGGAGTTAGGAGTTTGGAGTTTGGAGTTTGGAGTTAGGAGTTAGGAGTTAGTAGTTTGGAGTTAGGAGTTTGGTGTTAGGAGTTAGGAGTTTGGAGTTTTGAGTTTGGAGTTAGGAGCTTGGAGTTTGGAGTTTGGAGTTAGGAATTTGGAGTTTGGAGTTAGGAGTTAGGAGTTTGCAGATAGGAGTTAAGAGTTAGGAGTTTGGAGTTTGGAGTTAGGAGTTAGGAGTTAGGAGTTTGGAGTTAGGAGTTTGGAGTTTGGAGTTAGGAGTTTGGAGGTTGGAGTTAGGAGTTGGGAGTTTGGAGTTAGGAGTTAGGAGTTTGGAGTTTGGAGTTTGGAGTTAGGAGCTTGGAGTTAGGAGTTTGGAGTTAGGAGTTTGGAGTTTGGAGTTTTGAGTTAGGAGCGAGGAGCTAGGAGTTTGGAGTTAGGAGTTTGGAGTTAGGGGTTTGGAGTTTGGAGTTAGGAGTTAGGAGTTAGGAGTTTGGAGTTAGGAGTTTGGAATTTGGGGTTAGGAGTTAGGAGTTTGGAGTTAGGAGTTAGGAGTTTGGAATTTGGAGTTAGGAGTTAGGAGTTTGGAGTTAGGAGTTAGGAGTCTGGAGTTTGGAGTTTGGAGTTAGGAGTTTCGAGTTAGGAGTTAGCAGTTAGGAGTTAGGAGTTTGGAGTTAGGAGTTAGGAGTTTGGAGTTAGGAGTTAGGAGTCTGGAGTTTGGAGTTTGGAGTTAGGAGTTTCGAGTTAGGAGTTAGCAGTTAGGAGTTAGGAGTTTGGAGTTAGGAGTTGGAGTTAAGAGTTAGGGTTAAGAGTTAGGAGTTAGGAGTTTGGAGTTAGGAGTTAGGAGTTAGGAGTTTGGAGTTAGGAGTTAGGAGTTTCGAGTTAGGAGTTAGGAGTTAGGAGTTTCGAGTTAGGAGTTAGGAGTTAAGAGTTAGGAGTTTGGAGTTAGGAGTTAGGAGTTTGGAATTTGGAGTTAGGAGTTAGGAGTTTAGGAGTTAGGAGTTTGGAGTTTGGACTTTGGAGTTAGGAGTTAGGAGTTAAGAGTTTGGAGTTAGGAGTTAGGAGTTAGGCGTTTGGAGTTTGGAGTTAGGAGTTAGGAGGTAGGAGTTTGGAATTCGGAGTTAGGAGTTAGGAGTTTGGAGTTAGGAGTTAGGAGTCTGGAGTTGGGAGTTTGGAGTTTGGAGTTAGGAGTTTCGAGTTAGGAGTTAGGAGTTTGGAGTTAGGAGTTAGGAGTTTGGAGATAGGAGTTAGGAGTTAGGAGTTTGGAGTTTGGAGTTAGGACCTTGGAGTTTGGAGTTTGGAGTTTGGAGTTAGGAGTTTGGAGTTAGGAGTTACGAGTTTGGAGTTTGGAGTTAGGAGTTAGGAGTTTGGAGTTTGGAGTTTGGAGTTAGGAGCTTGGAGTTTGGAGTTAGGAGTTTGGAGTTTGGAGTTAGGAGTTAGCAGTTTGGAGTTAGGAGTTACGAGTTTGGAGTTAGGAGTTAGGAGTTTGGAGTTAGGA
Source organism: Somniosus microcephalus (assembly GCF_052327205.1). Classification (NCBI taxonomy): domain Eukaryota; kingdom Metazoa; phylum Chordata; class Chondrichthyes; order Squaliformes; family Somniosidae; genus Somniosus; species Somniosus microcephalus. Next base: position 68,432,824 of record NC_140996.1, on the reverse strand, counting down.
GTTAGGAGTTAGGAGTTTGGAGTTAGGAGTTAGGAGTTTGGAGTTTGGACTTTGGAGTTAGGAGTTAGGAGTTAGGAGTTTGGAGTTTGGAGTTAGGAGTTAGGATCTAGGAGTTTGGAGTTAGGAGTTAGGAGTTTGGAATTTGGAGTTAGGAGTTAGGAGTTTGGAGTTAGGAGTTAGGAGTCTGGAGTTTGGAGTTTGGAGTTAGGAGTTTCGAGTTAGGAGCTAGGAGTTTGGAGTTAGGAGTTAGGATTTAGGAGTTAGGAGTTAGGAGTTTGGAGTTTGGAGTTAGGAGTTAGGAGTTTGGAGTTAGGAGTTCGGAGTTAGGAGTTAGGAGTTTGGATTTAGGATTTTGGAGTTTGCAGTTTGGAGTTAGGAGTTAGGAGTTTGGAGTTTGGAGTTAGGAGTTAGGAGTTTGGAGTTCGGAGTTAGGAGTTAGGAGTTTGGAGTTTGGAGTTAGGAGTTAGGAGTTTGGAGTTTGGAGTTTGGAGTTAGGACTTTGGAGTTAAGAGTTAGGGGTTAAGAGTTAGGAGTTAGGAGTTAGGAGTTTGGAGTTAGGAGTTAGGAGCTTCGAGTTAGGAGTTAGGAGTTTGGAGTTAGGAGTTAGGAGTTAGGAGTTTAGAGTTTCGAGTTAGGAGTGAGGAGCTGGAGTTTGGAGTTAGGAGTTAAGAGTTAGGGGTTAAGAGTTAGGAGTTAGGAGTTTGGAGTTTGGAGTTTGGAGTTAGGAGTTTGGAGTTAGGAGTTACGAGTTTGGAGTTTGGAGTTAGGAGTTTGGAGTTTGGAGTTAGGAGTTAGGAGTTAGGAGTTTGGAGTTAGGAGTTTGGAGTTTGGAGTTAGGAGTTTGGAGTTAGGAGTTAGGAGTTTGGAGTTTGGAGTTTGGAGTTAGGAGTTAGGAGTTAGGAGTTAGGAGTTAGGAGTTTGGAGTTTGGAGTTAGGAGTTAGGAGTTTGGAGTTTGGAGTTTGGAGTTAGGACTTTGGAGTTAAGAGTTAGGGGTTAAGAGTTAGGAGTTAGGAGTTAGGAGTTTGGAGTTAGGAGTTAGGAGCTTCGAGTTAGGAGTTAGGAGTTTGGAGTTAGGAGTTAGGAGTTAGGAGTTTGGAGTTTCGAGTTAGGAGTTAGGAGCTGGAGTTTGGAGTTAGGAGTTAAGAGTTAGGGGTTAAGAGTTAGGAGTTAGGAGTTTGGAGTTAGGAGTTAGGAGTCTGGAGTTTGGAGTTTGGAGTTTGGAGTTAGGAGTTTCGAGTTAGGAGTTAGTAGTTTGGAGTTAGGAGTTAGGAGTTCGGAGTTTCGAGTTAGGAGTTAGTAGTTTGGAGTTAGGAGTTAGGAGTTCGGAGTTTGGAGTTTGGAGTTAGGAGTTTGGAGTTAGGAGTTAGGAGTTAGGAGTTAGGAGTTTGGAGTTAGGAGTTAGGAGTTAGGAGTTTGGAGTTAGGAGTTAGGAGTTAGGAGTTTGGAGTTTGGAGTTTGGAGTTAGGAGTTAGGAGTTTGGAGTTAGGAGTTAGGAGTTTGGAGTTTGGAGTTAGGAGTTAGGAGTTTGGAGTTTGGAGTTTGGAGTTAGGAGTTAGGAGTTAGTAGTTTGGAGTTAGGAGTTTGGTGTTAGGAGTTAGGAGTTTGGAGTTTTGAGTTTGGAGTTAGGAGCTTGGAGTTTGGAGTTTGGAGTTAGGAATTTGGAGTTTGGAGTTAGGAGTTAGGAGTTTGCAGATAGGAGTTAAGAGTTAGGAGTTTGGAGTTTGGAGTTAGGAGTTAGGAGTTAGGAGTTTGGAGTTAGGAGTTTGGAGTTTGGAGTTAGGAGTTTGGAGGTTGGAGTTAGGAGTTAGGAGTTTGGAGTTAGGAGTTAGGAGTTTGGAGTTTGGAGTTTGGAGTTAGGAGCTTGGAGTTAGGAGTTTGGAGTTAGGAGTTTGGGGTTTGGAGTTTTGAGTTAGGAGCGAGGAGCTAGGAGTTTGGAGTTAGGAGTTTGGAGTTAGGGGTTTGGAGTTTGGAGTTAGGAGTTAGGAGTTAGGAGTTTGGAGTTAGGAGTTTGGAATTTGGGGTTAGGAGTTAGGAGTTTGGAGTTAGGAGTTAGGAGTTTGGAATTTGGAGTTAGGAGTTAGGAGTTTGGAGTTAGGAGTTAGGAGTCTGGAGTTTGGAGTTTGGAGTTAGGAGTTTCGAGTTAGGAGTTAGCAGTTAGGAGTTAGGAGTTTGGAGTTAGGAGTTAGGAGTTTGGAGTTAGGAGTTAGGAGTCTGGAGTTTGGAGTTTGGAGTTAGGAGTTTCGAGTTAGGAGTTAGCAGTTAGGAGTTAGGAGTTTGGAGTTAGGAGTTGGAGTTAAGAGTTAGGGTTAAGAGTTAGGAGTTAGGAGTTTGGAGTTAGGAGTTAGGAGTTAGGAGTTTGGAGTTAGGAGTTAGGAGTTTCGAGTTAGGAGTTAGGAGTTAGGAGTTTCGAGTTAGGAGTTAGGAGTTAAGAGTTAGGAGTTTGGAGTTAGGAGTTAGGAGTTTGGAATTTGGAGTTAGGAGTTAGGAGTTTAGGAGTTAGGAGTTTGGAGTTTGGACTTTGGAGTTAGGAGTTAGGAGTTAAGAGTTTGGAGTTAGGAGTTAGGAGTTAGGCGTTTGGAGTTTGGAGTTAGGAGTTAGGAGGTAGGAGTTTGGAATTCGGAGTTAGGAGTTAGGAGTTTGGAGTTAGGAGTTAGGAGTCTGGAGTTGGGAGTTTGGAGTTTGGAGTTAGGAGTTTCGAGTTAGGAGTTAGGAGTTTGGAGTTAGGAGTTAGGAGTTAGGAGTTTGGAGATAGGAGTTAGGAGTTAGGAGTTTGGAGTTTGGAGTTAGGACCTTGGAGTTTGGAGTTTGGAGTTTGGAGTTAGGAGTTTGGAGTTAGGAGTTACGAGTTTGGAGTTTGGAGTTAGGAGTTAGGAGTTTGGAGTTTGGAGTTTGGAGTTAGGAGCTTGGAGTTTGGAGTTAGGAGTTTGGAGTTTGGAGTTAGGAGTTAGCAGTTTGGAGTTAGGAGTTACGAGTTTGGAGTTAGGAGTTAGGAGTTTGGAGTTAGGAGTTAGGAGTTAGGAGTTTGGAGTTAGGAGTTAGGAGTTTGGAGTTTGGACTTTGGAGTTAGGAGTTAGGAGTTAGGAGTTTGGAGTTTGGAGTTAGGAGTTAGGATCTAGGAGTTTGGAGTTAGGAGTTAGGAGTTTGGAATTTGGAGTTAGGAGTTAGGAGTTTGGAGTTAGGAGTTAGGAGTCTGGAGTTTGGAGTTTGGAGTTAGGAGTTTCGAGTTAGGAGCTAGGAGTTTGGAGTTAGGAGTTAGGATTTAGGAGTTAGGAGTTAGGAGTTTGGAGTTTGGAGTTAGGAGTTAGGAGTTTGGAGTTAGGAGTTCGGAGTTAGGAGTTAGGAGTTTGGATTTAGGATTTTGGAGTTTGCAGTTTGGAGTTAGGAGTTAGGAGTTTGGAGTTTGGAGTTAGGAGTTAGGAGTTTGGAGTTCGGAGTTAGGAGTTAGGAGTTTGGAGTTTGGAGTTAGGAGTTAGGAGTTTGGAGTTTGGAGTTTGGAGTTAGGACTTTGGAGTTAAGAGTTAGGGGTTAAGAGTTAGGAGTTAGGAGTTAGGAGTTTGGAGTTAGGAGTTAGGAGCTTCGAGTTAGGAGTTAGGAGTTTGGAGTTAGGAGTTAGGAGTTAGGAGTTTGGAGTTTCGAGTTAGGAGTGAGGAGCTGGAGTTTGGAGTTAGGAGTTAAGAGTTAGGGGTTAAGAGTTAGGAGTTAGGAGTTTGGAGTTTGGAGTTTGGAGTTAGGAGTTTGGAGTTAGGAGTTACGAGTTTGGAGTTTGGAGTTAGGAGTTTGGAGTTTGGAGTTAGGAGTTAGGAGTTAGGAGTTTGGAGTTAGGAGTTTGGAGTTTGGAGTTAGGAGTTTGGAGGTTGGAGTTAGGAGTTAGGAGTTTGGAGTTAGGAGTTAGGAGTTTGGAGTTTGGAGTTTGGAGTTAGGAGCTTGGAGTTAGGAGTTTGGAGTTAGGAGTTTGGAGTTTTGAGTTAGGAGCGAGGAGCTAGGAGTTTGGAGTTCGGAGTTAGGAGTTAGGAGTTTGGAGTTTGGAGTTAGGAGTTAGGAGTTTGGAGTTTGGAGTTTGGAGTTAGGACTTTGGAGTTAAGAGTTAGGGGTTAAGAGTTAGGAGTTAGGAGTTAGGAGTTTGGAGTTAGGAGTTAGGAGCTTCGAGTTAGGAGTTAGGAGTTTGGAGTTAGGAGTTAGGAGTTAGGAGTTTGGAGTTTCGAGTTAGGAGTTAGGAGCTGGAGTTTGGAGTTAGGAGTTAAGAGTTAGGGGTTAAGAGTTAGGAGTTAGGAGTTAGGAGTTTGGAGTTTGGAGTTTGGAGTTAGGAGTTTGGAGTTAGGAGTTACGAGTTTGGAGTTTGGAGTTAGGAGTTTGGAGTTTGGAGTTAGGAGTTAGGAGTTAGGAGTTTGGAGTTAGGAGTTTGGAGTTTGGAGTTAGGAGTTTGGAGGTTGGAGTTAGGAGTTAGGAGTTTGGAGTTAGGAGTTAGGAGTTTGGAGTTTGGAGTTTGGAGTTAGGAGCTTGGAGTTAGGAGTTTGGAGTTAGGAGTTTGGAGTTTGGAGTTTTGAGTTAGGAGCGAGGAGCTAGGAGTTTGGAGTTAGGAGTTTGGAGTTAGGGGTTTGGAGTTTGGAGTTAGGAGTTAGGAGTTAGGAGTTTGGAGTTAGGAGTTTGGAGTTTGTGGTTTGGATATTAGGAGTTAGGAGTTAGGAGTTAGGAGTTAGGAGTTAGTAGTTTGGAGTTAGGAGTTAGGAGTTTGGAGTTAGGAGTTAGGAGTTTGGAGTTTGGAGTTAGGAGTTAGGAGTTTGGAGTTAGGAGTTAGGAGTTTGGAGTTTGGAGTTAGGAGTTAGGAGTTCGGAGTTAGGAGTTAGGAGTTTGGAGTTTGGAGTTAGGAGTTTGGAGTTTGGAGTTTGGAGTTAGGACTTTGGAGTTAAGAGTTAGGGGTTAAGAGTTAGGAGTTAGGAGTTTGGAGTTAGGAGTTAGGAGCTTCGAGTTAGGAGTTAGGAGTTAGGAGTTAGGAGTTAGGAGTTTGGAGTTTCGAGTTAGGAGTTAGGAGCTGGAGTTTGGAGTTAGGAGTTAAGAGTTAGGGGTTAAGAGTTAGGAGTTAGGAGTTTGGAGTTAGGAGTTAGGAGTCTGGAGTTTGGAGTTTGGAGTTTGGAGTTAGGAGTTTCGAGTTAGGAGTTAGTAGTTTGGAGTTAGGAGTTAGGAGTTCGGAGTTTCGAGTTCGAAGTTAGTAGTTTGGAGTTAGGAGTTAGGAGTTCGGAGTTTGGAGTTTGGAGTTAGGAGTTTGGAGTTAGGAGTTAGGAGTTTGGAGTTTGGAGTTTGGAGTTAGGAGTTAGGAGTTAGGAGTTAGGAGTTAGGAGTTTGGAGTTTGGAGTTAGGAGTTTGGAGTTTGGAGTTTGGAGTTAGGACTTTGGAGTTAAGAGTTAGGGGTTAAGAGTTAGGAGTTAGGAGTTAGGAGTTTGGAGTTAGGAGTTAGGAGCTTCGAGTTAGGAGTTAGGAGTTTGGAGTTAGGAGTTAGGAGTTAGGAGTTTGGAGTTTCGAGTTAGGAGTTAGGAGCTGGAGTTTGGAGTTAGGAGTTAAGAGTTAGGGGTTAAGAGTTAGGAGTTAGGAGTTTGGAGTTAGGAGTTAGGAGTCTGGAGTTTGGAGTTTGGAGTTTGGAGTTAGGAGTTTCGAGTTAGGAGTTAGTAGTTTGGAGTTAGGAGTTAGGAGTTCGGAGTTTCGAGTTAGGAGTTAGTAGTTTGGAGTTAGGAGTTAGGAGTTCGGAGTTTGGAGTTTGGAGTTAGGAGTTTGGAGTTAGGAGTTAGGAGTTAGGAGTTTGGAGTTAGGAGTTAGGAGTTAGGAGTTTGGAGTTAGGAGTTAGGAGTTTGGAGTTTGGAGTTTGGAGTTAGGAGTTAGGAGTTTGGAGTTAGGAGTTAGGAGTTTGGAGTTTGGAGTTAGGAGTTAGGAGTTTGGAGTTTGGAGTTTGGAGTTAGGAGTTAGGAGTTAGTAGTTTGGAGTTAGGAGTTTGGTGTTAGGAGTTAGGAGTTTGGAGTTTTGAGTTTGGAGTTAGGAGCTTGGAGTTAGGAGTTCGGAGTTAGGAGTTTGCAGATAGGAGTTAAGAGTTAGGAGTTTGGAGTTTGGAGTTAGGAGTTTGGAGTTAGTAGTTTGGAGTTAGGAGTTTGGAGTTTGGAGTTCGGAGTTAGGAGTTTGGAGTTTGGAGTTAGGAGTTTGGAGTTAGGAGTTTGGAGTTTGGAGTTAGGAGTTACGAGTTTGGAGTATGGAGTTAGGAGTTTGGAGTTTGGAGTTAGGAGTTAGGAGTTTGGAGTTAGGAGTTTGGAGGTTGGAGTTAGGAGTTAGGAGTTTGGAGTTAGGAGTTAGGAGTTAGGAGTTTGGAGTTTGGAGTTTGGAGTTAGGAGCTTGGAGTTACGAGTTTGGAGTTTGGAGTTAGGAGTTTGGAGTTTGGAGTTAGGAGTTTGGAGGTTGGAGTTAGGAGTTAGGAGTTTGGAGTTTGGAGTTTGGAGTTAGGAGTTTGGAGTTTCGAGTTAGGAGTTAGTAGTTTGGAGTTAGGAGTTAGGAGTTCGGAGTTTGGAGTTTGGAGTTAGGAGTTTGGAGTTAGGAGTTAGGAGTTAGGAGTTAGGAGTTTGGAGTTAGGAGTTAGGAGTTAGGAGTTTGGAGTTAGGAGTTAGGAGTTAGGAGTTTGGAGTTTGGAGTTTGGAGTTAGGAGTTAGGAGTTTGGAGTTAGGAGTTAGGAGTTTGGAGTTTGGAGTTAGGAGTTAGGAGTTTGGAGTTTGGAGTTTGGAGTTAGGAGTTAGGAGTTAGTAGTTTGGAGTTAGGAGTTTGGTGTTAGGAGTTAGGAGTTTGGAGTTTGGAGTTAGGAGTTTGGAGTTAGGAGTTAGGAGTTAGGAGTTAGGAGTTTGGAGTTAGGAGTTAGGAGTTAGGAGTTTGGAGTTAGGAGTTAGGAGTTTGGAGTTTGGAGTTTGGAGTTAGGAGTTAGGAGTTTGGAGTTAGGAGTTAGGAGTTTGGAGTTTGGAGTAAGGAGTTTGGAGTTAGGAGTTAGGAGTTTGGAGTTAGGAGTTAGGAGTTAGGAGTTTGGAGTTAGGAGTTAGGAGTTTGGAGTTTGGAGTTTGGAGTTAGGAGTTAGGAGTTTGGAGTTAGGAGTTAGGAGTTTGGAGTTTGGAGTTAGGAGTTAGGAGTTTGGAGTTTGGAGTTAGGAGTTAGTAGTTTGGAGTTAGGAGTTTGGTGTTAGGAGTTAGGAGTTTGGAGTTTGGAGTTTGGAGTTAGGAGCTTGGAGTTTGGAGTTTGGAGTTAGGAATTTGGAGTTTGGAGTTAGGAGTTAGGAGTTTGCAGATAGGAGTTAAGAGTTAGGAGTTTGGAGTTTGGAGTTAGGAGTTTGGAGTTAGTAGTTTGGAGTTAGGAGTTTGGAGTTTGGAGTTCGGAGTTAGGAGTTTGGAGTTTGGAGTTAGGAGTTTGGAGTTAGGAGTTTGGAGTTTGGAGTTAGGAGTTACGAGTTTGGAGTATGGAGTTAGGAGTTTGGAGTTTGGAGTTAGGAGTTAGGAGTTTGGAGTTAGGAGTTTGGAGGTTGGAGTTAGGAGTTAGGAGTTTGGAGTTAGGAGTTAGGAGTTAGGAGTTTGGAGTTTGGAGTTTGGAGTTAGGAGCTTGGAGTTACGAGTTTGGAGTTTGGAGTTAGGAGTTTGGAGTTTGGAGTTAGGAGTTTGGAGGTTGGAGTTAGGAGTTAGGAGTTTGGAGTTTGGAGTTTGGAGTTAGGAGTTTGGAGTTTGGAGTTAGGAGTTTGGAGGTTGGAGTTAGGAGTTAGGAGTTTGGAGTTAGAAGTTAGGAGTTTGGAGTTTGGAGTTTGGAGTTAGGAGCTTGGAGTTAGGAGTTTGGAGTTAGGAGTTTGGAGTTAGGAGTTGGAGTTAGGAGTTTGGAGTTTGGAGTTTGGAGTTAGGAGTTTGGAGTTAGGAGTTAGGGGTTAAGAGTTAGGAGTTAGGAGTTAGGAGTTTGGAGTTAGGAGTTAGGAGATAGGAGTCTGGAGTTTGGAGTTTGGGGTTTGGAGTTAGGAGTTTGGAGTTAGGAGTTAGGAGTTTGGAGTTTGGAGTTAGGAGTTAGGAGTTTGGAGTTAGCAGTTAGGAGTTAGGAGTTTGGAGTTTGGAGTTAGGAGTTAGCAGTTAGGAGTTTGGAGTTAGGAGTTAGGAGTTTGGAATTAGGAGTTAGGAGTTTAAGAGTTAGGCGTTAGGAGTTTGGACTTTGGACTTTGGAGTTAGGAGTTAGGAATTTGGAGTTAGGAGTTAGGAGTTAGGAGTTCGGAGTTAGGAGTTTGGAGTTAGGAGTTTCGAGTTAGGTGTTAGGAGTTTGGAGTTTGGAGTTAGGAGTTAGGAGTTAGGAGTTAGGAGTTTGGAGTTTGGAGTTAGGAGTTAGGAGTTTGGAGTTTGGAGTTAGGAGTTTGGAGTTTGGAGTTTGGAGTTAGGAGTTTGGTGTTAAGAGTTAGAGGTTAAGAGTTCGGAGTTAGGAGTTAGGAGTTTGGAGTTAGGAGTTAGGAGTTTGGAATTTGGAGTTAGGAGTTAGGAGTTTGGAGTTAGGAGTTAGGAGTTTGGTATTTGGAGTTAGGAGTTAGGAGTTAGGAGTTTGGAGTTAGGAGTTAGGAGTTAGGAGTTTGAAGTTTCGAGTTAGGAGTTAGGAGCTGGAGTTTGGAGTTAGGAGTTAAGAGTTAGGGGTTAAGAGTTAGGAGTTAGGAGTTAGGAGTTTGGAGTTAGGAGTTAGGAGTTAGGAGTCTGGAGTTTGGAGTTTGGAGTTTGGAGTTAGGAGTTAGGAGTTTGGAGTTTGGAGTTTGGAGTTAGGAGTTAGGAGTTAGGAGTTAGGAGTTTGGAGTTAGCAGTTTGGAGTTTGGAGTTTGGAGTTCGGAGCTTGGAGTTTGGAGTTTGGAGTTAGGAGTTTGGAGTTAGGAGTTAGGAGTTTGAAGATAGGAGTTAAGAGTTAGGAGTTTGTAGTTAGGAGTTAGGAGTTTGGAGTTAGTAGTTTGGAGTTAGGAGTTTGGAGTTTGGAGTTAGGAGTTAGGAGTTAGTAGTTTGGAGTTAGGAGTTAGCAGTTAGGAGTCTGGAGTTTGGAGTATGGAGTTTGGAGTTTGGAGTTTGGAGTTTGGAGTTAGGAGTTAGGAGTTAGGAGTTAGGAGTTTGGAGTTTTGAGTTAGGAGCGAGGAGCTAGGAGTTTGGAGTTAGGAGTTTGGAGTTAGGAGTTTGGAGTTTGGAGTTAGGAGTTACGAGTTTGGAGTTTGGAATAAGGAGTTTGGAGTTAGGAGTTAGGAGTTTGGACTTCGGAGTTTGGAGGTTGGAGTTAGGAGTTAGGAGTATGGAATTAGGAATTAGGAGTTTGGAGTTAGGAGTTAGGAGTTAGGAGTTGGGAGTTTGGAGTTTGGAGTTAGGAGCTTGGAGTTAGGAGTTTGGAGTTAGGATTTGGAGTTTGGTGTTAGGAGTTAGGAGTTAGGAGTTTGGAGTTAGGAGTTAAGAGTTAGGGGTTAAGAGTTAGGAGTTAGGAGTTAGGAGTTTGGAGTTAGGAGTTAGGAGTTAGGAGTCTGGAGTTTGGAGTTTGGAGTTTGGAGTTAGGAGTTTGGAGTTAGGAGTTAGGAGTTTGGAGTTTGGAGTTAGGAGTTAGGAGTTAGGAGTTAGGAGTTTGGAGTTAGGAGTTAGGAGTTAGGAGTTTGGAGTTTTGAGTTAGGAGCGAGGAGCTAGGAGTTTGGAGTTAGGAGTTAGGAGTTTGGAGTTAGGAGTTTGGAGTTAGGAGTTTGGAGTTAGGAGTTAGGAGTTAGGAGTTAGTAGTTTGGAGTTAGCAGTTTGGAGTTTGGAGTTTGGAGTTCGGAGCTTGGAGTTTGGAGTTTGGAGTTAGGAGTTTGGAGTTAGGAGTTAGGAGTTTGAAGATAGGAGTTAAGAGTTAGGAGTTTGTAGTTAGGAGTTAGGAGTTTGGAGTTAGTAGTTTGGAGTTAGGAGTTTGGAGTTTGGAGTTAGGAGTTAGGAGTTAGGAGTTTGGAGTTAGGAGTTAGCAGTTAGAAGTCTGGAGTTTGGAGTATGGAGTTTGGAGTTTGGAGTTTGGAGTTTGGAGTTAGGAGTTAGGAGTTAGGAGTTAGGAGTTTGGAGTTTTGAGTTAGGAGCGAGGAGCTAGGAGTTTGGAGTTAGGAGTTTGGAGTTAGGAGTTTGGAGTTTGGAGTTAGGAGTTACGAGTTTGGAGTTTGGAATAAGGAGTTTGGAGTTAGGAGTTAGGAGTTTGGACTTCGGAGTTTGGAGGTTGGAGTTAGGAGTTAGGAGTATGGAATTAGGAATTAGGAGTTTGGAGTTTGGAGTTAGGAGTTAGGAGTTAGGAGTTTGGAGTTAGGAGTTTGGAGTTTGTGGTTTGGAGTTAGGAGTTAGGAGTTAGGAGTTAGGAGTTAGGAGTTAGGAGTTAGTAGTTTGGAGTTAGGAGTTAGGAGTTTGGAGTTAGGAGTTAGGAGTTTGGAGTTTGGAGTTTGGAGTTAGGAGTTAGGAGTTTGGAGTTAGGAGTTAGGAGTTTGGAGTTTGGAGTTAGGAGTTAGGAGTTCGGAGTTAGGAGTTAGGAGTTTGGAGTTTGGAGTTAGGAGTTTGGAGTTAGGAGTTTGGAGTTTGTGGTTTGGAGTTAGGAGTTAGGAGTTAGGAGTTAGGAGTTAGGAGTTAGGAGTTAGTAGTTTGGAGTTAGGAGTTAGGAGTTTGGAGTTAGGAGTTAGGAGTTTGGAGTTTGGAGTTTGGAGTTAGGAGTTAGGAGTTTGGAGTTAGGAGTTAGGAGTTTGGAGTTTGGAGTTAGGAGTTAGGAGTTCGGAGTTAGGAGTTAGGAGTTTGGAGTTTGGAGTTAGGAGTTTGGAGTTTGGAGTTTGGAGTTAGGACTTTGGAGTTAAGAGTTAGGGGTTAAGAGTTAGGAGTTAGGAGTTTGGAGTTAGGAGTTAGGAGCTTCGAGTTAGGAGTTAGGAGTTAGGAGTTAGGAGTTTGGAGTTTCGAGTTAGGAGTTAGGAGCTGGAGTTTGGAGTTAGGAGTTAAGAGTTAGGGGTTAAGAGTTAGGAGTTAGGAGTTTGGAGTTAGGAGTTAGGAGTCTGGAGTTTGGAGTTTGGAGTTTGGAGTTAGGAGTTTCGAGTTAGGAGTTAGTAGTTTGGAGTTAGGAGTTAGGAGTTCGGAGTTTCGAGTTCGAAGTTAGTAGTTTGGAGTTAGGAGTTAGGAGTTCGGAGTTTGGAGTTTGGAGTTAGGAGTTTGGAGTTAGGAGTTAGGAGTTTGGAGTTTGGAGTTTGGAGTTAGGAGTTAGGAGTTAGGAGTTAGGAGTTAGGAGTTTGGAGTTTGGAGTTAGGAGTTAGGAGTTTGGAGTTTGGAGTTTGGAGTTAGGACTTTGGAGTTAAGAGTTAGGGGTTAAGAGTTAGGAGTTAGGAGTTAGGAGTTTGGAGTTAGGAGTTAGGAGCTTCGAGTTAGGAGTTAGGAGTTTGGAGTTAGGAGTTAGGAGTTAGGAGTTTGGAGTTTCGAGTTAGGAGTTAGGAGCTGGAGTTTGGAGTTAGGAGTTAAGAGTTAGGGGTTAAGAGTTAGGAGTTAGGAGTTTGGAGTTAGGAGTTAGGAGTCTGGAGTTTGGAGTTTGGAGTTTGGAGTTAGGAGTTTCGAGTTAGGAGTTAGTAGTTTGGAGTTAGGAGTTAGGAGTTCGGAGTTTCGAGTTAGGAGTTAGTAGTTTGGAGTTAGGAGTTAGGAGTTCGGAGTTTGGAGTTTGGAGTTAGGAGTTTGGAGTTAGGAGTTAGGAGTTAGGAGTTAGGAGTTTGGAGTTAGGAGTTAGGAGTTAGGAGTTTGGAGTTAGGAGTTAGGAGTTAGGAGTTTGGAGTTTGGAGTTTGGAGTTAGGAGTTAGGAGTTTGGAGTTAGGAGTTAGGAGTTTGGAGTTTGGAGTTAGGAGTTAGGAGTTTGGAGTTTGGAGTTTGGAGTTAGGAGTTAGGAGTTAGTAGTTTGGAGTTAGGAGTTTGGTGTTAGGAGTTAGGAGTTTGGAGTTTTGAGTTTGGAGTTAGGAGCTTGGAGTTTGGAGTTTGGAGTTAGGAATTTGGAGTTTGGAGTTAGGAGTTAGGAGTTTGCAGATAGGAGTTAAGAGTTAGGAGTTTGGAGTTTGGAGTTAGGAGTTTGGAGTTAGTAGTTTGGAGTTAGGAGTTTGGAGTTTGGAGTTCGGAGTTAGGAGTTTGGAGTTTGGAGTTAGGAGTTTGGAGTTAGGAGTTTGGAGTTTGGAGTTAGGAGTTACGAGTTTGGAGTATGGAGTTAGGAGTTTGGAGTTTGGAGTTAGGAGTTAGGAGTTTGGAGTTAGGAGTTTGGAGGTTGGAGTTAGGAGTTAGGAGTTTGGAGTTAGGAGTTAGGAGTTAGGAGTTTGGAGTTTGGAGTTTGGAGTTAGGAGCTTGGAGTTACGAGTTTGGAGTTTGGAGTTAGGAGTTTGGAGTTTGGAGTTAGGAGTTTGGAGGTTGGAGTTAGGAGTTAGGAGTTTGGAGTTAGGAGTTTGGAGTTTCGAGTTAGGAGTTAGTAGTTTGGAGTTAGGAGTTAGGAGTTCGGAGTTTGGAGTTTGGAGTTAGGAGTTTGGAGTTAGGAGTTAGGAGTTAGGAGTTAGGAGTTTGGAGTTAGGAGTTAGGAGTTAGGAGTTTGGAGTTAGGAGTTAGGAGTTTGGAGTTTGGAGTTTGGAGTTAGGAGTTAGGAGTTTGGAGTTAGGAGTTAGGAGTTTGGAGTTTGGAGTTAGGAGTTAGGAGTTTGGAGTTTGGAGTTTGGAGTTAGGAGTTAGGAGTTAGTAGTTTGGAGTTAGGAGTTTGGTGTTAGGAGTTAGGAGTTTGGAGTTTGGAGTTAGGAGTTTGGAGTTAGGAGTTAGGAGTTAGGAGTTTGGAGTTAGGAGTTAGGAGTTAGGAGTTTGGAGTTAGGAGTTAGGAGTTAGGAGTTTGGAGTTTGGAGTTTGGAGTTAGGAGTTAGGAGTTTGGAGTTAGGAGTTAGGAGTTTGGAGTTTGGAGTTAGGAGTTTGGAGTTAGGAGTTAGGAGTTAGGAGTTAGGAGTTTGGAGTTAGGAGTTAGGAGTTAGGAGTTTGGAGTTAGGAGTTAGGAGTTAGGAGTTTGGAGTTTGGAGTTTGGAGTTAGGAGTTAGGAGTTTGGAGTTAGGAGTTAGGAGTTTGGAGTTTGGAGTTAGGAGTTAGGAGTTTGGAGTTTGGAGTTTGGAGTTAGGAGTTAGTAGTTTGGAGTTAGGAGTTTGGTGTTAGGAGTTAGGAGTTTGGAGTTTTGAGTTTGGAGTTAGGAGCTTGGAGTTTGGAGTTTGGAGTTAGGAATTTGGAGTTTGGAGTTAGGAGTTAGGAGTTTGCAGATAGGAGTTAAGAGTTAGGAGTTTGGAGTTTGGAGTTAGGAGTTTGGAGTTAGTAGTTTGGAGTTAGGAGTTTGGAGTTTGGAGTTCGGAGTTAGGAGTTTGGAGTTTGGAGTTAGGAGTTTGGAGTTAGGAGTTTGGAGTTTGGAGTTAGGAGTTACGAGTTTGGAGTATGGAGTTAGGAGTTTGGAGTTTGGAGTTAGGAGTTAGGAGTTTGGAGTTAGGAGTTTGGAGGTTGGAGTTAGGAGTTAGGAGTTTGGAGTTAGGAGTTAGGAGTTAGGAGTTTGGAGTTTGGAGTTTGGAGTTAGGAGCTTGGAGTTACGAGTTTGGAGTTTGGAGTTAGGAGTTTGGAGTTTGGAGTTAGGAGTTTGGAGGTTGGAGTTTGGAGTTTGGAGTTAGGAGTTTGGAGTTTGGAGTTAGGAGTTTGGAGGTTGGAGTTAGGAGTTAGGAGTTTGGAGTTAGGAGTTAGGAGTTTGGAGTTTGGAGTTTGGAGTTAGGAGCTTGGAGTTAGGAGTTTGGAGTTAGGAGTTTGGAGTTAGGAGTTGGAGTTAGGAGTTTGGAGTTTGGAGTTTGGAGTTAAGAGTTTGGAGTTAGGAGTTAGGGGTTAAGAGTTAGGAGTTAGGAGTTAGGAGTTTGGAGTTAGGAGTTAGGAGATAGGAGTCTGGAGTTTGGAGTTTGGGGTTTGGAGTTAGGAGTTTGGAGTTAGGAGTTAGGAGTTTGGAGTTTGGAGTTAGGAGTTAGGAGTTTGGAGTTAGCAGTTAGGAGTTAGGAGTTTGGAGTTTGGAGTTAGGAGTTAGCAGTTAGGAGTTTGGAGTTAGGAGTTAGGAGTTTGGAATTAGGAGTTAGGAGTTTAAGAGTTAGGCGTTAGGAGTTTGGACTTTGGACTTTGGAGTTAGGAGTTAGGAATTTGGAGTTAGGAGTTAGGAGTTAGGAGTTCGGAGTTAGGAGTTTGGAGTTAGGAGTTTCGAGTTAGGTGTTAGGAGTTTGGAGTTTGGAGTTAGGAGTTAGGAGTTAGGAGTTAGGAGTTTGGAGTTTGGAGTTAGGAGTTAGGAGTTTGGAGTTTGGAGTTAGGAGTTTGGAGTTTGGAGTTTGGAGTTAGGAGTTTGGTGTTAAGTGTTAGAGGTTAAGAGTTCGGAGTTAGGAGTTAGGAGTTTGGAGTTAGGAGTTAGGAGTTTGGAATTTGGAGTTAGGAGTTAGGAGTTTGGAGTTAGGAGTTAGGAGTTTGGTATTTGGAGTAAGGAGTTAGGAGTTAGGAGTTTGGAGTTAGGAGTTAGGAGTTAGGAGTTTGAAGTTTCGAGTTAGGAGTTAGGAGCTGGAGTTTGGAGTTAGGAGTTAAGAGTTAGGGGTTAAGAGTTAGGAGTTAGGAGTTAGGAGTTTGGAGTTAGGAGTTAGGAGTTAGGAGTCTGGAGTTTGGAGTTTGGAGTTTGGAGTTAGGAGTTTGGAGTTAGGAGTTAGGAGTTTGGAGTTTAGAGTTAGGAGTTAGGAGTTAGGAGTTAGGAGTTTGGAGTTAGGAGTTAGGAGTTAGGAGTTTGGAGTTTTGAGTTAGGAGCGAGGAGCTAGGAGTTTGGAGTTAGGAGTTAGGAGTTTGGAGTTAGGAGTTTGGAGTTAGGAGTTTGGAGTTAGGAGTTAGGAGTTAGGAGTTAGTAGTTTGGAGTTAGCAGTTTGGAGTTTGGAGTTTGGAGTTCGGAGCTTGGAGTTTGGAGTTTGGAGTTAGGAGTTTGGAGTTAGGAGTTAGGAGTTTGAAGATAGGAGTTAAGAGTTAGGAGTTTGTAGTTAGGAGTTAGGAGTTTGGAGTTAGTAGTTTGGAGTTAGGAGTTTGGAGTTTGGAGTTAGGAGTTAGGAGTTAGGAGTTTGGAGTTAGGAGTTAGCAGTTAGGAGTCTGGAGTTTGGAGTATGGAGTTTGGAGTTTGGAGTTTGGAGTTTGGAGTTAGGAGTTAGGAGTTAGGAGTTTGGAGTTTTGAGTTAGGAGCGAGGAGCTACGAGTTTGGAGTTAGGAGTTTGGAGTTAGGAGTTTGGAGTTTGGAGTTAGGAGTTACGAGTTTGGAGTTTGGAATAAGGAGTTTGGAGTTAGGAGTTAGGAGTTTGGACTTCGGAGTTTGGAGGTTGGAGTTAGGAGTTAGGAGTATGGAATTAGGAATTAGGAGTTTGGAGTTAGGAGTTAGGAGTTAGGAGTTGGGAGTTTGGAGTTTGGAGTTAGGAGCTTGGAGTTAGGAGTTTGGAGTTAGGATTTGGAGTTTGGTGTTAGGAGTTAGGAGTTAGGAGTTTGGAGTTAGGAGTTAAGAGTTAGGGGTTAAGAGTTAGGAGTTAGGAGTTAGGAGTTTGGAGTTAGGAGTTAGGAGTTAGGAGTCTGGAGTTTGGAGTTTGGAGTTTGGAGTTAGGAGTTTGGAGTTAGGAGTTAGGAGTTTGGAGTTTGGAGTTAGGAGTTAGGAGTTAGGAGTTAGGAGTTTGGAGTTAGGAGTTAGGAGTTAGGAGTTTGGAGTTTTGAGTTAGGAGCGAGGAGCTAGGAGTTTGGAGTTAGGAGTTAGGAGTTTGGAGTTAGGAGTTTGGAGTTAGGAGTTTGGAGTTAGGAGTTAGGAGTTAGGAGTTAGTAGTTTGGAGTTAGCAGTTTGGAGTTTGGAGTTTGGAGTTCGGAGCTTGGAGTTTGGAGTTTGGAGTTAGGAGTTTGGAGTTAGGAGTTAGGAGTTTGAAGATAGGAGTTAAGAGTTAGGAGTTTGTAGTTAGGAGTTAGGAGTTTGGAGTTAGTAGTTTGGAGTTAGGAGTTTGGAGTTTGGAGTTAGGAGTTAGGAGTTAGGAGTTTGGAGTTAGGAGTTAGCAGTTAGGAGTCTGGAGTTTGGAGTATGGAGTTTGGAGTTTGGAGTTTGGAGTTTGGAGTTAGGAGTTAGGAGTTAGGAGTTAGGAGTTTGGAGTTTTGAGTTAGGAGCGAGGAGCTAGGAGTTTGGAGTTAGGAGTTTGGAGTTAGGAGTTTGGAGTTTGGAGTTAGGAGTTACGAGTTTCGAGTTTGGAATAAGGAGTTTGGAGTTAGGAGTTAGGAGTTTGGACTTCGGAGTTTGGAGGTTGGAGTTAGGAGTTAGGAGTATGGAATTAGGAATTAGGAGTTTGGAGTTAGGAGTTAGGAGTTAGGAGTTGGGAGTTTGGAGTTTGGAGTTAGGAGCTTGGAGTTAGGAGTTTGGAGTTAGGATTTGGAGTTTGGTGTTAGGAGTTAGGAGTTAGGAGTTTGGAGTTAGGAGTTAAGAGTTAGGAGTTTGGATTTAGGAGTTAGGAGTTAAGAGTTAGGAGTTTGGAGTTAGGAGTTAGGAGTTTGGAGTTAGGAGTTAAGAGTTAGGAGTTTGGAGTTAGGAGTTAGGAGTTTGGAGTTAGGAGTTTGGAGTTTGGGGTTTGGAGTTAGGAGTTTCGAGTTAGGAGTTAGGAGTTTGGAGTTTGGAGTTAGGAGTTATGAGTTTGGAGTTAGCAGTTAGGAGTTAGGAGTTTGGAGTTTGGAGTTAGGGGTTAGCAGTTAGGAGTTCGGAGTTAGGAGTTAGGAGTTTGGAATTTGGAGTTAGGAGTTAGGAGTTTAGAAGTTAGGAGTTAGGAGTTTGCACTTTGGACTTTGGAGTTAGGAGTTAGGAGTTTGGAGTTAGGAGTTAGGAGTTTGGAATTTGGGGTTAGGAGTTAGGAGTTTGGAGTTAGGAGTTAGGAGTTTGGAATTTGGAGTTAGGAGTTAGGAGTTTGGAGTTAGGAGTTAGGAGTCTGGAGTTTGGAGTTTGGAGTTAGGAGTTTCGAGTTAGGAGTTAGCAGTTAGGAGTTAGGAGTTTGGAGTTAGGAGTTAGGAGTTTGGAGTTAGGAGTTAGGAGTCTGGAGTTTGGAGTTTGGAGTTAGGAGTTTCGAGTTAGGAGTTAGCAGTTAGGAGTTAGGAGTTTGGAGTTAGGAGTTGGAGTTAAGAGTTAGGGGTTAAGAGTTAGGAGTTAGGAGTTTGGAGTTAAGAGTTAGGAGTTAGGAGTTTGGAGTTAGGAGTTAGGAGTTTCGAGTTAGGAGTTAGGAGTTAAGAGTTAGGAGTTTGGAGTTAGGAGTTAGGAGTTTGGAATTTGGAGTTAGGAGTTAGGAGTTTAGGAGTTAGGAGTTAGGAGTTTGGAGTTTGGACTTTGGAGTTAGGAGTTAGGAGTTAAGAGTTTGGAGTTAGGAGTTAGGAGTTAGGCGTTTGGAGTTTGGAGTTAGGAGTTAGGAGGTAGGAGTTTGGAATTCGGAGTTAGGAGTTAGGAGTTTGGAGTTAGGAGTTAGGAGTCTGGAGTTGGGAGTTTGGAGTTTGGAGTTAGGAGTTTCGAGTTAGGAGTTAGGAGTTTGGAGTTAGGAGTTAGGAGTTAGGAGTTTGGAGATAGGAGTTAGGAGTTAGGAGTTTGGTGTTTGGAGTTAAGACCTTGGAGTTTGGAGTTTGGAGTTTGGAGTTTGGAGTTAGGAGTTTGGAGTTAGGAGTTAGGAGTTTGGAGTTTGGAGTTAGGAGTTAGGAGTTAGGAGTTAGGAGTTTGGAGTTAGGAGTTAGGAGTTAGGAGTTTGGAGTTTTGAGTTAGGAGCGAGGAGCTAGGAGTTTGGAGTTAGGAGTTAGGAGTTTGGAGTTAGGAGTTTGGAGTTAGGAGTTTGGAGTTAGGAGTTAGGAGTTAGGAGTTAGTAGTTTGGAGTTAGCAGTTTGGAGTTTGGAGTTTGGAGTTCGGAGCTTGGAGTTTGGAGTTTGGAGTTAGGAGTTTGGAGTTAGGAGTTAGGAGTTTGAAGATAGGAGTTAAGAGTTAGGAGTTTGTAGTTAGGAGTTAGGAGTTTGGAGTTAGTAGTTTGGAGTTAGGAGTTTGGAGTTTGGAGTTAGGAGTTAGGAGTTAGGAGTTTGGAGTTAGGAGTTAGCAGTTAGGAGTCTGGAGTTTGGAGTATGGAGTTTGGAGTTTGGAGTTTGGAGTTTGGAGTTAGGAGTTAGGAGTTAGGAGTTAGGAGTTTGGAGTTTTGAGTTAGGAGCGAGGAGCTAGGAGTTTGGAGTTAGGAGTTTGGAGTTAGGAGTTTGGAGTTTGGAGTTAGGAGTTACGAGTTTCGAGTTTGGAATAAGGAGTTTGGAGTTAGGAGTTAGGAGTTTGGACTTCGGAGTTTGGAGGTTGGAGTTAGGAGTTAGGAGTATGGAATTAGGAATTAGGAGTTTGGAGTTAGGAGTTAGGAGTTAGGAGTTGGGAGTTTGGAGTTTGGAGTTAGGAGCTTGGAGTTAGGAGTTTGGAGTTAGGATTTGGAGTTTGGTGTTAGGAGTTAGGAGTTAGGAGTTTGGAGTTAGGAGTTAAGAGTTAGGAGTTTGGATTTAGGAGTTAGGAGTTAAGAGTTAGGAGTTTGGAGTTAGGAGTTAGGAGTTTGGAGTTAGGAGTTAAGAGTTAGGAGTTTGGAGTTAGGAGTTAGGAGTTTGGAGTTAGGAGTTTGGAGTTTGGGGTTTGGAGTTAGGAGTTTCGAGTTAGGAGTTAGGAGTTTGGAGTTTGGAGTTAGGAGTTATGAGTTTGGAGTTAGCAGTTAGGAGTTAGGAGTTTGGAGTTTGGAGTTAGGGGTTAGCAGTTAGGAGTTCGGAGTTAGGAGTTAGGAGTTTGGAATTTGGAGTTAGGAGTTAGGAGTTTAGAAGTTAGGAGTTAGGAGTTTGCACTTTGGACTTTGGAGTTAGGAGTTAGGAGTTTGGAGTTAGGAGTTAGGAGTTTGGAATTTGGGGTTAGGAGTTAGGAGTTTGGAGTTAGGAGTTAGGAGTTTGGAATTTGGAGTTAGGAGTTAGGAGTTTGGAGTTAGGAGTTAGGAGTCTGGAGTTTGGAGTTTGGAGTTAGGAGTTTCGAGTTAGGAGTTAGCAGTTAGGAGTTAGGAGTTTGGAGTTAGGAGTTAGGAGTTTGGAGTTAGGAGTTAGGAGTCTGGAGTTTGGAGTTTGGAGTTAGGAGTTTCGAGTTAGGAGTTAGCAGTTAGGAGTTAGGAGTTTGGAGTTAGGAGTTGGAGTTAAGAGTTAGGGGTTAAGAGTTAGGAGTTAGGAGTTTGGAGTTAAGAGTTAGGAGTTAGGAGTTTGGAGTTAGGAGTTAGGAGTTTCGAGTTAGGAGTTAGGAGTTAAGAGTTAGGAGTTTGGAGTTAGGAGTTAGGAGTTTGGAATTTGGAGTTAGGAGTTAGGAGTTTAGGAGTTAGGAGTTAGGAGTTTGGAGTTTGGACTTTGGAGTTAGGAGTTAGGAGTTAAGAGTTTGGAGTTAGGAGTTAGGAGTTAGGCGTTTGGAGTTTGGAGTTAGGAGTTAGGAGGTAGGAGTTTGGAATTCGGAGTTAGGAGTTAGGAGTTTGGAGTTAGGAGTTAGGAGTCTGGAGTTGGGAGTTTGGAGTTTGGAGTTAGGAGTTTCGAGTTAGGAGTTAGGAGTTTGGAGTTAGGAGTTAGGAGTTAGGAGTTTGGAGATAGGAGTTAGGAGTTAGGAGTTTGGTGTTTGGAGTTAAGACCTTGGAGTTTGGAGTTTGGAGTTTGGAGTTAGGAGTTTGGAGTTAGGAGTTACGAGTTTGGAGTTTGGAGTTAGGAGTTAGGAGTTTGGAGTTTGGAGTTTGGAGTTAGGAGCTTGGAGTTTGGAGTTAGGAGTTAGGAGTTTGGAGTTAGGAGTTAGCAGTTAGGAGTCTGGAGTTTGGAGTATGGAGTTTGGAGTTTGGAGTTTGGAGTTTGGAGTTAGGAGTTAGGAGTTAGGAGTTAGGAGTTTGGAGTTTTGAGTTAGGAGCGAGGAGCTACGAGTTTGGAGTTAGGAGTTTGGAGTTAGGAGTTTGGAGTTTGGAGTTAGGAGTTACGAGTTTGGAGTTTGGAATAAGGAGTTTGGAGTTAGGAGTTAGGAGTTTGGACTTCGGAGTTTGGAGGTTGGAGTTAGGAGTTAGGAGTATGGAATTAGGAATTAGGAGTTTGGAGTTAGGAGTTAGGAGTTAGGAGTTGGGAGTTTGGAGTTTGGAGTTAGGAGCTTGGAGTTAGGAGTTTGGAGTTAGGATTTGGAGTTTGGTGTTAGGAGTTAGGAGTTAGGAGTTTGGAGTTAGGAGTTAAGAGTTAGGGGTTAAGAGTTAGGAGTTAGGAGTTAGGAGTTTGGAGTTAGGAGTTAGGAGTTAGGAGTCTGGAGTTTGGAGTTTGGAGTTCGGAGTTAGGAGTTTGGAGTTAGGAGTTAGGAGTTTGGAGTTTGGAGTTAGGAGTTAGGAGTTAGGAGTTAGGAGTTTGGAGTTAGGAGTTAGGAGTTAGGAGTTTGGAGTTTTGAGTTAGGAGCGAGGAGCTAGGAGTTTGGAGTTAGGAGTTAGGAGTTTGGAGTTAGGAGTTTGGAGTTAGGAGTTTGGAGTTAGGAGTTAGGAGTTAGGAGTTAGTAGTTTGGAGTTAGCAGTTTGGAGTTTGGAGTTTGGAGTTCGGAGCTTGGAGTTTGGAGTTTGGAGTTAGGAGTTTGGAGTTAGGAGTTAGGAGTTTGAAGATAGGAGTTAAGAGTTAGGAGTTTGTAGTTAGGAGTTAGGAGTTTGGAGTTAGTAGTTTGGAGTTAGGAGTTTGGAGTTTGGAGTTAGGAGTTAGGAGTTAGGAGTTTGGAGTTAGGAGTTAGCAGTTAGGAGTCTGGAGTTTGGAGTATGGAGTTTGGAGTTTGGAGTTTGGAGTTTGGAGTTAGGAGTTAGGAGTTAGGAGTTAGGAGTTTGGAGTTTTGAGTTAGGAGCGAGGAGCTAGGAGTTTGGAGTTAGGAGTTTGGAGTTAGGAGTTTGGAGTTTGGAGTTAGGAGTTACGAGTTTCGAGTTTGGAATAAGGAGTTTGGAGTTAGGAGTTAGGAGTTTGGACTTCGGAGTTTGGAGGTTGGAGTTAGGAGTTAGGAGTATGGAATTAGGAATTAGGAGTTTGGAGTTAGGAGTTAGGAGTTAGGAGTTGGGAGTTTGGAGTTTGGAGTTAGGAGCTTGGAGTTAGGAGTTTGGAGTTAGGATTTGGAGTTTGGTGTTAGGAGTTAGGAGTTAGGAGTTTGGAGTTAGGAGTTAAGAGTTAGGAGTTTGGATTTAGGAGTTAGGAGTTAAGAGTTAGGAGTTTGGAGTTAGGAGTTAGGAGTTTGGAGTTAGGAGTTAAGAGTTAGGAGTTTGGAGTTAGGAGTTAGGAGTTTGGAGTTAGGAGTTTGGAGTTTGGGGTTTGGAGTTAGGAGTTTCGAGTTAGGAGTTAGGAGTTTGGAGTTTGGAGTTAGGAGTTATGAGTTTGGAGTTAGCAGTTAGGAGTTAGGAGTTTGGAGTTTGGAGTTAGGGGTTAGCAGTTAGGAGTTCGGAGTTAGGAGTTAGGAGTTTGGAATTTGGAGTTAGGAGTTAGGAGTTTAGAAGTTAGGAGTTAGGAGTTTGCACTTTGGACTTTGGAGTTAGGAGTTAGGAGTTTGGAGTTAGGAGTTAGGAGTTTGGAATTTGGGGTTAGGAGTTAGGAGTTTGGAGTTAGGAGTTAGGAGTTTGGAATTTGGAGTTAGGAGTTAGGAGTTTGGAGTTAGGAGTTAGGAGTCTGGAGTTTGGAGTTTGGAGTTAGGAGTTTCGAGTTAGGAGTTAGCAGTTAGGAGTTAGGAGTTTGGAGTTAGGAGTTAGGAGTTTGGAGTTAGGAGTTAGGAGTCTGGAGTTTGGAGTTTGGAGTTAGGAGTTTCGAGTTAGGAGTTAGCAGTTAGGAGTTAGGAGTTTGGAGTTAGGAGTTGGAGTTAAGAGTTAGGGGTTAAGAGTTAGGAGTTAGGAGTTTGGAGTTAAGAGTTAGGAGTTAGGAGTTTGGAGTTAGGAGTTAGGAGTTTCGAGTTAGGAGTTAGGAGTTAAGAGTTAGGAGTTTGGAGTTAGGAGTTAGGAGTTTGGAATTTGGAGTTAGGAGTTAGGAGTTTAGGAGTTAGGAGTTAGGAGTTTGGAGTTTGGACTTTGGAGTTAGGAGTTAGGAGTTAAGAGTTTGGAGTTAGGAGTTAGGAGTTAGGCGTTTGGAGTTTGGAGTTAGGAGTTAGGAGGTAGGAGTTTGGAATTCGGAGTTAGGAGTTAGGAGT
This sequence comes from Somniosus microcephalus, assembly GCF_052327205.1. Classification (NCBI taxonomy): domain Eukaryota; kingdom Metazoa; phylum Chordata; class Chondrichthyes; order Squaliformes; family Somniosidae; genus Somniosus; species Somniosus microcephalus. The sequence continues at coordinate 68,410,561 of NC_140996.1, read as the reverse complement.
TTGGAGTTAGGAGTTAGGAGTCTGGAGTTGGGAGTTTGGAGTTTGGAGTTAGGAGTTTCGAGTTAGGAGTTAGGAGTTTGGAGTTAGGAGTTAGGAGTTAGGAGTTTGGAGATAGGAGTTAGGAGTTAGGAGTTTGGTGTTTGGAGTTAAGACCTTGGAGTTTGGAGTTTGGAGTTTGGAGTTAGGAGTTTGGAGTTAGGAGTTACGAGTTTGGAGTTTGGAGTTAGGAGTTAGGAGTTTGGAGTTTGGAGTTTGGAGTTAGGAGCTTGGAGTTTGGAGTTAGGAGTTTGGAGTTTGGAGTTAGGAGTTAGCAGTTTGGAGTTAGGAGTTACGAGTTTGGAGTTAGGAGTTAGGAGTTTGGAGTTAGGAGTTAGGAGTTAGGAGTTTGGAGTTAGGAGTTAGGAGTTTGGAGTTTGGACTTTGGAGTTAGGAGTTAGGAGTTAGGAGTTTGGAGTTTGGAGTTAGGAGTTAGGAGCTAGGAGTTTGGAGTTAGGAGTTAGGAGTTTGGAATTTGGAGTTAGGAGTTAGGAGTTTGGAGTTAGGAGTTAGGAGTCTGGAGTTTGGAGTTTGGAGTTAGGAGTTTCGAGTTAGGAGCTACGAGTTTGGAGTTAGGAGTTAGGATTTAGGAGTTAGGAGTTAGGAGTTTGGAGTTTGGAGTTAGGAGTTTGGAGTTAGGAGTTCGGAGTTAGGAGTTAGGAGTTTGGATTTAGGATTTTGGAGTTTGCAGTTTGGAGTTAGGAGTTAGGAGTTTGGAGTTTGGAGTTAGGAGTTAGGAGTTTGGAGTTCGGAGTTAGGAGTTAGGAGTTTGGAGTTTGGAGTTAGGAGTTAGGAGTTTGGAGTTTGGAGTTTGGAGTTAGGACTTTGGAGTTAAGAGTTAGGGGTTAAGAGTTAGGAGTTATGAGTTAGGAGTTTGGAGTTAGGAGTTAGGAGCTTCGAGTTAGGAGTTAGGAGTTTGGAGTTAGGAGTTAGGAGTTAGGAGTTTGGAGTTTCGAGTTAGGAGTTAGGAGCTGGAGTTTGGAGTTAGGAGTTAAGAGTTAGGGGTTAAGAGTTAGGAGTTAGGAGTTTGGAGTTTGGAGTTTGGAGTTAGGAGTTTGGAGTTAGGAGTTACGAGTTTGGAGTTTGGAGTTAGGAGTTTGGAGTTTGGAGTTAGGAGTTAGGAGTTAGGAGTTTGGAGTTAGGAGTTTGGAGTTTGGAGTTAGGAGTTTGGAGGTTGGAGTTAGGAGTTAGGAGTTTGGAGTTAGGAGTTAGGAGTTTGGAGTTTGGAGTTTGGAGTTAGGAGCTTGGAGTTAGGAGTTTGGAGTTAGGAGTTTGGAGTTTGGAGTTTTGAGTTAGGAGCGAGGAGCTAGGAGTTTGGAGTTAGGAGTTTGGAGTTAGGAGTTAGGAGTTTGGAGTTTGGAGTTAGGAGTTAGGAGTTAGGAGTTTGGAGTTAGGAGTTTGGAGTTTGTGGTTTGGAGTTAGGAGTTAGGAGTTAGGAGTTAGGAGTTAGGAGTTAGTAGTTTGGAGTCAGGAGTTAGGAGTTTGGAGTTTGGAGTTAGGAGTTAGGAGTTTGGAGTTTGGAGTTTGGAGTTAGGAGTTAGGAGTTTGGAGTTAGGAGTTAGGAGTTTGGAGTTTGGAGTTAGGAGTTAGGAGTTCGGAGTTAGGAGTTAGGAGTTTGGAGTTTGGAGTTAGGAGTTTGGAGTTTGGAGTTTGGAGTTAGGACTTTGGAGTTAAGAGTTAGGGGTTAAGAGTTAGGAGTTAGGAGTTTGGAGTTAGGAGTTAGGAGCTTCGAGTTAGGAGTTAGGAGTTAGGAGTTTGGAGTTTCGAGTTAGGAGTTAGGAGCTGGAGTTTGGAGTTAGGAGTTAAGAGTTAGGGGTTAAGAGTTAGGAGTTAGGAGTTTGGAGTTAGGAGTTAGGAGTCTGGAGTTTGGAGTTTGGAGTTTGGAGTTAGGAGTTTCGAGTTAGGAGTTAGTAGTTTGGAGTTAGGAGTTAGGAGTTCGGAGTTTCGAGTTCGAAGTTAGTAGTTTGGAGTTAGGAGTTAGGAGTTCGGAGTTTGGAGTTTGGAGTTAGGAGTTTGGAGTTAGGAGTTAGGAGTTTGGAGTTAGGAGTTAGGAGTTTGGAGTTTGGAGTTTGGAGTTAGGAGTTAGGAGTTTGGAGTTAGGAGTTAGGAGTTAGGAGTTAGGAGTTTGCAGTTTGGAGTTAGGAGTTAGGAGTTTGGAGTTTGGAGTTTGGAGTTAGGACTTTGGAGTTAAGAGTTAGGGGTTAAGAGTTAGGAGTTAGGAGTTAGGAGTTTGGAGTTAGGAGTTAGGAGCTTCGAGTTAGGAGTTAGGAGTTTGGAGTTAGGAGTTAGGAGTTAGGAGTTTGGAGTTTCGAGTTAGGAGTTAGGAGCTGGAGTTTGGAGTTAGGAGTTAAGAGATAGGGGTTAAGAGTTAGGAGTTAGGAGTTTGGAGTTAGGAGTTAGGAGTCTGGAGTTTGGAGTTTGGAGTTTGGAGTTAGGAGTTTCGAGTTAGGAGTTAGTAGTTTGGAGTTAGGAGTTAGGAGTTCGGAGTTTCGAGTTAGGAGTTATTAGTTTGGAGTTAGGAGTTAGGAGTTCGGAGTTTGGAGTTTGGAGTTAGGAGTTTGGAGTTAGGAGTTAGGAGTTAGGAGTTAGGAGTTTGGAGTTAGGAGTTAGGAGTTAGGAGTTTGGAGTTAGGAGTTAGGAGTTAGGAGTTTGGAGTTTGGAGTTAGGAGTTAGGAGTTTGGAGTTAGGAGTTAGGAGTTTGGAGTTTGGAGTTAGGAGTTAGGAGTTTGGAGTTTGGAGTTTGGAGTTAGGAGTTAGGAGTTAGTAGTTTGGAGTTAGGAGTTTGGTGTTAGGAGTTAGGAGTTTGGAGTTTTGAGTTTGGAGTTAGGAGCTTGGAGTTTGGAGTTTGGAGTTAGGAATTTGGAGTTTGGAGTTAGGAGTTAGGAGTTTGCAGATAGGAGTTAAGAGTTAGGAGTTTGGAGTTTGGAGTTAGGAGTTTGGAGTTAGTAGTTTGGAGTTAGGAGTTTGGAGTTTGGAGTTCGGAGTTAGGAGTTTGGAGTTTGGAGTTAGGAGTTTGGAGTTAGGAGTTTGGAGTTTGGAGTTAGGAGTTACGAGTTTGGAGTATGGAGTTAGGAGTTTGGAGTTTGGAGTTAGGAGTTAGGAGTTTGGAGTTAGGAGTTTGGAGGTTGGAGTTAGGAGTTAGGAGTTAGGAGTTTGGAGTTAGGAGTTAGGAGTTTGGAGTTTGGAGTTTGGAGTTAGGAGCTTGGAGTTACGAGTTTGGAGTTTGGAGTTAGGAGTTTGGAGTTTGGAGTTAGGAGTTTGGAGGTTGGAGTTAGGAGTTAGGAGTTTGGAGTTTGGAGTTTGAAGTTAGGAGTTTGGAGTTTGGAGTTAGGAGTTTGGAGGTTGGAGTTAGGAGTTAGGAGTTTGGAGTTAGGAGTTAGGAGTTTGGAGTTTGGAGTTTGGAGATAGGAGCTTGGAGTTAGGAGTTTGGAGTTAGGAGTTAGGAGTTAGTAGTTGGAGTTAGGAGTTTGGAGTTTGGAGTTTGGAGTTAGGAGTTTGGAGTTAGGAGTTAGGGGTTAAGAGTTAGGAGTTAGGAGTTAGGAGTTTGGAGTTAGGAGTTAGGAGATAGGAGTCTGGAGTTTGGAGTTTGGGGTTTGGAGTTAGGAGTTTGGAGTTAGGAGTTAGGAGTTTGGAGTTTGGAGTTAGGAGTTAGGAGTTTGGAGTTAGCAGTTAGGAGTTTGGAGTTTGGAGTTAGGAGTTAGCAGTTAGGAGTTTGGAGTTAGGTGTTAGGAGTTTGGAATTAGGAGTTAGGAGTTTAGGAGTTAGGCGTTAGGAGTTTGGATTTGGACTTTGGAGTTAGGAGTTAGGAGTTTGGAGTTAGGAGTTAGGAGTTAGGGGTTTGGAATTTGGAGTTAGGAGTTAGGAGTTAGGAGTTTGGAGTTAGGAGTTAGGAGTTTGGAATTTGGAGTTAGGAGTTAGGAGTTAGGAGTTCGGAGTTAGGAGTTTGGAGTTAGGAGTTTCGAGTTAGGTGTTAGGAGTTTGGAGTTTGGAGTTAGGAGTTAGGAGTTAGGAGTTAGGAGTTTGGAGTTTGGAGTTAGGAGTTAGGAGTTTGGAGTTTGGAGTTAGGAGTTTGGAGTTTGGAGTTTGGAGTTAGGAGTTTGGTGTTAAGAGTTAGAGGTTAAGAGTTCGGAGTTAGGAGTTAGGAGTTTGGAGTTAGGAGTTAGGAGTTTGGAATTTGGAGTTAGGAGTTAGGAGTTTGGAGTTAGGAGTTAGGAGTTTGGTATTTGGAGTTAGGAGTTTGGAGTTAGGAGTTTGGAGTTAGGAGTTAGGAGTTTGGAGTTAGGAGTTAGGAGTTAGGAGTTAGGAGCTGGAGTTTGGAGTTAGGAGTTAAGAGTTAGGGGTTAAGAGTTAGGAGTTAGGAGTTAGGAGTTTGGAGTTAGGAGTTAGGAGTTAGGAGTCTGGAGTTTGGAGTTTGGAGTTTGGAGTTAGGAGTTTGGAGTTAGGAGTTAGGAGTTTGGAGTTAGGAGTTAGGAGTTAGGAGTTAGGAGTTTGGAGTTAGGAGTTAGGAGTTAGGAGTTTGGAGTTTTGAGTTAGGAGCGAGGAGCTAGGAGTTTGGAGTTAGGAGTTTGGAGTTAGGAGTTAGGAGTTTGGAGTTAGGAGTTTGGAGTTAGGAGTTTGGAGTTAGGAGTTAGGAGTTAGTAGTTTGGAGTTAGCAGTTTGGAGTTTGGAGTTTGGAGTTCGGAGCTTGGAGTTTGGAGTTTGGAGTTAGGAGTTTGGAGTTAGGAGTTAGGAGTTTGAAGATAGGAGTTAAGAGTTAGGAGTTTGTAGTTAGGAGTTAGGAGTTTGGAGTTAGTAGTTTGGAGTTAGGAGTTTGGAGTTTGGAGTTAGGAGTTAGGAGTTAGGAGTTTGGAGTTAGGAGTTAGCAGTTAGGAGTCTGGAGTTTGGAGTATGGAGTTTGGAGTTTGGAGTTTGGAGTTTGGAGTTAGGAGTTAGGAGTTAGGAGTTAGGAGTTTGGAGTTTTGAGTTAGGAGCGAGGAGCTAGGAGTTTGGAGTTAGGAGTTTGGAGTTAGGAGTTTGGAGTTTGGAGTTAGGAGTTACGAGTTTGGAGTTTGGAATAAGGAGTTTGGAGTTAGGAGTTAGGAGTTTGGACTTCGGAGTTTGGAGGTTGGAGTTAGGAGTTAGGAGTATGGAATTAGGAGTTAGGAGTTTGGAGTTAGGAGTTAGGAGTTAGGAGTTTGGAGTTTGGAGTTTGGAGTTAGGAGCTTGGAGTTAGGAGTTTGGAGTTTGGAGTTAGGAGTTGGAGTTTGGAGTTTGGAGTTAGGAGTTAGGAGTTTGGAGTTAGGAGTTAAGAGTTAGGAGTTTGGAGTTAGGAGTTTGGAGTTAGTACTTAGGAGTTAGGAGTTAGGAGTTTGGTGTTTGGAGTTTGGAGTTAGGAGTTTGGAGTTAGGAGTTAGGAGTTTGGAGTTTGGAGTTAGGAGTTAGGAGTTAGGAGTTAGGAGTTTGGAGTTAGGAGTTAGGAGTTAGGAGTTTGGAGTTTTGAGTTAGGAGCGAGGAGCTAGGAGTTTGGAGTTAGGAGTTTGGAGTTAGGAGTTAGGAGTTTGGAGTTAGGAGTTTGGAGTTAGGAGTTTGGAGTTAGGAGTTAGGAGTTAGGAGTTAGGAGTTAGTAGTTTGGAGTTAGCAGTTTGGAGTTTGGAGTTTGGAGTTTGCAGTTTGGAGTTAGGAGTTAGGAGTTTGGAGTTTGGAGTTAGGAGTTAGGAGTTTGGAGTTAGGAGTTCGGAGTTAGGAGTTAGGAGTTTGGAGTTTGGAGTTAGGAGTTAGGAGTTTGGAGTTTGGAGTTAGGACTTTGGAGTTAAGAGTTAGGGGTTAAGAGTTAGGAGTTAGGAGTTAGGAGTTTGGAGTTAGGAGTTAGGAGCTTCGAGTTAGGAGTTAGGAGTTTGGAGTTAGGAGTTAGGAGTTTGGAGTTTCGAGTTAGGAGTTAGGAGCTGGAGTTTGGAGTTAGGAGTTAAGAGTTAGGGGTTAAGAGTTAGGAGTTAGGAGTTTGGAGTTAGGAGTTAGGAGTTAGGAGTTTGGAGTTAGGAGTTTGGAGTTTGTAGTTTGGAGTTTGGAGTTAGGAGTTTGGAGTTTGGAGTTAGGAGTTAGGAGTTTGGAGTTAGGTGTTAGGAGTTAGGAGTTAGGAGTTAGTAGTTAGGAGTTAGGAGTTTGGAGTTTGGAGTTAGGAGTTAGGAGTTTGGAGTTTGGAGTTAGGAGCTTGGAGTTTGGAGTTTGGAGTTAGGAGTTTGGAGTTAGGAGTTAGGAGTTTGGAGATAGGAGTTAAGAGTTAGGAGTTTGTAGTTAGGAGTTAGGAGTTTGGAGTTAGTAGTTTGGAGTTAGGAGTTTGGAGTTAGGAGTTAGGAGTTAGGAGTTTGGAGTTTGGAGTTTGGAGTTAGGAGTTACGAGTTTGGAGTTTGGAGTAAGGAGTTTGGAGTTAGGAGTTAGGAGTTTGGACTTCGGAGCTTGGAGGTTGGAGTTAGGAGTTAGGAGTATGGAATTAGGAGTTAGGAGTTTGGAGTTCGGAGTTAGGAGTTAGGAGTTTGGAGTTTGGAGTTTGGAGTTAGGAGCTTGGAGTTAGGAGTTTGGAGTTAGGAGTTGGAGTTTGGAGTTTGGAGTTAAGAGTTAGGAGTTTGGAGTTAGGAGTTTGGAGTTAGTAGTTTGGAGTTAGGAGTTAGGAGTTAGGAGTTAGGAGTTTGGTGTTTGGAGTTTGGAGTTAGGAGTTTGGAGTTACGAGTTAGGAGTTTGGAGTTTGGACTTTGGAGTTAGGAGTTAGGAGTTGGGAGTTAGGAGTTAGGAGTTTGGAATTTGGAGTTAGGAGTTAGGAGCTAGGAGTTTGGAGTTAGGAGTTTGGAATTTGGAGTTAGGAGTTAGGAGTTTGGAGTTAGGAGTTAGGAGTCTGGAGTTTGGAGTTTGGAGTTTGGAGTTCGGAGTTTCGAGTTAGGAGTTAGGAGTTTGGAGTTAGGAGTTAGGATTTAGCAGTTTGGAGTTTGCAGTTTGGAGTTAGGAGTTAGGAGTTAGGAGTTTGGAGTTTGGAGTTAGGAGTTAGGAGTTTGGAGTTAGGAGTTCGGAGTTAGGAGTTAGGAGTTAGGAGTTAGGAGTTTGGAGTTAGGAGTTTGGAGTTTGGAGTTAGGAGTTAGGAGTTTGGAGTTAGGAGTTAGGAGTGAGGAGTTTGGAGTTAGGAGTTAGGAGTTAGGAGCTGGAGTTTGGAGTTAGGAGTTAAGAGTTAGGAGTTAGGAGTCTGGAGTTTGGAGTTTGGAGTTTGGAGTTAGGAGTTTCGAGTTAGGAGTTAGTAGTTTGGAGTTAGGAGTTAGGAGTTCGGAGTTTCGAGTTAGGAGTTAGTAGTTTGGAGTTAGGAGTTAGGAGTTCGGAGTTTGGAGTTAGGAGTTAGGAGTTTGGAGTTAGGAGTTAGGAGTTAGGAGTTTGGAGTTTGGAGTTAGGAGTTAGGAGTTGGGAGTTTGCAGTTTGGAGTTAGGAGTTAGGAGTTTGGAGTTAGGAGTTAGGAGTTTGGAGTTTGGAGTTAGGAGTTTGGAGTTTGGAGTTAGGAGTTAGGAGTTTGGAGTTAGGAGTTAGGAGTTAGTAGTTTGGAGTTAGGAGTTTGGAGGTTGGAGTTAGGAGTTAGGAGTTTGGAGTTAGGAGTTAGGAGTTTGGAGTTTGGAGTTTGGAGTTAGGAGCTTGGAGTTTGGAGTTTGGAGTTAGGAGTTTGGAGATAGGAGTTAAGAGTTAGGAGTTTGGAGTTAGGAGTTTGGAGTTAGTAGTTTGGAGTTAGGAGTTTGGAGTTTGGAGTTTGGAGTTAGGAGTTAGGAGTTTGGAGTTTGGAGTTAGGAGTTACGAGTTTGGAGTTTGGAGTTAGGAGTTTGGAGTTTGGAGTTAGGAGTTAGGAGTTAGGAGTTTGGAGTTTGGCGTTTGGAGTTAGGAGCTTGGAGTTAGGAGTTTGGAGTTAGGAGTTTGGAGTTAGGAGTTGGAGTTAGGAGTTTGGAGTTTGGAGTTTGGAGTTAGGAGTTTGGAGTTTGGAGTTAGGAGTTACGAGTTTGGAGTTTGGAGTTAGGAGTTTGGAGTTTGCAGTTAGGAGTTAGGAGTTTGGAGTTAGGAGTTTGGAGTTTGGAGTTAGGAGTTAGGAGTTTGGAGTTAGGAGTTAGGAGTTAGGAGCTGGAGTTTGGAGTTAGGAGTTAAGAGTTAGGAGTTAGGAGTCTGGAGTTTGGAGTTTGGAGTTTGGAGTTAGGAGTCTGGAGTTTGGAGTTTGGAGTTTGGAGTTAGGAGTTTCGAGTTAGGAGTTAGTAGTTTGGAGTTAGGAGTTAGGAGTTCGGAGTTTCGAGTTAGGAGTTAGTAGTTTGGAGTTAGGAGTTAGGAGTTCGGAGTTTGGAGTTAGGAGTTAGGAGTTTGGAGTTAGGAGTTAGGAGTTAGGAGTTTGGAGTTTGGAGTTAGGAGTTAGGAGTTTGCAGTTTGGAGTTAGGAGTTAGGAGTTTGGAGTTAGGAGTTAGGAGTTTGGAGTTTGGAGTTAGGAGTTTGGAGTTTGGAGTTAGGAGTTAGGAGTTTGGAGTTAGGAGTTAGGAGTTAGTAGTTTGGAGTTAGGAGTTTGGAGGTTGGAGTTAGGAGTTAGGAGTTTGGAGTTACGAGTTAGGAGTTTGGAGTTTGGAGTTTGGAGTTAGGAGCTTGGAGTTTGGAGTTTGGAGTTAGGAGTTTGGAGATAGGAGTTAAGAGTTAGGAGTTTGGAGTTTGGAGTTAGGAGTTTGGAGTTAGTAGTTTGGAGTTAGGAGTTTGGAGTTTGGAGTTAGGAGTTACGAGTTTGGAGTTTGGAGTTAGGAGTTTGGAGTTTGGAGTTAGAAGTTAGGAGTTAGGAGTTTGGAGTTTGGAGTTAGGAGCTTGGAGTTAGGAGTTTGGAGTTAGGAGTTTGGAGTTAGGAGTTGGAGTTAGGAGTTTGGAGTTTGGAGTTAGGAGTTTGGAGTTTGGAGTTAGGAGTTACGAGTTTGGAGTTTGGAGTTAGGAGTTTGGAGTTTGCAGTTAGGAGTTAGGAGTTAGGAGTTTGGAGTTAGGAGTTTGGAGTTTGGAGTTAGGAGTTTGGAGGTTGGAGTTAGGAGTTAGGAGTTTGGAGTTCGGAGTTAGGAGTTAGGAGTTTGGAGTTTGGAGTTTGGAGTTAGGAGCTTGGAGTTAGGAGTTTGGAGTTAGGAGTTTGGAGTTAGGAGTTGGAGTTAGGAGTTTGGAGTTTGGAGTTTGGAGTTAGGAGTTTGGAGTTAGGAGTTAGGGGTTAAGAGTTAGGAGTTAGGAGTTAGGAGTTTGGAGTTAGGAGTTAGGAGATAGGAGTCTGGAGTTTGGAGTTTGGGGTTTGGAGTTAGGAGTTAGGAGTTTGGAGTTTGGAGTTAGGAGTTAGGAGTTTGGAGTTAGCAGTTAGGAGTTAGGAGTTTGGAGTTTGGAGTTAGGAGTTAGCAGTTAGGAGTTTGGAGTTAGGAGTTAGGAGTTTGGAATTAGGAGTTAGGAGTTAGGAGTTTAGGAGTTAGGAGTTAGGAGTTAGGAGTTTGGACTTTGGAGTTAGGAGTTAGGAGTTAGGAGTTTGGAGTTAGGAGTTAGGAGTTAGGAGTTTGGAATTTGGAGTTAGGAGTTAGGAGTTAGGAGTTTGGAGTTAGGAGTTAGGAGTTTGGAATTTGGAGTTAGGAGTTAGGAGTTAGGAGTTAGGAGTCTGGAGTTTGGAGTTTGGAGTTTCGAGTTAGGAGTTAGGAGTTTGGAGTTAGGAGTTAGGAGTTAGGAGTTAGGAGTTTGGAGTTTGGAGTTAGGAGTTAGGAGTTTGGAGTTAGGAGTTTGGAGTTTGGAGTTTGGAGTTTGGAGTTAGGAGTTTGGTGTTAAGAGTTAGAGGTTAAGAGTTAGGAGTTAGGAGTTTGGAGTTAGGAGTTAGGAGTTTGGAATTTGGAGTTAGGAGTTAGGAGTTAGGAGTTTGGAGTTAGGAGTTAGGAGTTTGGAATTTGGAGTTAGGAGTTAGGAGTTAGGAGTTTGGAGTTAGGAGTTAGGAGTTAGGAGTTTGAAGTTTCGAGTTAGGAGTTAGGAGCTGGAGTTTGGAGTTAGGAGTTAAGAGTTAGGGGTTAAGAGTTAGGAGTTAGGAATTAGGAGTTTGGAGTTAGGAGTTAGGAGTTAGGAGTCTGGAGTTTGGAGTTTGGAGTTTGGAGTTAGGAGTTTGGAGTTAGGAGTTAGGAGTTTGGAGTTTGGAGTTAGGAGTTAGGAGTTAGGAGTTAGGAGTTTGGAGTTTGGAGTTTTGAGTTAGGAGCGAGGAGCTAGGAGTTTGGAGTTAGGAGTTTGGAGTTAGGAGTTAGGAGTTTGGAGTTTGGATTTAGGAGTTTGGAGTTAGGAGTTTGGAGTTTGTGGTTTGGAGTTTGGAGTTAGGAGTTTGGAGTTTGGAGTTAGGAGTTAGGAGTTAGTAGTTTGGAGTTCGGAGTTAGGAGTTTGGAGTTTGGAGTTAGGAGTTAGGAGTTTGGAGTTTGGAGTTTGGAGTTAGGAGCTTGGAGTTTGGAGTTTGGAGTTAGGAGTTTGGAGTTAGGAGTTAGGAGTTTGGAGATAGGAGTTAAGAGTTAGGAGTTTGTAGTTAGGAGTTAGGAGTTTGGAGTTAGTAGTTTGGAGTTAGGAGTTTGGAGTTTGGAGTTAGGAGTTAGGAGTTTGGAGTTTGGAGTTAGGAGTTTGGAGTTAGGAGTTTGGAGTTTGGAGTTAGGAGTTACGAGTTTGGAGTTTGGAGTTAGGAGTTTGGAGTTAGGAGTTAGGAGTTTGGACTTCGGAGTTTGGAGGTTGGAGTTAGGAGTTAGGAGTATGGAATTAGGAGTTAGGAGTTTGGAGTTAGGAGTTAGGAGTTAGGAGTTTGGAGTTTGGAGTTAGGAGTTAGGAGTTTGGAGTTTGGAGTTAGGAGTTAGGAGTTTGGAGTTAGGAGTTAAGAGTTAGGAGTTTGGAGTTACTAGTTTGGAGTTAGGAGTTAGGAGTTAGGAGTTAGGAGTTTGGTGTTTGGAGTTTGGAGTTAGGAGTTAGGAGTTTGGAGTTTGGACTTTGGAGGTAGGAGTTAGGAGTTGGGAGTTAGGAGTTAGGAGTTTGGAGTTTGGAGTTAGGAGTTAGGAGCTAGGAGTTTGGAGTAAGGAGTTAGGAGTTTGGTATTTGGAGTTAGGAGTTAGGAGTTTGGAGTTAGGAGTCTGGAGTTTGGAGTTTGGAGTTAGGAGTTAGGAGTTTGGAGTTAGGAGTTAGGAGTCTGGAGTTTGGAGTTAGGAGTTAGGATTTAGGAGTTTGGAGTTTGCAGTTTGGAGTTAGGAGTTAGGAGTTTGGAGGTTGGAGTTAGGAGTTAGGAGTTTGGACTTAGGAGTTCGGAGTTAGGAGTTAGGAGTTTGGAGTTTGGAGTTAGGAGTTAGGAGTTTGGAGTTTGGAGTTTGGAGTTAGGACTTTGGAGTTAAGAGTTAGGGGTTAAGAGTTAGGAGTTAGGAGTTTGGAGTTAGGAGTTAGGAGTTAGGAGTCTGGAGTTTGGAGTTTGGAGTTTGGAGTTAGGAGTTTCGAGTTAGGAGTTAGTAGTTTGGAGTTAGGAGTTAGGAGTTCGGAGTTTCGAGTTAGGAGTTTGGAGTTAGGAGTTAGGAGTTTGTAATTTGGAGTTAGGAGTTAGGAGTTAGGAGTTTGGAGTTAGGAGTTAGGAGTTAGGAGTTTGAAGTTTCGAGTTAGGAGTTAGGAGCTGGAGTTTGGAGTTAGGAGTTACGAGTTAGGGGTTAAGAGTTAGGAGTTAGGAGTTAGGAGTTTGGAGTTAGGAGTTAGGAGTTAGGAGTCTGGAGTTTGGAGTTTGAAGTTTGGAGTTAGGAGTTTGGAGTTAGGAGTTAGGAGTTTGGAGTTTGGAGTTAGGAGTTAGGAGTTAGGAGTTAGGAGTTTGGAGTTTGGAGTTTTGAGTTAGGAGCGAGGAGCTAGGAGTTTGGAGTTAGGAGTTAGGAGTTAGGAGTTTGGAGTTTGGAGTTAGGAGTTTGGAGTTTGTGGTTTGGAGTTTGGAGTTAGGAATTTGGAGTTTGGAGTTAGGAGTTAGGAGTTAGTAGTTTGGAGTTAGGAGTTAGGAGTTTGGAGTTTGGAGTTAGGAGTTAGGAGTTTGGAGTTTGGAGTTTGGAGTTAGGAGCTTGGAGTTTGGAGTTTGGAGTTAGGAGTTTGGAGTTAGGAGTTAGGAGTTTGGAGATAGGAGTTAAGAGTTAGGAGTTTGTAGTTAGGAGTTAGGAGTTTGGAGTTAGTAGTTTGGAGTTAGGAGTTTGGAGTTTGGAGTTAGGAGTTAGGAGTTTGGAGTTTGGAGTTAGGAGTTTGGAGTTTGGAGTTTGGAGTTAGGAGTTACGAGTTTGGAGTTAGGAGTTAGGAGTTTGGACTTCGGAGTTTGGAGGTTGGAGTTAGGAGTTAGGAGTATGGAATTAGGAGTTAGGAGTTTGGAGTTAGGAGTTAGGAGTTAGGAGTTTGGAGTTTGGAGTTTGGAGTTAGGAGCTTGGAGTTAGGAGTTTGGAGTTTGGAGTTAGGAGTTGGAGTTTGGAGTTCGGAGTTAGGAGTTAGGAGTTTGGAGTTAGGAGTTAAGAGTTAGGAGTTTGGAGTTACTAGTTTGGAGTTAGGAGTTAGGAGTTAGGAGTTAGGAGTTTGGTGTTTGGAGTTTGGAGTTAGGAGTTAGGAGTTTGGAGTTTGGACTTTGGAGTTAGGAGTTAGGAGTTGGGAGTTAGGAGTTAGGAGTTTGGAGTTTGGAGTTAGGAGTTAGGAGCTAGGAGTTTGGAGTAAGGAGTTAGGAGTTTGGTATTTGGAGTTAGGAGTTAGGAGTTTGGAGTTAGGAGTCTGGAGTTTGGAGTTTGGAGTTAGGAGTTAGGAGTTAGGAGTTTGGAGTTAGGAGTTAGGAGTCTGGAGTTTGGAGTTAGGAGTTAGGATTTAGGAGTTTGGAGTTTGCAGTTTGGAGTTAGGAGTTAGGAGTTTGGAGGTTGGAGTTAGGAGTTAGGAGTTTGGACTTAGGAGTTCGGAGTTAGGAGTTAGGAGTTTGGAGTTTGGAGTTAGGAGTTAGGAGTTTGGAGTTTGGAGTTTGGAGTTAGGACTTTGGAGTTAAGAGTTAGGGGTTAAGAGTTAGGAGTTAGGAGTTTGGAGTTAGGAGTTAGGAGTTAGGAGTCTGGAGTTTGGAGTTTGGAGTTTGGAGTTAGGAGTTTCGAGTTAGGAGTTAGTAGTTTGGAGTTAGGAGTTAGGAGTTCGGAGTTTCGAGTTAGGAGTTAGTAGTTTGGAGTTAGGAGTTAGGAGTTCGGAGTTTGGAGTTCGGAGTTAGGAGTTTGGAGTTAGGAGTTAGGAGTTAGGAGTTTGGAGTTTGGAGTTAGGAGTTAGGAGTTAGGAGTTTGGAGTTTGGAGTTAGGAGTTAGGAGTTTGGAGTTAGGAGTTAGGAGTTTGGAGTTAGGAGTTAGGAGTTTGGAGTTTGGAGTTAGGAGTTAGGAGTATGGAGTTAGGGGTTAGGAGTTTGGAGTTTGGAGTTACGAGTTATTAGTTTGGAGTTAGGAGTTAGGAGTTCGGAGTTTCGAGTTAGGAGTTAGTAGTTTGGAGTTAGGAGTTAGGAGTTCGGAGTTTGGAGTTCGGAGTTAGGAGTTTGGAGTTAGGAGTTAGGAATTTGGAGTTAGGAGTTAGGAGTTAGGAGTTTGGAGTTTGGAGTTAGGAGTTAGGAGTTAGGAGTTTGGAGTTTGGAGTTAGGAGTTAGGAGTTTGGAGTTAGGAGTTAGGAGTTTGGAGTTTGGAGTTAGGAGTTAGGAGTTTGGAGTTTGGAGTTAGGAGTTAGGAGTTTGGAGTTTGGAGTTAGGAGTTAGGAGTTTGGAGTTAGGAGTTAGGAGTTTGGAGTTTGGAGTTAGGAGTTAGGAGTTTGGAGTTAGGAGTTAGGAGTTTGGAGTTTGGAGTTACGAGTTATTAGTTTGGAGTTAGAAGTTTGGAGGTAGGAGTTAGGAGTTAGGAGTTTGGAGTTAGGAGTTAGGAGTTTGGAGTTTGGAGTTTGGAGTTAGGAGCTTGGAGTTTGGAGTTTGGAGTTAGGAATTTGGAGTTTGGAGTTAGGAGTTAGGAGTTTGGAGATAGGAGTTAAGAGTTAGGAGATTGGAGTTTGAAGTTAGTAGTTTGGAGTTAGTAGTTTGGAGTTAGGAGTTTGGAGTTTGGAGTTAGGAGTTTGGAGTTTGGAGTTAGGAGTTTGGAGTTAGGAGTTTGGAGTTTGGAGTTTGGAGTTAGGAGTTTGGAGTTTGGAGTTAGGAGTTAGGAGTTTGGAGGTTGGAGTTAGGAGTTAGGAGTTTGGAGTTAGGAGTTAGGAGTTAGGAGTTTGGAGTTTGGAGTTAGGAGCTTGGAGTTAGGAGTTTGGAGTTAGGAGTTTGGAGTTAGGAGTTGGAGTTAGGAGTTTGGAGTTTGGAGTTAGGAGTTTGGAGTTAGGAGTTAGGGGTTAAGAGTTAGGAGTTAGGAGTTAGGAGTTTGGAGTTAGGAGTTAGGAGATAGGAGTCTGGAGTTTGGAGTTTGGGGTTTGGAGTTAGGAGTTTGGAGTTAGGAGTTAGGAGTTAGGAGTTTGGAGTTTGGAGTTAGGAGTTTGGAGTTAGCAGTTAGAAGTTAGGAGTTTGGAGTTTGGAGTTAGGAGTTAGCAGTTAGGAGTTTGGAGTTAGGAGTTAGGAGTTTGGAATTTGGAGTTAGGAGTTAGGAGTTTAGGAGTTAGGAGTTAGGAGTTTGGACTTTGCACTTTGGAGTTAGGAGTTAGGAGTTTGGAGTTAGGAGTTAGGAGTTAGGAGTTTGGAATTTGGAGTTAGAAGTTAGGAGTTTGGAGTTAGGAGTTAGGAGTCTGGAGTTTGGAGTTAGGAGTTTCGAGTTAGGAGTTAGGAGTTTGGAGTTTGGAGTTAGGAGTTAGGAGTTAGGAGTTTGGAGTTTGGAGTTAGGAGTTAGGAATTAGGAGTTTGGAGTTTGGAGTTTGGTGTTTGGAGTTTGGAGTTAGGAATTTGGTGTTAAGAGTTAGAGGTTAAGAGTTAGGAGTTAGGAGTTTGGAGTTAGGAGTTAGGAGTTTGGAATTTGGAGTTAGGAGTTAGGAGTTAGGAGTTTGGAGTTAGGAGTTAGGAGTTTGGAATTTGGAGTTAGGAGTTAGGAGTTTGGAGTTAGGAGTTAGGAGTCTGGAGTTTGGAGTTTGGAGTTTGGAGTTAGGAGTTTGGAGTTAGGAGTTAGGAGTTTGTAGTTAGGAGTTAGGAGTTTGGAGTTAGGAGTTAGGAGTTTGGAGTTAGGAGTTAGGAGTTTGGAATTTGGAGTTAGGAGTTAGGAGTTAGGAGTTTGGAGTTAGGAGTTAGGAGTTTGGAATTTGGAGTTAGGAGTTAGGAGTTTGGAGTTAGGAGTTAGGAGTCTGGAGTTTGGAGTTTGGAGTTTGGAGTTAGGAGTTAGGAGTTAGGAGCTAGGAGTTTGGAGTAAGGAGTTAGGAGTTTGGTATTTGGAGTTAGGAGTTAGGAGTTTGGAGTTAGGAGTCTGGAGTTTGGAGTTTGGAGTTAGGAGTTAGGAGTTAGGAGTTTGGAGTTAGGAGTTAGGAGTCTGGAGTTTGGAGTTAGGAGTTAGGATTTAGGAGTTTGGAGTTTGCAGTTTGGAGTTAGGAGTTAGGAGTTTGGAGGTTGGAGTTAGGAGTTAGGAGTTTGGACTTAGGAGTTCGGAGTTAGGAGTTAGGAGTTTGGAGTTTGGAGTTAGGAGTTAGGAGTTTGGAGTTTGGAGTTTGGAGTTAGGACTTTGGAGTTAAGAGTTAGGGGTTAAGAGTTAGGAGTTAGGAGTTTGGAGTTAGGAGTTAGGAGTTAGGAGTCTGGAGTTTGGAGTTTGGAGTTTGGAGTTAGGAGTTTCGAGTTAGGAGTTAGTAGTTTGGAGTTAGGAGTTAGGAGTTCGGAGTTTCGAGTTAGGAGTTAGTAGTTTGGAGTTAGGAGTTAGGAGTTCGGAGTTTGGAGTTCGGAGTTAGGAGTTTGGAGTTAGGAGTTAGGAGTTAGGAGTTTGGAGTTTGGAGTTAGGAGTTAGGAGTTAGGAGTTTGGAGTTTGGAGTTAGGAGTTAGGAGTTTGGAGTTAGGAGTTAGGAGTTTGGAGTTAGGAGTTAGGAGTTTGGAGTTTGGAGTTAGGAGTTAGGAGTATGGAGTTAGGGGTTAGGAGTTTGGAGTTTGGAGTTACGAGTTATTAGTTTGGAGTTAGGAGTTAGGAGTTCGGAGTTTCGAGTTAGGAGTTAGTAGTTTGGAGTTAGGAGTTAGGAGTTCGGAGTTTGGAGTTCGGAGTTAGGAGTTTGGAGTTAGGAGTTAGGAATTTGGAGTTAGGAGTTAGGAGTTAGGAGTTTGGAGTTTGGAGTTAGGAGTTAGGAGTTAGGAGTTTGGAGTTTGGAGTTAGGAGTTAGGAGTTTGGAGTTAGGAGTTAGGAGTTTGGAGTTTGGAGTTAGGAGTTAGGAGTTTGGAGTTTGGAGTTAGGAGTTAGGAGTTTGGAGTTTGGAGTTAGGAGTTAGGAGTTTGGAGTTAGGAGTTAGGAGTTTGGAGTTTGGAGTTAGGAGTTAGGAGTTTGGAGTTAGGAGTTAGGAGTTTGGAGTTTGGAGTTACGAGTTATTAGTTTGGAGTTAGAAGTTTGGAGGTAGGAGTTAGGAGTTAGGAGTTTGGAGTTAGGAGTTAGGAGTTTGGAGTTTGGAGTTTGGAGTTAGGAGCTTGGAGTTTGGAGTTTGGAGTTAGGAATTTGGAGTTTGGAGTTAGGAGTTAGGAGTTTGGAGATAGGAGTTAAGAGTTAGGAGATTGGAGTTTGAAGTTAGTAGTTTGGAGTTAGTAGTTTGGAGTTAGGAGTTTGGAGTTTGGAGTTAGGAGTTTGGAGTTTGGAGTTAGGAGTTTGGAGTTAGGAGTTTGGAGTTTGGAGTTTGGAGTTAGGAGTTTGGAGTTTGGAGTTAGGAGTTAGGAGTTTGGAGGTTGGAGTTAGGAGTTAGGAGTTTGGAGTTAGGAGTTAGGAGTTAGGAGTTTGGAGTTTGGAGTTAGGAGCTTGGAGTTAGGAGTTTGGAGTTAGGAGTTTGGAGTTAGGAGTTGGAGTTAGGAGTTTGGAGTTTGGAGTTAGGAGTTTGGAGTTAGGAGTTAGGGGTTAAGAGTTAGGAGTTAGGAGTTAGGAGTTTGGAGTTAGGAGTTAGGAGATAGGAGTCTGGAGTTTGGAGTTTGGGGTTTGGAGTTAGGAGTTTGGAGTTAGGAGTTAGGAGTTAGGAGTTTGGAGTTTGGAGTTAGGAGTTTGGAGTTAGCAGTTAGAAGTTAGGAGTTTGGAGTTTGGAGTTAGGAGTTAGCAGTTAGGAGTTTGGAGTTAGGAGTTAGGAGTTTGGAATTTGGAGTTAGGAGTTAGGAGTTTAGGAGTTAGGAGTTAGGAGTTTGGACTTTGCACTTTGGAGTTAGGAGTTAGGAGTTTGGAGTTAGGAGTTAGGAGTTAGGAGTTTGGAATTTGGAGTTAGAAGTTAGGAGTTTGGAGTTAGGAGTTAGGAGTCTGGAGTTTGGAGTTAGGAGTTTCGAGTTAGGAGTTAGGAGTTTGGAGTTTGGAGTTAGGAGTTAGGAGTTAGGAGTTTGGAGTTTGGAGTTAGGAGTTAGGAATTAGGAGTTTGGAGTTTGGAGTTTGGTGTTTGGAGTTTGGAGTTAGGAATTTGGTGTTAAGAGTTAGAGGTTAAGAGTTAGGAGTTAGGAGTTTGGAGTTAGGAGTTAGGAGTTTGGAATTTGGAGTTAGGAGTTAGGAGTTAGGAGTTTGGAGTTAGGAGTTAGGAGTTTGGAATTTGGAGTTAGGAGTTAGGAGTTTGGAGTTAGGAGTTAGGAGTCTGGAGTTTGGAGTTTGGAGTTTGGAGTTAGGAGTTTGGAGTTAGGAGTTAGGAGTTTGTAGTTAGGAGTTAGGAGTTTGGAGTTAGGAGTTAGGAGTTTGGAGTTAGGAGTTAGGAGTTTGGAATTTGGAGTTAGGAGTTAGGAGTTAGGAGTTTGGAGTTAGGAGTTAGGAGTTTGGAATTTGGAGTTAGGAGTTAGGAGTTTGGAGTTAGGAGTTAGGAGTCTGGAGTTTGGAGTTTGGAGTTTGGAGTTAGGAGTTTCGAGTTAGGAGTTAGGAGTTTGTAGTTAGGAGTTAGGAGTTTGGAGTTAGGAGTTAGGAGTTTGGAGTTAGGAGTTCGGAGTTAGGAGTTAGGAGTTTGGAGTTTGGAGTTAGGAGTTAGGAGTTTGGAGTTTGGAGTTTGGAGTTAGGAGTTTGGAGTTAAGAGTTAGGGGTTAAGAGTTAGGAGTTAGGAGTTTGGAGTTAGGAGTTAGGAGCTTCGAGTTAGGAGTTAGGAGTTTGGAGTTAGGAGTTAGGAGTTTGGAGATTCGAGTTAGGAGTTAGGAGCTGCAGTTTGGAGTTAGGAGTTTGGAGTTAGGAGTTAGGAGTTTGGAGTTAGGAGTTAGGAGTTAGGAGTCTGGAGTTTGGAGTTTGGAGTTTGGAGTTAGGAGTTTCGAGTTACGAGTTAGTAGTTTGGAGTTAGGAGCTTGGAGTTTGGAATTAGGAGTTTGGAGTTAGGAGTTACGAGTTAGGAGTTTGGAGTTTGGAATTAGGAGTTAGGAGTTTGGAGTTAGGAGTTAGGAGTTTGGAGTTAGGAGTTAGGAGTTTGGAGTTTGGAGTTTGGAGTTAGGAGCTTGGAGTTTGGAGTTTGGA
Source organism: Somniosus microcephalus (assembly GCF_052327205.1). Taxonomy (NCBI): domain Eukaryota; kingdom Metazoa; phylum Chordata; class Chondrichthyes; order Squaliformes; family Somniosidae; genus Somniosus; species Somniosus microcephalus. Next base: position 68,391,938 of record NC_140996.1, on the reverse strand, counting down.
GTTAGGAGTTTGGAGTTAGGAGTTAGGAGTTTGGAGATAGGAGTTAGGAGTTTGGAGTTAGGAGTTTGGAGTTAGGAGTTTGGAGTTTGGAGTTTGGAGTTAGGAGTTTGGAGTTTGGAGTTAAGAGTTAGGAGTTTGGAGTTCGGAGTTTGGAGGTTGGAGTTAGGAGTTAGGAGTTTGGAGTTAGGAGTTAGGAGTTTGGAGTTTGGAGTTTGGAGTTAGGAGCTTGGAGTTAGGAGTTTGGAGTTAGGAGTTTGGAGTTAGGAGTTGGAGTTTGGAGATTGGAGTTAGGAGTTAGGAGTTTGGAGATAGGAGTTAAGAGTTAGGAGTTTGGAGTTAGGAGTTTGGAGTTTGGAGTTTGGAGTTAGGAGTGAGGAGTTTGGAGTTTGGAGTTAGGAGTTAGGAGTTTGGAGTTAGGAATTTGGAGTTTGGAGTTAGGAGTTAGGAGTTTGGAGATAGGAGTTAAGAGTTAGGAGTTTGGAGTTTGGAGTTAGTAGTTTGGAGTTATTGTTTGGAGTTAGGAGTTTGGAGTTCGGAGTTAGGAGTTAGGAGTTTGGAGTTTGGAGTTAGTAGTTTGGAGTTAGGAGTTTGGAGTTTGGAGTTAGGAGTTAGGAGTTTGGAGTTTGGAGTTTGGAGTTAGGAGTTTGGTGTTAAGAGTTAGAGGTTAAGAGTTAGGAGTTAGGAGTTTGGAGTTAGGAGTTAGGAGTTTGGAATTTGGAGTTAGGAGTTAGGAGTTAGGAGTTTGGAGTTAGGAGTAAGGAGTTTGGAATTTGGAGTTAGTAGTTAGGAGTTTGGAGTTAGGAGTTAGGAGTTAGGAGTTTGAAGTTTTGAGTTAGGAGTTAGGAGCTGGAGTTTGGAGATAGGAGTTAAGAGTTAGGGGTTAAGAGTTAGGAGTTAGGAGTTAGGAGTTTGGAGTTAGGAGTTAGGAGTTTGGAGTTTGGAGTTAGGAGTTTGGAGTTAGGAGTTAGGAGTTTGGAGTTTGGAGTTAGGAGTTAGGAGTTAGGAGTTTGGAGTTAGGAGTTTGGAGTTTGTGGTTTGGAGTTTGGAGTTTGGAGTTAGGAGTTTGGAGTTTGGAGTTAGGAGTTAGGAGTTAGGAGTTAGGAGTTTGGAGTTAGGAGTTAGGAGTTTGGAGTTTGGAGTTAGGAGTTAGGAGTTTGGAGTTTGGAGTTAGGAGCTTGGAGTTTGGAGTTAGGAGTTTGGAGTTAGGAGTTAGGAGTTTGGAGATAGGAGTTAAGAGTTAGGAGTTTGTAATTAGGAGTTAGGAGTTTGGAGTTAGTAGTTTGGAGTTAGGAGTTTGGAGTTTGGAGTTAGGAGTTAGGAGTTAGGAGTTTGGAGTTTGGAGTTAGGAGTTTGGAGTTAGGAGTTTGGAGTTTGGAGTTAGGAGTTACGAGTTTGGAGTTTGGAGTTAGGAGTTCGGAGTTAGGAGTTAGGAGTTTGGACTTCGGAGTTTGGAGGTTGGAGTTAGGAGTTAGGAGTATGGAATTAGGAGTTAGGAGTTTGGAGTTAGGAGTTAGGAGTTAGGAGTTTGGAGTTCAGAGTTTGGAGTTAGGAGCTTGGAGTTAGGAGTTTGGAGTTTGGAGTTAGGAGTTGGAGTTTGGAGTTAGGAGTTAGGAGTTTGGAGTTAGGAGTTAAGAGTTAGGAGCTTGGAGTTAGTAGTTTGGAGTTAGGAGTTTGGAGTTAGGAGTTAGGAGTTTGGTGTTTGGAGTTTGGAGTTAGGAGTTTGGAGTTAGGAGTTAGGAGTTTGGAGTTTGGACTTTGGAGTTAGGAGTTAGGAGTTTGGACTTAGGAGTTAGGAGTCTGGAGTTTGGAGTTTGGAGTTTGTTGTTAGGAGTTTCGAGTTAGGAGTTAGGAGTTTGGAGTTAGGAGTTAGGATTTAGGAGTTTGGAGTTTGCAGTTTGGAGTTAGGAGTTAGGAGTTTGGAGTTTGGAGTTAGGAGTTAGGAGTTTGGACTTAGGAGTTCGGAGTTAGGAGTTAGGAGTTTGGAGTTTGGAGTTAGGAGTTTGGAGTTTGGAGTTTGGAGTTAGGACTTTGGAGTTAAGAGTTAGGGGTTAAGAGTTAGGAGTTAGGAGTTAGGAGTTTGGAGTTAGGAGTTAGGAGCTTCGAGTTAGGAGTTAGGAGTTTGGAGTTAGGAGTTAGGAGTTAGGAGTTTGGAGTTTCGAGTTAGGAGTTAGGAGCTGGAGTTTGGAGTTAGGAGTTAAGAGTTAGGGGTTAAGAGTTAGGAGTTAGGGGTTTGGAGTTAGGAGTTAGGAGTTAGGAGTCTGGAGTTTGGAGTTTGGAGTTTGGAGTTAGGAGTTTCGAGTTAGGAGTTAGGAGTTTGGAGTTAGGAGTTAGGAGTTAGGAGTTAGGAGTTTGGAGTTTGGAGTTAGGAGTTAGGAGTTTGGAGTTTGGAGTTAGGAGTTAGGAGTTTGGAGTTAGGAGTTAGGAGTTTGGAGTTTCGAGTTAGGAGTTAGGAGCTGGAGTTTGGAGTTAGGAGTTAAGAGTTAGGGGTTAAGAGTTAGGAGTTAGGGGTTTGGAGTTAGGAGTTAGGAGTTAGGAGTCTGGAGTTTGGAGTTTGGAGTTTGGAGTTAGGAGTTTCGAGTTAGGAGTTAGGAGTTAGGAGTTAGGAGTTTGGAGTTTGGAGTTAGGAGTTAGGAGTTTGGAGTTAGGAGTTAGGAGTTTGGAGTTTCGAGTTAGGAGTTAGGAGCTGGAGTTTGGAGTTAGGAGTTAAGAGTTAGGGGTTAAGAGTTAGGAGTTAGGGGTTTGGAGTTAGGAGTTAGGAGTTAGGAGTCTGGAGTTTGGAGTTTGGAGTTTGGAGTTAGGAGTTTCGAGTTAGGTGTTAGGAGTTAGGAGTTAGGAGTTTGGAGTTTGGAGTTAGGAGTTAGGAGTTTGGAGTTAGGAGTTAGGAGTTTGGAGTTTCGAGTTAGGAGTTAGGAGCTGGAGTTTGGAGTTAGGAGTTAAGAGTTAGGGGTTAAGAGTTAGGAGTTAGGGGTTTGGAGTTAGGAGTTAGGAGTTAGGAGTCTGGAGTTTGGAGTTAGGAGTTTGGAGTTTGGAGTTAGGAGTTAGGAGTTAGGAGTTTGGAGTTAGGAGTTAGGAGTTTGGAGTTTGGAGTTTGGAGTTAGTAGTTTGGAGTTAGGAGTTTGGAGGTTGGAGTTAGGAGTTAGGAGTTTGGAGTTAGGAGTTAGGAGTTTGGAGTTTGGAGTTTGGAGTTAGGAGCTTGGAGTTTGGAGTTTGGAGTTAGGAATTTGGAGTTTGGAGTTAGGAGTTAGGAGTTTGGAGATAGGAGTTAAGAGTTAGGAGTTTGGAGTTTGGAGTTAGGAGTTTGGAGTTAGTAGTTTGGAGTTAGGAGTTTGGAGTTTGGAGTTAGGAGTTAGGAGTTTGGAGGTTGGAGTTAGGAGTTTGGAGTTTGGAGTTTGGAGATAGGAGTTTGGAGTTAGGAGTTTGGAGTTTGGAGTTAGGAGTTACGAGTTTGGAGTTTGGAGTTAGGAGTTTGGAGTTTGGAGTTAGGAGTTAGGAGTTAGGAGTTTGGAGGTTGGAGTTAGGAGTTAGGAGTTTGGAGTTAGGAGTTAGGAGTTTGGAGTATGGAGTTTGGAGTTAGGAGCTTGGAGTTAGGAGTTTGGAGTTAGGAGTTTGGAGTTAGGAGTTGGAGTTCGGAGTTTGGAGTTTGGAGTTAGGAGTTTGGAGTTAGGAGTTAGGGGTTAAGAGTTAGGAGTTAGGAGTTAGGAGTTTGGAGTTAGGAGTTAGGAGATAGGAGTCTGGAGTTTGGAGTTTGGGGTTTGGAGTTAGGAGTTTGGAGTTAGGAGTTAGGAGTTAGGAGTTTGGAGTTTGGAGTTAGGAGTTAGGAGTTTGGAGTTAGCAGTTAGGAGTTAGGAGTTTGGAGTTTGGAGTTAGGAGTTAGCAGTTAGGAGTTTGGAGTTAGGAGTTAGGAGTTTGGAATTTGGAGTTAGGAGTTAGGAGTTAGGAGTTAGGAGTTTGGACTTTGGACTTTGGAGTTAGGAGTTAGGAGTTTGGAGTTAGGAGTTAGGAGTTAGGAGTTTGGAATTTGGAGTTAGGAGTTAGGAGTTAGGAGTTTGGAGTTAGGAGTTTGGAATTTGGAGTTCGAAGTTAGGAGTTTGGAGTTAGGAGTTAGGAGTCTGGAGTTTGGAGTTAGGAGTTTCGAGTTAGGAGTTAGGAGTTTGGAGTTAGGAGTTAGGAGTTAGGAGTTTGGAGTTTGGAGTTAGGAGTTAGGAGTTAGGAGTTTGGAGTTTGGAGTTTGGAGTTAGGAGTTTGGTGTTAAGAATTAGAGGTTAAGAGTTAGGAGTTAGGAGTTAGGAGTTTGGAATTTGGAGTTAGAAGTTAGGAGTTTGGAGTTAGGAGTTAGGAGTCTGGAGTTTGGAGTTAGGAGTTTCGAGTTAGGAGTTAGGAGTTTGGAGTTTGGAGTTAGGAGTTGGGAGTTAGGAGTTTGGAGTTTGGAGTTAGGAGTTAGGAGTTTGGAGTTTGGAGTTTGGAGTTTGGAGTTAGGAGTTTGGTGTTAAGAGTTAGAGGTTAAGAGTTAGGAGTTAGGAGTTTGGAGTCAGGAGTTAGGAGTTTGGAATTTGGAGTTAGGAGTTAGGAGTTAGGAGTTTGGAGTTAGGAGTTAGGAGTTTGGAATTTGGAGTTAGGAGTTAGGAGTTTGGAGTTAGGAGTTAGGAGTCTGGAGTTTGGAGTTTGGAGTTTGGAGTTAGGAATTTCGAGTTAGGAGTTAGGAGTTTGTAGTTAGGAGTTAGGAGTTAGGAGTTAGGAGTTAGGAGTTTGGAGTTAGGAGTTTCGAGTTAGGAGTTAGGAGTTAGGAGTTAGGAGTTAGGAGTTTGGAGTTAGGAGTTAGGAGTTTGGAGTTAGGAGTTAGGAGTTAGGAGTTTGGAGTTTGGAGTTAGGAGTTAGGAGTTTGGAGTTTGGAGTTTGGAGTTAGGAGTTAGGAGTTTGGAGTTAAGAGTTAGGGGTTAAGAGTTAGGAGTTAGGAGTTTGGAGTTAGGAGTTAGGAGCTTCGCGTTAGGAGTTAGGAGTTTGGAGTTAGGAGTTAGGAGTTAGGAGTTTGGAGTTTCGAGTGAGGAGTTAGGAGCTGCAGTTTGGAGTTAGGAGTTTGGAGTTAGGAGTTAGGAGTCTGGAGTTTGGAGTTTGGAGTTTGGAGTTAGGAGTTTCGAGTTACGAGTTAGTAGTTTGGAGTTAGGAGCTAGAAGTTTGGAATTAGGAGTTTGGCGTTAGGAGTTAGGAGTTAGGAGTTTGGAGTTTGGAGTTTGCAGTTTGGAGTTAGGAGTTAGGAGTTTGGAGGTTGGAGTTAGGAGTTAGGAGTTTGGACTTAGGAGTTCGGAGTTAGGAGTTAGGAGTTTGGAGTTTGGAGTTAGGAGTTAGGAGTTTGGAGTTTGGAGTTTGGAGTTAGGACTTTGGAGTTAAGAGTTAGGGGTTAAGAGTTAGGAGTTAGGAGTTTGGAGTTAGGAGTTAGGAGTTAGGAGTCTGGAGTTTGGAGTTTGGAGTTTGGAGTTAGGAGTTTCGAGTTAGGAGTTAGTAGTTTGGAGTTAGGAGTTAGGAGTTCGGAGTTTCGAGTTAGGAGTTTGGAGTTAGGAGTTAGGAGTTTGTAATTTGGAGTTAGGAGTTAGGAGTTAGGAGTTTGGAGTTAGGAGTTAGGAGTTAGGAGTTTGAAGTTTCGAGTTAGGAGTTAGGAGCTGGAGTTTGGAGTTAGGAGTTACGAGTTAGGGGTTAAGAGTTAGGAGTTAGGAGTTAGGAGTTTGGAGTTAGGAGTTAGGAGTTAGGAGTCTGGAGTTTGGAGTTTGAAGTTTGGAGTTAGGAGTTTGGAGTTAGGAGTTAGGAGTTTGGAGTTTGGAGTTAGGAGTTAGGAGTTAGGAGTTAGGAGTTTGGAGTTTGGAGTTTTGAGTTAGGAGCGAGGAGCTAGGAGTTTGGAGTTAGGAGTTAGGAGTTAGGAGTTTGGAGTTTGGAGTTAGGAGTTTGGAGTTTGTGGTTTGGAGTTTGGAGTTAGGAATTTGGAGTTTGGAGTTAGGAGTTAGGAGTTAGTAGTTTGGAGTTAGGAGTTAGGAGTTTGGAGTTTGGAGTTAGGAGTTAGGAGTTTGGAGTTTGGAGTTTGGAGTTAGGAGCTTGGAGTTTGGAGTTTGGAGTTAGGAGTTTGGAGTTAGGAGTTAGGAGTTTGGAGATAGGAGTTAAGAGTTAGGAGTTTGTAGTTAGGAGTTAGGAGTTTGGAGTTAGTAGTTTGGAGTTAGGAGTTTGGAGTTTGGAGTTAGGAGTTAGGAGTTTGGAGTTTGGAGTTAGGAGTTTGGAGTTTGGAGTTTGGAGTTAGGAGTTACGAGTTTGGAGTTAGGAGTTAGGAGTTTGGACTTCGGAGTTTGGAGGTTGGAGTTAGGAGTTAGGAGTATGGAATTAGGAGTTAGGAGTTTGGAGTTAGGAGTTAGGAGTTAGGAGTTTGGAGTTTGGAGTTTGGAGTTAGGAGCTTGGAGTTAGGAGTTTGGAGTTTGGAGTTAGGAGTTGGAGTTTGGAGTTCGGAGTTAGGAGTTAGGAGTTTGGAGTTAGGAGTTAAGAGTTAGGAGTTTGGAGTTACTAGTTTGGAGTTAGGAGTTAGGAGTTAGGAGTTAGGAGTTTGGTGTTTGGAGTTTGGAGTTAGGAGTTAGGAGTTTGGAGTTTGGACTTTGGAGTTAGGAGTTAGGAGTTGGGAGTTAGGAGTTAGGAGTTTGGAGTTTGGAGTTAGGAGTTAGGAGCTAGGAGTTTGGAGTAAGGAGTTAGGAGTTTGGTATTTGGAGTTAGGAGTTAGGAGTTTGGAGTTAGGAGTCTGGAGTTTGGAGTTTGGAGTTAGGAGTTAGGAGTTAGGAGTTTGGAGTTAGGAGTTAGGAGTCTGGAGTTTGGAGTTAGGAGTTAGGATTTAGGAGTTTGGAGTTTGCAGTTTGGAGTTAGGAGTTAGGAGTTTGGAGGTTGGAGTTAGGAGTTAGGAGTTTGGACTTAGGAGTTCGGAGTTAGGAGTTAGGAGTTTGGAGTTTGGAGTTAGGAGTTAGGAGTTTGGAGTTTGGAGTTTGGAGTTAGGACTTTGGAGTTAAGAGTTAGGGGTTAAGAGTTAGGAGTTAGGAGTTTGGAGTTAGGAGTTAGGAGTTAGGAGTCTGGAGTTTGGAGTTTGGAGTTTGGAGTTAGGAGTTTCGAGTTAGGAGTTAGTAGTTTGGAGTTAGGAGTTAGGAGTTCGGAGTTTCGAGTTAGGAGTTAGTAGTTTGGAGTTAGGAGTTAGGAGTTCGGAGTTTGGAGTTCGGAGTTAGGAGTTTGGAGTTAGGAGTTAGGAGTTAGGAGTTTGGAGTTTGGAGTTAGGAGTTAGGAGTTAGGAGTTTGGAGTTTGGAGTTAGGAGTTAGGAGTTTGGAGTTAGGAGTTAGGAGTTTGGAGTTAGGAGTTAGGAGTTTGGAGTTTGGAGTTAGGAGTTAGGAGTATGGAGTTAGGGGTTAGGAGTTTGGAGTTTGGAGTTACGAGTTATTAGTTTGGAGTTAGGAGTTAGGAGTTCGGAGTTTCGAGTTAGGAGTTAGTAGTTTGGAGTTAGGAGTTAGGAGTTCGGAGTTTGGAGTTCGGAGTTAGGAGTTTGGAGTTAGGAGTTAGGAATTTGGAGTTAGGAGTTAGGAGTTAGGAGTTTGGAGTTTGGAGTTAGGAGTTAGGAGTTAGGAGTTTGGAGTTTGGAGTTAGGAGTTAGGAGTTTGGAGTTAGGAGTTAGGAGTTTGGAGTTTGGAGTTAGGAGTTAGGAGTTTGGAGTTTGGAGTTAGGAGTTAGGAGTTTGGAGTTTGGAGTTAGGAGTTAGGAGTTTGGAGTTAGGAGTTAGGAGTTTGGAGTTTGGAGTTAGGAGTTAGGAGTTTGGAGTTAGGAGTTAGGAGTTTGGAGTTTGGAGTTACGAGTTATTAGTTTGGAGTTAGAAGTTTGGAGGTAGGAGTTAGGAGTTAGGAGTTTGGAGTTAGGAGTTAGGAGTTTGGAGTTTGGAGTTTGGAGTTAGGAGCTTGGAGTTTGGAGTTTGGAGTTAGGAATTTGGAGTTTGGAGTTAGGAGTTAGGAGTTTGGAGATAGGAGTTAAGAGTTAGGAGATTGGAGTTTGAAGTTAGTAGTTTGGAGTTAGTAGTTTGGAGTTAGGAGTTTGGAGTTTGGAGTTAGGAGTTTGGAGTTTGGAGTTAGGAGTTTGGAGTTAGGAGTTTGGAGTTTGGAGTTTGGAGTTAGGAGTTTGGAGTTTGGAGTTAGGAGTTAGGAGTTTGGAGGTTGGAGTTAGGAGTTAGGAGTTTGGAGTTAGGAGTTAGGAGTTAGGAGTTTGGAGTTTGGAGTTAGGAGCTTGGAGTTAGGAGTTTGGAGTTAGGAGTTTGGAGTTAGGAGTTGGAGTTAGGAGTTTGGAGTTTGGAGTTAGGAGTTTGGAGTTAGGAGTTAGGGGTTAAGAGTTAGGAGTTAGGAGTTAGGAGTTTGGAGTTAGGAGTTAGGAGATAGGAGTCTGGAGTTTGGAGTTTGGGGTTTGGAGTTAGGAGTTTGGAGTTAGGAGTTAGGAGTTAGGAGTTTGGAGTTTGGAGTTAGGAGTTTGGAGTTAGCAGTTAGAAGTTAGGAGTTTGGAGTTTGGAGTTAGGAGTTAGCAGTTAGGAGTTTGGAGTTAGGAGTTAGGAGTTTGGAATTTGGAGTTAGGAGTTAGGAGTTTAGGAGTTAGGAGTTAGGAGTTTGGACTTTGCACTTTGGAGTTAGGAGTTAGGAGTTTGGAGTTAGGAGTTAGGAGTTAGGAGTTTGGAATTTGGAGTTAGAAGTTAGGAGTTTGGAGTTAGGAGTTAGGAGTCTGGAGTTTGGAGTTAGGAGTTTCGAGTTAGGAGTTAGGAGTTTGGAGTTTGGAGTTAGGAGTTAGGAGTTAGGAGTTTGGAGTTTGGAGTTAGGAGTTAGGAATTAGGAGTTTGGAGTTTGGAGTTTGGTGTTTGGAGTTTGGAGTTAGGAATTTGGTGTTAAGAGTTAGAGGTTAAGAGTTAGGAGTTAGGAGTTTGGAGTTAGGAGTTAGGAGTTTGGAATTTGGAGTTAGGAGTTAGGAGTTAGGAGTTTGGAGTTAGGAGTTAGGAGTTTGGAATTTGGAGTTAGGAGTTAGGAGTTTGGAGTTAGGAGTTAGGAGTCTGGAGTTTGGAGTTTGGAGTTTGGAGTTAGGAGTTTGGAGTTAGGAGTTAGGAGTTTGTAGTTAGGAGTTAGGAGTTTGGAGTTAGGAGTTAGGAGTTTGGAGTTAGGAGTTAGGAGTTTGGAATTTGGAGTTAGGAGTTAGGAGTTAGGAGTTTGGAGTTAGGAGTTAGGAGTTTGGAATTTGGAGTTAGGAGTTAGGAGTTTGGAGTTAGGAGTTAGGAGTCTGGAGTTTGGAGTTTGGAGTTTGGAGTTAGGAGTTAGGAGTTAGGAGCTAGGAGTTTGGAGTAAGGAGTTAGGAGTTTGGTATTTGGAGTTAGGAGTTAGGAGTTTGGAGTTAGGAGTCTGGAGTTTGGAGTTTGGAGTTAGGAGTTAGGAGTTAGGAGTTTGGAGTTAGGAGTTAGGAGTCTGGAGTTTGGAGTTAGGAGTTAGGATTTAGGAGTTTGGAGTTTGCAGTTTGGAGTTAGGAGTTAGGAGTTTGGAGGTTGGAGTTAGGAGTTAGGAGTTTGGACTTAGGAGTTCGGAGTTAGGAGTTAGGAGTTTGGAGTTTGGAGTTAGGAGTTAGGAGTTTGGAGTTTGGAGTTTGGAGTTAGGACTTTGGAGTTAAGAGTTAGGGGTTAAGAGTTAGGAGTTAGGAGTTTGGAGTTAGGAGTTAGGAGTTAGGAGTCTGGAGTTTGGAGTTTGGAGTTTGGAGTTAGGAGTTTCGAGTTAGGAGTTAGTAGTTTGGAGTTAGGAGTTAGGAGTTCGGAGTTTCGAGTTAGGAGTTAGTAGTTTGGAGTTAGGAGTTAGGAGTTCGGAGTTTGGAGTTCGGAGTTAGGAGTTTGGAGTTAGGAGTTAGGAGTTAGGAGTTTGGAGTTTGGAGTTAGGAGTTAGGAGTTAGGAGTTTGGAGTTTGGAGTTAGGAGTTAGGAGTTTGGAGTTAGGAGTTAGGAGTTTGGAGTTAGGAGTTAGGAGTTTGGAGTTTGGAGTTAGGAGTTAGGAGTATGGAGTTAGGGGTTAGGAGTTTGGAGTTTGGAGTTACGAGTTATTAGTTTGGAGTTAGGAGTTAGGAGTTCGGAGTTTCGAGTTAGGAGTTAGTAGTTTGGAGTTAGGAGTTAGGAGTTCGGAGTTTGGAGTTCGGAGTTAGGAGTTTGGAGTTAGGAGTTAGGAATTTGGAGTTAGGAGTTAGGAGTTAGGAGTTTGGAGTTTGGAGTTAGGAGTTAGGAGTTAGGAGTTTGGAGTTTGGAGTTAGGAGTTAGGAGTTTGGAGTTAGGAGTTAGGAGTTTGGAGTTTGGAGTTAGGAGTTAGGAGTTTGGAGTTTGGAGTTAGGAGTTAGGAGTTTGGAGTTTGGAGTTAGGAGTTAGGAGTTTGGAGTTAGGAGTTAGGAGTTTGGAGTTTGGAGTTAGGAGTTAGGAGTTTGGAGTTAGGAGTTAGGAGTTTGGAGTTTGGAGTTACGAGTTATTAGTTTGGAGTTAGAAGTTTGGAGGTAGGAGTTAGGAGTTAGGAGTTTGGAGTTAGGAGTTAGGAGTTTGGAGTTTGGAGTTTGGAGTTAGGAGCTTGGAGTTTGGAGTTTGGAGTTAGGAATTTGGAGTTTGGAGTTAGGAGTTAGGAGTTTGGAGATAGGAGTTAAGAGTTAGGAGATTGGAGTTTGAAGTTAGTAGTTTGGAGTTAGTAGTTTGGAGTTAGGAGTTTGGAGTTTGGAGTTAGGAGTTTGGAGTTTGGAGTTAGGAGTTTGGAGTTAGGAGTTTGGAGTTTGGAGTTTGGAGTTAGGAGTTTGGAGTTTGGAGTTAGGAGTTAGGAGTTTGGAGGTTGGAGTTAGGAGTTAGGAGTTTGGAGTTAGGAGTTAGGAGTTAGGAGTTTGGAGTTTGGAGTTAGGAGCTTGGAGTTAGGAGTTTGGAGTTAGGAGTTTGGAGTTAGGAGTTGGAGTTAGGAGTTTGGAGTTTGGAGTTAGGAGTTTGGAGTTAGGAGTTAGGGGTTAAGAGTTAGGAGTTAGGAGTTAGGAGTTTGGAGTTAGGAGTTAGGAGATAGGAGTCTGGAGTTTGGAGTTTGGGGTTTGGAGTTAGGAGTTTGGAGTTAGGAGTTAGGAGTTAGGAGTTTGGAGTTTGGAGTTAGGAGTTTGGAGTTAGCAGTTAGAAGTTAGGAGTTTGGAGTTTGGAGTTAGGAGTTAGCAGTTAGGAGTTTGGAGTTAGGAGTTAGGAGTTTGGAATTTGGAGTTAGGAGTTAGGAGTTTAGGAGTTAGGAGTTAGGAGTTTGGACTTTGCACTTTGGAGTTAGGAGTTAGGAGTTTGGAGTTAGGAGTTAGGAGTTAGGAGTTTGGAATTTGGAGTTAGAAGTTAGGAGTTTGGAGTTAGGAGTTAGGAGTCTGGAGTTTGGAGTTAGGAGTTTCGAGTTAGGAGTTAGGAGTTTGGAGTTTGGAGTTAGGAGTTAGGAGTTAGGAGTTTGGAGTTTGGAGTTAGGAGTTAGGAATTAGGAGTTTGGAGTTTGGAGTTTGGTGTTTGGAGTTTGGAGTTAGGAATTTGGTGTTAAGAGTTAGAGGTTAAGAGTTAGGAGTTAGGAGTTTGGAGTTAGGAGTTAGGAGTTTGGAATTTGGAGTTAGGAGTTAGGAGTTAGGAGTTTGGAGTTAGGAGTTAGGAGTTTGGAATTTGGAGTTAGGAGTTAGGAGTTTGGAGTTAGGAGTTAGGAGTCTGGAGTTTGGAGTTTGGAGTTTGGAGTTAGGAGTTTGGAGTTAGGAGTTAGGAGTTTGTAGTTAGGAGTTAGGAGTTTGGAGTTAGGAGTTAGGAGTTTGGAGTTAGGAGTTAGGAGTTTGGAATTTGGAGTTAGGAGTTAGGAGTTAGGAGTTTGGAGTTAGGAGTTAGGAGTTTGGAATTTGGAGTTAGGAGTTAGGAGTTTGGAGTTAGGAGTTAGGAGTCTGGAGTTTGGAGTTTGGAGTTTGGAGTTAGGAGTTTCGAGTTAGGAGTTAGGAGTTTGTAGTTAGGAGTTAGGAGTTTGGAGTTAGGAGTTAGGAGTTTGGAGTTAGGAGTTCGGAGTTAGGAGTTAGGAGTTTGGAGTTTGGAGTTAGGAGTTAGGAGTTTGGAGTTTGGAGTTTGGAGTTAGGAGTTTGGAGTTAAGAGTTAGGGGTTAAGAGTTAGGAGTTAGGAGTTTGGAGTTAGGAGTTAGGAGCTTCGAGTTAGGAGTTAGGAGTTTGGAGTTAGGAGTTAGGAGTTTGGAGATTCGAGTTAGGAGTTAGGAGCTGCAGTTTGGAGTTAGGAGTTTGGAGTTAGGAGTTAGGAGTTTGGAGTTAGGAGTTAGGAGTTAGGAGTCTGGAGTTTGGAGTTTGGAGTTTGGAGTTAGGAGTTTCGAGTTACGAGTTAGTAGTTTGGAGTTAGGAGCTTGGAGTTTGGAATTAGGAGTTTGGAGTTAGGAGTTACGAGTTAGGAGTTTGGAGTTTGGAATTAGGAGTTAGGAGTTTGGAGTTAGGAGTTAGGAGTTTGGAGTTAGGAGTTAGGAGTTTGGAGTTTGGAGTTTGGAGTTAGGAGCTTGGAGTTTGGAGTTTGGAGTTAGGAGTTTGGAGTTAGGAGTTAGGAGTTTGGAGATAGGAGTTAGGAGTTTGGAGTTAGGAGTTTGGAGTTAGGAGTTTGGAGTTTGGAGTTTGGAGTTAGGAGTTTGGAGTTTGGAGTTAAGAGTTAGGAGTTTGGAGTTCGGAGTTTGGAGGTTGGAGTTAGGAGTTAGGAGTTTGGAGTTAGGAGTTAGGAGTTTGGAGTTTGGAGTTTGGAGTTAGGAGCTTGGAGTTAGGAGTTTGGAGTTAGGAGTTTGGAGTTAGGAGTTGGAGTTTGGAGATTGGAGTTAGGAGTTAGGAGTTTGGAGATAGGAGTTAAGAGTTAGGAGTTTGGAGTTAGGAGTTTGGAGTTTGGAGTTTGGAGTTAGGAGTGAGGAGTTTGGAGTTTGGAGTTAGGAGTTAGGAGTTTGGAGTTAGGAATTTGGAGTTTGGAGTTAGGAGTTAGGAGTTTGGAGATAGGAGTTAAGAGTTAGGAGTTTGGAGTTTGGAGTTAGTAGTTTGGAGTTATTGTTTGGAGTTAGGAGTTTGGAGTTCGGAGTTAGGAGTTAGGAGTTTGGAGTTTGGAGTTAGTAGTTTGGAGTTAGGAGTTTGGAGTTTGGAGTTAGGAGTTAGGAGTTTGGAGTTTGGAGTTTGGAGTTAGGAGTTTGGTGTTAAGAGTTAGAGGTTAAGAGTTAGGAGTTAGGAGTTTGGTGTTAGGAGTTAGGAGTTTGGAATTTGGAGTTAGGAGTTAGGAGTTAGGAGTTTGGAGTTAGGAGTAAGGAGTTTGGAATTTGGAGTTAGTAGTTAGGAGTTTGGAGTTAGGAGTTAGGAGTTAGGAGTTTGAAGTTTTGAGTTAGGAGTTAGGAGCTGGAGTTTGGAGATAGGAGTTAAGAGTTAGGGGTTAAGAGTTAGGAGTTAGGAGTTAGGAGTTTGGAGTTAGGAGTTAGGAGTTTGGAGTTTGGAGTTAGGAGTTTGGAGTTAGGAGTTAGGAGTTTGGAGTTTGGAGTTAGGAGTTAGGAGTTAGGAGTTTGGAGTTAGGAGTTTGGAGTTTGTGGTTTGGAGTTTGGAGTTTGGAGTTAGGAGTTTGGAGTTTGGAGTTAGGAGTTAGGAGTTAGGAGTTAGGAGTTTGGAGTTAGGAGTTAGGAGTTTGGAGTTTGGAGTTAGGAGTTAGGAGTTTGGAGTTTGGAGTTAGGAGCTTGGAGTTTGGAGTTAGGAGTTTGGAGTTAGGAGTTAGGAGTTTGGAGATAGGAGTTAAGAGTTAGGAGTTTGTAATTAGGAGTTAGGAGTTTGGAGTTAGTAGTTTGGAGTTAGGAGTTTGGAGTTTGGAGTTAGGAGTTAGGAGTTAGGAGTTTGGAGTTTGGAGTTAGGAGTTTGGAGTTAGGAGTTTGGAGTTTGGAGTTAGGAGTTACGAGTTTGGAGTTTGGAGTTAGGAGTTCGGAGTTAGGAGTTAGGAGTTTGGACTTCGGAGTTTGGAGGTTGGAGTTAGGAGTTAGGAGTATGGAATTAGGAGTTAGGAGTTTGGAGTTAGGAGTTAGGAGTTAGGAGTTTGGAGTTCAGAGTTTGGAGTTAGGAGCTTGGAGTTAGGAGTTTGGAGTTTGGAGTTAGGAGTTGGAGTTTGGAGTTAGGAGTTAGGAGTTTGGAGTTAGGAGTTAAGAGTTAGGAGCTTGGAGTTAGTAGTTTGGAGTTAGGAGTTTGGAGTTAGGAGTTAGGAGTTTGGTGTTTGGAGTTTGGAGTTAGGAGTTTGGAGTTAGGAGTTAGGAGTTTGGAGTTTGGACTTTGGAGTTAGGAGTTAGGAGTTTGGACTTAGGAGTTAGGAGTCTGGAGTTTGGAGTTTGGAGTTTGTTGTTAGGAGTTTCGAGTTAGGAGTTAGGAGTTTGGAGTTAGGAGTTAGGATTTAGGAGTTTGGAGTTTGCAGTTTGGAGTTAGGAGTTAGGAGTTTGGAGTTTGGAGTTAGGAGTTAGGAGTTTGGACTTAGGAGTTCGGAGTTAGGAGTTAGGAGTTTGGAGTTTGGAGTTAGGAGTTTGGAGTTTGGAGTTTGGAGTTAGGACTTTGGAGTTAAGAGTTAGGGGTTAAGAGTTAGGAGTTAGGAGTTAGGAGTTTGGAGTTAGGAGTTAGGAGCTTCGAGTTAGGAGTTAGGAGTTTGGAGTTAGGAGTTAGGAGTTAGGAGTTTGGAGTTTCGAGTTAGGAGTTAGGAGCTGGAGTTTGGAGTTAGGAGTTAAGAGTTAGGGGTTAAGAGTTAGGAGTTAGGGGTTTGGAGTTAGGAGTTAGGAGTTAGGAGTCTGGAGTTTGGAGTTTGGAGTTTGGAGTTAGGAGTTTCGAGTTAGGAGTTAGGAGTTTGGAGTTAGGAGTTAGGAGTTAGGAGTTAGGAGTTTGGAGTTTGGAGTTAGGAGTTAGGAGTTAGGAGTTTGGAGTTTGGAGTTAGGAGTTAGGAGTTTGGAGTTAGGAGTTAGGAGTTTGGAGTTTCGAGTTAGGAGTTAGGAGCTGGAGTTTGGAGTTAGGAGTTAAGAGTTAGGGGTTAAGAGTTAGGAGTTAGGGGTTTGGAGTTAGGAGTTAGGAGTTAGGAGTCTGGAGTTTGGAGTTTGGAGTTTGGAGTTAGGAGTTTCGAGTTAGGAGTTAGGAGTTAGGAGTTAGGAGTTTGGAGTTTGGAGTTAGGAGTTAGGAGTTTGGAGTTAGGAGTTAGGAGTTTGGAGTTTCGAGTTAGGAGTTAGGAGCTGGAGTTTGGAGTTAGGAGTTAAGAGTTAGGGGTTAAGAGTTAGGAGTTAGGGGTTTGGAGTTAGGAGTTAGGAGTTAGGAGTCTGGAGTTTGGAGTTTGGAGTTTGGAGTTAGGAGTTTCGAGTTAGGTGTTAGGAGTTAGGAGTTAGGAGTTTGGAGTTTGGAGTTAGGAGTTAGGAGTTTGGAGTTAGGAGTTAGGAGTTTGGAGTTTCGAGTTAGGAGTTAGGAGCTGGAGTTTGGAGTTAGGAGTTAAGAGTTAGGGGTTAAGAGTTAGGAGTTAGGGGTTTGGAGTTAGGAGTTAGGAGTTAGGAGTCTGGAGTTTGGAGTTAGGAGTTTGGAGTTTGGAGTTAGGAGTTAGGAGTTAGGAGTTTGGAGTTAGGAGTTAGGAGTTTGGAGTTTGGAGTTTGGAGTTAGTAGTTTGGAGTTAGGAGTTTGGAGGTTGGAGTTAGGAGTTAGGAGTTTGGAGTTAGGAGTTAGGAGTTTGGAGTTTGGAGTTTGGAGTTAGGAGCTTGGAGTTTGGAGTTTGGAGTTAGGAATTTGGAGTTTGGAGTTAGGAGTTAGGAGTTTGGAGATAGGAGTTAAGAGTTAGGAGTTTGGAGTTTGGAGTTAGGAGTTTGGAGTTAGTAGTTTGGAGTTAGGAGTTTGGAGTTTGGAGTTAGGAGTTAGGAGTTTGGAGGTTGGAGTTAGGAGTTTGGAGTTTGGAGTTTGGAGATAGGAGTTTGGAGTTAGGAGTTTGGAGTTTGGAGTTAGGAGTTACGAGTTTGGAGTTTGGAGTTAGGAGTTTGGAGTTTGGAGTTAGGAGTTAGGAGTTAGGAGTTTGGAGGTTGGAGTTAGGAGTTAGGAGTTTGGAGTTAGGAGTTAGGAGTTTGGAGTATGGAGTTTGGAGTTAGGAGCTTGGAGTTAGGAGTTTGGAGTTAGGAGTTTGGAGTTAGGAGTTGGAGTTCGGAGTTTGGAGTTTGGAGTTAGGAGTTTGGAGTTAGGAGTTAGGGGTTAAGAGTTAGGAGTTAGGAGTTAGGAGTTTGGAGTTAGGAGTTAGGAGATAGGAGTCTGGAGTTTGGAGTTTGGGGTTTGGAGTTAGGAGTTTGGAGTTAGGAGTTAGGAGTTAGGAGTTTGGAGTTTGGAGTTAGGAGTTAGGAGTTTGGAGTTAGCAGTTAGGAGTTAGGAGTTTGGAGTTTGGAGTTAGGAGTTAGCAGTTAGGAGTTTGGAGTTAGGAGTTAGGAGTTTGGAATTTGGAGTTAGGAGTTAGGAGTTAGGAGTTAGGAGTTTGGACTTTGGACTTTGGAGTTAGGAGTTAGGAGTTTGGAGTTAGGAGTTAGGAGTTAGGAGTTTGGAATTTGGAGTTAGGAGTTAGGAGTTAGGAGTTTGGAGTTAGGAGTTTGGAATTTGGAGTTCGAAGTTAGGAGTTTGGAGTTAGGAGTTAGGAGTCTGGAGTTTGGAGTTAGGAGTTTCGAGTTAGGAGTTAGGAGTTTGGAGTTAGGAGTTAGGAGTTAGGAGTTTGGAGTTTGGAGTTAGGAGTTAGGAGTTAGGAGTTTGGAGTTTGGAGTTTGGAGTTAGGAGTTTGGTGTTAAGAATTAGAGGTTAAGAGTTAGGAGTTAGGAGTTAGGAGTTTGGAATTTGGAGTTAGAAGTTAGGAGTTTGGAGTTAGGAGTTAGGAGTCTGGAGTTTGGAGTTAGGAGTTTCGAGTTAGGAGTTAGGAGTTTGGAGTTTGGAGTTAGGAGTTGGGAGTTAGGAGTTTGGAGTTTGGAGTTAGGAGTTAGGAGTTTGGAGTTTGGAGTTTGGAGTTTGGAGTTAGGAGTTTGGTGTTAAGAGTTAGAGGTTAAGAGTTAGGAGTTAGGAGTTTGGAGTCAGGAGTTAGGAGTTTGGAATTTGGAGTTAGGAGTTAGGAGTTAGGAGTTTGGAGTTAGGAGTTAGGAGTTTGGAATTTGGAGTTAGGAGTTAGGAGTTTGGAGTTAGGAGTTAGGAGTCTGGAGTTTGGAGTTTGGAGTTTGGAGTTAGGAATTTCGAGTTAGGAGTTAGGAGTTTGTAGTTAGGAGTTAGGAGTTAGGAGTTAGGAGTTAGGAGTTTGGAGTTAGGAGTTTCGAGTTAGGAGTTAGGAGTTAGGAGTTAGGAGTTAGGAGTTTGGAGTTAGGAGTTAGGAGTTTGGAGTTAGGAGTTAGGAGTTAGGAGTTTGGAGTTTGGAGTTAGGAGTTAGGAGTTTGGAGTTTGGAGTTTGGAGTTAGGAGTTAGGAGTTTGGAGTTAAGAGTTAGGGGTTAAGAGTTAGGAGTTAGGAGTTTGGAGTTAGGAGTTAGGAGCTTCGCGTTAGGAGTTAGGAGTTTGGAGTTAGGAGTTAGGAGTTAGGAGTTTGGAGTTTCGAGTGAGGAGTTAGGAGCTGCAGTTTGGAGTTAGGAGTTTGGAGTTAGGAGTTAGGAGTCTGGAGTTTGGAGTTTGGAGTTTGGAGTTAGGAGTTTCGAGTTACGAGTTAGTAGTTTGGAGTTAGGAGCTAGAAGTTTGGAATTAGGAGTTTGGCGTTAGGAGTTAGGAGTTAGGAGTTTGGAGTTTGGAGTTAGGAGTTAGGAGTTTGGAGTTAGGAGTTAGGAGTTTGGAGTTTGGAGTTTGGAGTTAGGAGCTTGGAGTTTGGAGTTTGGAGTTAGGAGTTTGGAGTTAGGAGTTAGGAGTTTGGAGATAGGAGTTAAGAGTTAGGAGTTTGGAGTTTGGAGTTAGGAGTTTGGAGTTAGGAGTTTGGAGTTTGGAGTTTGGAGTTTGGAGTTAGGAGTTAGGAGTTTGGAGTTAGGAGTTTGGAGTTTGGAGTTAGGAGTTTGGAGTTTGGAGTTAGGAGTTTGGAGTTTGGAGTTTGGAGTTTGGAGTTAGGAGTTAGGAGTTTGGAGTTAGGAGTTTGGAGTTAGGAGTTTGGAGTTTGGAGTTAGGAGTTTGGAGTTCGGAGTTTGGAGGTTGGAGTTAGGAGTTAGGAGTTTGGAGTTTGGAGTTTGGAATTTGGAGTTAGGAGCTTGGAGTTTGGAGTTAGGAGTTTGGAGTTAGGAGTTGGAGTTTGGAGTTTGGAGTTAGGAGTTAGGAGTTTGGAGTTAGGAGTTAAGAGTTAGGAGTTTGGTGTTAGGAGTTTGGAGTTTGGAGTTAGGAGTTAGGAGTTAGGAGTTAGGAGTCTGGAGTTTGGAGTTTGGAGTTAGGAGTTAGGAGTTTGGAGTTAGGAGTTAGGAGTTAGCAGTTTGGAATTTGGAGTTAGGAGTTAGGAGTTTAGGAGTTAGGAGTTAGGAGTTTGGACTTTGGACTTTGGAGTTAGGAGTTTGGAGTTAGGAGTTAGGAGTTAGGAGTTTGGAATTTGGAGTTAGGAGTTAGGAGTTAGGAGTTTGGAGTTAGGAGTTAGGAGTTTGGAATTTGGAGTTAGGAGTTAGGAGTTTGGAGTTAGGAGTTAGGAGTCTGGAGTTTGGAGTTAGGAGTTTCGAGTTAGGAGTTAGGAGTTTGGAGTTTGGAGTTAGGAGTTAGGAGTTTGGAGTTAGGAGTTAGGAGTTTGGAGTTTGGAGTTAGGAGTTTGGTGTTAAGAGTTAGGGGTTAAGAGTTAGGAGTTAGGAGTTAGGAGTTAGGAGTTAGGAGTTTGGAATTTGGAGTTAGGAGTTAGGAGTTTGGAGTTAGGAGTTAGGAGTTTGGAATTTGGAGTTAGGAGTTAGGAGTTTGGAGTTAGGAGTTAGGAGTCTGGAGTTTGGAGTTTGGAGTTAGGAGTTAGGAGTTTGGAGTTAGGAGTTAGGAGTTCGGAGTTAGGAGTTAGGAGTTTGGAGTTAGGAGTTAGGAGTTAGGAGTTTGGAGTTTGGAGTTAGGAGCTTCAAGTTAGGAGTTTGGAGTTAGGAGTTTGGAGTTTGGAGTTAGGAGTTTGGAGGTTGGAGTTAGGAGGTAGGAGTGTGGAGTTAGGAGTTAGGAGTTAGGAGTTTGGAGTTTGGAGTTTGGAGCTTGGAGTTAGGAGTTTGGAGTTAGGAGTTTGGAGTTAGGAGTTGTAGTTAGGAGTTTGGAGTTTGGAGTTTGGAGTTGGAGTTTGGAGTTAGGAGTTAGGGGTTAAGAGTTAGGAGTTAGGAGTTAGGAGTTTGGAGTTAGGAGTTAGGAGATAGGAGTCTGGAGTTTGGAGTTTGGGGTTTGGAGTTAGGAGTTTGGAGTTAGGAGTTAGGAGTTTGGAGTTTGGAGTTAGGAGTTAGGAGTTTGGAGTTAGCAGTTAGGAGTTAGGAGTTTGGAGTTTGGAGTTAGGAGTTAGCAGTTAGGAGTTTGGAGTTAGGAGTTAGGAGTTTGGAATTAGGAGTTAGGAGTTAGGAGTTTAGGAGTTAGGAGTTAGGAGTTAGGAGTTTGGACTTTGGAGTTAGGAGTTAGGAGTTAGGAGTTTGGAGTTAGGAGTTAGGAGTTAGGAGTTTGGAATTTGGAGTTAGGAGTTAGGAGTTAGGAGTTAGGAGTTTGGAATTTGGAGTTAGGAGTTAGGAGTTAGGAGTTAGGAGATGGAGTCTGGAGTTTGGAGTTAGGAATTTCGAGTTAGGAGTTTGGAGTTTGGAGTTAGGAGTTAGGAGTTAGGAGTTTGGAGTTTGGAGTTAGGAGTTAGGAGTTAGGAGTTTGGAGTTAGGAGTTTGGAGTTTGGAGTTTGGAGTTAGGAGTTTGGTGTTAAGAGTTAGAGGTTAAGAGTTAGGAGTTAGGAGTTTGGAGTTAGGAGTTAGGAGTTTGGAATTTGGAGTTAGGAGTTAGGAGTTAGGAGTTTGGAGTTAGGAGTTAGGAGTTTGGAATTTGGAGATAGTAGTTAGGAGTTTGGAGTTAGGAGTTAGGAGTTAGGAGTTTGAAGTTTTGAGTTAGGAGTTAGGAGCTGGAGTTTGGAGTTAAGAGTTAGGAGTTAGGAGTTAGGAGTTTGGAGTTAGGAGTTAGGAGTTTGGAGTTTGGAGTTAGGAGTTTGGAGTTAGGAGTTAGGAGTTTGGAGTTTGGAGTTAGGAGTTAGGAGTTTGGAGTTAGGAGTTAGGAGTTTGGAGTTTGGAGTTTTGAGTTAAGAGCGAGGAGCTAGGAGTTTGGAGTTAGGAGTTTGGAGTTAGGAGTTAGGAGTTTGGAGTTAGGAGTTTGGAGTTAGGAGTTAGGAGTTTGGAGTTTGGAGTTAGGAGTTAGGAGTTTGGAGTTAGGAGTTTGGAGTTTGTGGTTTGGAGTTTGGAGTTTGGAGTTAGGAGTTTGGAGTTTGGAGTTAGGAGTTAGGAGTTTGGAGTTAGGAGTTAGGAGTTTGGAGTTTCGAGTTAGGAGTTAGGAGTTTGGAGTTTGGAGTTAGGAGCTTGGAGTTTGGAGTTAGGAGATTGGAGTTAGGAGTTAGGAGTTTGGAGATAGGAGTTAAGAGTTAGGAGTTTGTAGTTAGGAGTTAGGAGTTTGGAGTTAGTAGTTTGGAGTTAGGAGTTTGGAGTTTGGAGTTAGGAGTTAGGAGTTAGGAGTTTGGAGTTTGGAGTTAGGAGTTTGGAGTTAGGAGTTTGGAGTTTGGAGTTAGGAGTTACTAGTTTGGAGTTTGGAGTTAGGAGTTCGGAGTTAGGAGTTAGGAGTTTGGACTTCGGAGTTTGGAGGTTGGAGTTAGGAGTTAGGAGTATGGAATTAGGAGTTAGGAGTTTGGAGTTAGGAGTTAGGAGTTAGGAGTTTGGAGTTCGGAGTTTGGAGTTAGGAGCTTGGAGTTAGGAGTTTGGAGTTTGGAGTTAGGAGTTGGAGTTTGGAGTTAGGAGTTAGGAGTTTGGAGTTAGGAGTTAAGAGTTAGGAGCTTGGAGTTAGTAGTTTGGAGTTAGGAGTTTGGAGTTAGGAGTTAGGAGTTTGGTGTTTGGAGTTTGGAGTTAGGAGTTTGGAGTTAGGAGTTAGGAGTTTGGAGTTTGGACTTTGGAGTTAGGAGTTAGGAGTTAGGAGTTGGGAGTTAGGAGTTAGGAGTTTGGAGTTTGGAGTTAGGAGTTAGGAGCTAGGAGTTTGGAGTTAGGAGTTAGGAGTTTGGAATTTGGAGTTAGGAGTAAGGAGTTTGGAGTTAGGAGTTAGGAGTCTGGAGTTTGGAGTTTGGGGTTTGGAGTTAGGATTTGGAGTTTGGACTTTGGAGTTAGGAGTTAGGAGTTAGGATTTAGGAGTTTGGAGTTTGCAGTTTGGAGTTAGGAGTTAGGAGTTTGGAGTTTGGAGTTAGGAGTTAGGAGTTTGGACTTAGGAGTTCGGAGTTAGGAGTTTGGAGTTTGCAGTTTGGAGTTAGGAGTTAGGAGTTTGGAGTTAGGAGTTTGGAGTTTGGAGTTTGGAGTTAGGAGTTAGGAGTTAGGAGTTTGGAGTTCGGAGTTTGGAGTTAGGAGCTTGGAGTTAGGAGTTTGGAGTTTGGAGTTAGGAGTTGGAGTTTGGAGTTAGGAGTTAGGAGTTTGGAGTTAGGAGTTAGGAGTTAGGAGTTTGGAGTTAGGAGTTAGGAGTTAGGAGTCTGGAGTTTGGAGTTTGGAGTTTGGAGTTAGGAGTTTCGAGTTAGGAGTTAGGAGTTTGGAGTTAGGAGTTAGGAGTTCGGAGTTTGGAGTTTGGAGTTAGGAGTTTGGAGTTAGGAGTTAGGAGTTTGGAGTTAGGAGTTAGGAGTTAGGAGTTTGGAGTTTGGAGTTTGGAGTTTGGAGTTAGGAATTTGGAGTTTGGAGTTAGGAGTTAGGAGTTTGGAGATAGGAGTTAAGAGTTAGGAGTTTGGAGTTTGGAGTTAGGAGTTTGGAGTTAGTAGTTTGGAGTTAGGAGTTTGGAGTTTGGAGTTTTGAGTTAGGAGTTAGGAGTTTGGAGTTTGGAGATAGGAGTTTGGAGTTAGGAGTTTGGAGTTTGGAGTTAGGAGTTACGAGTTTGGAGTTTGGAGTTAGGAGTTTGGAGTTTGGAGTTAGGAGTTAGGAGTTAGGAGTTTGGAGGTTGGAGTTAGGAGTTTGGAGTTTGGAGTTTGGAGATAGGAGTTTGGAGTTAGGAGTTTGGAGTTTGGAGTTAGGAGTTACGAGTTTGGAGTTTGGAGTTAGGAGTTTGGAGTTTGGAGTTAGGAGTTAGGAGTTTGGAGGTTGGAGTTAGGAGTTAGGAGTTTGGAGTTAGGAGTTAGGAGTTTGGAGTATGGAGTTTGGAGTTAGGAGCTTGGAGTTAGGAGTTTGGAGTTAGGAGTTTGGAGTTAGGAGTTGGAGTTCGGAGTTTGGAGTTTGGAGTTAGGAGTTTGGAGTTAGGAGTTAGGGGTTAAGAGTTAGGAGTTAGGAGTTAGGAGTTTGGAGTTAGGAGTTAGGAGATAGGAGTCTGGAGTTTGGAGTTTGGGGTTTGGAGTTAGGAGTTTGGAGTTAGGAGTTAGGAGTTAGGAGTTTGGAGTTTGGAGTTAGGAGTTAGGAGTTTGGAGTTAGCAGTTAGGAGTTAGGAGTTTGGAGTTTGGAGTTAGGAGTTAGCAGTTAGGAGTTTGGAGTTAGGAGTTAGGAGTTTGGAATTTGGAATTAGGAGTTAGGAGTTAGGAGTTAGGAGTTTGGACTTTGGACTTTGGAGTTAGGAGTTAGGAGTTTGGAGTTAGGAGTTAGGAGTTTGGAATTTGGAGTTAGGAGTTAGGAGTTAGGAGTTTGGAGTTAGTAGTTTGGAGTTAGGAGTTTGGAGTTTGGAGTTAGGAGTTAGGAGTTAGGAGTTTGGAGTTTGGAGTTAGGAGTTTGGAGTTAGGAGTTTGGAGTTTGGAGTTAGGAGTTACGAGTTTGGAGTTTGGAGTTAGGAGTTCGGAGTTAGGAGTTAGGAGTTTGGACTTCGGAGTTTGGAGGTCGGAGTTAGGAGTTCGGAGTATGGAATTAGGAGTTAGGAGTTTGGAGTTAGGAGTTAGGAGTTAGGAGTTTGGAGTTCGGAGTTTGGAGTTAGGAGCTTGGAGTTAGGAGTTTGGAGTTTGGAGTTAGGAGTTGGAGTTTGGAGTTAGGAGTTAGGAGTTTGGAGTTAGGAGTTAAGAGTTAGGAGCTTGGAGTTAGTAGTTTGGAGTTAGGAGTTTGGAGTTAGGAGTTAGGAGTTTGGTGTTTGGAGTTTGGAGTTAGGAGTTTGGAGTTAGGAGTTAGGAGTTTGGAGTTTGGACTTTGGAGTTAGGAGTTAGGAGTTAGGAGTTGGGAGTTAGGAGTTAGGAGTTTGGAGTTTGGAGTTCGGAGTTAGGAGCTAGGAGTTTGGAGTTAGGAGTTAGGAGTATGGAATTTGGAGTTAGGAGTTAGGAGTTTGGAGTTAGGAGTTAGGAGTCTGGAGTTTGGAGTTTGGAGTTTGGAGTTAGGAGTTTCGAGTTAGGAGTTAGGAGTTTGGAGTTAGGAGTTAGGATTTAGGAGTTTGGAGTTTGCAGTTTGGAGTTAGGAGTTAGGAGTTTGGAGTTTGGAGTTAGGAGTTAGGAGTTTGGACTTAGGAGTTCGGAGTTAGGAGTTAGGAGTTTGGAGTTTGGAGTTAGGAGTTTGGAGTTTGGAGTTTGGAGTTAGGACTTTGGAGTTAAGAGTTAGGGGTTAAGAGTTAGGAGTTAGGAGTTAGGAGTTTGGAGTTAGGAGTTAGGAGCTTCGAGTTAGGAGTTAGGAGTTTGGAGTTAGGAGTTAGGAGTTAGGAGTTTGGAGTTTCGAGTTAGGAGTTAGGAGCTGGAGTTTGGAGTTAGGAGTTAAGAGTTAGGGGTTAAGAGTTAGGAGTTAGGAGTTTGGAGTTAGGAGTTAGGAGTTAGGAGTCTGGAGTTTGGAGTTTGGAGTTTGGAGTTAGGAGTTTCGAGTTAGGAGTTAGGAGTTTGGAGTTAGGAGTTAGGAGTTCGGAGTTTGGAGTTTGGAGTTAGGAGTTTGGAGTTAGGAGTTAGGAGTTTGGAGTTAGGAGTTAGGAGTTAGGAGTTTGGAGTTTGGAGTTAGGAGTTAGGAGTTAGGAGTTTGGAGTTTGGAGTTAGGAGTTAGGAGTTTGGAGTTAGGAGTTAGGAGTTTGGAGTTTGGAGTTAGGAGTTAGGAGTTTGGAGTTTGGAGTTAGGAGTTAGGAGTTAGGAGTTTGGAGTTAGGAGTTAGGAGTTTGGAGTTAGGAGTTAGTAGTTTGGAGTTAGGAGTTTGGAGGTTGGAGTTAGGAGTTAGGAGTTTGGAGTTTGGAGTTTGGAGTTAGGAGCTTGGAGTTTGGAGTTTGGAGTTAGGAATTTGGAGTTTGGAGTTAGGAGTTAGGAGTTTGGAGATAGGAGTTCGGAGTTAGGAGTTAGGAGTTTGGAGTTAGGAGTTTGGAGTTTGGAGTTAGGAGTTTGGAGTTAGTAGTTTGGAGTTAGTAGTTTGGAGTTTGGAGTTTGGAGTTAGGAGTTAGGAGTTTGGAGTTTGGAGATAGGAGTTTGCAGTTAGGAGTTTGGAGTTTGGAGTTACGAGTTTGGAGTTTGGAGTTAGGAGTTTGGAGTTTGGAGTTAGGAGTTAGGAGTTAGGAGTTTGGAGGTTGGAGTTAGGAGTTTGGAGTTTGGAGTTTGGAGATAGGAGTTTGGAGTTAGGAGTTTGGAGTTTGGAGTTAGGAGTTACGAGTTTGGAGTTTGGAGTTAGGAGTTCGGAGTTTGGAGTTAGGAGTTAGGAGTTAGGAGGTTGGAGTTAGGAGTTAGGAGTTTGGAGTTAGGAGTTAGGAGTTTGGAGTATGGAGTTTGGAGTTAGGAGCTTGGAGTTTGGAGTTTGGAGTTAGGAGTTAGGAGTTTGGACTTAGGAGTTCGGAGTTAGGAGTTAGGAGTTTGGAGTTTGGAGTTAGGAGTTTGGAGTTTGGAGTTTGGAGTTAGGACTTTGGAGTTAAGAGTTAGGGGTTAAGAGTTAGGAGTTAGGAGTTAGGAGTTTGGAGTTAGGAGTTAGGAGCTTCGAGTTAGGAGTTAGGAGTTTGGAGTTAGGAGTTTGGAGTTAGGAGTTAGGAGTTTGGAGTATGGAGTTTGGAGTTAGGAGCTTGGAGTTTGGAGTTTGGAGTTAGGAGTTAGGAGTTTGGACTTAGGAGTTCGGAGTTAGGAGTTAGGAGTTTGGAGTTTGGAGTTAGGAGTTTGGAGTTTGGAGTTTGGAGTTAGGACTTTGGAGTTAAGAGTTAGGGGTTAAGAGTTAGGAGTTAGGAGTTAGGAGTTTGGAGTTAGGAGTTAGGAGCTTCGAGTTAGGAGTTAGGAGTTTGGAGTTAGGAGTTAGGAGTTAGGAGTTTGGAGTTTCGAGTTAGGAGTTAGGAGCTGGAGTTTGGAGTAAGGAGTTAAGAGTTAGGGGTTAAGAGTTAGGAGTTAGGAGTTTGGAGTTAGGAGTTAGGAGTTAGGAGTCTGGAGTTTGGAGTTTGGAGTTTGGAGTTAGGAGTTTCGAGTTAGGAGTTAGGAGTTTGGAGTTAGGAGTTAGGAGTTCGGAGTTTGGAGTTTGGAGTTAGGAGTTTGGAGTTAGGAGTTAGGAGTTTGGAGTTAGGAGTTAGGAGTTAGGAGTTTGGAGTTTGGAGTTAGGAGTTAGGAGTTTGGAGTTTGGAGTTAGGAGTTAGGAGTTTGGAGTTAGGAGTTAGGAGTTTGGAGTTTGGAGTTAGGAGTTAGGAGTTTGGAGTTTGGAGTTAGGAGTTAGGAGTTAGGAGTTAGGAGTTAGGAGTTTGGAGTTTGGAGTTAGGAGTTAGTAGTTTGGAGTTAGGAGTTTGGAGGTTGGAGTTAGGAGTTAGGAGTTTGGAGTATGGAGTTTGGAGTTAGGAGCTTGGAGTTTGGAGTTTGGAGTTAGGAGTTAGGAGTTTGGACTTAGGAGTTCGGAGTTAGGAGTTAGGAGTTTGGAGTTTGGAGTTAGGAGTTTGGAGTTTGGAGTTTGGAGTTAGGACTTTGGAGTTAAGAGTTAGGGGTTAAGAGTTAGGAGTTAGGAGTTAGGAGTTTGGAGTTAGGAGTTAGGAGCTTCGAGTTAGGAGTTAGGAGTTTGGAGTTAGGAGTTAGGAGTTAGGAGTTTGGAGTTTCGAGTTAGGAGTTAGGAGCTGGAGTTTGGAGTAAGGAGTTAAGAGTTAGGGGTTAAGAGTTAGGAGTTAGGAGTTTGGAGTTAGGAGTTAGGAGTTAGGAGTCTGGAGTTTGGAGTTTGGAGTTTGGAGTTAGGAGTTTCGAGTTAGGAGTTAGGAGTTTGGAGTTAGGAGTTAGGAGTTCGGAGTTTGGAGTTTGGAGTTAGGAGTTTGGAGTTAGGAGTTAGGAGTTTGGAGTTAGGAGTTAGGAGTTAGGAGTTTGGAGTTTGGAGTTAGGAGTTAGGAGTTTGGAGTTTGGAGTTAGGAGTTAGGAGTTTGGAGTTAGGAGTTAGGAGTTTGGAGTTTGGAGTTAGGAGTTAGGAGTTTGGAGTTTGGAGTTAGGAGTTAGGAGTTAGGAGTTAGGAGTTAGGAGTTTGGAGTTTGGAGTTAGGAGTTAGTAGTTTGGAGTTAGGAGTTTGGAGGTTGGAGTTAGGAGTTAGGAGTTTGGAGTTAGGAGTTAGGAGTTTGGAGTTTGGAGTTTGGAGTTAGGAGCTTGGAGTTTGGAGTTTGGAGTTAGGAATTTGGAGTTTGGAGTTAGGAGTTAGGAGTTTGGAGATAGGAGTTAAGAGTTAGGAGTTTGGAGTTTGGAGTTAGGAGTTTGGAGTTAGTAGTTTGGAGTTAGGAGTTTGGAGTTTGGAGTTTGGAGTTTGGAGTTTGGAGATAGGAGTTCGGAGTTAGGAGTTTGGAGTTTGGAGTTTGGAGTTACGAGTTTGGAGTTTGGAGTTAGGAGTTTGGAGTTTGGAGTTAGGAGTTAGGAGTTAGGAGTTTGGAGGTTGGAGTTAGGAGTTTGGAGTTTGGAGTTTGGAGATAGGAGTTTGGAGTTAGGAGTTAGGAGTTAGGAGTTAGGAGTTAGGAGTTTGGAGTTAGGAGTTAGGAGTTAGGAGTTAGGAGTTTGGAGTTTGGAGTTAGGAGTTAGTAGTTTGGAGTTAGGAGTTTGGAGGTTGGAGTTAGGAGTTAGGAGTTTGGAGATAGGAGTTAAGAGTTAGGAGTTTGGAGTTTGGAGTTAGGAGTTTGGAGTTAGGAGTTTGGAGTTTGGAGTTTGGAGTTAGGAGTTTGGAGTTTGGAGATAGGAGTTCGGAGTTAGGAGTTTGGAGTTTGGAGTTTGGAGTTACGAGTTTGGAGTTTGGAGTTAGGAGTTTGGAGTTTGGAGTTAGGAGTTAGGAGTTTGGAATTTGGAGTTAGGAGTTAGGAGTTAGGAGTTTGGAGTTAGTAGTTTGGAGTTAGGAGTTTGGAGTTTGGAGTTAGGAGTTAGGAGTTAGGAGTTTGGAGTTTGGAGTTAGGAGTTTGGAGTTAGGAGTTTGGAGTTTGGAGTTAGGAGTTACGAGTTTGGAGTTTGGAGTTAGGAGTTCGGAGTTAGGAGTTAGGAGTTTGGACTTCGGAGTTTGGAGGTCGGAGTTAGGAGTTCGGAGTATGGAATTAGGAGTTAGGAGTTTGGAGTTAGGAGTTAGGAGTTAGGAGTTTGGAGTTCGGAGTTTGGAGTTAGGAGCTTGGAGTTAGGAGTTTGGAGTTTGGAGTTAGGAGTTGGAGTTTGGAGTTAGGAGTTAGGAGTTTGGAGTTAGGAGTTAAGAGTTAGGAGCTTGGAGTTAGTAGTTTGGAGTTAGGAGTTTGGAGTTAGGAGTTAGGAGTTTGGTGTTTGGAGTTTGGAGTTAGGAGTTTGGAGTTAGGAGTTAGGAGTTTGGAGTTTGGACTTTGGAGTTAGGAGTTAGGAGTTAGGAGTTGGGAGTTAGGAGTTAGGAGTTTGGAGTTTGGAGTTCGGAGTTAGGAGCTAGGAGTTTGGAGTTAGGAGTTAGGAGTATGGAATTTGGAGTTAGGAGTTAGGAGTTTGGAGTTAGGAGTTAGGAGTCTGGAGTTTGGAGTTTGGAGTTTGGAGTTAGGAGTTTCGAGTTAGGAGTTAGGAGTTTGGAGTTAGGAGTTAGGATTTAGGAGTTTGGAGTTTGCAGTTTGGAGTTAGGAGTTAGGAGTTTGGAGTTTGGAGTTAGGAGTTAGGAGTTTGGACTTAGGAGTTCGGAGTTAGGAGTTAGGAGTTTGGAGTTTGGAGTTAGGAGTTTGGAGTTTGGAGTTTGGAGTTAGGACTTTGGAGTTAAGAGTTAGGGGTTAAGAGTTAGGAGTTAGGAGTTAGGAGTTTGGAGTTAGGAGTTAGGAGCTTCGAGTTAGGAGTTAGGAGTTTGGAGTTAGGAGTTAGGAGTTAGGAGTTTGGAGTTTCGAGTTAGGAGTTAGGAGCTGGAGTTTGGAGTTAGGAGTTAAGAGTTAGGGGTTAAGAGTTAGGAGTTAGGAGTTTGGAGTTAGGAGTTAGGAGTTAGGAGTCTGGAGTTTGGAGTTTGGAGTTTGGAGTTAGGAGTTTCGAGTTAGGAGTTAGGAGTTTGGAGTTAGGAGTTAGGAGTTCGGAGTTTGGAGTTTGGAGTTAGGAGTTTGGAGTTAGGAGTTAGGAGTTTGGAGTTAGGAGTTAGGAGTTAGGAGTTTGGAGTTTGGAGTTAGGAGTTAGGAGTTAGGAGTTTGGAGTTTGGAGTTAGGAGTTAGGAGTTTGGAGTTAGGAGTTAGGAGTTTGGAGTTTGGAGTTAGGAGTTAGGAGTTTGGAGTTTGGAGTTAGGAGTTAGGAGTTAGGAGTTTGGAGTTAGGAGTTAGGAGTTTGGAGTTAGGAGTTAGTAGTTTGGAGTTAGGAGTTTGGAGGTTGGAGTTAGGAGTTAGGAGTTTGGAGTTTGGAGTTTGGAGTTAGGAGCTTGGAGTTTGGAGTTTGGAGTTAGGAATTTGGAGTTTGGAGTTAGGAGTTAGGAGTTTGGAGATAGGAGTTCGGAGTTAGGAGTTAGGAGTTTGGAGTTAGGAGTTTGGAGTTTGGAGTTAGGAGTTTGGAGTTAGTAGTTTGGAGTTAGTAGTTTGGAGTTTGGAGTTTGGAGTTAGGAGTTAGGAGTTTGGAGTTTGGAGATAGGAGTTTGGAGTTAGGAGTTTGGAGTTTGGAGTTACGAGTTTGGAGTTTGGAGTTAGGAGTTTGGAGTTTGGAGTTAGGAGTTAGGAGTTAGGAGTTTGGAGGTTGGAGTTAGGAGTTTGGAGTTTGGAGTTTGGAGATAGGAGTTTGGAGTTAGGAGTTTGGAGTTTGGAGTTAGGAGTTACGAGTTTGGAGTTTGGAGTTAGGAGTTCGGAGTTTGGAGTTAGGAGTTAGGAGTTAGGAGGTTGGAGTTAGGAGTTAGGAGTTTGGAGTTAGGAGTTAGGAGTTTGGAGTATGGAGTTTGGAGTTAGGAGCTTGGAGTTTGGAGTTTGGAGTTAGGAGTTAGGAGTTTGGACTTAGGAGTTCGGAGTTAGGAGTTAGGAGTTTGGAGTTTGGAGTTAGGAGTTTGGAGTTTGGAGTTTGGAGTTAGGACTTTGGAGTTAAGAGTTAGGGGTTAAGAGTTAGGAGTTAGGAGTTAGGAGTTTGGAGTTAGGAGTTAGGAGCTTCGAGTTAGGAGTTAGGAGTTTGGAGTTAGGAGTTAGGAGTTAGGAGTTTGGAGTTTCGAGTTAGGAGTTAGGAGCTGGAGTTTGGAGTTAGGAGTTAAGAGTTAGGGGTTAAGAGTTAGGAGTTAGGAGTTTGGAGTTAGGAGTTAGGAGTTAGGAGTCTGGAGTTTGGAGTTTGGAGTTTGGAGTTAGGAGTTTCGAGTTAGGAGTTAGGAGTTTGGAGTTAGGAGTTAGGAGTTCGGAGTTTGGAGTTTGGAGTTAGGAGTTTGGAGTTAGGAGTTAGGAGTTTGGAGTTAGGAGTTAGGAGTTAGGAGTTTGGAGTTTGGAGTTAGGAGTTAGGAGTTAGGAGTTTGGAGTTTGGAGTTAGGAGTTAGGAGTTTGGAGTTAGGAGTTAGGAGTTTGGAGTTTGGAGTTAGGAGTTAGGAGTTTGGAGTTTGGAGTTAGGAGTTAGGAGTTAGGAGTTAGGAGTTAGGAGTTTGGAGTTTGGAGTTAGGAGTTAGTAGTTTGGAGTTAGGAGTTTGGAGGTTGGAGTTAGGAGTTAGGAGTTTGGAGTTAGGAGTTAGGAGTTTGGAGTTTGGAGTTTGGAGTTAGGAGCTTGGAGTTTGGAGTTTGGAGTTAGGAGTTTGGAGTTAGGAGTTAGGAGTTTGGAGATAGGAGTTAAGAGTTAGGAGTTTGGAGTTTGGAGTTAGGAGTTTGGAGTTAGTAGTTTGGAGTTAGGAGTTTGGAGTTTGGAGTTTGGAGTTTGGAGTTTGGAGATAGGAGTTCGGAGTTAGGAGTTTGGAGTTTGGAGTTTGGAGTTACGAGTTTGGAGTTTGGAGTTAGGAGTTTGGAGTTTGGAGTTAGGAGTTAGGAGTTAGGAGTTTGGAGGTTGGAGTTAGGAGTTTGGAGTTTGGAGTTTGGAGATAGGAGTTTGGAGTTAGGAGTTAGGAGTTAGGAGTTAGGAGTTAGGAGTTTGGAGTTAGGAGTTAGGAGTTAGGAGTTAGGAGTTTGGAGTTTGGAGTTAGGAGTTAGTAGTTTGGAGTTAGGAGTTTGGAGGTTGGAGTTAGGAGTTAGGAGTTTGGAGTTAGGAGTTAGGAGTTTGGAGTTTGGAGTTTGGAGTTAGGAGCTTGGAGTTTGGAGTTTGGAGTTAGGAATTTGGAGTTTGGAGTTAGGAGTTAGGAGTTTGGAGTTAGGAGTTAGTAGTTTGGAGTTAGGAGTTTGGAGGTTGGAGTTAGGAGTTAGGAGTTTGGAGTTTGGAGTTTGGAGTTAGGAGCTTGGAGTTTGGAGTTTGGAGTTAGGAATTTGGAGTTTGGAGTTAGGAGTTAGGAGTTTGGAGATAGGAGTTCGGAGTTAGGAGTTAGGAGTTTGGAGTTAGGAGTTTGGAGTTTGGAGTTAGGAGTTTGGAGTTAGTAGTTTGGAGTTAGTAGTTTGGAGTTTGGAGTTTGGAGTTAGGAGTTAGGAGTTTGGAGTTTGGAGATAGGAGTTTGGAGTTAGGAGTTTGGAGTTTGGAGTTACGAGTTTGGAGTTTGGAGTTAGGAGTTTGGAGTTTGGAGTTAGGAGTTAGGAGTTTGGAGGTTGGAGTTAGGAGTTTGGAGTTTGGAGTTTGGAGATAGGAGTTTGGAGTTAGGAGTTTGGAGTTTGGAGTTAGGAGTTACGAGTTTGGAGTTTGGAGTTAGGAGTTCGGAGTTTGGAGTTAGGAGTTAGGAGTTAGGAGGTTGGAGTTAGGAGTTAGGAGTTTGGAGTTAGGAGTTAGGAGTTTGGAGTATGGAGTTTGGAGTTAGGAGCTTGGAGTTTGGAGTTTGGAGTTAGGAGTTAGGAGTTTGGACTTAGGAGTTCGGAGTTAGGAGTTAGGAGTTTGGAGTTTGGAGTTAGGAGTTTGGAGTTTGGAGTTTGGAGTTAGGACTTTGGAGTTAAGAGTTAGGGGTTAAGAGTTAGGAGTTAGGAGTTAGGAGTTTGGAGTTAGGAGTTAGGAGCTTCGAGTTAGGAGTTAGGAGTTTGGAGTTAGGAGTTAGGAGTTAGGAGTTTGGAGTTTCGAGTTAGGAGTTAGGAGCTGGAGTTTGGAGTTAGGAGTTAAGAGTTAGGGGTTAAGAGTTAGGAGTTAGGAGTTTGGAGTTAGGAGTTAGGAGTTAGGAGTCTGGAGTTTGGAGTTTGGAGTTTGGAGTTAGGAGTTTCGAGTTAGGAGTTAGGAGTTTGGAGTTAGGAGTTAGGAGTTCGGAGTTTGGAGTTTGGAGTTAGGAGTTTGGAGTTAGGAGTTAGGAGTTTGGAGTTAGGAGTTAGGAGTTAGGAGTTTGGAGTTTGGAGTTAGGAGTTAGGAGTTAGGAGTTTGGAGTTTGGAGTTAGGAGTTAGGAGTTTGGAGTTAGGAGTTAGTAGTTTGGAGTTAGGAGTTTGGAGGTTGGAGTTAGGAGTTAGGAGTTTGGAGTTAGGAGTTAGGAGTTTGGAGTTTGGAGTTTGGAGTTAGGAGCTTGGAGTTTGGAGTTTGGAGTTAGGAGTTTGGAGTTAGGAGTTAGGAGTTTGGAGATAGGAGTTAAGAGTTAGGAGTTTGGAGTTTGGAGTTAGGAGTTTGGAGTTAGTAGTTTGGAGTTAGGAGTTTGGAGTTTGGAGTTTGGAGTTTGGAGTTTGGAGATAGGAGTTCGGAGTTAGGAGTTTGGAGTTTGGAGTTTGGAGTTACGAGTTTGGAGTTTGGAGTTAGGAGTTTGGAGTTTGGAGTTAGGAGTTAGGAGTTAGGAGTTTGGAGGTTGGAGTTAGGAGTTTGGAGTTTGGAGTTTGGAGATAGGAGTTTGGAGTTAGGAGTTAGGAGTTAGGAGTTAGGAGTTAGGAGTTTGGAGTTAGGAGTTAGGAGTTAGGAGTTAGGAGTTTGGAGTTTGGAGTTAGGAGTTAGTAGTTTGGAGTTAGGAGTTTGGAGGTTGGAGTTAGGAGTTAGGAGTTTGGAGTTAGGAGTTAGGAGTTTGGAGTTTGGAGTTTGGAGTTAGGAGCTTGGAGTTTGGAGTTTGGAGTTAGGAATTTGGAGTTTGGAGTTAGGAGTTAGGAGTTTGGAGTTAGGAGTTAGTAGTTTGGAGTTAGGAGTTTGGAGGTTGGAGTTAGGAGTTAGGAGTTTGGAGTTTGGAGTTTGGAGTTAGGAGCTTGGAGTTTGGAGTTTGGAGTTAGGAATTTGGAGTTTGGAGTTAGGAGTTAGGAGTTTGGAGATAGGAGTTCGGAGTTAGGAGTTAGGAGTTTGGAGTTAGGAGTTTGGAGTTTGGAGTTAGGAGTTTGGAGTTAGTAGTTTGGAGTTAGTAGTTTGGAGTTTGGAGTTTGGAGTTAGGAGTTAGGAGTTTGGAGTTTGGAGATAGGAGTTTGGAGTTAGGAGTTTGGAGTTTGGAGTTACGAGTTTGGAGTTTGGAGTTAGGAGTTTGGAGTTTGGAGTTAGGAGTTAGGAGTTTGGAGGTTGGAGTTAGGAGTTTGGAGTTTGGAGTTTGGAGATAGGAGTTTGGAGTTAGGAGTTTGGAGTTTGGAGTTAGGAGTTACGAGTTTGGAGTTTGGAGTTAGGAGTTCGGAGTTTGGAGTTAGGAGTTAGGAGTTAGGAGGTTGGAGTTAGGAGTTAGGAGTTTGGAGTTAGGAGTTAGGAGTTTGGAGTATGGAGTTTGGAGTTAGGAGCTTGGAGTTTGGAGTTTGGAGTTAGGAGTTAGGAGTTTGGACTTAGGAGTTCGGAGTTAGGAGTTAGGAGTTTGGAGTTTGGAGTTAGGAGTTTGGAGTTTGGAGTTTGGAGTTAGGACTTTGGAGTTAAGAGTTAGGGGTTAAGAGTTAGGAGTTAGGAGTTAGGAGTTTGGAGTTAGGAGTTAGGAGCTTCGAGTTAGGAGTTAGGAGTTTGGAGTTAGGAGTTAGGAGTTAGGAGTTTGGAGTTTCGAGTTAGGAGTTAGGAGCTGGAGTTTGGAGTTAGGAGTTAAGAGTTAGGGGTTAAGAGTTAGGAGTTAGGAGTTTGGAGTTAGGAGTTAGGAGTTAGGAGTCTGGAGTTTGGAGTTTGGAGTTTGGAGTTAGGAGTTTCGAGTTAGGAGTTAGGAGTTTGGAGTTAGGAGTTAGGAGTTCGGAGTTTGGAGTTTGGAGTTAGGAGTTTGGAGTTAGGAGTTAGGAGTTTGGAGTTAGGAGTTAGGAGTTAGGAGTTTGGAGTTTGGAGTTAGGAGTTAGGAGTTAGGAGTTTGGAGTTTGGAGTTAGGAGTTAGGAGTTTGGAGTTAGGAGTTAGGAGTTTGGAGTTTGGAGTTAGGAGTTAGGAGTTTGGAGTTTGGAGTTAGGAGTTAGGAGTTAGGAGTTAGGAGTTAGGAGTTTGGAGTTTGGAGTTAGGAGTTAGTAGTTTGGAGTTAGGAGTTTGGAGGTTGGAGTTAGGAGTTAGGAGTTTGGAGTTAGGAGTTAGGAGTTTGGAGTTTGGAGTTTGGAGTGAGGAGCTTGGAGTTTGGAGTTTGGAGTTAGGAATTTGGAGTTTGGAGTTAGGAGTTAGGAGTTTGGAGATAGGAGTTAAGAGTTAGGAGTTTGGAGTTTGGAGTTAGGAGTTTGGAGTTAGTAGTTTGGAGTTAGGAGTTTGGAGTTTGGAGTTTGGAGTTTGGAGTTTGGAGATAGGAGTTCGGAGTTAGGAGTTTGGAGTTTGGAGTTTGGAGTTACGAGTTTGGAGTTTGGAGTTAGGAGTTTGGAGTTTGGAGTTAGGAGTTAGGAGTTTGGAGGTTGGAGTTAGGAGTTTGGAGTTTGGAGTTTGGAGATAGGAGTTTGGAGTTAGGAGTTAGGAGTTAGGAGTTAGGAGTTAGGAGTTTGGAGTTAGGAGTTAGGAGTTAGGAGTTTGGAGTTTGGAGTTAGGAGTTAGTAGTTTGGAGTTAGGAGTTTGGAGGTTGGAGTTAGGAGTTAGGAGTTTGGAGTTAGGAGTTAGGAGTTTGGAGTTTGGAGTTTGGAGTTAGGAGCTTGGAGTTTGGAGTTTGGAGTTAGGAATTTGGAGTTTGGAGTTAGGAGTTAGGAGTTTGGAGATAGGAGTTAAGAGTTAGGAGTTTGGAGTTTGGAGTTAGGAGTTTGGAGTTAGTAGTTTGGAGTTAGGAGTTTGGAGTTAGGAGTTTGGAGTTAGGAGTTAGGAGTTTGGAGTTTGGAGTTTGGAGTTAGGAGCTTGGAGTTTGGAGTTTGGAGTTAGGAATTTGGAGTTTGGAGTTAGGAGTTAGGAGTTTGGAGATAGGAGTTAAGAGTTAGGAGTTTGGAGTTTGGAGTTAGGAGTTTGGAGTTAGTAGTTTGGAGTTAGGAGTTTGGAGTTTGGAGTTTGGAGTTAGGAGTTAGGAGTTTGGAGTTTGGAGATAGGAGTTCGGAGTTAGCAGTTTGGAGTTTGGAGTTTGGAGTTACGAGTTTGGAGTTTGGAGTTAGGAGTTTGGAGTTTGGAGTTAGGAGTTAGGAGTTAGGAGTTTGGAGGTTGGAGTTAGGAGTTTGGAGTTTGGAGTTTGGAGATAGGAGTTTGGAGTTAGGAGTTTGGAGTTTGGAGTTAGGAGTTACGAGTTTGGAGTTTGGAGTTAGGAGTTTGGAGTTTGGAGTTAGGAGTTAGGAGTTAGGAGTTTGGAGTTAGGAGCTTGGAGTTAGGAGTTTGGAGTTAGGAGTTTGGAGTTAGGAGTTGGAGTTCGGAGTTTGGAGTTTGGAGTTAGGAGTTTGGAGTTAGGAGTTAGGGGTTAAGAGTTAGGAGTTAGGAGTTAGGAGTTTGGAGTTAGGAGTTAGGAGATAGGAGTCTGGAGTTTGGAGTTTGGGGTTTGGAGTTAGGAGTTTGGAGTTAGGAGTTAGGAGTTAGGAGTTTGGAGTTTGGAGTTAGGAGTTAGGAGTTTGGAGTTAGCAGTTAGGAGTTAGGAGTTTGGAGTTTGGAGTTAGGAGTTAGCAGTTAGGAGTTTGGAGTTAGGAGTTAGGAGTTTGGAATTTGGAGTTAGGAGTTAGGAGTTAGGAGTTTGGACTTTGGACTTTGGAGTTAGGAGTTAGGAGTTTGGAGTTAGGAGTTAGGAGTTTGGAATTTGGAGTTAGGAGTTAGGAGTTAGGAGTTTGGAGTTAGTAGTTTGGAGTTAGGAGTTTGGAGTTTGGAGTTAGGAGTTAGGAGTTAGGAGTTTGGAGTTTGGAGTTAGGAGTTTGGAGTTAGGAGTTTGGAGTTTGGAGTTAGGAGTTACGAGTTTGGAGTTTGGAGTTAGGAGTTCGGAGTTAGGAGTTAGGAGTTTGGACTTCGGAGTTTGGAGGTTGGAGTTAGGAGTTAGGAGTATGGAATTAGGAGTTAGGAGTTTGGAGTTAGGAGTTAGGAGTTAGGAGTTTGGAGTTCGGAGTTTGGAGTTAGGAGCTTGGAGTTAGGAGTTTGGAGTTTGGAGTTAGGAGTTGGAGTTTGGAGTTAGGAGTTAGGAGTTTGGAGTTAGGAGTTAAGAGTTAGGAGCTTGGAGTTAGTAGTTTGGAGTTAGGAGTTTGGAGTTAGGAGTTAGGAGTTTGGTGTTTGGAGTTTGGAGTTAGGAGTTTGGAGTTAGGAGTTAGGAGTTTGGAGTTTGGACTTTGGAGTTAGGAGTTAGGAGTTAGGAGTTGGGAGTTAGGAGTTAGGAGTTTGGAGTTTGGAGTTCGGAGTTAGGAGCTAGGAGTTTGGAGTTAGGAGTTAGGAGTTTGGAATTTGGAGTTAGGAGTTAGGAGTTTGGAGTTAGGAGTTAGGAGTCTGGAGTTTGGAGTTTGGAGTTTGGAGTTAGGAGTTTCGAGTTAGGAGTTAGGAGTTTGGAGTTAGGAGTTAGGATTTAGGAGTTTGGAGTTTGCAGTTTGGAGTTAGGAGTTAGGAGTTTGGAGGTTGGAGTTAGGAGTTTGGAGTTTGGAGTTTGGAGATAGGAGTTTGGAGTTAGGAGTTTGGAGTTTGGAGTTAGGAGTTACGAGTTTGGAGTTTGGAGTTAGGAGTTTGGAGTTTGGAGTTAGGAGTTAGGAGTTAGGAGTTTGGAGGTTGGAGTTAGGTGTTAGGAGTTTGGAGTTAGGAGTTAGGAGTTTGGAGTATGGAGTTTGGAGTTAGGAGCTTGGAGTTAGGAGTTTGGAGTTAGGAGTTTGGAGTTAGGAGTTGGAGTTCGGAGTTTGGAGTTTGGAGTTAGGAGTTTGGAGTTAGGAGTTAGGGGTTAAGAGTTAGGAGTTAGGAGTTAGGAGTTTGGAGTTAGGAGTTAGGAGATAGGAGTCTGGAGTTTGGAGTTTGGGGTTTGGAGTTAGGAGTTTGGAGTTAGGAGTTAGGAGTTAGGAGTTTGGAGTTTGGAGTTAGGAGTTAGGAGTTTGGAGTTAGCAGTTAGGAGTTAGGAGTTTGGAGTTTGGAGTTAGGAGTTAGCAGTTAGGAGTTTGGAGTTAGGAGTTAGGAGTTTGGAATTTGGAGTTAGGAGTTAGGAGTTAGGAGTTTGGACTTTGGACTTTGGAGTTAGGAGTTAGGAGTTTGGAGTTAGGAGTTAGGAGTTTGGAATTTGGAGTTAGGAGTTAGGAGTTAGGAGTTTGGAGTTAGTAGTTTGGAGTTAGGAGTTTGGAGTTTGGAGTTAGGAGTTAGGAGTTAGGAGTTTGGAGTTTGGAGTTAGGAGTTTGGAGTTAGGAGTTTGGAGTTTGGAGTTAGGAGTTACGAGTTTGGAGTTTGGAGTTAGGAGTTCGGAGTTAGGAGTTAGGAGTTTGGACTTCGGAGTTTGGAGGTTGGAGTTAGGAGTTAGGAGTATGGAATTAGGAGTTAGGAGTTTGGAGTTAGGAGTTAGGAGTTAGGAGTTTGGAGTTCGGAGTTTGGAGTTAGGAGCTTGGAGTTAGGAGTTTGGAGTTTGGAGTTAGGAGTTGGAGTTTGGAGTTAGGAGTTAGGAGTTTGGAGTTAGGAGTTAAGAGTTAGGAGCTTGGAGTTAGTAGTTTGGAGTTAGGAGTTTGGAGTTAGGAGTTAGGAGTTTGGTGTTTGGAGTTTGGAGTTAGGAGTTTGGAGTTAGGAGTTAGGAGTTTGGAGTTTGGACTTTGGAGTTAGGAGTTAGGAGTTAGGAGTTGGGAGTTAGGAGTTAGGAGTTTGGAGTTTGGAGTTCGGAGTTAGGAGCTAGGAGTTTGGAGTTAGGAGTTAGGAGTTTGGAATTTGGAGTTAGGAGTTAGGAGTTTGGAGTTAGGAGTTAGGAGTCTGGAGTTTGGAGTTTGGAGTTTGGAGTTAGGAGTTTCGAGTTAGGAGTTAGGAGTTTGGAGTTAGGAGTTAGGATTTAGGAGTTTGGAGTTTGCAGTTTGGAGTTAGGAGTTAGGAGTTTGGAGTTTGGAGTTAGGAGTTTGGACTTAGGAGTTAGGAGTTAGGAGTTTGGAGTTTGGAGTTAGGAGTTTGGAGTTTGGAGTTTGGAGTTAGGACTTTGGAGTTAAGAGTTAGGGGTTAAGAGTTAGGAGTTAGGAGTTAGGAGTTTGGAGTTAGGAGTTAGGAGCTTCGAGTTAGGAGTTAGGAGTTTGGAGTTAGGAGTTAGGAGTTAGGTGTTTGGAGTTTCGAGTTAGGAGTTAGGAGCTGGAGTTTGGAGTTAGGAGTTAAGAGTTAGGGGTTAAGAGTTAGGAGTTAGGAGTTTGGAGTTAGGAGTTAGGAGTCTGGAGTTTGGAGGCTGGAGTTTGGAGTTAGGAGTTTCGAGTTAGGAGTTAGGAGTTTGGAGTTAGGAGTTAGGAGTTCGGAGTTTGGAGTTTGGAGTTAGGAGTTTGGAGTTAGGAGTTAGGAGTTTGGAGTTAGGAGTTAGGAGTTAGGAGTTTGGAGTTTGGAGTTAGGAGTTAGGAGTTAGGAGTTTGGAGTTTGGAGTTAGGAGTTAGGAGTTTGGAGTTAGGAGTTAGGAGTTTGGAGTTTGGAGTTAGGAGTTAGGAGTTTGGAGTTTGGAGTTAGGAGTTAGGAGTTTGGAGTTAGGAGTTAGGAGTTTGGAGTTTGGAGTTAGGAGTTAGTAGTTTGGAGTTAGGAGTTTGGAGGTTGGAGTTAGGAGTTAGGAGTTTGGAGTTAGGAGTTAGGAGTTTGGAGTTTGGAGTTTGGAGTTAGGAGCTTGGAGTTTGGAGTTTGGAGTTAGGAATTTGGAGTTTGGAGTTAGGAGTTAGGAGTTTGGAGATAGGAGTTAAGAGTTAGGAGTTTGGAGTTTGGAGTTAGGAGTTTGGAGTTAGTAGTTTGGAGTTAGGAGTTTGGAGTTTGGAGTTTGGAGTTAGGAGTTAGGAGTTTGGAGTTTGGAGATAGGAGTTTGGAGTTAGGAGTTTGGAGTTTGGAGTTTGGAGTTACGAGTTTGGAGTTTGGAGTTAGGAGTTTGGAGTTTGGAGTTAGGAGTTAGGAGTTAGGAGTTAGGAGTTTGGAGGTTGGAGTTTGGAGTTTGGAGTTTGGAGATAGGAGTTTGGAGGTTGGAGTTAGGAGTTAGGAGTTTGGAGTTAGGAGTTAGGAGTTTGGAGTTTGGAGTTTGGAGTTAGGAGCTTGGAGTTTGGAGTTTGGAGTTAGGAATTTGGAGTTTGGAGTTAGGAGTTAGGAGTTTGGAGATAGGAGTTAAGAGTTAGGAGTTTGGAGTTTGGAGTTAGGAGTTTGGAGTTAGTAGTTTGGAGTTAGGAGTTTGGAGTTTGGAGTTTGGAGTTAGGAGTTAGGAGTTTGGAGTTTGGAGATAGGAGTTTGGAGTTTGGAGTTTGGAGTTACGAGTTTGGAGTTTGGAGTTAGGAGTTTGGAGTTTGGAGTTAGGAGTTAGGAGTTAGGAGTTTGGAGGTTGGAGTTTGGAGTTTGGAGTTTGGAGATAGGAGTTTGGAGTTAGGAGTTTGGAGTTTGGAGTTAGGAGTTACGAGTTTGGAGTTTGGAGTTAGGAGTTTGGAGTTTGGAGTTAGGAGTTAGGAGTTAGGAGTTTGGAGGTTGGAGTTAGGAGTTAGGAGTTTGGAGTTAGGAGTTAGGAGTATGGAGTTTGGAGTTAGGAGCTTGGAGTTTGGAGTTTGGAGTTAGGAGTTAGGAGTTTGGACTTAGGAGTTCGGAGTTAGGAGTTAGGAGTTTGGAGTTTGGAGTTAGGAGTTTGGAGTTTGGAGTTTGGAGTTAGGACTTTGGAGTTAAGAGTTAGGGGTTAAGAGTTAGGAGTTAGGAGTTAGGAGTTTGGAGTTAGGAGTTAGGAGCTTCGAGTTAGGAGTTAGGAGTTTGGAGTTAGGAGTTAGGAGTTAGGAGTTTGGAGTTTCGAGTTAGGAGTTAGGAGCTGGAGTTTGGAGTTAGGAGTTAAGAGTTAGGGGTTAAGAGTTAGGAGTTAGGAGTTTGGAGTTAGGAGTTAGGAGTTAGGAGTCTGGAGTTTGGAGTTTGGAGTTTGGAGTTAGGAGTTTCGAGTTAGGAGTTAGGAGATTGGAGTTAGGAGTTAGGAGTTCGGAGTTTGGAGTTTGGAGTTAGGAGTTTGGAGTTAGGAGTTAGGAGTTTGGAGTTAGGAGTTAGGAGTTAGGAGTTTGGAGTTTGGAGTTAGGAGTTAGGAGTTTGGAGTTTGGAGTTAGGAGTTAGGAGTTTGGAGTTAGGAGTTAGGAGTTTGGAGTTTGGAGTTAGGAGTTAGGAGTTTGGAGTTTGGAGTTAGGAGTTAGGAGTTAGGAGTTTGGAGTTAGGAGTTAGGAGTTTGGAGTTTGGAGTTAGGAGTTAGTAGTTTGGAGTTAGGAGTTTGGAGGTTGGAGTTAGGAGTTAGGAGTTTGGAGTTAGGAGTTAGGAGTTTGGAGTTTGGAGTTTGGAGTTAGGAGCTTGGAGTTTGGAGTTTGGAGTTAGGAATTTGGAGTTTGGAGTTAGGAGTTAGGAGTTTGGAGTTTGGAGTTAGGAGTTAGGAGATAGGAGTCTGGAGTTTGGAGTTTGGGGTTTGGAGTTAGGAGTTTGGAGTTAGGAGTTAGGAGTTAGGAGTTTGGAGTTTGGAGTTAGGAGTTAGGAGTTTGGAGTTAGCAGTTAGGAGTTAGGAGTTTGGAGTTTGGAGTTAGGAGTTAGCAGTTAGGAGTTTGGAGTTAGGAGTTAGGAGTTTGGAATTTGGAGTTAGGAGTTAGGAGTTAGGAGTTTGGACTTTGGACTTTGGAGTTAGGAGTTAGGAGTTTGGAGTTAGGAGTTAGGAGTTTGGAATTTGGAGTTAGGAGTTTGGAGTTAGTAGTTTGGAGTTAGGAGTTTGGAGTTTGGAGTTAGGAGTTAGGAGTTAGGAGTTTGGAGTTTGGAGTTAGGAGTTTGGAGTTAGGAGTTTGGAGTTTGGAGTTAGGAGTTACGAGTTTGGAGTTTGGAGTTAGGAGTTCGGAGTTAGGAGTTAGGAGTTGGACTTCGGAGTTTGGAGGTTGGAGTTAGGAGTTAGGAGTATGGAATTAGGAGTTAGGAGTTTGGAGTTAGGAGTTAGGAGTTAGGAGTTTGGAGTTCGGAGTTTGGAGTTAGGAGCTTGGAGTTAGGAGTTTGGAGTTTGGAGTTAGGAGTTGGAGTTTGGAGTTAGGAGTTAGGAGTTTGGAGTTAGGAGTTAAGAGTTAGGAGCTTGGAGTTAGTAGTTTGGAGTTAGGAGTTTGGAGTTAGGAGTTAGGAGTTTGGTGTTTGGAGTTTGGAGTTAGGAGTTTGGAGTTAGGAGTTAGGAGTTTGGAGTTTGGACTTTGGAGTTAGGAGTTAGGAGTTAGGAGTTGGGAGTTAGGAGTTAGGAGTTTGGAGTTTGGAGTTCGGAGTTAGGAGCTAGGAGTTTGGAGTTAGGAGTTAGGAGTTTGGAATTTGGAGTTAGGAGTTAGGAGTTTGGAGTTAGGAGTTAGGAGTCTGGAGTTTGGAGTTTG
Source organism: Somniosus microcephalus (assembly GCF_052327205.1). NCBI lineage: Eukaryota > Metazoa > Chordata > Chondrichthyes > Squaliformes > Somniosidae > Somniosus > Somniosus microcephalus. Next base: position 68,350,673 of record NC_140996.1, on the reverse strand, counting down.
GAGTTTGGAGTTAGGAGTTTCGAGTTAGGAGTTAGGAGTTTGGAGTTAGGAGTTAGGATTTAGGAGTTTGGAGTTTGCAGTTTGGAGTTAGGAGTTAGGAGTTTGGAGTTTGGAGTTAGGAGTTAGGAGTTTGGACTTAGGAGTTAGGAGTTAGGAGTTTGGAGTTTGGAGTTAGGAGTTTGGAGTTTGGAGTTTGGAGTTAGGACTTTGGAGTTAAGAGTTAGGGGTTAAGAGTTAGGAGTTAGGAGTTAGGAGTTTGGAGTTAGGAGTTAGGAGCTTCGAGTTAGGAGTTAGGAGTTTGGAGTTAGGAGTTAGGAGTTAGGTGTTTGGAGTTTCGAGTTAGGAGTTAGGAGCTGGAGTTTGGAGTTAGGAGTTAAGAGTTAGGGGTTAAGAGTTAGGAGTTAGGAGTTTGGAGTTAGGAGTTAGGAGTCTGGAGTTTGGAGGTTGGAGTTTGGAGTTAGGAGTTTCGAGTTAGGAGTTAGGAGTTTGGAGTTAGGAGTTAGGAGTTCGGAGTTTGGAGTTTGGAGTTAGGAGTTTGGAGTTAGGAGTTAGGAGTTTGGAGTTAGGAGTTAGGAGTTAGGAGTTTGGAGTTTGGAGTTAGGAGTTAGGAGTTAGGAGTTTGGAGTTTGGAGTTAGGAGTTAGGAGTTAGGAGTTAGGAGTTTGGAGTTTGGAGTTAGGAGTTAGGAGTTTGGAGTTTGGAGTTAGGAGTTAGGAGTTTGGAGTTAGGAGTTAGGAGTTTGGAGTTTGGAGTTAGGAGTTAGTAGTTTGGAGTTAGGAGTTTGGAGGTTGGAGTTAGGAGTTAGGAGTTTGGAGTTAGGAGTTAGGAGTTTGGAGTTTGGAGTTTGGAGTTAGGAGCTTGGAGTTTGGAGTTTGGAGTTAGGAATTTGGAGTTTGGAGTTAGGAGTTAGGAGTTTGGAGATAGGAGTTAAGAGTTAGGAGTTTGGAGTTTGGAGTTAGGAGTTTGGAGTTAGTAGTTTGGAGTTAGGAGTTTGGAGTTTGGAGTTTGGAGTTAGGAGTTAGGAGTTTGGAGTTTGGAGATAGGAGTTTGGAGTTAGGAGTTTGGAGTTTGGAGTTTGGAGTTACGAGTTTGGAGTTTGGAGTTAGGAGTTTGGAGTTTGGAGTTAGGAGTTAGGAGTTAGGAGTTTGGAGGTTGGAGTTTGGAGTTTGGAGTTTGGAGATAGGAGTTTGGAGTTAGGAGTTTGGAGTTTGGAGTTAGGAGTTACGAGTTTGGAGTTTGGAGTTAGGAGTTTGGAGTTTGGAGTTAGGAGTTAGGAGTTAGGAGTTTGGAGGTTGGAGTTAGGAGTTAGGAGTTTGGAGTTAGGAGTTAGGAGTATGGAGTTTGGAGTTAGGAGCTTGGAGTTTGGAGTTTGGAGTTAGGAGTTAGGAGTTTGGACTTAGGAGTTCGGAGTTAGGAGTTAGGAGTTTGGAGTTTGGAGTTAGGAGTTTGGAGTTTGGAGTTTGGAGTTAGGACTTTGGAGTTAAGAGTTAGGGGTTAAGAGTTAGGAGTTAGGAGTTAGGAGTTTGGAGTTAGGAGTTAGGAGCTTCGAGTTAGGAGTTAGGAGTTTGGAGTTAGGAGTTAGGAGTTAGGAGTTTGGAGTTTCGAGTTAGGAGTTAGGAGCTGGAGTTTGGAGTTAGGAGTTAAGAGTTAGGGGTTAAGAGTTAGGAGTTAGGAGTTTGGAGTTAGGAGTTAGGAGTTAGGAGTCTGGAGTTTGGAGTTTGGAGTTTGGAGTTAGGAGTTTCGAGTTAGGAGTTAGGAGATTGGAGTTAGGAGTTAGGAGTTCGGAGTTTGGAGTTTGGAGTTAGGAGTTTGGAGTTAGGAGTTAGGAGTTTGGAGTTAGGAGTTAGGAGTTAGGAGTTTGGAGTTTGGAGTTAGGAGTTAGGAGTTTGGAGTTTGGAGTTAGGAGTTAGGAGTTTGGAGTTAGGAGTTAGGAGTTTGGAGTTTGGAGTTAGGAGTTAGGAGTTTGGAGTTTGGAGTTAGGAGTTAGGAGTTAGGAGTTTGGAGTTAGGAGTTAGGAGTTTGGAGTTTGGAGTTAGGAGTTAGTAGTTTGGAGTTAGGAGTTTGGAGGTTGGAGTTAGGAGTTAGGAGTTTGGAGTTAGGAGTTTGGAGTTTGGAGTTTGGAGTTAGGAGCTTGGAGTTTGGAGTTTGGAGTTAGGAATTTGGAGTTTGGAGTTAGGAGTTAGGAGTTTGGAGATAGGAGTTAAGAGTTAGGAGTTTGGAGTTTGGAGTTAGTAGTTTGGAGTTAGGAGTTTGGAGTTTGGAGTTTGGAGTTAGGAGTTAGGAGCTTGGAGTTTGGAGATAGGAGTTTGGAGTTAGGAGTTTGAAGTTTGGAGTTTGGAGTTACGAGTTTGGAATTTGGAGTTAGGAGTTTGGAGTTTGGAGTTAGGAGTTAGGAGTTTGGAGGTTGGAGTTAGGAGTTTGGAGTTTGGAGTTTGGAGATAGGAGTTTGGAGTTAGGTGTTTGGAGTTTGGAGTTAGGAGTTACGAGTTTGGAGTTTGGAGTTAGGAGTTTGGAGTTTGGAGTTAGGAGTTAGGAGTTAGGAGTTTGGAGGTTGGAGTTAGGAGTTAGGAGTTTGGAGTTAGGAGTTAGGAGTTTGGAGTATGGAGTTTGGAGTTAGGAGCTTGGAGTTAGGAGTTTGGAGTTAGGAGTTTGGAGTTAGGAGTTGGAGTTCGGAGTTTGGAGTTTGGAGTTTGGAGTTAGGAGTTAGGGGTTAAGAGTTAGGAGTTAGGAGTTAGGAGTTTGGAGTTAGGAGTTAGGAGATAGGAGTCTGGAGTTTGGAGTTTGGGGTTTGGAGTTAGGAGTTTGGAGTTAGGAGTTAGGAGTTAGGAGTTTGGAGTTTGGAGTTAGGAGTTAGGAGTTTGGAGTTAGCAGTTAGGAGTTAGGAGTTTGGAGTTTGGAGTTAGGAGTTAGCAGTTAGGAGTTTGGAGTTAGGAGTTAGGAGTTTGGAATTTGGAGTTAGGAGTTAGGAGTTAGGAGTTAGGAGTTTGGACTTTGGACTTTGGAGTTAGGAGTTAGGAGTTTGGAGTTAGGAGTTAGGAGTTAGGAGTTTGGAATTTGGAGTTAGGAGTTAGGAGTTAGGAGTTTGGTGTTAGGAGTTAGGAGTTTGGAATTTGGAGTTCGAAGTTAGGAGTTTGGAGTTAGGAGTTAGGAGTCTGGAGTTTGGAGTTAGGAGTTTCGAGTTAGGAGTTAGGAGTTTGGAGTTAGGAGTTAGGAGTTAGGAGTTTGGAGTTTGGAGTTAGGAGTTAGGAGTTTGGAGTTTGGAGTTTGGAGTTAGGAGTTTGGTGTTAAGAATTAGAGGTTAAGAGTTAGGAGTTAGGAGTTTGGAGTTAGGAGTTAGGAGTTTGGAATTTGGAGTTAGGAGTTAGGAGTTAGGAGTTTGGAGTTAGGAGTTAGGAGTTTGGAATTTGGAGTTAGGAGTTAGGAGTTTGGAGTTAGGAGTTAGGAGTCTGGAGTTTGGAGTTTGGAGTTTGGAGTTAGGAGTTTCGAGTTAGGAGTTAGGAGTTTGTAGTTAGGAGTTAGGAGTTTGGAGTTAGGAGTTCGGAGTTAGGAGTTAGGAGTTTGGAGTTTAGAGTTAGGAGTTAGGAGTTTGGAGTTTGGAGTTTGGAGTTTGGAGTTAGGAGTTTGGAGTTAAGAGTTAGGGGTTAAGAGTTAGGAGTTAGGAGTTAGGAGTTAGGAATTAGGAGTTTGGAGTTTCGAGTTAGGAGTTAGGAGCTTGAGTTTGGAGTGAGGAGTTAGGAGTTAGGAGTTAGGAGTTTGGAGTTAGGAGTTAGGAGTTAGGAGTCTGGAGTTTGGAGTTTGGAGTTTGGAGTTAGGAGTTTCGAGTTACGAGTTAGTAGTTTGGAGTTAGGAGCTAGGAGTTTGGAATTAGGAGTTTGGAGTTAGGAGTTAGGAGTTTTGAGTTTGGAGTTAGGAGTTAGGAGTTTGGAGTTAGGAGTTAGTAGTTTGGAGTTTGGAGTTTGGAGTTAGGAGCTTGGAGTTTGGAGTTTGGAGTTAGGAGTTTGGAGTTAGGAGTTAGGAGTTTGGAGATAGGAGTTAGGAGTTAGGAGTTTGGAGTTTGGAGTTAGTAGTTTGGAGTTAGGAGTTTGAAGTTAGGAGTTTGGAGTTTGGAGTTTGGAGTTAGGAGTTAGGAGTTAGGAGTTTGGAGGTTGGAGTTTGGAGTTTGGAGTTTGGAGATAGGAGTTTGGAGTTAGGAGTTTGGAGTTTGGAGTTAGGAGTTACGAGTTTGGAGTTTGGAGTTAGGAGTTTGGAGTTTGGAGTTAGGAGTTAGGAGTTAGGAGTTTGGAGGTTGGAGTTAGGAGTTAGGAGTTTGGAGTTAGGAGTTAGGAGTATGGAGTTTGGAGTTAGGAGCTTGGAGTTTGGAGTTTGGAGTTAGGAGTTAGGAGTTTGGACTTAGGAGTTCGGAGTTAGGAGTTAGGAGTTTGGAGTTTGGAGTTAGGAGTTTGGAGTTTGGAGTTTGGAGTTAGGACTTTGGAGTTAAGAGTTAGGGGTTAAGAGTTAGGAGTTAGGAGTTAGGAGTTTGGAGTTAGGAGTTAGGAGCTTCGAGTTAGGAGTTAGGAGTTTGGAGTTAGGAGTTAGGAGTTAGGAGTTTGGAGTTTCGAGTTAGGAGTTAGGAGCTGGAGTTTGGAGTTAGGAGTTAAGAGTTAGGGGTTAAGAGTTAGGAGTTAGGAGTTTGGAGTTAGGAGTTAGGAGTTAGGAGTCTGGAGTTTGGAGTTTGGAGTTTGGAGTTAGGAGTTTCGAGTTAGGAGTTAGGAGATTGGAGTTAGGAGTTAGGAGTTCGGAGTTTGGAGTTTGGAGTTAGGAGTTTGGAGTTAGGAGTTAGGAGTTTGGAGTTAGGAGTTAGGAGTTAGGAGTTTGGAGTTTGGAGTTAGGAGTTAGGAGTTTGGAGTTTGGAGTTAGGAGTTAGGAGTTTGGAGTTAGGAGTTAGGAGTTTGGAGTTTGGAGTTAGGAGTTAGGAGTTTGGAGTTTGGAGTTAGGAGTTAGGAGTTAGGAGTTTGGAGTTAGGAGTTAGGAGTTTGGAGTTAGGAGTTAGTAGTTTGGAGTTAGGAGTTTGGAGGTTGGAGTTAGGAGTTTGGAGTTAGGAGTTAGGAGTTTGGAGTTTGGAGTTTGGAGTTAGGAGCTTGGAGTTTGGAGTTTGGAGTTAGGAATTTGGAGTTTGGAGTTAGGAGTTAGGAGTTTGGAGTTTGGAGTTAGGAGTTAGGAGATAGGAGTCTGGAGTTTGGAGTTTGGGGTTTGGAGTTAGGAGTTTGGAGTTAGGAGTTAGGAGTTAGGAGTTTGGAGTTTGGAGTTAGGAGTTAGGAGTTTGGAGTTAGCAGTTAGGAGTTAGGAGTTTGGAGTTTGGAGTTAGGAGTTAGCAGTTAGGAGTTTGGAGTTAGGAGTTAGGAGTTTGGAATTTGGAGTTAGGAGTTAGGAGTTAGGAGTTTGGACTTTGGACTTTGGAGTTAGGAGTTAGGAGTTTGGAGTTAGGAGTTAGGAGTTTGGAATTTGGAGTTAGGAGTTAGGAGTTAGGAGTTTGGAGTTAGTAGTTTGGAGTTAGGAGTTTGGAGTTTGGAGTTAGGAGTTAGGAGTTAGGAGTTTGGAGTTTGGAGTTAGGAGTTTGGAGTTAGGAGTTTGGAGTTTGGAGTTAGGAGTTACGAGTTTGGAGTTTGGAGTTAGGAGTTCGGAGTTAGGAGTTAGGAGTTTGGACTTCGGAGTTTGGAGGTTGGAGTTAGGAGTTAGGAGTATGGAATTAGGAGTTAGGAGTTTGGAGTTAGGAGTTAGGAGTTAGGAGTTTGGAGTTCGGAGTTTGGAGTTAGGAGCTTGGAGTTAGGAGTTTGGAGTTTGGAGTTAGGAGTTGGAGTTTGGAGTTAGGAGTTAGGAGTTTGGAGTTAGGAGTTAAGAGTTAGGAGCTTGGAGTTAGTAGTTTGGAGTTAGGAGTTTGGAGTTAGGAGTTAGGAGTTTGGTGTTTGGAGTTTGGAGTTAGGAGTTTGGAGTTAGGAGTTAGGAGTTTGGAGTTTGGACTTTGGAGTTAGGAGTTAGGAGTTAGGAGTTGGGAGTTAGGAGTTAGGAGTTTGGAGTTTGGAGTTCGGAGTTAGGAGCTAGGAGTTTGGAGTTAGGAGTTAGGAGTTTGGAATTTGGAGTTAGGAGTTAGGAGTTTGGAGTTAGGAGTTAGGAGTCTGGAGTTTGGAGTTTGGAGTTTGGAGTTAGGAGTTTCGAGTTAGGAGTTAGGAGTTTGGAGTTAGGAGTTAGGATTTAGGAGTTTGGAGTTTGCAGTTTGGAGTTAGGAGTTAGGAGTTTGGAGTTTGGAGTTAGGAGTTAGGAGTTTGGACTTAGGAGTTAGGAGTTAGGAGTTTGGAGTTTGGAGTTAGGAGTTTGGAGTTTGGAGTTTGGAGTTAGGACTTTGGAGTTAAGAGTTAGGGGTTAAGAGTTAGGAGTTAGGAGTTAGGAGTTTGCAGTTAGGAGTTAGGAGCTTCGAGTTAGGAGTTAGGAGTTTGGAGTTAGGAGTTAGGAGTTAGGTGTTTGGAGTTTCGAGTTAGGAGTTAGGAGCTGGAGTTTGGAGTTAGGAGTTAAGAGTTAGGGGTTAAGAGTTAGGAGTTAGGAGTTTGGAGTTAGGAGTTAGGAGTCTGGAGTTTGGAGGTTGGAGTTTGGAGTTAGGAGTTTCGAGTTAGGAGTTAGGAGTTTGGAGTTAGGAGTTAGGAGTTCGGAGTTTGGAGTTTGGAGTTAGGAGTTTGGAGTTAGGAGTTAGGAGTTTGGAGTTAGGAGTTAGGAGTTAGGAGTTTGGAGTTTGGAGTTAGGAGTTAGGAGTTAGGAGTTTGGAGTTTGGAGTTAGGAGTTAGGAGTTTGGAGTTAGGAGTTAGGAGTTTGGAGTTTGGAGTTAGGAGTTAGGAGTTTGGAGTTTGGAGTTAGGAGTTAGGAGTTTGGAGTTAGGAGTTAGGAGTTTGGAGTTTGGAGTTAGGAGTTAGTAGTTTGGAGTTAGGAGTTTGGAGGTTGGAGTTAGGAGTTAGGAGTTTGGAGTTAGGAGTTAGGAGTTTGGAGTTTGGAGTTTGGAGTTAGGAGCTTGGAGTTTGGAGTTTGGAGTTAGGAATTTGGAGTTTGGAGTTAGGAGTTAGGAGTTTGGAGATAGGAGTTAAGAGTTAGGAGTTTGGAGTTTGGAGTTAGGAGTTTGGAGTTAGTAGTTTGGAGTTAGGAGTTTGGAGTTTGGAGTTTGGAGTTAGGAGTTAGGAGTTTGGTGTTTGGAGATAGGAGTTTGGAGTTAGGAGTTTGGAGTTTGGAGTTTGGAGTTACGAGTTTGGAGTTTGGAGTTAGGAGTTTGGAGTTTGGAGTTAGGAGTTAGGAGTTAGGAGTTTGGAGGTTGGAGTTTGGAGTTTGGAGTTTGGAGATAGGAGTTTGGAGTTAGGAGTTTGGAGTTTGGAGTTAGGAGTTACGAGTTTGGAGTTTGGAGTTAGGAGTTTGGAGTTTGGAGTTAGGAGTTAGGAGTTTGGAGGTTGGAGTTAGGAGTTAGGAGTTTGGAGTTAGGAGTTAGGAGTATGGAGTTTGGAGTTAGGAGCTTGGAGTTTGGAGTTTGGAGTTAGGAGTTAGGAGTTTGGACTTAGGAGTTCGGAGTTAGGAGTTAGGAGTTTGGAGTTTGGAGTTAGGAGTTTGGAGTTTGGAGTTTGGAGTTAGGACTTTGGAGTTAAGAGTTAGGGGTTAAGAGTTAGGAGTTAGGAGTTAGGAGTTTGGAGTTAGGAGTTAGGAGCTTCGAGTTAGGAGTTAGGAGTTTGGAGTTAGGAGTTAGGAGTTAGGAGTTTGGAGTTTCGAGTTAGGAGTTAGGAGCTGGAGTTTGGAGTTAGGAGTTAAGAGTTAGGGGTTAAGAGTTAGGAGTTAGGAGTTTGGAGTTAGGAGTTAGGAGTTAGGAGTCTGGAGTTTGGAGTTTGGAGTTTGGAGTTAGGAGTTTCGAGTTAGGAGTTAGGAGATTGGAGTTAGGAGTTAGGAGTTCGGAGTTTGGAGTTTGGAGTTAGGAGTTTGGAGTTAGGAGTTAGGAGTTTGGAGTTAGGAGTTAGGAGTTAGGAGTTTGGAGTTTGGAGTTAGGAGTTAGGAGTTTGGAGTTTGGAGTTAGGAGTTAGGAGTTTGGAGTTAGGAGTTAGGAGTTTGGAGTTTGGAGTTAGGAGTTAGGAGTTTGGAGTTTGGAGTTAGGAGTTAGGAGTTAGGAGTTTGGAGTTAGGAGTTAGGAGTTTGGAGTTTGGAGTTAGGAGTTAGTAGTTTGGAGTTAGGAGTTTGGAGGTTGGAGTTAGGAGTTAGGAGTTTGGAGTTAGGAGTTTGGAGTTTGGAGTTTGGAGTTAGGAGCTTGGAGTTTGGAGTTTGGAGTTAGGAATTTGGAGTTTGGAGTTAGGAGTTAGGAGTTTGGAGATAGGAGTTAAGAGTTAGGAGTTTGGAGTTTGGAGTTAGTAGTTTGGAGTTAGGAGTTTGGAGTTTGGAGTTTGGAGTTAGGAGTTAGGAGCTTGGAGTTTGGAGATAGGAGTTTGGAGTTAGGAGTTTGGAGTTTGGAGTTTGGAGTTACGAGTTTGGAATTTGGAGTTAGGAGTTTGGAGTTTGGAGTTAGGAGTTAGGAGTTTGGAGGTTGGAGTTAGGAGTTTGGAGTTTGGAGTTTGGAGATAGGAGTTTGGAGTTAGGAGTTTGGAGTTTGGAGTTAGGAGTTACGAGTTTGGAGTTTGGAGTTAGGAGTTTGGAGTTTGGAGTTAGGAGTTAGGAGTTAGGAGTTTGGAGGTTGGAGTTAGGAGTTAGGAGTTTGGAGTTAGGAGTTAGGAGTTTGGAGTATGGAGTTTGGAGTTAGGAGCTTGGAGTTAGGAGTTTGGAGTTAGGAGTTTGGAGTTAGGAGTTGGAGTTCGGAGTTTGGAGTTTGGAGTTTGGAGTTAGGAGTTAGGGGTTAAGAGTTAGGAGTTAGGAGTTAGGAGTTTGGAGTTAGGAGTTAGGAGATAGGAGTCTGGAGTTTGGAGTTTGGGGTTTGGAGTTAGGAGTTTGGAGTTAGGAGTTAGGAGTTAGGAGTTTGGAGTTTGGAGTTAGGAGTTAGGAGTTTGGAGTTAGCAGTTAGGAGTTAGGAGTTTGGAGTTTGGAGTTAGGAGTTAGCAGTTAGGAGTTTGGAGTTAGGAGTTAGGAGTTTGGAATTTGGAGTTAGGAGTTAGGAGTTAGGAGTTAGGAGTTTGGACTTTGGACTTTGGAGTTAGGAGTTAGGAGTTTGGAGTTAGGAGTTAGGAGTTAGGAGTTTGGAATTTGGAGTTAGGAGTTAGGAGTTAGGAGTTTGGTGTTAGGAGTTAGGAGTTTGGAATTTGGAGTTCGAAGTTAGGAGTTTGGAGTTAGGAGTTAGGAGTCTGGAGTTTGGAGTTAGGAGTTTCGAGTTAGGAGTTAGGAGTTTGGAGTTAGGAGTTAGGAGTTAGGAGTTTGGAGTTTGGAGTTAGGAGTTAGGAGTTTGGAGTTTGGAGTTTGGAGTTAGGAGTTTGGTGTTAAGAATTAGAGGTTAAGAGTTAGGAGTTAGGAGTTTGGAGTTAGGAGTTAGGAGTTTGGAATTTGGAGTTAGGAGTTAGGAGTTAGGAGTTTGGAGTTAGGAGTTAGGAGTTTGGAATTTGGAGTTAGGAGTTAGGAGTTTGGAGTTAGGAGTTAGGAGTCTGGAGTTTGGAGTTTGGAGTTTGGAGTTAGGAGTTTCGAGTTAGGAGTTAGGAGTTTGTAGTTAGGAGTTAGGAGTTTGGAGTTAGGAGTTCGGAGTTAGGAGTTAGGAGTTTGGAGTTTAGAGTTAGGAGTTAGGAGTTTGGAGTTTGGAGTTTGGAGTTTGGAGTTAGGAGTTTGGAGTTAAGAGTTAGGGGTTAAGAGTTAGGAGTTAGGAGTTAGGAGTTAGGAATTAGGAGTTTGGAGTTTCGAGTTAGGAGTTAGGAGCTTGAGTTTGGAGTGAGGAGTTTGGAGTTAGGAGTTAGGAGTTTGGAGTTAGGAGTTAGGAGTTAGGAGTCTGGAGTTTGGAGTTTGGAGTTTGGAGTTAGGAGTTTCGAGTTACGAGTTAGTAGTTTGGAGTTAGGAGCTAGGAGTTTGGAATTAGGAGTTTGGAGTTAGGAGTTAGGAGTTAGGAGTTTTGAGTTTGGAGTTAGGAGTTAGGAGTTTGGAGTTAGGAGTTAGTAGTTTGGAGTTTGGAGTTTGGAGTTAGGAGCTTGGAGTTTGGAGTTTGGAGTTAGGAGTTTGGAGTTAGGAGTTAGGAGTTTGGAGATAGGAGTTAGGAGTTAGGAGTTTGGAGTTTGGAGTTAGTAGTTTGGAGTTAGGAGTTTGAAGTTAGGAGTTTGGAGTTTGGAGTTTGGAGTTAGGAGTTAGGAGTTTGGAGTTAGGAGTTTGGAGTTTGGAGTTTGGAGTTAGGAGTTTGGAGTTTGGAGTTAGGAGTTAGGAGTTTGGAGTTCGGAGTTTGGAGTTAGGAGTTAGGAGTTTGGAGTTAGGAGTTAGGAGTTTGGAGTTTGGAGTTTGGAGTTATGAGCTTGGAGTTAGGAGTTTGGAGTTAGGAGTTTGGAGTTAGGAGTTGGAGTTTGGAGTTTGGAGTTAGGAGTTAGGAGTTTGGAGATAGGAGTTAAGAGTTAGGAGTTTGGAGTTAGGAGTTTGGAGTTTGGAGTTAGGAGTTAGGAGTTTGGAGTTAGGAGTTTGGAGTTTGGAGTTAGGAGTTTGGAGTTTGGAGTTAGGAGTTAGGAGTTTGGAGTTAGGAATTTGGAGTTTGGAGTTAGGAGTTAGGAGTTTGGAGATAGGAGTTAAGAGTTAGGAGTTTGGAGTTTGGAGTTAGGAGTTTGGAGTTAGGAGTTTGGAGTTTGGAGTTAGGAGTTAGGAGTTTGGAGTTTGGAGTTAGGAGTTTGGAGTTAGGAGCTGGAGTTAGGAGTTTGGAGTTAGGAGTTTGGAGTTTGGAGTTAGGAGTTAGGAGTTAGGAGTTTGGAGGTTGGAGTTAGGAGTTAGGAGTTTGGAGTTAGGAGTTAGGAGTTAGGAGTTTGGAGCTTGGAGTTAGGAGCTTGGAGTTAGGAGTTTGGAGTTAGGAGTATGGAGTTAGGAGTTGGAGTTAGGAGTTTGGAGTTTGGAGTTAGGAGTTTGGAGTTAGGAGTTAGGGATTAAGAGTTAGGAGTTAGGAGTTAGGAGTTTGGAGTTAGGAGTTAGGAGATAGGAGTCTGGAGTTTGGAGTTTGGGGTTTGGAGTTAGGAGTTTGGAGTTAGGAGTTAGGAGTTAGGAGTTTGGAGTTTGGAGTTAGGAGTTTGGAGTTAGCAGTTAGGAGTTAGGAGTTTGGAGTTTGGAGTTAGGAGTTAGCAGTTAGGAGTTTGGAGTTAGGAGTTAGGAGTTTGGAATTTGGAGTTAGGAGTTTAGGAGTTAGGAGTTAGGAGTTTGGACTTTGGACTTTGGAGTTAGGAGTTAGGAGTTTGGAGTTAGGAGTTAGGAGTTAGGAGTTTGGAATTTGGAGTTAGGAGTTAGGAGTTTGGAATTAGGAGTTAGGAGTCTGGAGTTTGGAGTTAGGAGTCTCGAGTTAGGAGTTAGGAGTTTGGAGTTTGGAGTTAGGAGTTAGGAGTTAGGAGTTTGGAGTTTGGAGTTAGGAGTTAGGAGTTAGGAGTTTGGAGTTTGGAGTTTGGAGTTTGGAGTTAGGAGTTTGGTGTTAAGAGTTAGAGGTTAAGAGTTAGGAGTTAGGAGTTTGGAGTTAGGAGTTAGGAGTTTGGAATTTGGAGTTAGGAGTTTGGAGTTAGGAGTTAGGAGTTTGGAATTTGGAGTTAGGAGTTAGGAGTTTGGAGTTAGGAGTTAGGAGTCTGGAGTTTGGAGTTTGGAGTTTGGAGTTAGGAGTTTCGAGTTAGGAGTTAGGAGTTTGTAGTTAGGAGTTAGGAGTTTGGAGTTAGGAGTTTGGAGTTAGGAGTTCGGAGTTAGGAGTTAGGAGTTTGGAGTTTGGAGTTAGGAGTTAGGAGTTTGGAGTTTGGAGTTTGGAGTTAGGAGTTTGGAGTTAAGAGTTAGGGGTTAAGAGTTAGGAGTTAGTAGTTAGGAGTTTGTAGTTAGGAGTTAGGAGCTTCGAGTTAGGAGTTAGGAGTTTGGAGTTAGGAGTTAGGAGTTAGGAGTTTGGAGTTTCGAGTTAGGAGTTAGGAGCTGGAGTTTGGAGTTAGGAGTTTGGAGTTAGGAGTTAGGAGTTTGGAGTTAGGAGTTAGGAGTTAGGAGTCTGGAGTTTGGAGTTTGGAGTTTGGAGTTAGGAGTTTCGAGTTACGAGTTAGTAGTTTGGAGTTAGGAGTTAGGAGTTTGGAATTAGGAGTTTGGAGTTAGGAGTTAGGAGTTAGGAGTTTGGAGTTTGGAGTTAGGAGTTAGGAGTTTGGAGTTAGGAGTTAGGAGTTTGGAGTTTGGAGTTAGGAGCTTGGAGTTTGGAGTTTGGAGTTAGGAGTTTGGAGTTAGGAGTTAGGAGTTTGGAGATAGGAGTTAAGAGTTAGGAGTTTGGAGTTTGGAGTTAGTAGTTTGGAGTTAGGAGTTTGGAGTTAGGAGTTTGGAGTTAGGAGTTTGGAGTTAGGAGTTTGGAGTTTGGAGTTAGGAGTTTGGAGTTTGGAGTTAGGAGTTAGGAGTTTGGAGTTTGGAGTTAGGAGTTTGGAGTTAGGAGCTGGAGTTAGGAGTTTGGAGTTAGGAGTTTGGAGTTTGGAGTTAGGAGTTAGGAGTTAGGAGTTTGGAGGTTGGAGTTAGGAGTTAGGAGTTTGGAGTTAGGAGTTAGGAGTTTGGAGTTTGGAGCTTGGAGTTAGGAGCTTGGAGTTAGGAGTTTGGAGTTAGGAGTATGGAGTTAGGAGTTGGAGTTAGGAGTTTGGAGTTTGGAGTTAGGAGTTAGGAGATAGGAGTCTGGAGTTTGGAGTTTGGGGTTTGGAGTTAGGAGTTTGGAGTTAGGAGTTAGGAGTTAGGAGTTTGGAGTTTGGAGTTAGGAGTTTGGAGTTAGCAGTTAGGAGTTAGGAGTTTGGAGTTAGGAGTTAGGAGTTAGGAGTTTGGAATTTGGAGTTAGGAGTTAGGAGTTTGGAGTTAGGAGTTAGGAGTCTGGAGTTTGGAGTTAGGAGTCTCGAGTTAGGAGTTAGGAGTTTGGAGTTAGCAGTTAGGAGTTAGGAGTTTGGACTTTGGAGTTAGGAGTTAGCAGTTTGGAATTTGGAGTTAGGAGTTAGGAGTTTAGGAGTTAGGAGTTAGGAGTTTGGACTTTGGACTTTGGAGTTAGGAGTTAGGAGTTTGGAGTTAGGAGTTTGGAGTTAGGAGGTTGGAGTTAGGAGTTTGGTGTTAAGAGTTAGAGGTTAAGAGTTAGGAGTTAGGAGTTTGGAGTTAGGAGTTAGGAGTTTGGAATTTGGAGTTAGGAGTTAGGAGTTAGGAGTTTGGAGTTAGGAGTTAGGAGTTTGGAATTTGGAGTTAGGAGTTAGGAGTTTGGAGTTAGGAGTTAGGAGTCTGGAGTTTGGAGTTTGGAGTTTGGAGTTAGGAGTTTCGAGTTAGGAGTTAGGAGTTTGTAGTTAGGAGTTAGGAGTTTGGAGTTAGGAGTTTGGAGTTAGGAGTTCGGAGTTAGGAGTTAGGAGTTTGGAGTTTGGAGTTAGGAGTTAGGAGTTTGGAGTTTGGAGTTTGGAGTTAGGAGTTTGGAGTTAAGAGTTAGGGGTTAAGAGTTAGGAGTTAGTAGTTAGGAGTTTGTAGTTAGGAGTTAGGAGCTTCGAGTTAGGAGTTAGGAGTTTGGAGTTAGGAGTTAGGAGTTAGGAGTTTGGAGTTTCGAGTTAGGAGTTAGGAGCTGGAGTTTGGAGTTAGGAGTTTGGAGTTAGGAGTTAGGAGTTTGGAGTTAGGAGTTAGGAGTTAGGAGTCTGGAGTTTGGAGTTTGGAGTTTGGAGTTAGGAGTTTCGAGTTACGAGTTAGTAGTTTGGAGTTAGGAGCTAGGAGTTTGGAATTAGGAGTTTGGAGTTAGGAGTTTGGAGTTAGGAGTTTGGAGTTAGGAGTTTGGAGTTTGGAGTTAGGAGTTTGGAGTTAGGAGTTTGGAGTTAGGAGTTTGGAGTTTGGAGTTAGGAGTTAGGAGTTAGGAGTTTGGAGGTTGGAGTTAGGAGTTAGGTGTTTGGAGTTAGGAGTTAGGAGTTAGGAGTTTGGAGTTTGGAGCTTGGAGTTAGGAGCTTGGAGTTAGGAGTTTGGAGTTAGGAGTATGGAGTTAGGAGTTGGAGTTAGGAGTTTGGAGTTTGGAGTTAGGAGTTAGGAGATAGGAGTCTGGAGTTTGGAGTTTGGGGTTTGGAGTTAGGAGTTTGGAGTTAGGAGTTAGGAGTTAGGAGTTTGGAGTTTGGAGTTAGGAGTTTGGAGTTAGCAGTTAGGAGTTAGGAGTTTGGAGTTTGGAGTTAGGAGTTAGCAGTTAGGAGTTTGGAGTTAGGAGTTAGGAGTTTGGAATTTGGAGTTAGGAGTTTAGGAGTTAGGAGTTAGGAGTTTGGACTTTGGACTTTGGAGTTAGGAGTTAGGAGTTTGGAGTTAGGAGTTAGGAGTTAGGAGTTTGGAATTTGGAGTTAGGAGTTAGGAGTTTGGAGTTAGGAGTTAGGAGTCTGGAGTTTGGAGTTAGGAGTCTCGAGTTAGGAGTTAGGAGTTTGGAGTTTGGAGTTAGGAGTTAGGAGTTAGGAGTTTGGAGTTTGGAGTTAGGAGTTAGGAGTTAGGAGTTTGGAGTTTGGAGTTTGGAGTTTGGAGTTAGGAGTTTGGTGTTAAGAGTTAGAGGTTAAGAGTTAGGAGTTAGGAGTTTGGAGTTAGGAGTTAGGAGTTTGGAATTTGGAGTTAGGAGTTAGGAGTTAGGAGTTTGGAGTTAGGAGTTAGGAGTTTGGAATTTGGAGTTAGGAGTTAGGAGTTTGGAGTTAGGAGTTAGGAGTCTGGAGTTTGGAGTTTGGAGTTTGGAGTTAGGAGTTTCGAGTTAGGAGTTAGGAGTTTGTAGTTAGGAGTTAGGAGTTTGGAGTTAGGAGTTTGGAGTTAGGAGTTCGGAGTTAGGAGTTAGGAGTTTGGAGTTTGGAGTTAGGAGTTAGGAGTTTGGAGTTTGGAGTTTGGAGTTAGGAGTTTGGAGTTAAGAGTTAGGGGTTAAGAGTTAGGAGTTAGTAGTTAGGAGTTTGTAGTTAGGAGTTAGGAGCTTCGAGTTAGGAGTTAGGAGTTTGGAGTTAGGAGTTAGGAGTTAGGAGTTTGGAGTTTCGAGTTAGGAGTTAGGAGCTGGAGTTTGGAGTTAGGAGTTTGGAGTTAGGAGTTAGGAGTTTGGAGTTAGGAGTTAGGAGTTAGGAGTCTGGAGTTTGGAGTTTGGAGTTTGGAGTTAGGAGTTTCGAGTTACGAGTTAGTAGTTTGGAGTTAGGAGCTAGGAGTTTGGAATTAAGAGTTTGGAGTTAGGAGTTAGGAGTTAGGAGTTTGGAGTTTGGAGTTAGGAGTTAGGAGTTTGGAGTTAGGAGTTAGGAGTTTGGAGTTTGGAGTTAGGAGCTTGGAGTTTGGAGTTTGTAGTTAGGAGTTTGGAGTTAGGAGTTAGGAGTTTGGAGATAGGAGTTAAGAGTTAGGAGTTTGGAGTTTGGAGTTACTGGTTTGGAGTTAGGAGTTTGGAGTTAGGAGTTTGGAGTTAGGAGTTTGGAGTTTGGAGTTAGGAGTTAGGAGTTTGGAGTTAGGAGTTTGGAGTTTGGAGTTAGGAGTTAGGAGTTTGGAGTTCGGAGTTTGGAGGTGGGAGTTAGGAGATAGGAGTTTGGAGTTAGGAGTTAGGAGTTTGGAGTTTGGAGTTTGGAGTTAGGAGCTTGGAGTTAGGAGTTAGGAGTTTGGAGTTAGGAGTTAGGAGTTTGGAGTTAGGAGTTAAGAGTTAGGAGTTTGGAGTTAGGAGTTTGGAGTTAGGAGTTAGGAGTTAGGAGTTTGGAGTTAGGAGTTAGGAGTTAGGAGTCTGGAGTTTGGAGTTTGGAGTTAGGAGTTAGGAGTTAGGAGTCTGGAGTTTGGAGTTTGGAGTTAGGAGTTAGGAGTTTGGAGTTAGGAGTTAGGAGTTTGGAGTTAGCAGTTAGGAGTTAGGAGTTTGGACTTTGGAGTTAGGAGTTAGCAGTTTGGAATTTGGAGTTAGGAGTTAGGAGTTTAGGAGTTAGGAGTTAGGAGTTTGGACTTTGGACTTTGGAGTTAGGAGTTAGGAGTTTGGAGTTAGGATTTAGGAGTTAGGAGTTTGGAATTTGGAGTTAGGAGTTAGGAGTTAGGAGTTTGGAGTTAGGAGTTAGGAGTTTGGAATTTGGAGTTAGGAGTTAGGAGTTTGGAGTTAGGAGTTAGGAGTCTGGAGTTTGGAGTTAGGAGTTTCGAGTTAGGAGTTAGGAGTTTGGAGTTTGGAGTTAGGAGTTAGGAGTTTGGAGTTAGCAGTTAGGAGTTAGGAGTTTGGACTTTGGAGTTAGGAGTTAGCAGTTTGGAATTTGGAGTTAGGAGTTAGGAGTTTAGGAGTTAGGAGTTAGGAATTTGGACTTTGGACTTTGGAGTTAGGAGTTAGGAGTTTGGAGTTAGGAGTTAGGATTTAGGAGTTTGGAATTTGGAGTTAGGAGTTAGGAGTTAGGAGTTTGGAGTTAGGAGTTAGGAGTTTGGAATTTGGAGTTAGGAGTTAGGAGTTTGGAGTTAGGAGTTAGGAGTCTGGAGTTTGGAGTTAGGAGTTTCGAGTTAGGAGTTAGGAGTTTGGAGTTTGGAGTTAGGAGTTAGGAGTTAGGAGTTTGGAGTTAGGAGTTAGGAGTTTGGAGTTTGGAGTTTGGAGTTTGGAGTTAGGAGTTTGGTGTTAAGAGTTAGGGGTTAAGAGTTAGGAGTTAGGAGTTTGGAGTTAGGAGTTAGGAGTTAGGAGTTTGGAATTTGGAGTTAGGAGTTAGGAGTTAGGAGTTTGGAGTTAGGAGTTAGGAGTTTGGAATTTGGAGTTAGGAGTTAGGAGTTTGGAGTTAGGAGTTAGGAGTCTGGAGTTTGGAGTTTGGAGTTAGGAGTTAGGAGTTTGGAGTTAGGAGTTAGGAGTTCGGAGTTAGGAGTTAGGAGTTTGGAGTTTGGAGTTAGGAGTTAGGAGTTTGGAGTTTGGAGTTTGGAGTTTGGAGTTAGGAGTTTGGAGTTAAGAGTTAGGGGTTAAGAGTTAGGAGTTAGGAGTTTGGAGTTAGGAGTTAGGAGCTTCGAGTTAGGAGTTAGGAGTTTGGAGTTAGGAGTTAGGAGTTAGGAGTTTGGAGTTTCGAGTTAGGAGTTAGGAGCTGGAGTTTGGAGTTAGGAGTTAAGAGCTAGGGGTTAAGAGTTAGGAGTTAGGAGTTAGGAGTTTGGAGTTAGGAGTTAGGAGTTAGGAGTCTGGAGTTTGGAGTTTGGAGTTTGGAGTTAGGAGTTAGGAGTTAGGAGTTTGGAGGTTGGAGTTAGGAGTTAGGAGTTTGGAGTTTGGAGTTTGGAGTTAGGAGCTTGGAGTTTGGAGTTTGGAGTTAGGAGATTGGAGTTTGGAGTTAGGAGTTAGGAGTTTGGAGTTAGGAGTTAGGAGTTTGGAGTTTGGAGTTTGGAGTTAGGAGCTAGGAGCTAGGAGTTTGGAGTTTGGAGTTTGGAGTTAGGAGCTTGGAGTTTGGAGTTTGGAGTTAGGAGATTGGAGTTTGGAGTTAGGAGTTAGGAGTTTGGAGTTAGGAGTTAGGAGTTTGGAGTTTGGAGTTTGGAGTTAGGAGCTAGGAGCTAGGAGTTTGGAGTTAGGAGTTTGGAGTTAGGAGTTAGGAGTTTGGAGTTTGGAGTTAGGAGTTAGGAGTTTGGAGTTAGGAGTTAGGAGTTAGGAGTCTGGAGTTTGGAGTTTGGAGTTTGGAGTTAGGAGTTAGGAGTTAGGAGTTTGGAGGTTGGAGTTAGGAGTTAGGAGTTTGGAGTTTGGAGTTTGGAGTTAGGAGCTTGGAGTTTGGAGTTTGGAGTTAGGAGCTTGGAGTTTGGAGTTTGGAGTTAGGAGATTGGAGTTTGGAGTTAGGAGTTAGGAGTTTGGAGTTAGGAGTTAGGAGTTAGGAGTTTGGAGTTTGGAGTTTGTTGTTAGGAGCTAGGAGCTAGGAGTTTGGAGTTAGGAGTTTGGAGTTAGGAGTTAGGAGTTTGGAGTTTGGAGTTAGGAGTTAGGAGTTTGGAGTTTGGAGTTAGGAGTTAGGAGTTAGGAGTTTGGAGTTAGGAGTTAGGAGTTTGGAGTTTGGAGTTAGGAGTTTGGAGTTAGGAGTTAGGAGTTTGGAGTTTGGAGTTTGGAGTTAGGAGCTTGGAGTTTGGAGTTTGGAGTTAGGAGTTTGGAGTTAGGAGTTAGGAGTTTGGAGATAGGAGTTAAGAGTTAGGAGTTTGTAGTTAGGAGTTTGGAGTTAGTAGTTTGGAGTTAGGAGTTTGGAGTTTGGAGTTAGGAGTTAGAAGTTAGGAGTTTGGAGTTTGGAGTTAGGAGTTTGGAGTTAGGAGTTTGGAGTTTGGAGTTAGGAGTTACGAGTTTGGAGTTTGGAGTTAGGAGTTTGGAGATAGGAGTTAGGCGTTTGGACTTCGGAGTTTGGAGGCTGGAGTTAGGAGTTAGGAGTATGGAATTAGGAGTTAGGAGTTTGGAGTTAGGAGTTAGGAGTTAGGAGTTTGGAGTTTGGAGTTTGGAGTTAGGAGTTAGGAGTTTGGAGTTAGGAGTTGGAGTTTGGAGTTTGGAGTTAGGAGTTAGGAGTTTGGAGTTAGGAGTTAAGAGTTAGGAGTTTGGAGTTAGGAGTTTGGAGTTATTAGTTTGGAGTTTGGAGTTAGGAGTTAGGAGTTAGGAGTTAGGAGTTTGGTGTTTGGAGTTTGGAGTTAGGAGTTTGGAGTTAGGAGTTAGGAGTTTGGAGTTAGGAGTTAGGAGTTAGGAGTCTGGAGTTTGGAGTTTGGGGTTTGGAGTTAGGAGTTAGGAGTTTGGAGTTAGGAGTTAGGAGTTCGGAGTTTGGAGTTAGCAGTTAGGAGTTTGGTGTTTGGAGTTAGCAGTTAGGAGTTTGGAGTTAGGAGTTAGGAGTTTGGAATTTGGAGTTAGGAGTTAGGAGTTTAGGAGTTAGGAGTTAGGAGTTTGGACTTTGGACTTTGGAGTTAGGAGTTAGGAGTTTGGACTTAGGAGTTAGGAGTTAGGAGTTTGGAATTTGGAGTTAGGAATTAGGAGTTAGGAGTTTGGAGTTAGGAGTTAGGAGTTTGGAATTTGGAGTTAGGAGTTAGGAGTTTGGAGTTAGGAGTTAGGAGTCTGGAGTTTGGAGTTTGGAGTTAGGAGTTTCGAGTTAGGAGTTAGGAGTTTGGAGTTAGGAGTTTGGAGTTTGGAGTTTGGAATTAGGAGTTTGGTGTTAAGAGTTAGGGGTTAAGAGTTAGGAGTTAGGAGTTTGGAGTTAGGAGTTAGGAGTTTGGAATTTGGAGTTAGGAGTTAGTTGTTAGGAGTTTGGAGTTAGGAGTTAGGAGTTTGGAATTCGGAGTTAGGAGTTAGGAGTTTGGAGTTAGGAGTTAGGAGTCTGGAGTTTGGCGTTTGGAGTTTGGAGTTAGGAGTTTGGAGTTAGGAGTTAGGAGTTTGGAGTTAGGAGTTAGGAGTTTGGAGTTTGGAGGTAGGAGTTCGGAGTTAGGAGTTAGGAGTTTGGAGTTTGGAGTTAGGAGTTAGGAGCTGGAGTTTCGAGTTAGGAGTTAGGAGTTTGGAATTTGGAGTTAGGAGTTAGGAGTTTGGAGTTAGGAGTTAGGAGTCTGGAGTTTGGAGTTAGGAGTTTCGGGTTAGGAGTTAGGAGTTAGGAGTTTGGAGTTTGGAGTTAGGAGTTAGTAGTTTGGAGTTAGGAGTTTGGAGGTTGGAGTTAGGAGTTAGGAGTTTGGAGTTAGGAGTTTGGAGTTTGGAATTAGGAGCTTGGAGTTTGGAGTTTGGAGTTAGTAGTTTGGAGTTTGGAGTTAGGAGTTAGGAGTTTGGAGATAGGAGTTAAGAGTTAGGAGTTTGGAGTTAGGAGTTTGGAGTTAGTAGTTTGGAGTTAGGAGTTTGGAGTTAGGAGTTTGGAGTTTGGTGTTTGGAGTTAGGAGTTAGGAGTTAGGAGTTTGGAGTTTGGAGTTTGGAGTTTGGAGTTAGGAGCTTGGAGTTAGGAGTTTGGAGTTAGGAGTTTGGAGTTAGGAGTTGGAGTTTGGAGTTAGGAGTTAGGAGTTTGGAGTTAGGAGTTAAGAGTTAGGAGTTTGGAGTTAGGAGTTTGGAGTTTGGAGTTTGGAGTTAGGAGTTAGGAGTTAGGAGTTAGGAGTTTGGAGTTTGGGGTTTGGAGTTAGGAGTTTCGAGTTAGGAGTTAGGAGTTTGGAGTTAGCAGTTAGGAGTTAGGAGTTTGGACTTTGTAGTTAGGAGTTAGCAGTTTGGAATTTGGAGTTAGGAGTTAGGAGTTTAGGAGTTAGGAGTTAGGAGTTTGGACTTTGGACTTTGGAGTTAGGAGTTAGGAGTTTGGAGTTAGGAGTTAGGAGTTAGGAGTTTGGAATTTGGAGTTAGGAGTTAGGAGTTAGGAGTTTGGAGTTAGGAGTTGGAGTTTGGAATTTGGAGTTAGGAGTTAGGAGTCTGGAGTTTGGAGTTAGGAGTTTCGAGTTAGGAGTTAGGAGTTTGGAGTTTGGTGTTAGGAGTTAGGAGTTAGGAGTTTGGAGTTTGGAGTTAGGAGTTTGGAGTTTGGAGTTTGGAGTTAGGAGTTTGGTGTTAAGAGTTAGGGGTTAAGAGTTAGGAGTTAGGAGTTTGGAGTTAGGAGTTAGGAGTTAGGAGTTTGGAATTTGGAGTTAGGAGTTAGGAGTTAGGAGTTTGGAGTTAGGAGTTAGGAGTTTGGAATTTGGAGTTAGGAGTTAGGAGTTTGGAGTTAGGAGTTAGGAGTTGGAGTTTGGAGTTAGGAGTTTGGAGTTAGGAGTTAGGAGTTTGGAGTTCGGAGTTAGGAGTTAGGAGTTAGGAGTTTGGAGTTTGGAGTTAGGAGTTTGGAGTTAGGAGTTAGGAGTTTGGAGTTAGGAGTTAGGAGTTAGGAGTTTGGAGTTTGGAGTTTGGAGTTAGGAGTTAGGAGTTTGGAGTTTGGAGTTAGGAGTTAGGAGTTTGGAGTTTGGAGTTAGGAGTTAGGAGTTAGGAGTTAGGAGTTTGGAGTTAGGAGTTAGTAGTTTGGAGTTAGGAGTTTGGAGGTTGGAGTTAGGAGTTAGGAGTTTGGAGTTTGGAGTTAGGAGTTAGGAGTTTGGAGTTTGGAGTTTGGAGTTAGGAGCTTGGAGTTTGGAGTTTGGAGTTAGGAATTTGGAGTTTGGAGTTAGGAGTTAGGAGTTTGGAGATAGGAGTTAAGAGTTAGGAGTTTGGAGTTTGGAGTTAGGAGTTTGGAGTTAGTAGTTTGGAGTTAGGAGTTTGGAGTTTGGTGTTTGGAGTTAGGAGTTAGGAGTTTGGAGTTTGGAGATAGGAGTTCGGAGTTAGGAGTTTGGAGTTTGGAGTTACGAGTTTGGAGTTTGGAGTTAGGAGTTTGGAGTTTGGAGTTAGGAGTTAGGAGTTAGGAGTTTGGAGGTTGGAGTTAGGAGTTTGGAGTTTGGAGTTTGGAGATAGGAGTTTGGAGTTAGGAGTTTGGAGTTTGGAGTTAGGAGTTACGAGTTTGGAGTTTGGAGTTAGGAGTTTGGAGTTTGGAGTTAGGAGTTAGGAGTTAGGAGTTTGGAGGTTGGAGTTAGGAGTTAGGAGTTTGGAGTTAGGAGTTAGGAGTTTGGAGTATGGAGTTTGGAGTTAGGAGCTTGGAGTTAGGAGTTTGGAGTTAGGAGTTTGGAGTTAGGAGTTAGGAGTTTGGAGTTAGGAGTTAGGGGTTAAGAGTTAGGAGTTACGAGTTAGGAGTTTGGAGTTAGGAGATAGGAGTCTGGAGTTTGGAGTTTGGGGTTTGGAGTTAGGAGTTTGGAGTTAGGAGTTAGGAGTTAGGAGTTTGGAGTTTGGAGTTAGGAGTTAGGAGTTTGGAGTTAGCAGTTAGGAGTTAGGAGTTTGGAGTTTGGAGTTAGGAGTTAGCAGTTAGGAGTTTGGAGTTAGGAGTTAGGAGTTTGGAATTTGGAGTTAGGAGTTAGGAGTTAGGAGTTTGGACTTTGGACTTTGGAGTTAGGAGTTAGGAGTTTGGGGTTAGGAGTTAGGAGTTTGGAATTTGGAGTTAGGAGTTAGGAGTTAGGAGTTTGGAGTTAGTAGTTTGGAGTTAGGAGTTTGGAGTTTGGAGTTAGGAGTTAGGAGTTAGGAGTTTGGAGTTTGGAGTTAGGAGTTTGGAGTTAGGAGTTTGGAGTTTGGAGTTAGGAGTTACGAGTTTGGAGTTTGGAGTTAGGAGTTCGGAGTTAGGAGTTAGGA
The DNA here is from genome assembly GCF_052327205.1 of Somniosus microcephalus. Classification (NCBI taxonomy): domain Eukaryota; kingdom Metazoa; phylum Chordata; class Chondrichthyes; order Squaliformes; family Somniosidae; genus Somniosus; species Somniosus microcephalus. The sequence goes on along the minus strand of NC_140996.1, from coordinate 68,328,485 downwards.
GTTTGGACTTCGGAGTTTGGAGGTTGGAGTTAGGAGTTAGGAGTATGGAATTAGGAGTTAGGAGTTTGGAGTTAGGAGTTAGGAGTTAGGAGTTTGGAGTTCGGAGTTTGGAGTTAGGATCTTGGAGTTAGGAGTTTGGAGTTTGGAGTTAGGAGTTGGAGTTTGGAGTTAGGAGTTAGGAGTTTGGAGTTAGGAGTTAAGAGTTAGGAGCTTGGAGTTAGTAGTTTGGAGTTAGGAGTTTGGAGTTAGGAGTTAGGAGTTTGGTGTTTGGAGTTTGGAGTTAGGAGTTTGGAGTTAGGAGTTTGGAGTTTGGACTTTGGAGTTAGGAGTTAGGAGTTAGGAGTTGGGAGTTAGGAGTTAGGAGTTTGGAGTTTGGAGTTCGGAGTTAGGAGCTAGGAGTTTGGAGTTAGGAGTTAGGAGTTTGGAATTTGGAGTTAGGAGTTAGGAGTTTGGAGTTAGGAGTTAGGAGTCTGGAGTTTGGAGTTTGGAGTTTGGAGTTAGGAGTTTCGAGTTAGGAGTTAGGAGTTTGGAGTTAGGAGTTAGGATTTAGGAGTTTGGAGTTTGCAGTTTGGAGTTAGGAGTTAGGAGTTTGGAGTTTGGAGTTAGGAGTTAGGAGTTTGGACTTAGGAGTTAGGAGTTAGGAGTTTGGAGTTTGGAGTTAGGAGTTTGGAGTTTGGAGTTTGGAGTTAGGACTTTGGAGTTAAGAGTTAGGGGTTAAGAGTTAGGAGTTAGGAGTTTGGAGTTAGGAGTTAGGAGCTTCGAGTTAGGAGTTAGGAGTTTGGAGTTAGGAGTTAGGAGTTAGGAGTTTGGAGTTTCGAGTTAGGAGTTAGGAGCTGGAGTTTGGAGTTAGGAGTTAAGAGTTAGGGGTTAAGAGTTAGGAGTTAGGAGTTTGGAGTTAGGAGTTAGGAGTTAGGAGTCTGGAGTTTGGAGGTTGGAGTTTGGAGTTAGGAGTTTCGAGTTAGGAGTTAGGAGTTTGGAGTTAGGAGTTAGGAGTTCGGAGTTTGGAGTTTGGAGTTAGGAGTTTGGAGTTAGGAGTTAGGAGTTTGGAGTTAGGAGTTAGGAGTTTGGAGTTTGGAGTTAGGAGTTAGGAGTTAGGAGTTTGGAGTTTGGAGTTAGGAGTTAGGAGTTTGGAGTTAGGAGTTAGGAGTTAGGAGTTAGGAGTTTGGAGTTAGGAGTTAGGAGTTTGGAGTTTGGAGTTAGGAGTTAGTAGTTTGGAGTTAGGAGTTTGGAGGTTGGAGTTAGGAGTTAGGAGTTTGGAGTTAGGAGTTAGGAGTTTGGAGTTTGGAGTTTGGAGTTAGGAGCTTGGAGTTTGGAGTTTGGAGTTAGGAATTTGGAGTTTGGAGTTAGGAGTTAGGAGTTTGGAGATAGGAGTTAAGAGTTAGGAGTTTGGAGTTTGGAGTTAGGAGTTTGGAGTTAGTAGTTTGGAGTTAGGAGTTTGGAGTTTGGAGTTTGGAGTTAGGAGTTAGGAGTTTGGAGTTTGGAGATAGGAGTTTGGAGTTAGGAGTTTGGAGTTTGGAGTTTGGAGTTACGAGTTTGGAGTTTGGAGTTAGGAGTTTGGAGTTTGGAGTTAGGAGTTAGGAGTTAGGAGTTTGGAGGTTGGAGTTTGGAGTTTGGAGTTTGGAGATAGGAGTTTGGAGTTAGGAGTTTGGAGTTTGGAGTTAGGAGTTACGAGTTTGGAGTTAGGAGTTTGGAGTTTGGAGTTAGGAGTTAGGAGTTAGGAGTTTGGAGGTTGGAGTTAGGAGTTAGGAGTTTGGAGTTAGGAGTTAGGAGTTTGGAGTATGGAGTTTGGAGTTAGGAGCTTGGAGTTTGGAGTTTGGAGTTAGGAGTTAGGAGTTTGGACTTAGGAGTTCGGAGTTAGGAGTTAGGAGTTTGGAGTTTGGAGTTAGGAGTTTGGAGTTTGGAGTTTGGAGTTAGGACTTTGGAGTTAAGAGTTAGGGGTTAAGAGTTAGGAGTTAGGAGTTAGGAGTTTGGAGTTAGGAGTTAGGAGCTTCGAGTTAGGAGTTAGGAGTTTGGAGTTAGGAGTTAGGAGTTAGGAGTTTGGAGTTTCGAGTTAGGAGTTAGGAGCTGGAGTTTGGAGTTAGGAGTTAAGAGTGAGGGGTTAAGAGTTAGGAGTTAGGAGTTTGGAGTTAGGAGTTAGGAGTTAGGAGTCTGGAGTTTGGAGTTTGGAGTTTGGAGTTAGGAGTTTCGAGTTAGGAGTTAGGAGATTGGAGTTAGGAGTTAGGAGTTCGGAGTTTGGAGTTTGGAGTTAGGAGTTTGGAGTTAGGAGTTAGGAGTTTGGAGTTAGGAGTTAGGAGTTAGGAGTTTGGAGTTTGGTGTTAGGAGTTAGGAGTTAGGAGTTTGGAGTTTGGAGTTAGGAGTTAGGAGTTTGGAGTTAGGAGTTAGGAGTTTGGAGTTTGGAGTTAGGAGTTAGGAGTTTGGAGTTTGGAGTTAGGAGTTAGGAGTTAGGAGTTTGGAGTTAGGAGTTAGGAGTTTGGAGTTTGGAGTTAGGAGTTAGTAGTTTGGAGTTAGGAGTTTGGAGGTTGGAGTTAGGAGTTAGGAGTTTGGAGTTAGGAGTTAGGAGTTTGGAGTTTGGAGTTTGGAGTTAGGAGCTTGGAGTTTGGAGTTTGGAGTTAGGAATTTGGAGTTTGGAGTTAGGAGTTAGGAGTTTGGAGATAGGAGTTAAGAGTTAGGAGTTTGGAGTTTGGAGTTAGGAGTTAGGAGTTTGGAGTTAGGAGTTAGGAGTTTGGAGTTTGGAGTTAGGAGTTAGTAGTTTGGAGTTAGGAGTTTGGAGGTTGGAGTTAGGAGTTAGGAGTTTGGAGTTAGGAGTTAGGAGTTTGGAGTTTGGAGTTTGGAGTTAGGAGCTTGGAGTTTGGAGTTTGGAGTTAGGAATTTGGAGTTTGGAGTTAGGAGTTAGGAGTTTGGAGATAGGAGTTAAGAGTTAGGAGTTTGGAGTTTGGAGTTAGGAGTTTGGAGTTAGTAGTTTGGAGTTAGGAGTTTGGAGTTTGGAGTTTGGAGTTAGGAGTTAGGAGTTTGGAGTTTGGAGATAGGAGTTTGGAGTTAGGAGTTTGGAGTTTGGAGTTTGGAGTTACGAGTTACGAGTTTGGAGTTTGGAGTTAGGAGTTTGGAGTTTGGAGTTAGGAGTTAGGAGTTAGGAGTTTGGAGGTTGGAGTTTGGAGTTTGGAGTTTGGAGATAGGAGTTTGGAGTTAGGAGTTTGGAGTTTGGAGTTAGGAGTTACGAGTTTGGAGTTTGGAGTTAGGAGTTTGGAGTTTGGAGTTAGGAGTTAGGAGTTTGGAGGTTGGAGTTAGGAGTTAGGAGTTTGGAGTTAGGAGTTAGGAGTTTGGAGTATGGAGTTTGGAGTTAGGAGCTTGGAGTTTGGAGTTTGGAGTTAGGAGTTAGGAGTTTGGACTTAGGAGTTTGGAGTTAGGAGTTTGGAGTTTGGAGTTAGGACTTTGGAGTTAAGAGTTAGGGGTTAAGAGTTAGGAGTTAGGAGTTAGGAGTTTGGAGTTAGGAGTTAGGAGCTTCGAGTTAGGAGTTAGGAGTTTGGAGTTAGGAGTTAGGAGTTAGGAGTTTGGAGTTTCGAGTTAGGAGTTAGGAGCTGGAGTTTGGAGTTAGGAGTTAAGAGTGAGGGGTTAAGAGTTAGGAGTTAGGAGTTTGGAGTTAGGAGTTAGGAGTTAGGAGTCTGGAGTTTGGAGTTTGGAGTTTGGAGTTAGGAGTTTCGAGTTAGGAGTTAGGAGATTGGAGTTAGGAGTTAGGAGTTCGGAGTTTGGAGTTTGGAGTTAGGAGTTTGGAGTTAGGAGTTAGGAGTTTGGAGTTAGGAGTTAGGAGTTAGGAGTTTGGAGTTTGGAGTTAGGAGTTAGGAGTTAGGAGTTTGGAGTTTGGAGTTAGGAGTTAGGAGTTTGGAGTTAGGAGTTAGGAGTTTGGAGTTTGGAGTTAGGAGTTAGGAGTTTGGAGTTTGGAGTTAGGAGTTAGGAGTTAGGAGTTTGGAGTTAGGAGTTAGGAGTTTGGAGTTTGGAGTTAGGAGTTAGTAGTTTGGAGTTAGGAGTTTGGAGGTTGGAGTTAGGAGTTAGGAGTTTGGAGTTAGGAGTTAGGAGTTTGGAGTTTGGAGTTTGGAGTTAGGAGCTTGGAGTTTGGAGTTTGGAGTTAGGAATTTGGAGTTTGGAGTTAGGAGTTAGGAGTTTGGAGATAGGAGTTAAGAGTTAGGAGTTTGGAGTTTGGAGTTAGGAGTTTGGAGTTAGTAGTTTGGAGTTAGGAGTTTGGAGTTTGGAGTTTGGAGTTAGGAGTTAGGAGCTTGGAGTTTGGAGATAGGAGTTTGGAGTTAGGAGTTTGGAGTTTGGAGTTTGGAGTTACGAGTTTGGAGTTTGGAGTTAGGAGTTTGGAGTTTGGAGTTAGGAGTTAGGAGTTAGGAGGTTGGAGTTAGGAGTTTGGAGTTTGGAGTTTGGAGTTTGGAGATAGGAGTTTGGAGTTAGGAGTTTGGAGTTTGGAGTTAGGAGTTACGAGTTTGGAGTTTGGAGTTAGGAGTTTGGAGTTTGGAGTTAGGAGTTAGGAGTTAGGAGTTTGGAGGTTGGAGTTAGGAGTTAGGAGTTTGGAGTTAGGAGTTAGGAGTTTGGAGTATGGAGTTTGGAGTTAGGAGCTTGGAGTTAGGAGTTTGGAGTTAGGAGTTTGGAGTTAGGAGTTGGAGTTCGGAGTTTGGAGTTTGGAGTTAGGAGTTTGGAGTTAGGAGTTTGGAGTTAGGAGTTGGAGTTCGGAGTTTGGAGTTTGGAGTTAGGAGTTTGGAGTTAGGAGTTAGGGGTTAAGAGTTAGGAGTTAGGAGTTAGGAGTTTGGAGTTAGGAGTTAGGAGATAGGAGTCTGGAGTTTGGAGTTTGGGGTTTGGAGTTAGGAGTTTGGAGTTAGGAGTTAGGAGTTAGGAGTTTGGAGTTTGGAGTTAGGAGTTAGGAGTTTGGAGTTAGCAGTTAGGAGTTAGGAGTTTGGAGTTTGGAGTTAGGAGTTAGCAGTTAGGAGTTTGGAGTTAGGAGTTAGGAGTTTGGAATTTGGAGTTAGGAGTTAGGAGTTAGGAGTTAGGAGTTTGGACTTTGGACTTTGGAGTTAGGAGTTAGGAGTTTGGAGTTAGGAGTTAGGAGTTAGGAGTTTGGAATTTGGAGTTAGGAGTTAGGAGTTAGGAGTTGGGAGTTAGGAGTTAGGAGTTTGGAATTTGGAGTTCGAAGTTAGGAGTTTGGAGTTAGGAGTTAGGAGTCTGGAGTTTGGAGTTAGGAGTTTCGAGTTAGGAGTTAGGAGTTTGGAGTTAGGAGTTAGGAGTTAGGAGTTTGGAGTTTGGAGTTAGGAGTTAGGAGTTAGGAGTTTGGAGTTTGGAGTTTGGAGTTAGGAGTTTGGTGTTAAGAATTAGAGGTTAAGAGTTAGGAGTTAAGAGTTTGGAGTTAGGAGTTAGGAGTTTGGAATTTGGAGTTAGGAGTTAGGAGTTAGGAGTTTGGAGTTAGGAGTTAGGAGTTTGGAATTTGGAGTTAGGAGTTAGGAGTTTGGACTTAGGAGTTAGGAGTTAGGAGTTTGGAATTTGGAGTTAGGAATTAGGAGTTAGGAGTTTGGAGTTAGGAGTTAGGAGTTTGGAATTTGGAGTTAGGAGTTAGGAGTTTGGAGTTAGGAGTTAGGAGTCTGGAGTTTGGAGTTTGGAGTTAGGAGTTTCGAGTTAGGAGTTAGGAGTTTGGAGTTAGGAGTTTGGAGTTTGGAGTTTGGAATTAGGAGTTTGGTGTTAAGAGTTAGGGGTTAAGAGTTAGGAGTTAGGAGTTTGGAGTTAGGAGTTAGGAGTTTGGAATTTGGAGTTAGGAGTTAGTTGTTAGGAGTTTGGAGTTAGGAGTTAGGAGTTTGGAATTCGGAGTTAGGAGTTAGGAGTTTGGAGTTAGGAGTTAGGAGTCTGGAGTTTGGCGTTTGGAGTTTGGAGTTAGGAGTTTGGAGTTAGGAGTTAGGAGTTTGGAGTTAGGAGTTAGGAGTTTGGAGTTTGGAGGTAGGAGTTCGGAGTTAGGAGTTAGGAGTTTGGAGTTTGGAGTTAGGAGTTAGGAGCTGGAGTTTCGAGTTAGGAGTTAGGAGTTTGGAATTTGGAGTTAGGAGTTAGGAGTTTGGAGTTAGGAGTTAGGAGTCTGGAGTTTGGAGTTAGGAGTTTCGGGTTAGGAGTTAGGAGTTAGGAGTTTGGAGTTTGGAGTTAGGAGTTAGTAGTTTGGAGTTAGGAGTTTGGAGGTTGGAGTTAGGAGTTAGGAGTTTGGAGTTAGGAGTTTGGAGTTTGGAGTTTGGAATTAGGAGCTTGGAGTTTGGAGTTTGGAGTTAGTAGTTTGGAGTTTGGAGTTAGGAGTTAGGAGTTTGGAGATAGGAGTTAAGAGTTAGGAGTTTGGAGTTAGGAGTTTGGAGTTAGTAGTTTGGAGTTAGGAGTTTGGAGTTAGGAGTTTGGAGTTTGGTGTTTGGAGTTAGGAGTTAGGAGTTAGGAGTTTGGAGTTTGGAGTTTGGAGTTTGGAGTTAGGAGCTTGGAGTTAGGAGTTTGGAGTTAGGAGTTTGGAGTTAGGAGTTGGAGTTTGGAGTTAGGAGTTAGGAGTTTGGAGTTAGGAGTTAAGAGTTAGGAGTTTGGAGTTAGGAGTTTGGAGTTTGGAGTTTGGAGTTAGGAGTTAGGAGTTAGGAGTTAGGAGTTTGGAGTTTGGGGTTTGGAGTTAGGAGTTTCGAGTTAGGAGTTAGGAGTTTGGAGTTAGCAGTTAGGAGTTAGGAGTTTGGACTTTGTAGTTAGGAGTTAGCAGTTTGGAATTTGGAGTTAGGAGTTAGGAGTTTAGGAGTTAGGAGTTAGGAGTTTGGACTTTGGACTTTGGAGTTAGGAGTTAGGAGTTTGGAGTTAGGAGTTAGGAGTTAGGAGTTTGGAATTTGGAGTTAGGAGTTAGGAGTTAGGAGTTTGGAGTTAGGAGTTGGAGTTTGGAATTTGGAGTTAGGAGTTAGGAGTTTGGAGTTAGGAGTTAGGAGTCTGGAGTTTGGAGTTAGGAGTTTCGAGTTAGGAGTTAGGAGTTTGGAGTTTGGTGTTAGGAGTTAGGAGTTAGGAGTTTGGAGTTTGGAGTTAGGAGTTTGGAGTTTGGAGTTTGGAGTTAGGAGTTTGGTGTTAAGAGTTAGGGGTTAAGAGTTAGGAGTTAGGAGTTTGGAGTTAGGAGTTAGGAGTTAGGAGTTTGGAATTTGGAGTTAGGAGTTAGGAGTTAGGAGTTTGGAGTTAGGAGTTAGGAGTTTGGAATTTGGAGTTAGGAGTTAGGAGTTTGGAGTTAGGAGTTAGGAGTTGGAGTTTGGAGTTAGGAGTTTGGAGTTAGGAGTTAGGAGTTTGGAGTTCGGAGTTAGGAGTTAGGAGTTAGGAGTTTGGAGTTTGGAGTTAGGAGTTTGGAGTTAGGAGTTAGGAGTTTGGAGTTAGGAGTTAGGAGTTAGGAGTTAGGAGTTTGGAGTTTGGAGTTAGGAGTTAGGAGTTTGGAGTTTGGAGTTAGGAGTTAGGAGTTTGGAGTTTGGAGTTAGGAGTTAGGAGTTAGGAGTTAGGAGTTTGGAGTTAGGAGTTAGTAGTTTGGAGTTAGGAGTTTGGAGGTTGGAGTTAGGAGTTAGGAGTTTGGAGTTTGGAGTTAGGAGTTAGGAGTTTGGAGTTTGGAGTTTGGAGTTAGGAGCTTGGAGTTTGGAGTTTGGAGTTAGGAATTTGGAGTTTGGAGTTAGGAGTTAGGAGTTTGGAGATAGGAGTTAAGAGTTAGGAGTTTGGAGTTTGGAGTTAGGAGTTTGGAGTTAGTAGTTTGGAGTTAGGAGTTTGGAGTTTGGTGTTTGGAGTTAGGAGTTAGGAGTTTGGAGTTTGGAGATAGGAGTTCGGAGTTAGGAGTTTGGAGTTTGGAGTTACGAGTTTGGAGTTTGGAGTTAGGAGTTTGGAGTTTGGAGTTAGGAGTTAGGAGTTAGGAGTTTGGAGGTTGGAGTTAGGAGTTTGGAGTTTGGAGTTTGGAGATAGGAGTTTGGAGTTAGGAGTTTGGAGTTTGGAGTTAGGAGTTACGAGTTTGGAGTTTGGAGTTAGGAGTTTGGAGTTTGGAGTTAGGAGTTAGGAGTTAGGAGTTTGGAGGTTGGAGTTAGGAGTTAGGAGTTTGGAGTTAGGAGTTAGGAGTTTGGAGTATGGAGTTTGGAGTTAGGAGCTTGGAGTTAGGAGTTTGGAGTTAGGAGTTTGGAGTTAGGAGTTAGGAGTTTGGAGTTAGGAGTTAGGGGTTAAGAGTTAGGAGTTACGAGTTAGGAGTTTGGAGTTAGGAGATAGGAGTCTGGAGTTTGGAGTTTGGGGTTTGGAGTTAGGAGTTTGGAGTTAGGAGTTAGGAGTTAGGAGTTTGGAGTTTGGAGTTAGGAGTTAGGAGTTTGGAGTTAGCAGTTAGGAGTTAGGAGTTTGGAGTTTGGAGTTAGGAGTTAGCAGTTAGGAGTTTGGAGTTAGGAGTTAGGAGTTTGGAATTTGGAGTTAGGAGTTAGGAGTTAGGAGTTTGGACTTTGGACTTTGGAGTTAGGAGTTAGGAGTTTGGGGTTAGGAGTTAGGAGTTTGGAATTTGGAGTTAGGAGTTAGGAGTTAGGAGTTTGGAGTTAGTAGTTTGGAGTTAGGAGTTTGGAGTTTGGAGTTAGGAGTTAGGAGTTAGGAGTTTGGAGTTTGGAGTTAGGAGTTTGGAGTTAGGAGTTTGGAGTTTGGAGTTAGGAGTTACGAGTTTGGAGTTTGGAGTTAGGAGTTCGGAGTTAGGAGTTAGGAGTTTGGACTTCGGAGTTTGGAGGTTGGAGTTAGGAGTTAGGAGTATGGAATTAGGAGTTAGGAGTTTGGAGTTAGGAGTTAGGAGTTAGGAGTTTGGAGTTCGGAGTTTGGAGTTAGGATCTTGGAGTTAGGAGTTTGGAGTTTGGAGTTAGGAGTTGGAGTTTGGAGTTAGGAGTTAGGAGTTTGGAGTTAGGAGTTAAGAGTTAGGAGCTTGGAGTTAGTAGTTTGGAGTTAGGAGTTTGGAGTTAGGAGTTAGGAGTTTGGTGTTTGGAGTTTGGAGTTAGGAGTTTGGAGTTAGGAGTTTGGAGTTTGGACTTTGGAGTTAGGAGTTAGGAGTTAGGAGTTGGGAGTTAGGAGTTAGGAGTTTGGAGTTTGGAGTTCGGAGTTAGGAGCTAGGAGTTTGGAGTTAGGAGTTAGGAGTTTGGAATTTGGAGTTAGGAGTTAGGAGTTTGGAGTTAGGAGTTAGGAGTCTGGAGTTTGGAGTTTGGAGTTTGGAGTTAGGAGTTTCGAGTTAGGAGTTAGGAGTTTGGAGTTAGGAGTTAGGATTTAGGAGTTTGGAGTTTGCAGTTTGGAGTTAGGAGTTAGGAGTTTGGAGTTTGGAGTTAGGAGTTAGGAGTTTGGACTTAGGAGTTAGGAGTTAGGAGTTTGGAGTTTGGAGTTAGGAGTTTGGAGTTTGGAGTTTGGAGTTAGGACTTTGGAGTTAAGAGTTAGGGGTTAAGAGTTAGGAGTTAGGAGTTTGGAGTTAGGAGTTAGGAGCTTCGAGTTAGGAGTTAGGAGTTTGGAGTTAGGAGTTAGGAGTTAGGAGTTTGGAGTTTCGAGTTAGGAGTTAGGAGCTGGAGTTTGGAGTTAGGAGTTAAGAGTTAGGGGTTAAGAGTTAGGAGTTAGGAGTTTGGAGTTAGGAGTTAGGAGTTAGGAGTCTGGAGTTTGGAGGTTGGAGTTTGGAGTTAGGAGTTTCGAGTTAGGAGTTAGGAGTTTGGAGTTAGGAGTTAGGAGTTCGGAGTTTGGAGTTTGGAGTTAGGAGTTTGGAGTTAGGAGTTAGGAGTTTGGAGTTAGGAGTTAGGAGTTTGGAGTTTGGAGTTAGGAGTTAGGAGTTAGGAGTTTGGAGTTTGGAGTTAGGAGTTAGGAGTTTGGAGTTAGGAGTTAGGAGTTAGGAGTTAGGAGTTTGGAGTTAGGAGTTAGGAGTTTGGAGTTTGGAGTTAGGAGTTAGTAGTTTGGAGTTAGGAGTTTGGAGGTTGGAGTTAGGAGTTAGGAGTTTGGAGTTAGGAGTTAGGAGTTTGGAGTTTGGAGTTTGGAGTTAGGAGCTTGGAGTTTGGAGTTTGGAGTTAGGAATTTGGAGTTTGGAGTTAGGAGTTAGGAGTTTGGAGATAGGAGTTAAGAGTTAGGAGTTTGGAGTTTGGAGTTAGGAGTTTGGAGTTAGTAGTTTGGAGTTAGGAGTTTGGAGTTTGGAGTTTGGAGTTAGGAGTTAGGAGTTTGGAGTTTGGAGATAGGAGTTTGGAGTTAGGAGTTTGGAGTTTGGAGTTTGGAGTTACGAGTTTGGAGTTTGGAGTTAGGAGTTTGGAGTTTGGAGTTAGGAGTTAGGAGTTTGGAGGTTGGAGTTTGGAGTTTGGAGTTTGGAGATAGGAGTTTGGAGTTAGGAGTTTGGAGTTTGGAGTTAGGAGTTACGAGTTTGGAGTTAGGAGTTTGGAGTTTGGAGTTAGGAGTTAGGAGTTAGGAGTTTGGAGGTTGGAGTTAGGAGTTAGGAGTTTGGAGTTAGGAGTTAGGAGTTTGGAGTATGGAGTTTGGAGTTAGGAGCTTGGAGTTTGGAGTTTGGAGTTAGGAGTTAGGAGTTTGGACTTAGGAGTTCGGAGTTAGGAGTTAGGAGTTTGGAGTTTGGAGTTAGGAGTTTGGAGTTTGGAGTTTGGAGTTAGGACTTTGGAGTTAAGAGTTAGGGGTTAAGAGTTAGGAGTTAGGAGTTAGGAGTTTGGAGTTAGGAGTTAGGAGCTTCGAGTTAGGAGTTAGGAGTTTGGAGTTAGGAGTTAGGAGTTAGGAGTTTGGAGTTTCGAGTTAGGAGTTAGGAGCTGGAGTTTGGAGTTAGGAGTTAAGAGTGAGGGGTTAAGAGTTAGGAGTTAGGAGTTTGGAGTTAGGAGTTAGGAGTTAGGAGTCTGGAGTTTGGAGTTTGGAGTTTGGAGTTAGGAGTTTCGAGTTAGGAGTTAGGAGATTGGAGTTAGGAGTTAGGAGTTCGGAGTTTGGAGTTTGGAGTTAGGAGTTTGGAGTTAGGAGTTAGGAGTTTGGAGTTAGGAGTTAGGAGTTAGGAGTTTGGAGTTTGGTGTTAGGAGTTAGGAGTTAGGAGTTTGGAGTTTGGAGTTAGGAGTTAGGAGTTTGGAGTTAGGAGTTAGGAGTTTGGAGTTTGGAGTTAGGAGTTAGGAGTTTGGAGTTTGGAGTTAGGAGTTAGGAGTTAGGAGTTTGGAGTTAGGAGTTAGGAGTTTGGAGTTTGGAGTTAGGAGTTAGTAGTTTGGAGTTAGGAGTTTGGAGGTTGGAGTTAGGAGTTAGGAGTTTGGAGTTAGGAGTTAGGAGTTTGGAGTTTGGAGTTTGGAGTTAGGAGCTTGGAGTTTGGAGTTTGGAGTTAGGAATTTGGAGTTTGGAGTTAGGAGTTAGGAGTTTGGAGATAGGAGTTAAGAGTTAGGAGTTTGGAGTTTGGAGTTAGGAGTTAGGAGTTTGGAGTTAGGAGTTAGGAGTTTGGAGTTTGGAGTTAGGAGTTAGTAGTTTGGAGTTAGGAGTTTGGAGGTTGGAGTTAGGAGTTAGGAGTTTGGAGTTAGGAGTTAGGAGTTTGGAGTTTGGAGTTTGGAGTTAGGAGCTTGGAGTTTGGAGTTTGGAGTTAGGAATTTGGAGTTTGGAGTTAGGAGTTAGGAGTTTGGAGATAGGAGTTAAGAGTTAGGAGTTTGGAGTTTGGAGTTAGGAGTTTGGAGTTAGTAGTTTGGAGTTAGGAGTTTGGAGTTTGGAGTTTGGAGTTTGGAGTTTGGAGTTACGAGTTACGAGTTTGGAGTTTGGAGTTAGGAGTTTGGAGTTTGGAGTTAGGAGTTAGGAGTTAGGAGTTTGGAGGTTGGAGTTTGGAGTTTGGAGTTTGGAGATAGGAGTTTGGAGTTAGGAGTTTGGAGTTTGGAGTTAGGAGTTACGAGTTTGGAGTTTGGAGTTAGGAGTTTGGAGTTTGGAGTTAGGAGTTAGGAGTTTGGAGGTTGGAGTTAGGAGTTAGGAGTTTGGAGTTAGGAGTTAGGAGTTTGGAGTATGGAGTTTGGAGTTAGGAGCTTGGAGTTTGGAGTTTGGAGTTAGGAGTTAGGAGTTTGGACTTAGGAGTTTGGAGTTAGGAGTTTGGAGTTTGGAGTTAGGACTTTGGAGTTAAGAGTTAGGGGTTAAGAGTTAGGAGTTAGGAGTTAGGAGTTTGGAGTTAGGAGTTAGGAGCTTCGAGTTAGGAGTTAGGAGTTTGGAGTTAGGAGTTAGGAGTTAGGAGTTTGGAGTTTCGAGTTAGGAGTTAGGAGCTGGAGTTTGGAGTTAGGAGTTAAGAGTGAGGGGTTAAGAGTTAGGAGTTAGGAGTTTGGAGTTAGGAGTTAGGAGTTAGGAGTCTGGAGTTTGGAGTTTGGAGTTTGGAGTTAGGAGTTTCGAGTTAGGAGTTAGGAGATTGGAGTTAGGAGTTAGGAGTTCGGAGTTTGGAGTTTGGAGTTAGGAGTTTGGAGTTAGGAGTTAGGAGTTTGGAGTTAGGAGTTAGGAGTTAGGAGTTTGGAGTTTGGAGTTAGGAGTTAGGAGTTAGGAGTTTGGAGTTTGGAGTTAGGAGTTAGGAGTTTGGAGTTAGGAGTTAGGAGTTTGGAGTTTGGAGTTAGGAGTTAGGAGTTTGGAGTTTGGAGTTAGGAGTTAGGAGTTAGGAGTTTGGAGTTAGGAGTTAGGAGTTTGGAGTTTGGAGTTAGGAGTTAGTAGTTTGGAGTTAGGAGTTTGGAGGTTGGAGTTAGGAGTTAGGAGTTTGGAGTTAGGAGTTAGGAGTTTGGAGTTTGGAGTTTGGAGTTAGGAGCTTGGAGTTTGGAGTTTGGAGTTAGGAATTTGGAGTTTGGAGTTAGGAGTTAGGAGTTTGGAGATAGGAGTTAAGAGTTAGGAGTTTGGAGTTTGGAGTTAGGAGTTTGGAGTTAGTAGTTTGGAGTTAGGAGTTTGGAGTTTGGAGTTTGGAGTTAGGAGTTAGGAGCTTGGAGTTTGGAGATAGGAGTTTGGAGTTAGGAGTTTGGAGTTTGGAGTTTGGAGTTACGAGTTTGGAGTTTGGAGTTAGGAGTTTGGAGTTTGGAGTTAGGAGTTAGGAGTTAGGAGTTTGGAGGTTGGAGTTAGGAGTTTGGAGTTTGGAGTTTGGAGATAGGAGTTTGGAGTTAGGAGTTTGGAGTTTGGAGTTAGGAGTTACGAGTTTGGAGTTTGGAGTTAGGAGTTTGGAGTTTGGAGTTAGGAGTTAGGAGTTAGGAGTTTGGAGGTTGGAGTTAGGAGTTAGGAGTTTGGAGTTAGGAGTTAGGAGTTTGGAGTATGGAGTTTGGAGTTAGGAGCTTGGAGTTAGGAGTTTGGAGTTAGGAGTTTGGAGTTAGGAGTTGGAGTTCGGAGTTTGGAGTTTGGAGTTAGGAGTTTGGAGTTAGGAGTTTGGAGTTAGGAGTTGGAGTTCGGAGTTTGGAGTTTGGAGTTAGGAGTTTGGAGTTAGGAGTTAGGGGTTAAGAGTTAGGAGTTAGGAGTTAGGAGTTTGGAGTTAGGAGTTAGGAGATAGGAGTCTGGAGTTTGGAGTTTGGGGTTTGGAGTTAGGAGTTTGGAGTTAGGAGTTAGGAGTTAGGAGTTTGGAGTTTGGAGTTAGGAGTTAGGAGTTTGGAGTTAGCAGTTAGGAGTTAGGAGTTTGGAGTTTGGAGTTAGGAGTTAGCAGTTAGGAGTTTGGAGTTAGGAGTTAGGAGTTTGGAATTTGGAGTTAGGAGTTAGGAGTTAGGAGTTAGGAGTTTGGACTTTGGACTTTGGAGTTAGGAGTTAGGAGTTTGGAGTTAGGAGTTAGGAGTTAGGAGTTTGGAATTTGGAGTTAGGAGTTAGGAGTTAGGAGTTGGGAGTTAGGAGTTAGGAGTTTGGAATTTGGAGTTCGAAGTTAGGAGTTTGGAGTTAGGAGTTAGGAGTCTGGAGTTTGGAGTTAGGAGTTTCGAGTTAGGAGTTAGGAGTTTGGAGTTAGGAGTTAGGAGTTAGGAGTTTGGAGTTTGGAGTTAGGAGTTAGGAGTTAGGAGTTTGGAGTTTGGAGTTTGGAGTTAGGAGTTTGGTGTTAAGAATTAGAGGTTAAGAGTTAGGAGTTAAGAGTTTGGAGTTAGGAGTTAGGAGTTTGGAATTTGGAGTTAGGAGTTAGGAGTTAGGAGTTTGGAGTTAGGAGTTAGGAGTTTGGAATTTGGAGTTAGGAGTTAGGAGTTTGGAGTTAGGAGTTAGGAGTCTGGAGTTTGGAGTTTGGAGTTTGGAGTTAGGAGTTTCGAGTTAGGAGTTAGGAGTTTGTAGTTAGGAGTTAGGAGTTTGGAGTTAGGAGTTCGGAGTTAGGAGTTAGGAGTTTGGAGTTTAGAGTTAGGAGTTAGGAGTTTGGAGTTTGGAGTTTGGAGTTTGGAGTTAGGAGTTTGGAGTTAAGAGTTAGGGGTTAAGAGTTAGGAGTTAGGAGTTAGGAGTTAGGAGTTAGGAGTTTGGAGTTTCGAGTTAGGAGTTAGGAGCTTGAGTTTGGAGTGAGGAGTTTGGAGTTAGGAGTTAGGAGTTTGGAGTTAGGAGTTAGGAGTTAGGAGTCTGGAGTTTGGAGTTTGGAGTTTGGAGTTAGGAGTTTCGAGTTACGAGTTAGTAGTTTGGAGTTAGGAGCTAGGAGTTTGGAATTAGGAGTTTGGAGTTAGGAGTTAGGAGTTAGGAGTTTTGAGTTTGGAGTTAGGAGTTAGGAGTTTGGAGTTAGGAGTTAGTAGTTTGGAGTTTGGAGTTTGGAGTTAGGAGCTTGGAGTTTGGAGTTTGGAGTTAGGAGTTTGGAGTTTGGAGTTTGGAGTTAGTAGTTTGGAGTTAGGAGTTTGAAGTTAGGAGTTTGGAGTTTGGAGTTTGGAGTTAGGAGTTAGGAGTTTGGAGTTAGGAATTTGGAGTTTGGAGTTTGGAGTTAGGAGTTTGGAGTTTGGAGTTAGGAGTTAGGAGTTTGGAGTTCGGAGTTTGGAGTTAGGAGTTAGGAGTTTGGAGTTAGGAGTTAGGAGTTTGGAGTTTGGAGTTTGGAGTTATGAGCTTGGAGTTAGGAGTTTGGAGTTAGGAGTTTGGAGTTAGGAGTTGGAGTTTGGAGTTTGGAGTTAGGAGTTAGGAGTTTGGAGATAGGAGTTAAGAGTTAGGAGTTTGGAGTTAGGAGTTTGGAGTTTGGAGTTAGGAGTTAGGAGTTTGGAGTTAGGAGTTTGGAGTTTGGAGTTAGGAGTTTGGAGTTTGGAGTTAGGAGTTAGGAGTTTGGAGTTAGGAATTTGGAGTTTGGAGTTAGGAGTTAGGAGTTTGGAGATAGGAGTTAAGAGTTAGGAGTTTGGAGTTAGGAGTTTGGAGTTAGGAGTTTGGAGTTTGGAGTTAGGAGTTAGGAGTTTGGAGTTTGGAGTTAGGAGTTTGGAGTTAGGAGCTGGAGTTAGGCGTTTGGAGTTAGGAGTTTGGAGTTTGGAGTTAGGAGTTAGGAGTTAGGAGTTTGGAGGTTGGAGTTAGGAGTTAGGAGTTTGGAGTTAGGAGTTAGGAGTTAGGAGTTTGGAGTTTGGAGCTTGGAGTTAGGAGCTTGGAGTTAGGAGTTTGGAGTTAGGAGTATGGAGTTAGGAGTTGGAGTTAGGAGTTTGGAGTTTGGAGTTAGGAGTTTGGAGTTAGGAGTTAGGGATTAAGAGTTAGGAGTTAGGAGTTAGGAGTTTGGAGTTAGGAGTTAGGAGATAGGAGTCTGGAGTTTGGAGTTTGGGGTTTGGAGTTAGGAGTTTGGAGTTAGGAGTTAGGAGTTAGGAGTTTGGAGTTTGGAGTTAGGAGTTTGGAGTTAGCAGTTAGGAGTTAGGAGTTTGGAGTTTGGAGTTAGGAGTTAGCAGTTAGGAGTTTGGAGTTAGGAGTTAGGAGTTTGGAATTTGGAGTTAGGAGTTTAGGAGTTAGGAGTTAGGAGTTTGGACTTTGGACTTTGGAGTTAGGAGTTAGGAGTTTGGAGTTAGGAGTTAGGAGTTAGGAGTTTGGAATTTGGAGTTAGGAGTTAGGAGTTTGGAATTAGGAGTTAGGAGTCTGGAGTTTGGAGTTAGGAGTCTCGAGTTAGGAGTTAGGAGTTTGGAGTTTGGAGTTAGGAGTTAGGAGTTAGGAGTTTGGAGTTTGGAGTTAGGAGTTAGGAGTTAGGAGTTTGGAGTTTGGAGTTTGGAGTTTGGAGTTAGGAGTTTGGTGTTAAGAGTTAGAGGTTAAGAGTTAGGAGTTAGGAGTTTGGAGTTAGGAGTTAGGAGTTTGGAATTTGGAGTTAGGAGTTTGGAGTTAGGAGTTAGGAGTTTGGAATTTGGAGTTAGGAGTTAGGAGTTTGGAGTTAGGAGTTAGGAGTCTGGAGTTTGGAGTTTGGTGTTTGGAGTTAGGAGTTTCGAGTTAGGAGTTAGGAGTTTGTAGTTAGGAGTTAGGAGTTTGGAGTTAGGAGTTTGGAGTTAGGAGTTCGGAGTTAGGAGTTAGGAGTTTGGAGTTTGGAGTTAGGAGTTAGGAGTTTGGAGTTTGGAGTTTGGAGTTAGGAGTTTGGAGTTAAGAGTTAGGGGTTAAGAGTTAGGAGTTAGTAGTTAGGAGTTTGTAGTTAGGAGTTAGGAGCTTCGAGTTAGGAGTTAGGAGTTTGGAGTTAGGAGTTAGGAGTTAGGAGTTTGGAGTTTCGAGTTAGGAGTTAGGAGCTGGAGTTTGGAGTTAGGAGTTTGGAGTTAGGAGTTAGGAGTTTGGAGTTAGGAGTTAGGAGTTAGGAGTCTGGAGTTTGGAGTTTGGAGTTTGGAGTTAGGAGTTTCGAGTTACGAGTTAGTAGTTTGGAGTTAGGAGCTAGGAGTTCGGAATTAGGAGTTTGGAGTTAGGAGTTTGGAGTTAGGAGTTAGGAGTTTGGAGTTAGGAGTTAGGAGTTTGGAGTTTGGAGTTAGGAGCTTGGAGTTTGGAGTTTGGAGTTAGGAGTTTGGAGTTAGGAGTTAGGAGTTTGGAGATAGGAGTTAAGAGTTAGGAGTTTGGAGTTTGGAGTTAGTAGTTTGGAGTTAGGAGTTTGGAGTTAGGAGTTTGGAGTTAGGAGTTTGGAGTTTGGAGTTAGGAGTTTGGAGTTTGGAGTTAGGAGTTAGGAGTTTGGAGTTTGGAGTTAGGAGTTTGGAGTTAGGAGCTGGAGTTAGGAGTTTGGAGTTAGGAGTTTGGAGTTTGGAGTTAGGAGTTAGGAGTTAGGAGTTTGGAGGTTGGAGTTAGGAGTTAGGAGTTTGGAGTTAGGAGTTAGGAGTTAGGAGTTTGGAGTTTGGAGCTTGGAGTTAGGAGCTTGGAGTTAGGAGTTTGGAGTTAGGAGTATGGAGTTAGGAGTTGGAGTTAGGAGTTTGGAGTTTGGAGTTAGGAGTTAGGAGATAGGAGTCTGGAGTTTGGAGTTTGGGGTTTGGAGTTAGGAGTTTGGAGTTAGGAGTTAGGAGTTAGGAGTTTGGAGTTTGGAGTTAGGAGTTTGGAGTTAGCAGTTAGGAGTTAGGAGTTTGGAGTTTGGAGTTAGGAGTTAGCAGTTAGGAGTTTGGAGTTAGGAGTTAGGAGTTTGGAATTTGGAGTTAGGAGTTTAGGAGTTAGGAGTTAGGAGTTTGGACTTTGGACTTTGGAGTTAGGAGTTAGGAGTTTGGAGTTAGGAGTTAGGAGTTAGGAGTTTGGAATTTGGAGTTAGGAGTTAGGAGTTTGGAGTTAGGAGTTAGGAGTCTGGAGTTTGGAGTTAGGAGTCTCGAGTTAGGAGTTAGGAGTTTGGAGTTTGGAGTTAGGAGTTAGGAGTTAGGAGTTTGGAGTTTGGAGTTAGGAGTTAGGAGTTAGGAGTTTGGAGTTTGGAGTTTGGAGTTTGGAGTTAGGAGTTTGGTGTTAAGAGTTAGAGGTTAAGAGTTAGGAGTTAGGAGTTTGGAGTTAGGAGTTAGGAGTTTGGAATTTGGAGTTAGGAGTTAGGAGTTAGGAGTTTGGAGTTAGGAGTTAGGAGTTTGGAATTTGGAGTTAGGAGTTAGGAGTTTGGAGTTAGGAGTTAGGAGTCTGGAGTTTGGAGTTTGGAGTTTGGAGTTAGGAGTTTCGAGTTAGGAGTTAGGAGTTTGTAGTTAGGAGTTAGGAGTTTGGAGTTAGGAGTTTGGAGTTAGGAGTTCGGAGTTAGGAGTTAGGAGTTTGGAGTTTGGAGTTAGGAGTTAGGAGTTTGGAGTTTGGAGTTTGGAGTTAGGAGTTTGGAGTTAAGAGTTAGGGGTTAAGAGTTAGGAGTTAGTAGTTAGGAGTTTGTAGTTAGGAGTTAGGAGCTTCGAGTTAGGAGTTTGGAGTTAGGAGTTAGGAGTTAGGAGTTTGGAGTTTCGAGTTAGGAGTTAGGAGCTGGAGTTTGGAGTTAGGAGTTTGGAGTTAGGAGTTAGGAGTTTGGAGTTAGGAGTTAGGAGTTAGGAGTCTGGAGTTTGGAGTTTGGAGTTTGGAGTTAGGAGTTTCGAGTTACGAGTTAGTAGTTTGGAGTTAGGAGCTAGGAGTTTGGAATTAGGAGTTTGGAGTTAGGAGTTAGGAGTTAGGAGTTTGGAGTTTGGAGTTAGGAGTTAGGAGTTTGGAGTTTGGAGTTAGGAGTTTGGAGTTTGGAGTTAGGAGTTAGGAGTTTGGAGTTAGGAATTTGGAGTTTGGAGTTAGGAGTTAGGAGTTTGGAGATAGGAGTTAAGAGTTAGGAGTTTGGAGTTTGGAGTTAGGAGTTTGGAGTTAGGAGCTAGGAGTTTGGAATTAGGAGTTTGGAGTTAGGAGTTAGGAGTTTGGAGTTAGGAGTTTGGAGTTTGGAGTTAGGAGTTAGGAGTTTGGAGTTAGGAGTTTGGAGTTTGGAGTTAGGAGTTTGGAGTTTGGAGTTAGGAGTTAGGAGTTTGGAGTTAGGAATTTGGAGTTTGGAGTTAGGAGTTAGGAGTTTGGAGATAGGAGTTAAGAGTTAGGAGTTTGGAGTTTGGAGTTAGGAGTTTGGAGTTTGGAGTTTGGAGTTAGGAGTTAGGAGTTTGGAGTTTGGAGTTAGGAGTTTGGAGTTAGGAGCTGGAGTTAGGAGTTTGGAGTTAGGAGTTTGGAGTTTGGAGTTAGGAGTTAGGAGTTTGGAGGTTGGAGTTAGGAGTTTGGAGTTAGGAGTTAGGAGTTAGGAGTTTGGAGTTTGGAGCTTGGAGTTAGGAGCTTGGAGTTAGGAGTTTGGAGTTAGGAGTATGGAGTTAGGAGTTGGAGTTAGGAGTTTGGAGTTTGGAGTTAGGAGTTTGGAGTTAGGAGTTAGGGATTAAGAGTTAGGAGTTAGGAGTTAGGAGTTTGGAGTTAGGAGTTAGGAGATAGGAGTCTGGAGTTTGGAGTTTGGGGTTTGGAGTTAGGAGTTTGGAGTTAGGAGTTAGGAGTTTGGAGTTAGGAGTTTCGAGTTAGGAGTTAGGAGTTTGTAGTTAGGAGTTAGGAGTTTGGAGTTAGGAGTTTGGAGTTAGGAGTTCGGAGTTAGGAGTTAGGAGTTTGGAGTTTGGAGTTAGGAGTTAGGAGTTTGGAGTTTGGAGTTTGGAGTTAGGAGTTTGGAGTTAAGAGTTAGGGGTTAAGAGTTAGGAGTTAGTAGTTAGGAGTTTGTAGTTAGGAGTTAGGAGCTTCGAGTTAGGAGTTTGGAGTTAGGAGTTAGGAGTTAGGAGTTTGGAGTTTCGAGTTAGGAGTTAGGAGCTGGAGTTTGGAGTTAGGAGTTTGGAGTTAGGAGTTAGGAGTTTGGAGTTAGGAGTTAGGAGTTAGGAGTCTGGAGTTTGGAGTTTGGAGTTTGGAGTTAGGAGTTTCGAGTTACGAGTTAGTAGTTTGGAGTTAGGAGCTAGGAGTTTGGAATTAGGAGTTTGGAGTTAGGAGTTAGGAGTTAGGAGTTTGGAGTTTGGAGTTAGGAGTTAGGAGTTTGGAGTTTGGAGTTAGGAGTTTGGAGTTTGGAGTTAGGAGTTAGGAGTTTGGAGTTAGGAATTTGGAGTTTGGAGTTAGGAGTTAGGAGTTTGGAGATAGGAGTTAAGAGTTAGGAGTTTGGAGTTTGGAGTTAGGAGTTTGGAGTTAGGAGCTAGGAGTTTGGAATTAGGAGTTTGGAGTTAGGAGTTAGGAGTTTGGAGTTAGGAGTTTGGAGTTTGGAGTTAGGAGTTAGGAGTTTGGAGTTAGGAGTTTGGAGTTTGGAGTTAGGAGTTTGGAGTTTGGAGTTAGGAGTTAGGAGTTTGGAGTTAGGAATTTGGAGTTTGGAGTTAGGAGTTAGGAGTTTGGAGATAGGAGTTAAGAGTTAGGAGTTTGGAGTTTGGAGTTAGGAGTTTGGAGTTTGGAGTTTGGAGTTAGGAGTTAGGAGTTTGGAGTTTGGAGTTAGGAGTTTGGAGTTAGGAGCTGGAGTTAGGAGTTTGGAGTTAGGAGTTTGGAGTTTGGAGTTAGGAGTTAGGAGTTTGGAGGTTGGAGTTAGGAGTTTGGAGTTAGGAGTTAGGAGTTAGGAGTTTGGAGTTTGGAGCTTGGAGTTAGGAGCTTGGAGTTAGGAGTTTGGAGTTAGGAGTATGGAGTTAGGAGTTGGAGTTAGGAGTTTGGAGTTTGGAGTTAGGAGTTTGGAGTTAGGAGTTAGGGATTAAGAGTTAGGAGTTAGGAGTTAGGAGTTTGGAGTTAGGAGTTAGGAGATAGGAGTCTGGAGTTTGGAGTTTGGGGTTTGGAGTTAGGAGTTTGGAGTTAGGAGTTAGGAGTTAGGAGTTTGGAGTTTGGAGTTAGGAGTTTGGAGTTAGCAGTTAGGATTTAGGAGTTTGGAGCTTGGAGTTAGGAGTTAGCAGTTAGGAGTTTGGAGTTAGGAGTTAGGAGTTTGGAATTTGGAGTTAGGAGTTTAGGAGTTAGGAGTTAGGAGTTTGGACTTTGGACTTTGGAGTTAGGAGTTAGGAGTTAGGAGTTAGGAGTTAGGAGTTTGGAATTTGGAGTTAGGAGTTAGGAGGTTGGAATTAGGAGTTAGGAGTCTGGAGTTTGGAGTTAGGAGTCTCGAGTTAGGAGTTAGGAGTTTGGAGTTTGGAGTTAGGAGCTAGGAGTTAGGAGTTTGGAGTTTGGAGTTAGGAGTTAGGAGTTAGGAGTTTGGAGTTTGGAGTTTGGAGTTTGGAGTTAGGAGTTTGGTGTTAAGAGTTAGAGGTTAAGAGTTAGGAGTTAGGAGTTTGGAGTTAGGAGTTAGGAGTTTGGAATTTGGAGTTAGGAGTTAGGAGTTAGGAGTTTGGAGTTAGGAGTTAGGAGTTTGGAATTTGGAGTTAGGAGTTAGGAGTTTGGAGTTAGGAGTTAGGAGACTGGAGTTTGGAGTTTGGAGTTTGGAGTTAGGAGTTTCGAGTTAGGAGTTAGGAGTTTGTAGTTAGGAGTTAGGAGTTTGGAGTTAGGAGTTAGGAGTTAGGAGTTTGGAGTTTCGAGTTAGGAGTTAGGAGCTGGAGTTTGGAGTTAGGAGTTAAGAGTTAGGGGTTAAGAGTTAGGAGTTAGGAGTTTGGAGTTAGGAGTTAGGAGTTAGGAGTCTGGAGTTTGGAGGTTGGAGTTTGGAGTTAGGAGTTTCGAGTTAGGAGTTAGGAGTTTGGAGTTAGGAGTTAGGAGTTCGGAGTTTGGAGTTTGGAGTTAGGAGTTTGGAGTTAGGAGTTAGGAGTTTGGAGTTAGGAGTTAGGAGTTAGGAGTTTGGAGTTTGGAGTTAGGAGTTAGGAGTTAGGAGTTTGGAGTTTGGAGTTAGGAGTTAGGAGTTTGGAGTTAGGAGTTAGGAGTTAGGAGTTAGGAGTTTGGAGTTAGGAGTTAGGAGTTTGGAGTTTGGAGTTAGGAGTTAGTAGTTTGGAGTTAGGAGTTTGGAGGTTGGAGTTAGGAGTTAGGAGTTAGGAGTTAGGAGTTTGGAGTTTGGAGTTTGGAGTTAGGAGCTTGGAGTTTGGAGTTTGGAGTTAGGAATTTGGAGTTTGGAGTTAAGAGTTAGGAGTTTGGAGATAGGAGTTAAGAGTTAGGAGTTTGGAGTTTGGAGTTAGGAGTTTGGAGTTAGTAGTTTGGAGTTAGGAGTTTGGAGTTTGGAGTTTGGAGTTAGGAGTTAGGAGTTTGGAGTTTGGAGATAGGAGTTTGGAGTTAGGAGTTTGGAGTTTGGAGTTTGGAGTTACGAGTTTGGAGTTTGGAGTTAGGAGTTTGGAGTTTGGAGTTAGGAGTTAGGAGTTTGGAGGTTGGAGTTTGGAGTTTGGAGTTTGGAGATAGGAGTTTGGAGTTAGGAGTTTGGAGTTTGGAGTTAGGAGTTACGAGTTTGGAGTTAGGAGTTTGGAGTTTGGAGTTAGGAGTTAGGAGTTAGGAGTTTGGAGGTTGGAGTTAGGAGTTAGGAGTTTGGAGTTAGGAGTTAGGAGTTTGGAGTATGGAGTTTGGAGTTAGGAGCTTGGAGTTTGGAGTTTGGAGTTAGGAGTTAGGAGTTTGGACTTAGGAGTTCGGAGTTAGGAGTTAGGAGTTTGGAGTTTGGAGTTAGGAGTTTGGAGTTTGGAGTTTGGAGTTAGGACTTTGGAGTTAAGAGTTAGGGGTTAAGAGTTAGGAGTTAGGAGTTAGGAGTTTGGAGTTAGGAGTTAGGAGCTTCGAGTTAGGAGTTAGGAGTTTGGAGTTAGGAGTTAGGAGTTAGGAGTTTGGAGTTTCGAGTTAGGAGTTAGGAGCTGGAGTTTGGAGTTAGGAGTTAAGAGTGAGGGGTTAAGAGTTAGGAGTTAGGAGTTTGGAGTTAGGAGTTAGGAGTTAGGAGTCTGGAGTTTGGAGTTTGGAGTTTGGAGTTAGGAGTTTCGAGTTAGGAGTTAGGAGATTGGAGTTAGGAGTTAGGAGTTCGGAGTTTGGAGTTTGGAGTTAGGAGTTTGGAGTTAGGAGTTAGGAGTTTGGAGTTAGGAGTTAGGAGTTAGGAGTTTGGAGTTTGGTGTTAGGAGTTAGGAGTTAGGAGTTTGGAGTTTGGAGTTAGGAGTTAGGAGTTTGGAGTTAGGAGTTAGGAGTTTGGAGTTTGGAGTTAGGAGTTAGGAGTTTGGAGTTTGGAGTTAGGAGTTAGGAGTTAGGAGTTTGGAGTTAGGAGTTAGGAGTTTGGAGTTTGGAGTTAGGAGTTAGTAGTTTGGAGTTAGGAGTTTGGAGGTTGGAGTTAGGAGTTAGGAGTTTGGAGTTAGGAGTTAGGAGTTTGGAGTTTGGAGTTTGGAGTTAGGAGCTTGGAGTTTGGAGTTTGGAGTTAGGAATTTGGAGTTTGGAGTTAGGAGTTAGGAGTTTGGAGATAGGAGTTAAGAGTTAGGAGTTTGGAGTTTGGAGTTAGGAGTTAGGAGTTTGGAGTTAGGAGTTAGGAGTTTGGAGTTTGGAGTTAGGAGTTAGTAGTTTGGAGTTAGGAGTTTGGAGGTTGGAGTTAGGAGTTAGGAGTTTGGAGTTAGGAGTTAGGAGTTTGGAGTTTGGAGTTTGGAGTTAGGAGCTTGGAGTTTGGAGTTTGGAGTTAGGAATTTGGAGTTTGGAGTTAGGAGTTAGGAGTTTGGAGATAGGAGTTAAGAGTTAGGAGTTTGGAGTTTGGAGTTAGGAGTTTGGAGTTAGTAGTTTGGAGTTAGGAGTTTGGAGTTTGGAGTTTGGAGTTAGGAGTTAGGAGTTTGGAGTTTGGAGATAGGAGTTTGGAGTTAGGAGTTTGGAATTTGGAGTTAGGAGTTAGGAGTTAGGAGTTTGGAGTTAGGAGTTAGGAGTTTGGAATTTGGAGTTAGGGGTTAGGAGTTTGGAGTTAGGAGTTAGGAGTCTGGAGTTTGGAGTTTGGAGTTTGGAGTTAGGAGTTTCGAGTTAGGAGTTAGGAGTTTGTAGTTAGGAGTTAGGAGTTTGGAGTTAGGAGTTAGGAGTTTGGAGTTTCGAGTTAGGAGTTAGGAGCTGGAGTTTGGAGTTAGGAGTTAAGAGTTAGGGGTTAAGAGTTAGGAGTTAGGAGTTTGGAGTTAGGAGTTAGGAGTTAGGAGTCTGGAGTTTGGAGGTTGGAGTTTGGAGTTAGGAGTTTCGAGTTAGGAGTTAGGAGTTTGGAGTTAGGAGTTAGGAGTTCGGAGTTTGGAGTTTGGAGTTAGGAGTTTGGAGTTAGGAGTTAGGAGTTTGGAGTTAGGAGTTAGGAGTTAGGAGTTTGGAGTTTGGAGTTAGGAGTTAGGAGTTTGGAGTTTGGAGTTAGGAGTTAGGAGTTTGGAGTTAGGAGTTAGGAGTTAGGAGTTAGGAGTTTGGAGTTAGGAGTTAGGAGTTTGGAGTTTGGAGTTAGGAGTTAGTAGTTTGGAGTTAGGAGTTTGGAGGTTGGAGTTAGGAGTTAGGAGTTTGGAGTTAGGAGTTAGGAGTTTGGAGTTTGGAGTTTGGAGTTAGGAGCTTGGAGTTTGGAGTTTGGAGTTAGGAATTTGGAGTTTGGAGTTAGGAGTTAGGAGTTTGGAGATAGGAGTTAAGAGTTAGGAGTTTGGAGTTTGGAGTTAGGAGTTTGGAGTTAGTAGTTTGGAGTTAGGAGTTTGGAGTTTGGAGTTTGGAGTTAGGAGTTAGGAGTTTGGAGTTTGGAGATAGGAGTTTGGAGTTAGGAGTTTGGAGTTTGGAGTTTGGAGTTACGAGTTTGGAGTTTGGAGTTAGGAGTTTGGAGTTTGGAGTTAGGAGTTAGGAGTTTGGAGGTTGGAGTTTGGAGTTTGGAGTTTGGAGATAGGAGTTTGGAGTTAGGAGTTTGGAGTTTGGAGTTAGGAGTTACGAGTTTGGAGTTAGGAGTTTGGAGTTTGGAGTTAGGAGTTAGGAGTTAGGAGTTTGGAGGTTGGAGTTAGGAGTTAGGAGTTTGGAGTTAGGAGTTAGGAGTTTGGAGTATGGAGTTTGGAGTTAGGAGCTTGGAGTTTGGAGTTTGGAGTTAGGAGTTAGGAGTTTGGACTTAGGAGTTCGGAGTTAGGAGTTAGGAGTTTGGAGTTTGGAGTTAGGAGTTTGGAGTTTGGAGTTTGGAGTTAGGACTTTGG
This sequence comes from Somniosus microcephalus, assembly GCF_052327205.1. Lineage (NCBI taxonomy): Eukaryota > Metazoa > Chordata > Chondrichthyes > Squaliformes > Somniosidae > Somniosus > Somniosus microcephalus. Next base: position 68,303,664 of record NC_140996.1, on the reverse strand, counting down.
AGTTAAGAGTTAGGGGTTAAGAGTTAGGAGTTAGGAGTTAGGAGTTTGGAGTTAGGAGTTAGGAGCTTCGAGTTAGGAGTTAGGAGTTTGGAGTTAGGAGTTAGGAGTTAGGAGTTTGGAGTTTCGAGTTAGGAGTTAGGAGCTGGAGTTTGGAGTTAGGAGTTAAGAGTGAGGGGTTAAGAGTTAGGAGTTAGGAGTTTGGAGTTAGGAGTTAGGAGTTAGGAGTCTGGAGTTTGGAGTTTGGAGTTTGGAGTTAGGAGTTTCGAGTTAGGAGTTAGGAGATTGGAGTTAGGAGTTAGGAGTTCGGAGTTTGGAGTTTGGAGTTAGGAGTTTGGAGTTAGGAGTTAGGAGTTTGGAGTTAGGAGTTAGGAGTTAGGAGTTTGGAGTTTGGTGTTAGGAGTTAGGAGTTAGGAGTTTGGAGTTTGGAGTTAGGAGTTAGGAGTTTGGAGTTAGGAGTTAGGAGTTTGGAGTTTGGAGTTAGGAGTTAGGAGTTTGGAGTTTGGAGTTAGGAGTTAGGAGTTAGGAGTTTGGAGTTAGGAGTTAGGAGTTTGGAGTTTGGAGTTAGGAGTTAGTAGTTTGGAGTTAGGAGTTTGGAGGTTGGAGTTAGGAGTTAGGAGTTTGGAGTTAGGAGTTAGGAGTTTGGAGTTTGGAGTTTGGAGTTAGGAGCTTGGAGTTTGGAGTTTGGAGTTAGGAATTTGGAGTTTGGAGTTAGGAGTTAGGAGTTTGGAGATAGGAGTTAAGAGTTAGGAGTTTGGAGTTTGGAGTTAGGAGTTAGGAGTTTGGAGTTAGGAGTTAGGAGTTTGGAGTTTGGAGTTAGGAGTTAGTAGTTTGGAGTTAGGAGTTTGGAGGTTGGAGTTAGGAGTTAGGAGTTTGGAGTTAGGAGTTAGGAGTTTGGAGTTTGGAGTTTGGAGTTAGGAGCTTGGAGTTTGGAGTTTGGAGTTAGGAATTTGGAGTTTGGAGTTAGGAGTTAGGAGTTTGGAGATAGGAGTTAAGAGTTAGGAGTTTGGAGTTTGGAGTTAGGAGTTTGGAGTTAGTAGTTTGGAGTTAGGAGTTTGGAGTTTGGAGTTTGGAGTTAGGAGTTAGGAGTTTGGAGTTTGGAGATAGGAGTTTGGAGTTAGGAGTTTGGAGTTTGGAGTTTGGAGTTACGAGTTACGAGTTTGGAGTTTGGAGTTAGGAGTTTGGAGTTTGGAGTTAGGAGTTAGGAGTTAGGAGTTTGGAGGTTGGAGTTTGGAGTTTGGAGTTTGGAGATAGGAGTTTGGAGTTAGGAGTTTGGAGTTTGGAGTTAGGAGTTACGAGTTTGGAGTTTGGAGTTAGGAGTTTGGAGTTTGGAGTTAGGAGTTAGGAGTTAGGAGTTTGGAGGTTGGAGTTAGGAGTTAGGAGTTTGGAGTTAGGAGTTAGGAGTTTGGAGTATGGAGTTTGGAGTTAGGAGCTTGGAGTTTGGAGTTTGGAGTTAGGAGTTAGGAGTTTGGACTTAGGAGTTTGGAGTTAGGAGTTTGGAGTTTGGAGTTTGGAGTTAGGACTTTGGAGTTAAGAGTTAGGGGTTAAGAGTTAGGAGTTAGGAGTTAGGAGTTTGGAGTTAGGAGTTAGGAGCTTCGAGTTAGGAGTTAGGAGTTTGGAGTTAGGAGTTAGGAGTTAGGAGTTTGGAGTTTCGAGTTAGGAGTTAGGAGCTGGAGTTTGGAGTTAGGAGTTAAGAGTGAGGGGTTAAGAGTTAGGAGTTAGGAGTTTGGAGTTAGGAGTTAGGAGTTAGGAGTCTGGAGTTTGGAGTTTGGAGTTTGGAGTTAGGAGTTTCGAGTTAGGAGTTAGGAGATTGGAGTTAGGAGTTAGGAGTTCGGAGTTTGGAGTTTGGAGTTAGGAGTTTGGAGTTAGGAGTTAGGAGTTTGGAGTTAGGAGTTAGGAGTTAGGAGTTTGGAGTTTGGAGTTAGGAGTTAGGAGTTAGGAGTTTGGAGTTTGGAGTTAGGAGTTAGGAGTTTGGAGTTAGGAGTTAGGAGTTTGGAGTTTGGAGTTAGGAGTTAGGAGTTTGGAGTTTGGAGTTAGGAGTTAGGAGTTAGGAGTTTGGAGTTAGGAGTTAGGAGTTTGGAGTTTGGAGTTAGGAGTTAGTAGTTTGGAGTTAGGAGTTTGGAGGTTGGAGTTAGGAGTTAGGAGTTTGGAGTTAGGAGTTAGGAGTTTGGAGTTTGGAGTTTGGAGTTAGGAGCTTGGAGTTTGGAGTTTGGAGTTAGGAATTTGGAGTTTGGAGTTAGGAGTTAGGAGTTTGGAGATAGGAGTTAAGAGTTAGGAGTTTGGAGTTTGGAGTTAGGAGTTTGGAGTTAGTAGTTTGGAGTTAGGAGTTTGGAGTTTGGAGTTTGGAGTTAGGAGTTAGGAGCTTGGAGTTTGGAGATAGGAGTTTGGAGTTAGGAGTTTGGAGTTTGGAGTTTGGAGTTACGAGTTTGGAGTTTGGAGTTAGGAGTTTGGAGTTTGGAGTTAGGAGTTAGGAGTTAGGAGTTTGGAGGTTGGAGTTAGGAGTTTGGAGTTTGGAGTTTGGAGATAGGAGTTTGGAGTTAGGAGTTTGGAGTTTGGAGTTAGGAGTTACGAGTTTGGAGTTTGGAGTTAGGAGTTTGGAGTTTGGAGTTAGGAGTTAGGAGTTAGGAGTTTGGAGGTTGGAGTTAGGAGTTAGGAGTTTGGAGTTAGGAGTTAGGAGTTTGGAGTATGGAGTTTGGAGTTAGGAGCTTGGAGTTAGGAGTTTGGAGTTAGGAGTTTGGAGTTAGGAGTTGGAGTTCGGAGTTTGGAGTTTGGAGTTAGGAGTTTGGAGTTAGGAGTTAGGGGTTAAGAGTTAGGAGTTAGGAGTTAGGAGTTTGGAGTTAGGAGTTAGGAGATAGGAGTCTGGAGTTTGGAGTTTGGTGTTTGGAGTTAGGAGTTTGGAGTTAGGAGTTAGGAGTTTGGAGTTTGGAGTTAGGAGTTAGGAGTTTGGAGTTAGCAGTTAGGAGTTAGGAGTTTGGAGTTTGGAGTTAGGAGTTAGCAGTTAGGAGTTTGGAGTTAGGAGTTAGGAGTTTGGAATTTGGAGTTAGGAGTTAGGAGTTAGGAGTTAGGAGTTTGGACTTTGGACTTTGGAGTTAGGAGTTAGGAGTTTGGAGTTAGGAGTTAGGAGTTAGGAGTTTGGAATTTGGAGTTAGGAGTTAGGAGTTAGGAGTTGGGAGTTAGGAGTTAGGAGTTTGGAATTTGGAGTTCGAAGTTAGGAGTTTGGAGTTAGGAGTTAGGAGTCTGGAGTTTGGAGTTAGGAGTTTCGAGTTAGGAGTTAGGAGTTTGGAGTTAGGAGTTAGGAGTTAGGAGTTTGGAGTTTGGAGTTAGGAGTTAGGAGTTAGGAGTTTGGAGTTTGGAGTTTGGAGTTAGGAGTTTGGTGTTAAGAATTAGAGGTTAAGAGTTAGGAGTTAAGAGTTTGGAGTTAGGAGTTAGGAGTTTGGAATTTGGAGTTAGGAGTTAGGAGTTTGGAGTTAGGAGTTAGGAGTTTGGAATTTGGAGTTAGGAGTTAGGAGTTTGGAGTTAGGAGTTAGGAGTCTGGAGTTTGGAGTTTGGAGTTTGGAGTTAGGAGTTTCGAGTTAGGAGTTAGGAGTTTGTAGTTAGGAGTTAGGAGTTTGGAGTTAGGAGTTCGGAGTTAGGAGTTAGGAGTTTGGAGTTTAGAGTTAGGAGTTAGGAGTTTGGAGTTTGGAGTTTGGAGTTTGGAGTTAGGAGTTTGGAGTTAAGAGTTAGGGGTTAAGAGTTAGGAGTTAGGAGTTAGGAGTTAGGAGTTTGGAGTTTCGAGTTAGGAGTTAGGAGCTTGAGTTTGGAGTGAGGAGTTTGGAGTTAGGAGTTAGGAGTTTGGAGTTAGGAGTTAGGAGTTAGGAGTCTGGAGTTTGGAGTTTGGAGTTTGGAGTTAGGAGTTTCGAGTTACGAGTTAGTAGTTTGGAGTTAGGAGCTAGGAGTTTGGAATTAGGAGTTTGGAGTTAGGAGTTAGGAGTTAGGAGTTTTGAGTTTGGAGTTAGGAGTTAGGAGTTTGGAGTTAGGAGTTAGTAGTTTGGAGTTTGGAGTTTGGAGTTAGGAGCTTGGAGTTTGGAGTTTGGAGTTAGGAGTTTGGAGTTTGGAGTTTGGAGTTAGTAGTTTGGAGTTAGGAGTTTGAAGTTAGGAGTTTGGAGTTTGGAGTTTGGAGTTAGGAGTTAGGAGTTTGGAGTTAGGAATTTGGAGTTTGGAGTTTGGAGTTAGGAGTTTGGAGTTTGGAGTTAGGAGTTAGGAGTTTGGAGTTCGGAGTTTGGAGTTAGGAGTTAGGAGTTTGGAGTTAGGAGTTAGGAGTTTGGAGTTTGGAGTTTGGAGTTATGAGCTTGGAGTTAGGAGTTTGGAGTTAGGAGTTTGGAGTTAGGAGTTGGAGTTTGGAGTTTGGAGTTAGGAGTTAGGAGTTTGGAGATAGGAGTTAAGAGTTAGGAGTTTGGAGTTAGGAGTTTGGAGTTTGGAGTTAGGAGTTAGGAGTTTGGAGTTAGGAGTTTGGAGTTTGGAGTTAGGAGTTTGGAGTTTGGAGTTAGGAGTTAGGAGTTTGGAGTTAGGAATTTGGAGTTTGGAGTTAGGAGTTAGGAGTTTGGAGATAGGAGTTAAGAGTTAGGAGTTTGGAGTTAGGAGTTTGGAGTTAGGAGTTTGGAGTTTGGAGTTAGGAGTTTGGAGTTTGGAGTTAGGAGTTTGGAGTTAGGAGCTGGAGTTAGGCGTTTGGAGTTAGGAGTTTGGAGTTTGGAGTTAGGAGTTAGGAGTTAGGAGTTTGGAGGTTGGAGTTAGGAGTTAGGAGTTTGGAGTTAGGAGTTAGGAGTTAGGAGTTTGGAGTTTGGAGCTTGGAGTTAGGAGCTTGGAGTTAGGAGTTTGGAGTTAGGAGTATGGAGTTAGGAGTTGGAGTTAGGAGTTTGGAGTTTGGAGTTAGGAGTTTGGAGTTAGGAGTTAGGGATTAAGAGTTAGGAGTTAGGAGTTAGGAGTTTGGAGTTAGGAGTTAGGAGATAGGAGTCTGGAGTTTGGAGTTTGGGGTTTGGAGTTAGGAGTTTGGAGTTAGGAGTTAGGAGTTAGGAGTTTGGAGTTTGGAGTTAGGAGTTTGGAGTTAGCAGTTAGGAGTTAGGAGTTTGGAGTTTGGAGTTAGGAGTTAGCAGTTAGGAGTTTGGAGTTAGGAGTTAGGAGTTTGGAATTTGGAGTTAGGAGTTTAGGAGTTAGGAGTTAGGAGTTTGGACTTTGGACTTTGGAGTTAGGAGTTAGGAGTTTGGAGTTAGGAGTTAGGAGTTAGGAGTTTGGAATTTGGAGTTAGGAGTTAGGAGTTTGGAATTAGGAGTTAGGAGTCTGGAGTTTGGAGTTAGGAGTCTCGAGTTAGGAGTTAGGAGTTTGGAGTTTGGAGTTAGGAGTTAGGAGTTAGGAGTTTGGAGTTTGGAGTTAGGAGTTAGGAGTTAGGAGTTTGGAGTTTGGAGTTTGGAGTTTGGAGTTAGGAGTTTGGTGTTAAGAGTTAGAGGTTAAGAGTTAGGAGTTAGGAGTTTGGAGTTAGGAGTTAGGAGTTTGGAATTTGGAGTTAGGAGTTTGGAGTTAGGAGTTAGGAGTTTGGAATTTGGAGTTAGGAGTTAGGAGTTTGGAGTTAGGAGTTAGGAGTCTGGAGTTTGGAGTTTGGTGTTTGGAGTTAGGAGTTTCGAGTTAGGAGTTAGGAGTTTGTAGTTAGGAGTTAGGAGTTTGGAGTTAGGAGTTTGGAGTTAGGAGTTCGGAGTTAGGAGTTAGGAGTTTGGAGTTTGGAGTTAGGAGTTAGGAGTTTGGAGTTTGGAGTTTGGAGTTAGGAGTTTGGAGTTAAGAGTTAGGGGTTAAGAGTTAGGAGTTAGTAGTTAGGAGTTTGTAGTTAGGAGTTAGGAGCTTCGAGTTAGGAGTTAGGAGTTTGGAGTTAGGAGTTAGGAGTTAGGAGTTTGGAGTTTCGAGTTAGGAGTTAGGAGCTGGAGTTTGGAGTTAGGAGTTTGGAGTTAGGAGTTAGGAGTTTGGAGTTAGGAGTTAGGAGTTAGGAGTCTGGAGTTTGGAGTTTGGAGTTTGGAGTTAGGAGTTTCGAGTTACGAGTTAGTAGTTTGGAGTTAGGAGCTAGGAGTTCGGAATTAGGAGTTTGGAGTTAGGAGTTTGGAGTTAGGAGTTAGGAGTTTGGAGTTAGGAGTTAGGAGTTTGGAGTTTGGAGTTAGGAGCTTGGAGTTTGGAGTTTGGAGTTAGGAGTTTGGAGTTAGGAGTTAGGAGTTTGGAGATAGGAGTTAAGAGTTAGGAGTTTGGAGTTTGGAGTTAGTAGTTTGGAGTTAGGAGTTTGGAGTTAGGAGTTTGGAGTTAGGAGTTTGGAGTTAGGAGTTTGGAGTTTGGAGTTAGGAGTTTGGAGTTTGGAGTTAGGAGTTAGGAGTTTGGAGTTTGGAGTTAGGAGTTTGGAGTTAGGAGCTGGAGTTAGGAGTTTGGAGTTAGGAGTTTGGAGTTTGGAGTTAGGAGTTAGGAGTTAGGAGTTTGGAGGTTGGAGTTAGGAGTTAGGAGTTTGGAGTTAGGAGTTAGGAGTTAGGAGTTTGGAGTTTGGAGCTTGGAGTTAGGAGCTTGGAGTTAGGAGTTTGGAGTTAGGAGTATGGAGTTAGGAGTTGGAGTTAGGAGTTTGGAGTTTGGAGTTAGGAGTTAGGAGATAGGAGTCTGGAGTTTGGAGTTTGGGGTTTGGAGTTAGGAGTTTGGAGTTAGGAGTTAGGAGTTAGGAGTTTGGAGTTTGGAGTTAGGAGTTTGGAGTTAGCAGTTAGGAGTTAGGAGTTTGGAGTTTGGAGTTAGGAGTTAGCAGTTAGGAGTTTGGAGTTAGGAGTTTGGAATTTGGAGTTAGGAGTTTAGGAGTTAGGAGTTAGGAGTTTGGACTTTGGACTTTGGAGTTAGGAGTTAGGAGTTTGGAGTTAGGAGTTAGGAGTTAGGAGTTTGGAATTTGGAGTTAGGAGTTAGGAGTTTGGAGTTAGGAGTTAGGAGTCTGGAGTTTGGAGTTAGGAGTCTCGAGTTAGGAGTTAGGAGTTTGGAGTTTGGAGTTAGGAGTTAGGAGTTAGGAGTTTGGAGTTTGGAGTTAGGAGTTAGGAGTTAGGAGTTTGGAGTTTGGAGTTTGGAGTTTGGAGTTAGGAGTTTGGTGTTAAGAGTTAGAGGTTAAGAGTTAGGAGTTAGGAGTTTGGAGTTAGGAGTTAGGAGTTTGGAATTTGGAGTTAGGAGTTAGGAGTTAGGAGTTTGGAGTTAGGAGTTAGGAGTTTGGAATTTGGAGTTAGGAGTTAGGAGTTTGGAGTTAGGAGTTAGGAGTCTGGAGTTTGGAGTTTGGAGTTTGGAGTTAGGAGTTTCGAGTTAGGAGTTAGGAGTTTGTAGTTAGGAGTTAGGAGTTTGGAGTTAGGAGTTTGGAGTTAGGAGTTCGGAGTTAGGAGTTAGGAGTTTGGAGTTTGGAGTTAGGAGTTAGGAGTTTGGAGTTTGGAGTTTGGAGTTAGGAGTTTGGAGTTAAGAGTTAGGGGTTAAGAGTTAGGAGTTAGTAGTTAGGAGTTTGTAGTTAGGAGTTAGGAGCTTCGAGTTAGGAGTTTGGAGTTAGGAGTTAGGAGTTAGGAGTTTGGAGTTTCGAGTTAGGAGTTAGGAGCTGGAGTTTGGAGTTAGGAGTTTGGAGTTAGGAGTTAGGAGTTTGGAGTTAGGAGTTAGGAGTTAGGAGTCTGGAGTTTGGAGTTTGGAGTTTGGAGTTAGGAGTTTCGAGTTACGAGTTAGTTGTTTGGAGTTAGGAGCTAGGAGTTTGGAATTAGGAGTTTGGAGTTAGGAGTTAGGAGTTAGGAGTTTGGAGTTTGGAGTTAGGAGTTAGGAGTTTGGAGTTTGGAGTTAGGAGTTTGGAGTTTGGAGTTAGGAGTTAGGAGTTTGGAGTTAGGAATTTGGAGTTTGGAGTTAGGAGTTAGGAGTTTGGAGATAGGAGTTAAGAGTTAGGAGTTTGGAGTTTGGAGTTAGGAGTTTGGAGTTAGGAGCTAGGAGTTTGGAATTAGGAGTTTGGAGTTAGGAGTTAGGAGTTTGGAGTTAGGAGTTTGGAGTTTGGAGTTAGGAGTTAGGAGTTTGGAGTTAGGAGTTTGGAGTTTGGAGTTAGGAGTTTGGAGTTTGGAGTTAGGAGTTAGGAGTTTGGAGTTAGGAATTTGGAGTTTGGAGTTAGGAGTTAGGAGTTTGGAGATAGGAGTTAAGAGTTAGGAGTTTGGAGTTTGGAGTTAGGAGTTTGGAGTTTGGAGTTTGGAGTTAGGAGTTAGGAGTTTGGAGTTTGGAGTTAGGAGTTTGGAGTTAGGAGCTGGAGTTAGGAGTTTGGAGTTAGGAGTTTGGAGTTTGGAGTTAGGAGTTAGGAGTTTGGAGGTTGGAGTTAGGAGTTTGGAGTTAGGAGTTAGGAGTTAGGAGTTTGGAGTTTGGAGCTTGGAGTTAGGAGCTTGGAGTTAGGAGTTTGGAGTTAGGAGTATGGAGTTAGGAGTTGGAGTTAGGAGTTTGGAGTTTGGAGTTAGGAGTTTGGAGTTAGGAGTTAGGGATTAAGAGTTAGGAGTTAGGAGTTAGGAGTTTGGAGTTAGGAGTTAGGAGATAGGAGTCTGGAGTTTGGAGTTTGGGGTTTGGAGTTAGGAGTTTGGAGTTAGGAGTTAGGAGTTAGGAGTTTGGAGTTTGGAGTTAGGAGTTTGGAGTTAGCAGTTAGGATTTAGGAGTTTGGAGTTTGGAGTTAGGAGTTAGCAGTTAGGAGTTTGGAGTTAGGAGTTAGGAGTTTGGAATTTGGAGTTAGGAGTTTAGGAGTTAGGAGTTAGGAGTTTGGACTTTGGACTTTGGAGTTAGGAGTTAGGAGTTTGGAGTTAGGAGTTAGGAGTTAGGAGTTTGGAATTTGGAGTTAGGAGTTAGGAGGTTGGAATTAGGAGTTAGGAGTCTGGAGTTTGGAGTTAGGAGTCTCGAGTTAGGAGTTAGGAGTTTGGAGTTTGGAGTTAGGAGCTAGGAGTTAGGAGTTTGGAGTTTGGAGTTAGGAGTTAGGAGTTAGGAGTTTGGAGTTTGGAGTTTGGAGTTTGGAGTTAGGAGTTTGGTGTTAAGAGTTAGAGGTTAAGAGTTAGGAGTTAGGAGTTTGGAGTTAGGAGTTAGGAGTTTGGAATTTGGAGTTAGGAGTTAGGAGTTAGGAGTTTGGAGTTAGGAGTTAGGAGTTTGGAATTTGGAGTTAGGAGTTAGGAGTTTGGAGTTAGGAGTTAGGAGTCTGGAGTTTGGAGTTTGGAGTTTGGAGTTAGGAGTTTCGAGTTAGGAGTTAGGAGTTTGTAGTTAGGAGTTAGGAGTTTGGAGTTAGGAGTTTGGAGTTAGGAGTTCGGAGTTAGGAGTTAGGAGTTTGGAGTTTGGAGTTAGGAGTTAGGAGTTTGGAGTTTGGTGTTTGGAGTTAGGAGTTTGGAGTTAAGAGTTAGGGGTTAAGAGTTAGGAGTTAGTAGTTAGGAGTTTGTAGTTAGGAGTTAGGAGCTTCGAGTTAGGAGTTAGGAGTTTGGAGTTAGGAGTTAGGAGTTAGGAGTTTGGAGTTTCGAGTTAGGAGTTAGGAGCTGGAGTTTGGAGTTAGGAGTTTGGAGTTAGGAGTTAGGAGTTTGGAGTTAGGAGTTAGGAGTTAGGAGTCTGGAGTTTGGAGTTTGGAGTTTGGAGTTAGGAGTTTCGAGTTACGAGTTAGTAGTTTGGAGTTAGGAGCTAGGAGTTTGGAATTAGGAGTTTGGAGTTAGTAGTTTGGAGTTAGGAGTTTGGAGTTAGGAGTTTGGAGTTAGGAGTTTGGAGTTAGGAGTTTGGAGTTTGGAGTTAGGAGTTTGGAGTTTGGAGTTAGGAGTTAGGAGTTTGGAGTTTGGAGTTAGGAGTTTGGAGTTAGGAGCTGGAGTTAGGAGTTTGGAGTTAGGAGTTTGGAGTTTGGAGTTAGGAGTTAGGAGTTAGGAGTTTGGAGGTTGGAGTTAGGAGTTAGGAGTTTGGAGTTAGGAGTTAGGAGTTAGGAGTTTGGAGTTTGGAGCTTGGAGTTAGGAGCTTGGAGTTAGGAGTTTGGAGTTAGGAGTATGGAGTTAGGAGTTGGAGTTAGGAGTTTGGAGTTTGGAGTTAGGAGTTAGGAGATAGGAGTTTGGAGTTTGGGGTTTGGAGTTAGGAGTTTCGAGTTACGAGTTAGTAGTTTGGAGTTAGGAGCTAGGAGTTTGGAATTAGGAGTTTGGAGTTAGTAGTTTGGAGTTAGGAGTTTGGAGTTAGGAGTTTGGAGTTAGGAGTTTGGAGTTAGGAGTTTGGAGTTTGGAGTTAGGAGTTTGGAGTTTGGAGTTAGGAGTTAGGAGTTTGGAGTTTGGAGTTAGGAGTTTGGAGTTAGGAGCTGGAGTTAGGAGTTTGGAGTTAGGAGTTTGGAGTTTGGAGTTAGGAGTTAGGAGTTAGGAGTTTGGAGGTTGGAGTTAGGAGTTAGGAGTTTGGAGTTAGGAGTTAGGAGTTAGGAGTTTGGAGTTTGGAGCTTGGAGTTAGGAGCTTGGAGTTAGGAGTTTGGAGTTAGGAGTATGGAGTTAGGAGTTGGAGTTAGGAGTTTGGAGTTTGGAGTTAGGAGTTAGGAGATAGGAGTTTGGAGTTTGGGGTTTGGAGTTAGGAGTTTGGAGTTAGGAGTTAGGAGTTTGTAGTTAGGAGTTAGGAGTTTGGAGTTAGGAGTTTGGAGTTAGGAGTTCGGAGTTAGGAGTTAGGAGTTTGGAGTTTGGAGTTAGGAGTTAGGAGTTTGGAGTTTGGAGTTTGGAGTTAGGAGTTTGGAGTTAAGAGTTAGGGGTTAAGAGTTAGGAGTTAGTAGTTAGGAGTTTGTAGTTAGGAGTTAGGAGCTTCGAGTTAGGAGTTAGGAGTTTGGAGTTAGGAGTTAGGAGTTAGGAGTTTGGAGTTTCGAGTTAGGAGTTAGGAGCTGGAGTTTGGAGTTAGGAGTTTGGAGTTAGGAGTTAGGAGTTTGGAGTTAGGAGTTAGGAGTTAGGAGTCTGGAGTTTGGAGTTTGGAGTTTGGAGTTAGGAGTTTCGAGTTACGAGTTAGTAGTTTGGAGTTAGGAGCTAGGAGTTTGGAATTAGGAGTTTGGAGTTAGTAGTTTGGAGTTAGGAGTTTGGAGTTAGGAGTTTGGAGTTAGGAGTTTGGAGTTAGGAGTTTGGAGTTTGGAGTTAGGAGTTTGGAGTTTGGAGTTAGGAGTTAGGAGTTTGGAGTTTGGAGTTAGGAGTTTGGAGTTAGGAGCTGGAGTTAGGAGTTTGGAGTTAGGAGTTTGGAGTTTGGAGTTAGGAGTTAGGAGTTAGGAGTTTGGAGGTTGGAGTTAGGAGTTAGGAGTTTGGAGTTAGGAGTTAGGAGTTAGGAGTTTGGAGTTTGGAGCTTGGAGTTAGGAGCTTGGAGTTAGGAGTTTGGAGTTAGGAGTATGGAGTTAGGAGTTGGAGTTAGGAGTTTGGAGTTTGGAGTTAGGAGTTAGGAGATAGGAGTTTGGAGTTTGGGGTTTGGAGTTAGGAGTTTGGAGTTAGGAGTTAGGAGTTAGGAGTTTGGAGTTTGGAGTTAGGAGTTTGGAGTTAGCAGTTAGGAGTTAGGAGTTTGGAGTTTGGCGTTAGGAGTTAGCAGTTAGGAGTTTGGAGTTAGGAGTTAGGAGTTTGGAATTTGGAGATCGGAGTTTAGGAGTTAGGAGTTAGGAGTTTGGACTTTGGACTTTGGAGTTAGGAGTTAGGAGTTTGGAGTTAGGAGTTAGGAGTTAGGAGTTTGGAATTTGGAGTTAGGAGTTAGGAGTTTGGAGTTAGGAGTTAGGAGTCTGGAGTTTGGAGTTAGGAGTCTCGAGTTAGGAGTTAGGAGTTTGGAGTTTGGAGTTAGGAGTTAGGAGTTTGGAGTTTGGAGTTAGGAGTTAGGAGTTAGGAGTTTGGAGTTTGGAGTTTGGAGTTTGGAGTTAGGAGTTTGGTGTTAAGAGTTAGAGGTTAAGAGTTAGGAGTTAGGAGTTTGGAGTTAGGAGTTAGGAGTTTGGAATTTGGAGTTAGGAGTTAGGAGTTAGGAGTTTGGAGTTAGGAGTTAGGAGTTTGGAATTTGGAGTTAGGAGTTAGGAGTTTGGAGTTAGGAGTTAGGAGTCTGGAGTTTGGAGTTTGGAGTTTGGAGTTAGGAGTTTCGAGTTAGGAGTTAGGAGTTTGTAGTTAGGAGTTAGGAGTTTGGAGTTAGGAGTTTGGAGTTAGGAGTTCGGAGTTAGGAGTTAGGAGTTTGGAGTTTGGAGTTAGGAGTTAGGAGTTTGGAGTTTGGAGTTTGGAGTTAGGAGTTTGGAGTTAAGAGTTAGGGGTTAAGAGTTAGGAGTTAGTAGTTAGGAGTTTGTAGTTAGGAGTTAGGAGCTTCGAGTTAGGAGTTAGGAGTTTGGAGTTAGGAGTTAGGAGTTAGGAGTTTGGAGTTTCGAGTTAGGAGTTAGGAGCTGGAGTTTGGAGTTAGGAGTTTGGAGTTAGGAGTTAGGAGTTTGGAGTTAGGAGTTAGGAGTTAGGAGTCTGGAGTTTGGAGTTTGGAGTTTGGAGTTAGGAGTTTCGAGTTACGAGTTAGTAGTTTGGAGTTAGGAGCTAGGAGTTTGGAATTAAGAGTTTGGAGTTAGGAGTTAGGAGTTAGGAGTTTGGAGTTTGGAGTTAGGAGTTAGGAGTTTGGAGTTAGGAGTTAGGAGTTTGGAGTTTGGAGTTAGGAGCTTGGAGTTTGGAGTTTGGAGTTAGGAGTTTGGAGTTAGGAGTTAGGAGTTTGGAGATAGGAGTTAAGAGTTAGGAGTTTGGAGTTTGGAGTTAGTAGTTTGGAGTTAGGAGTTTGGAGTTAGGAGTTTGGAGTTAGGAGTTTGGAGTTTGGAGTTAGGAGTTAGGAGTTTGGAGTTAGGAGTTTGGAGTTTGGAGTTAGGAGTTAGGAGTTTGGAGTTCGGAGTTTGGAGGTGGGAGTTAGGAGATAGGAGTTTGGAGTTAGGAGTTAGGAGTTTGGAGTTTGGAGTTTGGAGTTAGGAGCTTGGAGTTAGGAGTTAGGAGTTTGGAGTTAGGAGTTGGAGTTTGGAGTTTGGAGTTAGGAGTTAGGAGTTTGGAGTTAGGAGTTAAGAGTTAGGAGTTTGGAGTTAGGAGTTTGGAGTTAGGAGTTAGGAGTTAGGAGTTTGGAGTTTGGAGTTTGGAGTTAGGAGTTAGGAGTTAGGAGTCTGGAGTTTGGAGTTTGGAGTTAGGAGTTAGGAGTTTGGAGTTAGGAGTTAGGAGTTTGGAGTTAGCAGTTAGGAGTTAGGAGTTTGGACTTTGGAGTTAGGAGTTAGCAGTTTGGAATTTGGAGTTAGGAGTTAGGAGTTTAGGAGTTAGGAGTTAGGAGTTTGGACTTTGGACTTTGGAGTTAGGAGTTAGGAGTTTGGAGTTAGGAGTTTGGAGTTAGGAGTTTGGAGTTAGGAGTTTGGTGTTAAGAGTTAGAGGTTAAGAGTTAGGAGTTAGGAGTTTGGAGTTAGGAGTTAGGAGTTTGGAATTTGGAGTTAGGAGTTAGGAGTTAGGAGTTTGGAGTTAGGAGTTAGGAGTTTGGAATTTGGAGTTAGGAGTTAGGAGTTTGGAGTTAGGAGTTAGGAGTCTGGAGTTTGGAGTTTGGAGTTTGGAGTTAGGAGTTTCGAGTTAGGAGTTAGGAGTTTGTAGTTAGGAGTTAGGAGTTTGGAGTTAGGAGTTTGGAGTTAGGAGTTCGGAGTTAGGAGTTAGGAGTTTGGAGTTTGGAGTTAGGAGTTAGGAGTTTGGAGTTTGGAGTTTGGAGTTAGGAGTTTGGAGTTAAGAGTTAGGGGTTAAGAGTTAGGAGTTAGTAGTTAGGAGTTTGTAGTTAGGAGTTAGGAGCTTCGAGTTAGGAGTTAGGAGTTTGGAGTTAGGAGTTAGGAGTTAGGAGTTTGGAGTTTCGAGTTAGGAGTTAGGAGCTGGAGTTTGGAGTTAGGAGTTTGGAGTTAGGAGTTAGGAGTTTGGAGTTAGGAGTTAGGAGTTAGGAGTCTGGAGTTTGGAGTTTGGAGTTTGGAGTTAGGAGTTTCGAGTTACGAGTTAGTAGTTTGGAGTTAGGAGCTAGGAGTTTGGAGTTAGTAGTTTGGAGTTAGGAGTTTGGAGTTAGGAGTTTGGAGTTAGGAGTTTGGAGTTAGGAGTTTGGAGTTTGGAGTTAGGAGTTTGGAGTTTGGAGTTAGGAGTTAGGAGTTTGGAGTTTGGAGTTAGGAGTTTGGAGTTAGGAGCTGGAGTTAGGAGTTTGGAGTTTGGAGTTTGGAGTTAGGAGTTAGGAGTTAGGAGTTTGGAGGTTGGAGTTAGGAGTTAGGAGTTTGGAGTTAGGAGTTAGGAGTTAGGAGTTTGGAGTTTGGAGCTTGGAGTTAGGAGCTTGGAGTTAGGAGTTTGGAGTTAGGAGTATGGAGTTAGAAGTTGGAGTTAGGAGTTTGGAGTTTGGAGTTAGGAGTTAGGAGATAGGAGTCTGGAGTTTGGAGTTTGGGGTTTGGAGTTAGGAGTTTGGAGTTAGGAGTTAGGAGTTAGGAGTTTGGAGTTTGGAGTTAGGAGTTTGGAGTTAGCAGTTAGGAGTTAGGAGTTTGGAGTTTGGAGTTAGGAGTTAGCAGTTAGGAGTTTGGAGTTAGGAGTTAGGAGTTTGGAATTTGGAGTTAGGAGTTTAGGAGTTAGGAGTTAGGAGTTTGGACTTTGGACTTTGGAGTTAGGAGTTAGGAGTTTGGAGTTAGGAGTTAGGAGTTAGCAGTTTGGAATTTGGAGTTAGGAGTTAGGAGTTTGGAGTTAGGAGTTAGGAGTCTGGAGTTTGGAGTTAGGAGTCTCGAGTTAGGAGTTAGGAGTTTGGAGTTTGGAGTTAGGAGTTAGGAGTTAGGAGTTTGGAGTTTGGAGTTAGGAGTTAGGAGTTAGGAGTTTGGAGTTTGGAGTTTGGAGTTTGGAGTTAGGAGTTTGGTGTTAAGAGTTAGAGGTTAAGAGTTAGGAGTTAGGAGTTTGGAGTTAGGAGTTAGGAGTTTGGAATTTGGAGTTAGGAGTTAGGAGTTAGGAGTTTGGAGTTAGGAGTTAGGAGTTTGGAATTTGGAGTTAGGAGTTAGGAGTTTGGAGTTAGGAGTTAGGAGTCTGGAGTTTGGAGTTTGGAGTTTGGAGTTAGGAGTTTCGAGTTAGGAGTTAGGAGTTTGTAGTTAGGAGTTAGGAGTTTGGAGTTAGGAGTTTGGAGTTAGGAGTTCGGAGTTAGGAGTTAGGAGTTTGGAGTTTGGAGTTAGGAGTTAGGAGTTTGGAGTTTGGAGTTTGGAGTTAGGAGTTTGGAGTTAAGAGTTAGGGGTTAAGAGTTAGGAGTTAGTAGTTAGGAGTTTGTAGTTAGGAGTTAGGAGCTTCGAGTTAGGAGTTAGGAGTTTGGAGTTAGGAGTTAGGAGTTAGGAGTTTGGAGTTTCGAGTTAGGAGTTAGGAGCTGGAGTTTGGAGTTAGGAGTTTGGAGTTAGGAGTTAGGAGTTTGGAGTTAGGAGTTAGGAGTTAGGAGTCTGGAGTTTGGAGTTTGGAGTTTGGAGTTAGGAGTTTCGAGTTACGAGTTAGTAGTTTGGAGTTAGGAGCTAGGAGTTTGGAATTAAGAGTTTGGAGTTAGGAGTTAGGAGTTAGGAGTTTGGAGTTTGGAGTTAGGAGTTAGGAGTTTGGAGTTAGGAGTTAGGAGTTTGGAGTTTGGAGTTAGGAGCTTGGAGTTTGGAGTTTGGAGTTAGGAGTTTGGAGTTAGGAGTTAGGAGTTTGGAGATAGGAGTTAAGAGTTAGGAGTTTGGAGTTTGGAGTTAGTAGTTTGGAGTTAGGAGTTTGGAGTTAGGAGTTTGGAGTTTGGAGTTAGGAGTTAGGAGTTTGGAGTTAGGAGTTTGGAGTCTGGAGTTAGGAGTTAGGAGTTTGGAGTTCGGAGTTTGGAGGTGGGAGTTAGGAGATAGGAGTTTGGAGTTAGGAGTTAGGAGTTTGGAGTTTGGAGTTTGGAGTTAGGAGCTTGGAGTTAGGAGTTAGGAGTTTGGAGTTAGGAGTTGGAGTTTGGAGTTTGGAGTTAGGAGTTAGGAGTTTGGAGTTAGGAGTTAAGAGTTAGGAGTTTGGAGTTAGGAGTTTGGAGTTAGGAGTTAGGAGTTAGGAGTTTGGAGTTAGGAGTTAGGAGTTAGGAGTCTGGAGTTTGGAGTTTGGAGTTAGGAGTTAGGAGTTAGGAGTCTGGAGTTTGGAGTTTGGAGTTAGGAGTTAGGAGTTTGGAGTTAGGAGTTAGGAGTTTGGAGTTAGCAGTTAGGAGTTAGGAGTTTGGACTTTGGAGTTAGGAGTTAGCAGTTTGGAATTTGGAGTTAGGAGTTAGGAGTTTAGGAGTTAGGAGTTAGGAGTTTGGACTTTGGACTTTGGAGTTAGGAGTTAGGAGTTTGGAGTTAGGAGTTAGGAGTTAGGAGTTTGGAATTTGGAGTTAGGAGTTAGGAGTTAGGAGTTTGGAGTTAGGAGTTAGGAGTTTGGAATTTGGAGTTAGGAGTTAGGAGTTTGGAGTTAGGAGTTAGGAGTCTGGAGTTTGGAGTTAGGAGTTTCGAGTTAGGAGTTAGGAGTTTGGAGTTTGGAGTTAGGAGTTAGGAGTTTGGAGTTAGCAGTTAGGAGTTAGGAGTTTGGACTTTGGAGTTAGGAGTTAGCAGTTTGGAATTTGGAGTTAGGAGTTAGGAGTTTAGGAGTTAGGAGTTAGGAATTTGGACTTTGGACTTTGGAGTTAGGAGTTAGGAGTTTGGAGTTAGGAGTTAGGATTTAGGAGTTTGGAATTTGGAGTTAGGAGTTAGGAGTTAGGAGTTTGGAGTTAGGAGTTAGGAGTTTGGAATTTGGAGTTAGGAGTTAGGAGTTTGGAGTTAGGAGTTAGGAGTCTGGAGTTTGGAGTTAGGAGTTTCGAGTTAGGAGTTAGGAGTTTGGAGTTTGGAGTTAGGAGTTAGGAGTTAGGAGTTTGGAGTTAGGAGTTAGGAGTTTGGAGTTTGGAGTTTGGAGTTTGGAGTTAGGAGTTTGGTGTTAAGAGTTAGGGGTTAAGAGTTAGGAGTTAGGAGTTTGGAGTTAGGAGTTAGGAGTTAGGAGTTTGGAATTTGGAGTTAGGAGTTAGGAGTTAGGAGTTTGGAGTTAGGAGTTAGGAGTTTGGAATTTGGAGTTAGGAGTTAGGAGTTTGGAGTTAGGAGTTAGGAGTCTGGAGTTTGGAGTTTGGAGTTAGGAGTTAGGAGTTTGGTGTTAGGAGTTAGGAGTTCGGAGTTAGGAGTTAGGAGTTTGGAGTTTGGAGTTAGGAGTTAGGAGTTTGGAGTTTGGAGTTTGGAGTTTGGAGTTAGGAGTTTGGAGTTAAGAGTTAGGGGTTAAGAGTTAGGAGTTAGGAGTTTGGAGTTAGGAGTTAGGAGCTTCGAGTTAGGAGTTAGGAGTTTGGAGTTAGGAGTTAGGAGTTAGGAGTTTGGAGTTTCGAGTTAGGAGTTAGGAGCTGGAGTTTGGAGTTAGGAGTTAAGAGCTAGGGGTTAAGAGTTAGGAGTTAGGAGTTAGGAGTTAGGAGTTTGGAGTTAGGAGTTAGGAGTTAGGAGTCTGGAGTTTGGAGTTTGGAGTTAGGAGTTAGGAGTTAGGAGTTTGGAGGTTGGAGTTAGGAGTTAGGAGTTTGGAGTTTGGAGTTTGGAGTTAGGAGCTTGGAGTTTGGAGTTTGGAGTTAGGAGATTGGAGTTTGGAGTTAGGAGTTAGGAGTTTGGAGTTAGGAGTTAGGAGTTTGGAGTTTGGAGTTTGGAGTTAGGAGCTAGGAGCTAGGAGTTTGGAGTTTGGAGGTTGGAGTTAGGAGTTAGGAGTTTGGAGTTTGGAGTTTGGAGTTAGGAGCTTGGAGTTTGGAGTTTGGAGTTAGGAGCTTGGAGTTTGGAGTTTGGAGTTAGGAGATTGGAGTTTGGAGTTAGGAGTTAGGAGTTTGGAGTTAGGAGTTAGGAGTTAGGAGTTTGGAGTTTGGAGTTTGTTGTTAGGAGCTAGGAGCTAGGAGTTTGGAGTTAGGAGTTTGGAGTTAGGAGTTAGGAGTTTGGAGTTTGGAGTTTGGAGTTAGGAGTTAGGAGTTTGGAGTTTGGAGTTAGGAGTTAGGAGTTAGGAGTTAGGAGTTAGGAGTTTGGAGTTTGGAGTTAGGAGTTAGGAGTTTGGAGTTAGGAGTTAGGAGTTTGGAGTTTGGAGTTTGGAGTTAGGAGCTTGGAGTTTGGAGTTTGGAGTTAGGAGTTTGGAGTTAGGAGTTAGGAGTTTGGAGATAGGAGTTAAGAGTTAGGAGTTTGTAGTTAGGAGTTTGGAGTTAGTAGTTTGGAGTTAGGAGTTTGGAGTTTGGAGTTAGGAGTTAGAAGTTAGGAGTTTGGAGTTTGGAGTTAGGAGTTTGGAGTTAGGAGTTTGGAGTTTGGAGTTAGGAGTTACGAGTTTGGAGTTTGGAGTTAGGAGTTTGGAGATAGGAGTTAGGCGTTTGGACTTCGGAGTTTGGAGGCTGGAGTTAGGAGTTGGAGTTTGGAGTTTGGAGTTAGGAGTTAGGAGTTTGGAGTTAGGAGTTAAGAGTTAGGAGTTTGGAGTTAGGAGTTTGGAGTTATTAGTTTGGAGTTTGGAGTTAGGAGTTAGGAGTTAGGAGTTAGGAGTTTGGTGTTTGGAGTTTGGAGTTAGGAGTTTGGAGTTAGGAGTTAGGAGTTTGGAGTTAGGAGTTAGGAGTTAGGAGTCTGGAGTTTGGAGTTTGGGGTTTGGAGTTAGGAGTTTGGAGTTAGGAGTTAGGAGTTCGGAGTTTGGAGTTAGCAGTTAGGAGTTAGGAGTTTGGAGTTTGGAGTTAGCAGTTAGGAGTTTGGAGTTAGGAGTTAGGAGTTTGGAATTTGGAGTTAGGAGTTAGGAGTTTAGGAGTTAGGAGTTAGGAGTTTGGACTTTGGACTTTGGAGTTAGGAGTTAGGAGTTTGGACTTAGGAGTTAGGAGTTAGGAGTTTGGAATTTGGAGTTAGGAATTAGGAGTTAGGAGTTTGGAGTTAGGAGTTAGGAGTTTGGAATTTGGAGTTAGGAGTTAGGAGTTTGGAGTTAGGAGTTAGGAGTCTGGAGTTTGGAGTTTGGAGTTAGGAGTTTGGAGTTAGGAGTTAGGAGTTCGGAGTTAGGAGTTTGGAGTTTGGAGTTTGGAATTAGGAGTTTGGTGTTAAGAGTTAGGGGTTAAGAGTTAGGAGTTAGGAGTTTGGAGTTAGGAGTTAGGAGTTTGGAATTTGGAGTTAGGAGTTAGTTGTTAGGAGTTTGGAGTTAGGAGTTAGGAGTTTGGAATTCGGAGTTAGGAGTTAGGAGTTTGGAGTTAGGAGTTAGGAGTCTGGAGTTTGGCGTTTGGAGTTTGGAGTTAGGAGTTTGGAGTTAGGAGTTAGGAGTTTGGAGTTAGGAGTTAGGAGTTTGGAGTTTGGAGGTAGGAGTTCGGAGTTAGGAGTTAGGAGTTTGGAGTTTGGAGTTAGGAGTTAGGAGCTGGAGTTTCGAGTTAGGAGTTAGGAGTTTGGAATTTGGAGTTAGGAGTTAGGAGTTTGGAGTTAGGAGTTAGGAGTCTGGAGTTTGGAGTTAGGAGTTTCGGGTTAGGAGTTAGGAGTTTGGAGTTAGGAGTTAGGAGTTAGGAGTTAGGAGTTTGGAGTTAGGAGTTTGGAGTTTGGAGTTTGGAGTTAGGAGTTTGGTGTTAAGAGTTAGGGGTTAAGAGTTAGGAGTTAGGAGTTTGGAGTTAGGAGTTAGGAGTTTGGAATTTGGAGTTAGGAGTTAGGAGTTTGGAATTTGGAGTTAGGAGTTAGGAGTTTGGAGTTAGGAGTTAGGAGTCTGGAGTTTGGAGTTTGGAGTTTGGAGTTAGGAGTTTGGAGTTAGGAGTTAGGAGTTTGGAGTTAGGAGTTCGGAGTTAGGAGTTAGGAGTTTGGAGTTTGGAGTTAGGAGTTAGGAGTTTGGAGTTTTGAGTTAGGAGCTAGGAGCTCGGAGTTTGGAGTTAGGAGTTTGGAGTTAGGAGTTAGGAGTTAGGAGTTTGGAGTTTGGAGTTAGGAGTTAGTAGTTTGGAGTTAGGAGTTTGGAGGTTGGAGTTAGGAGTTAGGAGTTTGGAGTTAGGAGTTTGGAGTTTGGAGTTTGGAATTAGGAGCTTGGAGTTTGGAGTTTGGAGTTAGTAGTTTGGAGTTTGGAGTTAGGAGTTAGGAGTTTGGAGATAGGAGTTAGGAGTTAGGAGTTTGGAGTTAGGAGTTAGGAGTCTGGAGTTTGGAGTTTGGAGTTTGGAGTTAGGAGTTTGGAGTTAGGAGTTAGGAGTTTGGAGTTAGGAGTTCGGAGTTAGGAGTTAGGAGTTTGGAGTTTGGAGTTAGGAGTTAGGAGTTTGGAGTTTGGAGTTTGGAGTTTGGAGTTAGGAGTTTGGAGTTAAGAGTTAGGGGTTAAGAGTTAGGAGTTAGGAGTTAGGAGTTTGGAGTTTCGAGTTAGGAGTTAGGAGCTGGAGTTTGGAGTTAGGAGTTAAGAGTTAGGGGTTAAGAGTTAGGCGTTAGGAGTTAGGAGTTTCGAGTTACGAGTTAGTAGTTTGGAGTTAGGAGTTAGGAGTTTGGAGTTTGGAGTTTTGAGTTAGGAGCTAGGAGCTCGGAGTTTGGAGTTAGGAGTTTGGAGTTAGGAGTTAGGAGTTAGGAGTTTGGAGTTTGGAGTTAGGAGTTAGTAGTTTGGAGTTAGGAGTTTGGAGGTTGGAGTTAGGAGTTAGGAGTTTGGAGTTAGGAGTTTGGAGTTTGGAATTAGGAGCTTGGAGTTTGGAGTTTGGAGTTAGTAGTTTGGAGTTTGGAGTTAGGAGTTAGGAGTTTGGAGATAGGAGTTAAGAGTTAGGAGTTTGGAGTTTGGAGTTAGGAGTTTGGAGTTAGTAGTTTGGAGTTAGGAGTTTGGAGTTAGGAGTTTGGAGTTTGGTGTTTGGAGTTAGGAGTTAGGAGTTAGGAGTTTGGAGTTTGGAGTTTGGAGGTTGGAGTTAGAAGTTAGGAGTTTGGAGTTAGGAGTTTGGAGTTTGGAGTTTGGAGTTAGGAGCTTGGAGTTAGGAGTTTGGAGTTAGGAGTTTGGAGTTAGGAGTTGGAGTTTGGAGTTAGGAGTTAGGAGTTTGGAGTTAGGAGTTAAGAGTTAGGAGTTTGGAGTTAGGAGTTTGGAGTTTGGAGTTTGGAGTTAGGAGTTAGGAGTTTGGAGTTAGGAGTTAGGAGTTAGGAGTTTGGAGTTAGGAGTTTGGAGTTTGGAGTTTGGAGTTAGGAGTTAGGAGTTTGGAGTTAGCAGTTAGGAGTTAGGAGTTTGGACTTTGTAGTTAGGAGTTAGCAGTTTGGAATTTGGAGTTAGGAGTTAGGAGTTTAGGAGTTAGGAGTTAGGAGTTTGGACTTTGGACTTTGGAGTTAGGAGTTAGGAGTTTGGAGTTAGGAGTTAGGAGTTAGGAGTTTGGAATTTGGAGTTAGGAGTTAGGAGTTAGGAGTTTGGAGTTAGGAGTTGGAGTTTGGAATTTGGAGTTAGGAGTTAGGAGTTTGGAGTTAGGAGTTAGGAGTCTGGAGTTTGGAGTTAGGAGTTTCGAGTTAGGAGTTAGGAGTTTGGAGTTTGGTGTTAGGAGTTAGGAATTAGGAGTTTGGAGTTTGGAGTTAGGAGTTTGGAGTTTGGAGTTTGGAGTTAGGAGTTTGGTGTTAAGAGTTAGGGGTTAAGAGTTAGGAGTTAGGAGTTTGGAGTTAGGAGTTAGGAGTTTGGAATTTGGAGTTAGGAGTTAGGAGTTAGGAGTTTGGAGTTAGGAGTTAGGAGTTTGGAATTTGGAGTTAGGAGTTAGGAGTTTGGAGTTAGGAGTTAGGAGTTGGAGTTTGGAGTTAGGAGTTTGGAGTTAGGAGTTAGGAGTTTGGAGTTCGGAGTTAGGAGTTAGGAGTTTGGAGTTTGGAGTTGGGAGTTTGGAGTTTGGAGTTTGGAGTTTGGAGTTAGGAGTTTGGAGTTAAGAGTTAGGGTTTAAGAGTTATGAGTTAGGAGTTTGGAGTTAGGAGTTAGGAGCTTCGAGTTAGGAGGTAGGAGTTTGGAGTTAGGAGTTTGGAGTTAGGAGTTAGGAGCTTCGAGTTAGGAGTTAGGAGTTTGGAGTTAGGAGTTAGGAGTTAGGAGTTTGGAATTTGGAGTTAGGAGTTAGGAGTTTGGAGTTAGGAGTTAGGAGTCTGGAGTTAGGAGTTAGGAGTTTGGAGTTAGGAGTTAGGAGTTTGGAGTTAGGAGTTAGGAGTTTGGAGTTAGGAGTTAGGAGTTTGGAATTTGGAGTTAGGAGTTAGTTGTTAGGAGTTTGGAGTTAGGAGTTAGGAGTTTGGAATTCGGAGTTAGGAGTTAGGAGTTTGGAGTTAGGAGTTAGGAGTCTGGAGTTTGGCGTTTGGAGTTTGGAGTTAGGAGTTTGGAGTTAGGAGTTAGGAGTTTGGAGTTAGGAGTTAGGAGTTTGGAGTTTGGAGGTAGGAGTTCGGAGTTAGGAGTTAGGAGTTTGGAGTTTGGAGTTAGGAGTTAGGAGCTGGAGTTTCGAGTTAGGAGTTAGGAGTTTGGAATTTGGAGTTAGGAGTTAGGAGTTTGGAGTTAGGAGTTAGGAGTCTGGAGTTTGGAGTTAGGAGTTTCGGGTTAGGAGTTAGGAGTTTGGAGTTTGGAGTTAGGAGTTAGGAGTTAGGAGTTAGGAGTTTGGAGTTAGGAGTTTGGAGTTTGGAGTTTGGAGTTAGGAGTTTGGTGTTAAGAGTTAGGGGTTAAGAGTTAGGAGTTAGGAGTTTGGAGTTAGGAGTTAGGAGTTTGGAATTTGGAGTTAGGAGTTAGGAGTTTGGAATTTGGAGTTAGGAGTTAGGAGTTTGGAGTTAGGAGTTAGGAGTCTGGAGTTTGGAGTTTGGAGTTTGGAGTTAGGAGTTTGGAGTTAGGAGTTAGGAGTTTGGAGTTAGGAGTTCGGAGTTAGGAGTTAGGAGTTTGGAGTTTGGAGTTAGGAGTTAGGAGTTTGGAGTTTGGAGTTTGGAGTTTGGAGTTAGGAGTTTGGAGTTAAGAGTTAGGGGTTAAGAGTTAGGAGTTAGGAGTTAGGAGTTTGGAGTTTCGAGTTAGGAGTTAGGAGCTGGAGTTTGGAGTTAGGAGTTAAGAGTTAGGGGTTAAGAGTTAGGCGTTAGGAGTTAGGAGTTTCGAGTTACGAGTTAGTAGTTTGGAGTTAGGAGTTAGGAGTTTGGAGTTTGGAGTTTTGAGTTAGGAGCTAGGAGCTCGGAGTTTGGAGTTAGGAGTTTGGAGTTAGGAGTTAGGAGTTAGGAGTTTGGAGTTTGGAGTTAGGAGTTAGTAGTTTGGAGTTAGGAGTTTGGAGGTTGGAGTTAGGAGTTAGGAGTTTGGAGTTAGGAGTTTGGAGTTTGGAGTTTGGAATTAGGAGCTTGGAGTTTGGAGTTTGGAGTTAGTAGTTTGGAGTTTGGAGTTAGGAGTTAGGAGTTTGGAGATAGGAGTTAAGAGTTAGGAGTTTGGAGTTTGGAGTTAGGAGTTTGGAGTTAGTAGTTTGGAGTTAGGAGTTTGGAGTTAGGAGTTTGGAGTTTGGTGTTTGGAGTTAGGAGTTAGGAGTTAGGAGTTTGGAGTTTGGAGTTTGGAGGTTGGAGTTAGGAGTTAGGAGTTTGGAGTTAGGAGTTTGGAGTTTGGAGTTTGGAGTTAGGAGCTTGGAGTTAGGAGTTTGGAGTTAGGAGTTTGGAGTTAGGAGTTGGAGTTTGGAGTTAGGAGTTAGGAGTTTGGAGTTAGGAGTTAAGAGTTAGGAGTTTGGAGTTAGGAGTTTGGAGTTTGGAGTTTGGAGTTAGGAGTTAGGAGTTTGGAGTTAGGAGTTAGGAGTTAGGAGTTTGGAGTTTGGGGTTTGGAGTTAGGAGTTTCGAGTTAGGAGTTAGGAGTTAGGAGTTTGGAGTTAGGAGTTTGGAGTTAGCAGTTAGGAGTTAGGAGTTTGGACTTTGTAGTTAGGAGTTAGCAGTTTGGAATTTGGAGTTAGGAGTTAGGAGTTTAGGAGTTAGGAGTTAGGAGTTTGGACTTTGGACTTTGGAGTTAGGAGTTAGGAGTTTGGAGTTAGGAGTTAGGAGTTAGGAGTTTGGAATTTGGAGTTAGGAGTTAGGAGTTAGGAGTTTGGAGTTAGGAGTTGGAGTTTGGAATTTGGAGTTAGGAGTTAGGAGTTTGGAGTTAGGAGTTAGGAGTCTGGAGTTTGGAGTTAGGAGTTTCGAGTTAGGAGTTAGGAGTTTGGAGTTAGGAGTTAGGAGTTAGGAGTTTGGAATTTGGAGTTAGGAGTTAGGAGTTAGGAGTTTGGAGTTAGGAGTTAGGAGTTTGGAATTTGGAGTTAGGAGTTAGGAGTTTGGAGTTAGGAGTTAGGAGTTGGAGTTTGGAGTTAGGAGTTTGGAGTTAGGAGTTAGGAGTTTGGAGTTCGGAGTTAGGAGTTTGGAGTTTGGAGTTAGGAGTTTGGAGTTTGGAGTTTGGAGTTTGGAGTTAGGAGTTTGGAGTTAAGAGTTAGGGTTTAAGAGTTATGAGTTAGGAGTTTGGAGTTAGGAGTTAGGAGCTTCGAGTTAGGAGGTAGGAGTTTGGAGTTAGGAGTTTGGAGTTAGGAGTTAGGAGCTTCGAGTTAGGAGTTAGGAGTTTGGAGTTAGGAGTTAGGAGTTAGGAGTTTGGAGTTTGGAGTTAGGAGTTAAGAGTTAGGAGTTTGGAGTTAGGAGTTTGGAGTTATTAGTTTGGAGTTTGGAGTTAGGAGTTAGGAGTTAGGAGTTAGGAGTTTGGTGTTTGGAGTTTGGAGTTAGGAGTTTGGAGTTAGGAGTTAGGAGTTTGGAGTTAGGAGTTAGGAGTTAGGAGTCTGGAGTTAGGAGTTAGGAGTTTGGAGTTAGGAGTTAGGAGTTCGGAGTTTGGAGTTAGCAGTTAGGAGTTAGGAGTTTGGAGTTTGGAGTTAGCAGTTAGGAGTTTGGAGTTAGGAGTTTGGAATTTGGAGTTAGGAGTTAGGAGTTTAGGAGTTAGGAGTTAGGAGTTTGGACTTTGGACTTTGGAGTTAGGAGTTAGGAGTTTGGACTTAGGAGTTAGGCTTTAGGAGTTTGGAATTTGGAGTTAGGAGTTTGGAGATAGGAGTTTGGAGTTAGTAGTTTGGAGTTTGGAGTTAGGAGTTAGGAGTTTAGAGATAGGAGTTAAGAGTTAGGAGTTTGGAGTTTGGAGTTAGGAGTTTGGAGTTAGTAGTTTGGAGTTAGGAGTTTGGAGTTTGGAGTTAGTAGTTTGGAGTTTGGAGTTAGGAGTTTGGAGATAGGAGTTAAGAGTTAGGAGTTTGGAGTTAGGAGTTTGGAGTTAGTAGTTTGGAGTTAGGAGTTTGGAGTTTGGAGTTTGGAGTTTGGAGTTAGGAGTTAGGAGTTAGGAGTTTGGAGTTTGGAGTTAGGAGTTTGGAGTTAGGAGTTTGGAGTTTGGAGTTAGGAGTTACGAGTTTGGAGTTTGGAGTTAGGAGTTTGGAGTTTGGAGTTAGGAGTTAGGAGTTTGGAGTTAGGAGTTTGGAGGTTGGAGTTAGGAGTTAGGAGTTTGGAGTTAGGAGTTTGGAGTTTGGAGTTTGGAGTTAGGAGCTTGGAGTTAGGAGTTTGGAGTTAGGAGTTTGGAGTTAGGAGTTGGAGTTTGGAGTTTGGAGTTAGGAGTTTGGAGTTAGGAGTTAAGAGTTAGGAGTTTGGAGTT
Organism: Somniosus microcephalus; assembly: GCF_052327205.1. Lineage (NCBI taxonomy): Eukaryota > Metazoa > Chordata > Chondrichthyes > Squaliformes > Somniosidae > Somniosus > Somniosus microcephalus. The sequence continues at coordinate 68,278,132 of NC_140996.1, read as the reverse complement.
AGGAGTTAGGAGTTTGGAGTTAGGAGTTAGGAGTTAGGAGTCTGGAGTTTGGAGTTTGGGGTTTGGAGTTAGGAGTTTCGAGTTAGGAGTTAGGAGTTTGGAATTAGGAGTTAGGAGTTTGGAGTGAGGAGTTAGGAGTTTGGAGTGAGCAGTTAGGAGTTAGGAGTTTGGGCTTTGTAGTTAGGAGTTAGCAGTTTGGAATTTGGAGTTAGGAGTTAGGAGTTTAGGAGTTAGGAGTTAGGAGTTTGGACTTTGGACTTTGGAGTTAGGAGTTATGAGTTTGGAGTTAGGAGTTAGGAGTTAGGAGTTTGGAATTTGGAGTTAGGAGTTAGGAGTTAGGAGTTTGGAGTTAGGAGTTGGAGTTTGGAATTTGGAGTTAGGAGTTAGGAGTTTGGAGTTAGGAGTTAGGAGTCTGGAGTTTGGAGTTAGGAGTTTCGAGTTAGGAGTTAGGAGTTTGGAGTTTGGTGTTAGGAGTTAGGAGTTAGGAGTTAGGAGTTTGGAGTTAGGAGTTAGGAGTTTGGAGTTAGGAGTTAGGAGTCTGGAGTTTGGAGTTTGGAGTTTGGAGTTAGGAGTTTCGAGTTAGGAGTTATTGTTTGGAGTTTGGAGTTAGGAGTTTGGAGTTAGGAGTTAGGAGTTTGGAGTTAGGAGTTAGGAGTTAGGAGTTTGGAGTTTGGAGTTTTGAGTTAGGAGCTAGGAGTTTGGAGTTAGGAGTTTGGAGTTAGGAGTTTGGAGTTTGTGGTTTGGAGTTAGGAGTTAGGAGTTTGGAGTTAGGAGTTTGGAGTTAGGAGTTTGGAGTTTGGAGCTGGAGTTAGGAGTTAGGAGTTTGGAGTTTGGAGTTAGGAGTTAGTAGTTTGGAGTTAGGAGTTAGGAGTTTGGAGTTTGGTGTTTGGAGTTAGGAGCTTGGAATTTGGAGTTAGGAGTTAGGAGTTTGGACTTTGGACTTTGGAGTTAGGAGTTAGGAGTTTGGAGTTAGGAGTTAGGATTTAGGAGTTTGGAATTTGGAGTTAGGAGTTAGGAGTTAGGAGTTTGGAGTTAGGAGTTAGGAGTTTGGAATTTGGAGTTAGGAGTTAGGAGTTTGGAGTTAGGAGTTAGGAGTCTGGAGTTTGGAGTTAGGAGTTTCGAGTTAGGAGTTAGGAGTTTGGAGTTTGGAGTTAGGAGTTAGGAGTTAGGAGTTTGGAGTTAGGAGTTAGGAGTTTGGAGTTTGGAGTTTGGAGTTTGGAGTTAGGAGTTTGGTGTTAAGAGTTAGGGGTTAAGAGTTAGGAGTTAGGAGTTTGGAGTTAGGAGTTAGGAGTTAGGAGTTTGGAATTTGGAGTTAGGAGTTAGGAGTTAGGAGTTTGGAGTTAGGAGTTAGGAGTTTGGAATTTGGAGTTAGGAGTTAGGAGTTTGGAGTTAGGAGTTAGGAGTCTGGAGTTTGGAGTTTGGAGTTAGGAGTTAGGAGTTTGGAGTTAGGAGTTAGGAGTTCGGAGTTAGGAGTTAGGAGTTTGGAGTTTGGAGTTAGGAGTTAGGAGTTTGGAGTTTGGAGTTTGGAGTTAGGAGTTTGGAGTTAAGAGTTAGGGGTTAAGAGTTAGGAGTTAGGAGTTTGGAGTTAGGAGTTAGGAGCTTCGAGTTAGGAGTTAGGAGTTTGGAGTTAGGAGTTAGGAGTTAGGAGTTTGGAGTTTCGAGTTAGGAGTTAGGAGCTGGAGTTTGGAGTTAGGAGTTAAGAGCTAGGGGTTAAGAGTTAGGAGTTAGGAGTTAGGAGTTTGGAGTTAGGAGTTAGGAGTTAGGAGTCTGGAGTTTGGAGTTTGGAGTTTGGAGTTAGGAGTTAGGAGTTAGGAGTTTGGAGGTTGGAGTTAGGAGTTAGGAGTTTGGAGTTTGGAGTTTGGAGTTAGGAGCTTGGAGTTTGGAGTTTGGAGTTAGGAGATTGGAGTTTGGAGTTAGGAGTTAGGAGTTTGGAGTTAGGAGTTAGGAGTTTGGAGTTTGGAGTTTGGAGTTAGGAGCTAGGAGCTAGGAGTTAGGAGTTAGGAGTTAGGAGTTTGGAGTTAGGAGTTAGGAGTTAGGAGTCTGGAGTTTGGAGTTTGGAGTTTGGAGTTAGGAGTTAGGAGTTAGGAGTTTGGAGTTTGGAGTTTGGAGTTAGGAGCTTGGAGTTTGGAGTTTGGAGTTAGGAGATTGGAGTTTGGAGTTAGGAGTTAGGAGTTTGGAGTTAGGAGTTAGGAGTTAGGAGTTTGGAGTTTGTTGTTAGGAGCTAGGAGCTAGGAGTTTGGAGTTAGGAGTTTGGAGTTAGGAGTTAGGAGTTTGGAGTTTGGAGTTTGGAGTTAGGAGTTAGGAGTTTGGAGTTTGGAGTTAGGAGTTAGGAGTTAGGAGTTTGGAGTTAGGAGTTAGGAGTTTGGAGTTAGGAGTTAGGAGTTTGGAGTTAGGAGTTAGGAGTTTGGAGTTTGGAGTTTGGAGTTAGGAGCTTGGAGTTTGGAGTTTGGAGTTAGGAGTTTGGAGTTAGGAGTTAGGAGTTTGGAGATAGGAGTTAAGAGTTAGGAGTTTGTAGTTAGGAGTTTGGAGTTAGTAGTTTGGAGTTAGGAGTTTGGAGTTAGGAGTTCGGAGTTTGGAGTTAGCAGTTAGGAGTTAGGAGTTTGGAGTTTGGAGTTAGCAGTTAGGAGTTTGGAGTTAGGAGTTTGGAATTTGGAGTTAGGAGTTAGGAGTTTAGGAGTTAGGAGTTAGGAGTTTGGACTTTGGACTTTGGAGTTAGGAGTTAGGAGTTTGGACTTAGGAGTTAGGCGTTAGGAGTTTGGAATTTGGAGTTAGGAGTTTGGAGATAGGAGTTTGGAGTTAGTAGTTTGGAGTTTGGAGTTAGGAGTTAGGAGTTTAGAGATAGGAGTTAAGAGTTAGGAGTTTGGAGTTTGGAGTTAGGAGTTTGGAGTTAGTAGTTTGGAGTTAGGAGTTTGGAGTTTGGAGTTTGGAGTTAGTAGTTTGGAGTTTGGAGTTAGGAGTTTGGAGATAGGAGTTAAGAGTTAGGAGTTTGGAGTTAGGAGTTTGGAGTTAGTAGTTTGGAGTTAGGAGTTTGGAGTTTGGAGTTTGGAGTTTGGAGTTAGGAGTTAGGAGTTAGGAGTTTGGAGTTTGGAGTTAGGAGTTTGGAGTTAGGAGTTTGGAGTTAGGAGTTACGAGTTTGGAGTTTGGAGTTCGGAGTTTGGAGTTTGGAGTTAGGAGTTAGGAGTTTGGAGTTAGGAGTTTGGAGGTTGGAGTTAGGAGTTAGGAGTTTGGAGTTAGGAGTTTGGAGTTTGGAGTTTGGAGTTAGGAGCTTGGAGTTAGGAGTTTGGAGTTAGGAGTTTGGAGTTAGGAGTTGGAGTTTGGAGTTTGGAGTTAGGAGTTTGGAGTTAGGAGTTAAGAGTTAGGAGTTTGGAGTTTGGAGTTAGGAGTTAGGAGTTTGGAGTTAGGAGTTAGGAGTTAGGAGTCTGGAGTTTGGAGTTTGGGGTTTGGAGTTAGGAGTTTCGAGTTAGGAGTTAGGAGTTTGGAATTAGGAGTTAGGAGTTTGGAGTGAGGAGTTAGGAGTTTGGAGTGAGCAGTTAGGAGTTAGGAGTTTGGGCTTTGTAGTTAGGAGTTAGCAGTTTGGAATTTGGAGTTAGGAGTTAGGAGTTTAGGAGTTAGGAGTTAGGAGTTTGGACTTTGGACTTTGGAGTTAGGAGTTATGAGTTTGGAGTTAGGAGTTAGGAGTTAGGAGTTTGGAATTTGGAGTTAGGAGTTAGGAGTTAGGAGTTTGGAGTTAGGAGTTGGAGTTTGGAATTTGGAGTTAGGAGTTAGGAGTTTGGAGTTAGGAGTTAGGAGTCTGGAGTTTGGAGTTAGGAGTTTCGAGTTAGGAGTTAGGAGTTTGGAGTTTGGTGTTAGGAGTTAGGAGTTAGGAGTTAGGAGTTTGGAGTTAGGAGTTAGGAGTTTGGAGTTAGGAGTTAGGAGTCTGGAGTTTGGAGTTTGGAGTTTGGAGTTAGGAGTTTCGAGTTAGGAGTTATTGTTTGGAGTTTGGAGTTAGGAGTTTGGAGTTAGGAGTTAGGAGTTTGGAGTTAGGAGTTAGGAGTTAGGAGTTTGGAGTTTGGAGTTTTGAGTTAGGAGCTAGGAGTTTGGAGTTAGGAAGTTTGGAGTTAGGAGTTTGGAGTTTGTGGTTTGGAGTTAGGAGTTAGGAGTTTGGAGTTAGGAGTTTGGAGTTAGGAGTTTGGAGTTTGGAGCTGGAGTTAGGAGTTAGGAGTTTGGAGTTTGGAGTTAGGAGTTAGTAGTTTGGAGTTAGGAGTTAGGAGTTTGGAGTTTGGTGTTTGGAGTTAGGAGCTTGGAATTTGGAGTTAGGAGTTAGGAGTTTGGACTTTGGACTTTGGAGTTAGGAGTTAGGAGTTTGGAGTTAGGAGTTAGGATTTAGGAGTTTGGAATTTGGAGTTAGGAGTTAGGAGTTAGGAGTTTGGAGTTAGGAGTTAGGAGTTTGGAATTTGGAGTTAGGAGTTAGGAGTTTGGAGTTAGGAGTTAGGAGTCTGGAGTTTGGAGTTAGGAGTTTCGAGTTAGGAGTTAGGAGTTTGGAGTTTGGAGTTAGGAGTTAGGAGTTAGGAGTTTGGAGTTAGGAGTTAGGAGTTTGGAGTTTGGAGTTTGGAGTTTGGAGTTAGGAGTTTGGTGTTAAGAGTTAGGGGTTAAGAGTTAGGAGTTAGGAGTTTGGAGTTAGGAGTTAGGAGTTAGGAGTTTGGAATTTGGAGTTAGGAGTTAGGAGTTAGGAGTTTGGAGTTAGGAGTTAGGAGTTTGGAATTTGGAGTTAGGAGTTAGGAGTTTGGAGTTAGGAGTTAGGAGTCTGGAGTTTGGAGTTTGGAGTTAGGAGTTAGGAGTTTGGAGTTAGGAGTTAGGAGTTCGGAGTTAGGAGTTAGGAGTTTGGAGTTTGGAGTTAGGAGTTAGGAGTTTGGAGTTTGGAGTTTGGAGTTTGGAGTTAGGAGTTTGGAGTTAAGAGTTAGGGGTTAAGAGTTAGGAGTTAGGAGTTTGGAGTTAGGAGTTAGGAGCTTCGAGTTAGGAGTTAGGAGTTTGGAGTTAGGAGTTAGGAGTTAGGAGTTTGGAGTTTCGAGTTAGGAGTTAGGAGCTGGAGTTTGGAGTTAGGAGTTAAGAGCTAGGGGTTAAGAGTTAGGAGTTAGGAGTTAGGAGTTAGGAGTTTGGAGTTAGGAGTTAGGAGTTAGGAGTCTGGAGTTTGGAGTTTGGAGTTTGGAGTTAGGAGTTAGGAGTTAGGAGTTTGGAGGTTGGAGTTAGGAGTTAGGAGTTTGGAGTTTGGAGTTTGGAGTTAGGAGCTTGGAGTTTGGAGTTTGGAGTTAGGAGATTGGAGTTTGGAGTTAGGAGTTAGGAGTTTGGAGTTAGGAGTTAGGAGTTAGGAGTTTGGAGTTTGGAGTTTGGAGTTAGGAGCTAGGAGCTAGGAGTTAGGAGTTAGGAGTTAGGAGTTTGGAGTTAGGAGTTAGGAGTTAGGAGTCTGGAGTTTGGAGTTTGGAGTTTGGAGTTAGGAGTTAGGAGTTAGGAGTTAGGAGTTTGGAGTTTGGAGTTTGGAGTTAGGAGCTTGGAGTTTGGAGTTTGGAGTTAGGAGATTGGAGTTTGGAGTTAGGAGTTAGGAGTTTGGAGTTAGGAGTTAGGAGTTAGGAGTTTGGAGTTTGGAGTTTGTTGTTAGGAGCTAGGAGCTAGGAGTTTGGAGTTAGGAGTTTGGAGTTAGGAGTTAGGAGTTTGGAGTTTGGAGTTTGGAGTTAGGAGTTAGGAGTTTGGAGTTTGGAGTTAGGAGTTAGGAGTTAGGAGTTTGGAGTTAGGAGTTAGGAGTTTGGAGTTAGGAGTTAGGAGTTTGGAGTTAGGAGTTAGGAGTTTGGAGTTTGGAGTTTGGAGTTAGGAGCTTGGAGTTTGGAGTTAGGAGTTTGGAGTTAGGAGTTAGGAGTTTGGAGATAGGAGTTAAGAGTTAGGAGTTTGTAGTTAGGAGTTTGGAGTTAGTAGTTTGGAGTTAGGAGTTTGGAGTTTGGAGTTAGGAGTTAGAAGTTAGGAGTTTGGAGTTTGGAGTTAGGAGTTTGGAGTTAGGAGTTTGGAGTTTGGAGTTAGGAGTTACGAGTTTGGAGTTTGGAGTTAGGAGTTTGGAGATAGGAGTTAGGCGTTTGGACTTCGGAGTTTGGAGGTTGGAGTTAGGAGTTAGGAGTATGGAATTAGGAGTTAGGAGTTTGGAGTTAGGAGTTAGGAGTTAGGAGTTTGGAGTTTGGAGTTTGGAGTTAGGAGCTTGGAGTTAGGAGTTTGGAGTTTGGAGTTAGGAGTTGGAGTTTGGAGTTTGGAGTTAGGAGTTAGGAGTTTGGAGTTAGGAGTTAAGAGTTAGGAGTTTGGAGTTAGGAGTTATTAGTTTGGAGTTTGGAGTTAGGAGTTAGGAGTTAGGAGTTAGGAGTTTGGTGTTTGGAGTTTGGAGTTAGGAGTTTGGAGTTAGGAGTTTGGAGTTAGGAGTTAGGGGTTAGGAGTCTGGAGTTTGGAGTTTGGGGTTTGGAGTTAGGAGTTAGGAGTTTGGAGTTAGGAGTTAGGAGTTTGGAGTTAGCAGTTAGGAGTTAGGAGTTTGGAGTTTGGAGTTAGCAGTTAGGAGTTTGGAGTTAGGAGTTAGGAGTTTGGAATTTGGAGTTAGGAGTTAGGAGTTTAGGAGTTAGGAGTTAGGAGTTTGGACTTTGGACTTTGGAGTTAGGAGTTAGGAGTTTGGACTTAGGAGTTAGGAGTTAGGAGTTTGGAATTTGGAGTTAGGAATTAGGAGTTAGGAGTTTGGAGTTAGGAGTTAGGAGTTTGGAATTTGGAGTTAGGAGTTAAGAGTTTGGAGTTAGGAGTTAGGAGTTTGGAGTTAGGAGTTTGGAGTTTGGAGTTTGGAATTAGGAGTTTGGTGTTAAGAGTTAGGGGTTAAGAGTTAGGAGTTAGGAGTTTGGAGTTAGGAGTTAGGAGTTTGGAATTTGGAGTTAGGAGTTAGGTGTTAGGAGTTTGGAGTTAGGAGTTAGGAGTTTGGAATTCGGAGTTAGGAGTTAAGAGTTTGGAGTTAGGAGTTAGGAGTCTGGAGTTTGGCGTTTGGAGTTTGGAGTTAGGAGTTTGGAGTTAGGAGTTAGGAGTTTGGAGTTAGGAGTTAGGAGTTTGGAGTTTGGAGGTAGGAGTTCGGAGTTAGGAGTTAGGAGTTTGGAGTTTGGAGTTAGGAGTTAGGAGCTGGAGTTTCGAGTTAGGAGTTAGGAGTTTGGAATTTGGAGTTAGGAGTTAGGAGTTTGGAGTTAGGAGTTAGGAGTCTGGAGTTTGGAGTTAGGAGTTTCGAGTTAGGAGTTAGGAGTTTGGAGTTTGGAGTTAGGAGTTAGGAGTTAGGAGTTAGGAGTTTGGAGTTAGGAGTTTGGAGTTTGGAGTTTGGAGTTAGGAGTTTGGTGTTAAGAGTTAGGGGTTAAGAGTTAGGAGTTAGGAGTTTGGAGTTAGGAGTTAGGAGTTTGGAATTTGGAGTTAGGAGTTAGGAGTTTGGAATTTGGAGTTAGGAGTTAGGAGTTTGGAGTTAGGAGTTAGGATTCTGGAGTTTGGAGTTTGGAGTTTGGAGTTAGGAGTTTGGAGTTAGGAGTTAGGAGTTTGGAGTTAGGAGTTCGGAGTTAGGAGTTAGGAGTTTGGAGTTTGGAGTTAGGAGTTAGGAGTTTGGAGTTTGGAGTTTGGAGTTTGGAGTTAGGAGTTTGGAGTTAAGAGTTAGGGGTTAAGAGTTAGGAGTTAGGAGTTAGGAGTTTGGAGTTTCGAGTTAGGAGTTAGGAGCTGGAGTTTGGAGTTAGGAGTTAAGAGTTAGGGGTTAAGAGTTAGGCGTTAGGAGTTAGGAGTTTCGAGTTACGAGTTAGTAGTTTGGAGTTAGGAGTTAGGAGTTTGGAGTTAGGAGTTAGGAGTCTGGAGTTTGGAGTTTGGAGTTTGGAGTTAGGAGTTTCGAGTTAGGAGTTAGTAGTTTGGAGTTAGGAGTTTGGAGTTAGGAGTTTGGAGTTTGTGGTTTGGAGTTAGGAGTTAGGAGTTTGGAGTTAGGAGTTTGGAGTTAGGAGTTTGGAGTTTGGAGCTGGAGTTAGGAGTTTGGAGTTTGGAGTTAGGAGTTAGTAGTTTGGAGTTAGGAGTTAGGAGTTTGGAGTTTGGTGTTTGGAGTTAGGAGCTTGGAATTTGGAGTTAGGAGTTAGGAGTTTGGACTTTGGACTTTGGAGTTAGGAGTTAGGAGTTTGGAGTTAGGAGTTAGGATTTAGGAGTTTGGAATTTGGAGTTAGGAGTTAGGAGTTAGGAGTTTGGAGTTAGGAGTTAGGAGTTTGGAATTTGGAGTTAGGAGTTAGGAGTTTGGAGTTAGGAGTTAGGAGTCTGGAGTTTGGAGTTAGGAGTTTCGAGTTAGGAGTTAGGAGTTTGGAGTTTGGAGTTAGGAGTTAGGAGTTAGGAGTTTGGAGTTAGGAGTTAGGAGTTTGGAGTTTGGAGTTTGGAGTTTGGAGTTAGGAGTTTGGTGTTAAGAGTTAGGGGTTAAGAGTTAGGAGTTAGGAGTTTGGAGTTAGGAGTTAGGAGTTAGGAGTTTGGAATTTGGAGTTAGGAGTTAGGAGTTAGGAGTTTGGAGTTAGGAGTTAGGAGTTTGGAATTTGGAGTTAGGAGTTAGGAGTTTGGAGTTAGGAGTTAGGAGTCTGGAGTTTGGAGTTTGGAGTTAGGAGTTAGGAGTTCGGAGTTAGGAGTTAGGAGTTTGGAGTTTGGAGTTAGGAGTTAGGAGTTTGGAGTTTGGAGTTTGGAGTTAGGAGTTTGGAGTTAAGAGTTAGGGGTTAAGAGTTAGGAGTTAGGAGTTTGGAGTTAGGAGTTAGGAGCTTCGAGTTAGGAGTTAGGAGTTTGGAGTTAGGAGTTAGGAGTTAGGAGTTTGGAGTTTCGAGTTAGGAGTTAGGAGCTGGAGTTTGGAGTTAGGAGTTAAGAGCTAGGGGTTAAGAGTTAGGAGTTAGGAGTTAGGAGTTAGGAGTTTGGAGTTAGGAGTTAGGAGTTAGGAGTCTGGAGTTTGGAGTTTGGAGTTTGGAGTTTGGAGTTAGGAGCTTGGAGTTTGGAGTTTGGAGTTAGGAGATTGGAGTTTGGAGTTAGGAGTTAGGAGTTTGGAGTTAGGAGTTAGGAGTTAGGAGTTTGGAGTTTGGAGTTTGGAGTTAGGAGCTAGGAGCTAGGAGTTAGGAGTTAGGAGTTAGGAGTTTGGAGTTAGGAGTTAGGAGTTTGGAGTTAGGAGTTAGGAGTTAGGAGTCTGGAGTTTGGAGTTTGGAGTTTGGAGTTAGGAGTTAGGAGTTAGGAGTTTGGAGGTTGGAGTTAGGAGTTAGGAGTTTGGAGTTAGGAGTTAGGAGTTAGGAGTTTGGAGTTTGGAGTTTGGAGTTAGGAGCTTGGAGTTTGGAGTTTGGAGTTAGGAGATTGGAGTTTGGAGTTAGGAGTTAGGAGTTTGGAGTTAGGAGTTAGGAGTTAGGAGTTTGGAGTTTGGAGTTTGTTGTTAGGAGCTAGGAGCTAGGAGTTTGGAGTTAGGAGTTTGGAGTTAGGAGTTAGGAGTTTGGAGTTTGGAGTTTGGAGTTAGGAGTTAGGAGTTTGGAGTTTGGAGTTAGGAGTTAGGAGTTAGGAGTTTGGAGTTAGGAGTTAGGAGTTTGGAGTTTGGAGTTAGGAGTTAGGAGTTTGGAGTTAGGAGTTAGGAGTTTGGAGTTTGGAGTTTGGAGTTAGGAGCTTGGAGTTTGGAGTTTGGAGTTAGGAGTTTGGAGTTAGGAGTTAGGAGTTTGGAGATAGGAGTTAAGAGTTAGGAGTTTGTAGTTAGGAGTTTGGAGTTAGTAGTTTGGAGTTAGGAGTTTGGAGTTTGGAGTTAGGAGTTAGAAGTTAGGAGTTTGGAGTTTGGAGTTAGGAGTTTGGAGTTAGGAGTTTGGAGTTTGGAGTTAGGAGTTACGAGTTTGGAGTTTGGAGTTAGGAGTTTGGAGATAGGAGTTAGGCGTTTGGACTTCGGAGTTTGGAGGTTGGAGTTAGGAGTTAGGAGTATGGAATTAGGAGTTAGGAGTTTGGAGTTAGGAGTTAGGAGTTAGGAGTTTGGAGTTTGGAGTTAGGAGCTTGGAGTTAGGAGTTTGGAGTTTGGAGTTAGGAGTTGGAGTTTGGAGTTTGGAGTTAGGAGTTAGGAGTTTGGAGTTAGGAGTTAAGAGTTAGGAGTTTGGAGTTAGGAGTTTGGAGTTAGGAGTTAGGAGTTTGGAGTTAGGAGTTAGGAGTTAGGAGTCTGGAGTTTGGAGTTTGGGGTTTGGAGTTAGGAGTTAGGAGTTTGGAGTTAGGAGTTAGGAGTTCGGAGTTTGGAGTTAGCAGTTAGGAGTTAGGAGTTTGGAGTTTGGAGTTAGCAGTTAGGAGTTTGGAGTTAGGAGTTAGGAGTTTGGAATTTGGAGTTAGGAGTTAGGAGTTTAGGAGTTAGGAGTTAGGAGTTTGGACTTTGGACTTTGGAGTTAGGAGTTAGGAGTTTGGACTTAGGAGTTAGGAGTTAGGAGTTTGGAATTTGGAGTTAGGAATTAGGAGTTAGGAGTTTGGAGTTAGGAGTTAGGAGTTTGGAATTTGGAGTTAGGAGTTAGGAGTTTGGAGTTAGGTGTTAGGAGTCTGGAGTTTGGAGTTTGGAGTTAGGAGTTTCGAGTTAGGAGTTAGGAGTTTGGAGTTAGGAGTTTGGAGTTTGGAGTTTGGAATTAGGAGTTTGGTGTTAAGAGTTAGGGGTTAAGAGTTAGGAGTTAGGAGTTTGGAGTTAGGAGTTAGGAGTTTGGAATTTGGAGTTAGGAGTTAGGTGTTAGGAGTTTGGAGTTAGGAGTTAGGAGTTTGGAATTCGGAGTTAGGAGTTAAGAGTTTGGAGTTAGGAGTTAGGAGTCTGGAGTTTGGCGTTTGGAGTTTGGAGTTAGGAGTTTGGAGTTAGGAGTTAGGAGTTTGGAGTTAGGAGTTAGGAGTTTGGAGTTTGGAGGTAGGAGTTCGGAGTTAGGAGTTAGGAGTTTGGAGTTTGGAGTTAGGAGTTAGGAGCTGGAGTTTCGAGTTAGGAGTTAGGAGTTTGGAATTTGGAGTTAGGAGTTAGGAGTTTGGAGTTAGGAGTTAGGAGTCTGGAGTTTGGAGTTAGGAGTTTCGAGTTAGGAGTTAGGAGTTTGGAGTTTGGAGTTAGGAGTTAGGAGTTAGGAGTTAGGAGTTTGGAGTTAGGAGTTTGGAGTTTGGAGTTTGGAGTTAGGAGTTTGGTGTTAAGAGTTAGGGGTTAAGAGTTAGGAGTTAGGAGTTTGGAGTTAGGAGTTAGGAGTTTGGAATTTGGAGTTAGGAGTTAGGAGTTTGGAATTTGGAGTTAGGAGTTAGGAGTTTGGAGTTAGGAGTTAGGAGTCTGGAATTTGGAGTTTGGAGTTTGGAGTTAGGAGTTTGGAGTTAGGAGTTAGGAGTTTGGAGTTAGGAGTTCGGAGTTAGGAGTTAGGAGTTTGGAGTTTGGAGTTAGGAGTTAGGAGTTTGGAGTTTGGAGTTTGGAGTTAGGAGTTTGGAGTTAAGAGTTAGGGGTTAAGAGTTAGGAGTTAGGAGTTAGGAGTTTGGAGTTTCGAGTTAGGAGTTAGGAGCTGGAGTTTGGAGTTAGGAGTTAAGAGTTAGGGGTTAAGAGTTAGGCGTTAGGAGTTAGGAGGTTCGAGTTACGAGTTAGTAGTTTGGAGTTAGGAGTTAGGAGTTTGGAGTTTGGAGTTTTGAGTTAGGAGCTAGGAGCTCGGAGTTTGGAGTTAGGAGTTTGGAGTTAGGAGTTAGGAGTTAGGAGTTTGGAGTTTGGAGTTAGGAGTTAGTAGTTTGGAGTTAGGAGTTTGGAGGTTGGAGTTAGGAGTTAGGAGTTAGGAGTTTGGAGTTTGGAGTTTGGAATTAGGAGCTTGGAGTTTGGAGTTTGGAGTTAGTAGTTTGGAGTTTGGAGTTAGGAGTTAGGAGTTTGGAGATAGGAGTTAAGAGTTAGGATTTTGGAGTTTGGAGTTAGGAGTTTGGAGTTAGTAGTTTGGAGTTAGGAGTTTGGAGTTAGGAGTTTGGAGTTTGGTGTTTGGAGTTAGGAGTTAGGAGTTAGGAGTTTGGAGTTTGGAGTTTGGAGGTTGGAGTTAGGAGTTAGGAGTTTGGAGTTAGGAGTTTGGAGTTTGGAGTTTGGAGTTAGGAGCTTGGAGTTAGGAGTTTGGAGTTAGGAGTTTGGAGTTAGGAGTTGGAGTTTGGAGTTAGGAGTTAAGAGTTTGGAGTTAGGAGTTAAGAGTTAGGAGTTTGGAGTTAGGAGTTAAGAGTTAGGAGTTTGGAGTTAGGAGTTTGGAGTTTGGGGTTTGGAGTTAGGAGTTTCGAGTTAGGAGTTAGGAGTTTGGAGTTAGGAGTTTGGAGTTTGGAGTTAGGAGTTAGGAGTCTGAAGTTTGGAGTTTGGAGTTAGGAGTTTCGAGTTAGGAGTTAGGAGTTTGGAGTTAGGAGTTTGGAGTTTGGAGTTTGGAATTAGGAGTTTGGTGTTAAGAGTTAGGGGTTAAGAGTTAGGAGTTAGGAGTTTGGAGTTAGGAGTTAGGAGTTTGGAATTTGGAGTTAGGAGTTAGGTGTTAGGAGTTTGGAGTTAGGAGTTAGGAGTTTGGAATTCGGAGTTAGGAGTTAAGAGTTTGGAGTTAGGAGTTAGGAGTCTGGAGTTTGGCGTTTGGAGTTTGGAGTTAGGAGTTTGGAGTTAGGAGTTAGGAGTTTGGAGTTAGGAGTTAGGAGTTTGGAGTTTGGAGGTAGGAGTTCGGAGTTAGGAGTTAGGAGTTTGGAGTTTGGAGTTAGGAGTTAGGAGCTGGAGTTTCGAGTTAGGAGTTAGGAGTTTGGAATTTGGAGTTAGGAGTTAGGAGTTTGGAGTTAGGAGTTAGGAGTCTGGAGTTTGGAGTTAGGAGTTTCGAGTTAGGAGTTAGGAGTTTGGAGTTTGGAGTTAGGAGTTAGGAGTTAGGAGTTAGGAGTTTGGAGTTAGGAGTTTGGAGTTTGGAGTTTGGAGTTAGGAGTTTGGTGTTAAGAGTTAGGGGTTAAGAGTTAGGAGTTAGGAGTTTGGAGTTAGGAGTTAGGAGTTTGGAATTTGGAGTTAGGAGTTAGGAGTTTGGAATTTGGAGTTAGGAGTTAGGAGTTTGGAGTTAGGAGTTAGGAGTCTGGAGTTTGGAGTTTGGAGTTTGGAGTTAGGAGTTTGGAGTTAGGAGTTAGGAGTTTGGAGTTAGGAGTTCGGAGTTAGGAGTTAGGAGTTTGGAGTTTGGAGTTAGGAGTTAGGAGTTTGGAGTTTGGAGTTTGGAGTTTGGAGTTAGGAGTTTGGAGTTAAGAGTTAGGGGTTAAGAGTTAGGAGTTAGGAGTTAGGAGTTTGGAGTTTCGAGTTAGGAGTTAGGAGCTGGAGTTTGGAGTTAGGAGTTAAGAGTTAGGGGTTAAGAGTTAGGCGTTAGGAGTTAGGAGTTTCGAGTTACGAGTTAGTAGTTTGGAGTTAGGAGTTAGGAGTTTGGAGTTTGGAGTTTTGAGTTAGGAGCTAGGAGCTCGGAGTTTGGAGTTAGGAGTTTGGAGTTAGGAGTTAGGAGTTAGGAGTTTGGAGTTTGGAGTTAGGAGTTAGTAGTTTGGAGTTAGGAGTTTGGAGGTTGGAGTTAGGAGTTAGGAGTTTGGAGTTAGGAGTTTGGAGTTTGGAGTTTGGAATTAGGAGCTTGGAGTTTGGAGTTTGGAGTTAGTAGTTTGGAGTTTGGAGTTAGGAGTTAGGAGTTTGGAGATAGGAGTTAAGAGTTAGGAGTTTGGAGTTTGGAGTTAGGAGTTTGGAGTTAGTAGTTTGGAGTTAGGAGTTTGGAGTTAGGAGTTTGGAGTTTGGTGTTTGGAGTTAGGAGTTAGGAGTTAGGAGTTTGGAGTTTGGAGTTTGGAGGTTGGAGTTAGGAGTTAGGAGTTTGGAGTTAGGAGTTTGGAGTTTGGAGTTTGGAGTTAGGAGCTTGGAGTTAGGAGTTTGGAGTTAGGAGTTTGGAGTTAGGAGTTGGAGTTTGGAGTTAGGAGTTAGGAGTTTGGAGTTAGGAGTTAAGAGTTAGGAGTTTGGAGTTAGGAGTTTGGAGTTTGGAGTTTGGAGTTAGGAGTTAGGAGTTTGGAGTTAGGAGTTAGGAGTTTGGAGTTTGGGGTTTGGAGTTAGGAGTTTCGAGTTAGGAGTTAGGAGTTAGGAGTTAGGAGTTTGGAGTTAGCAGTTAGGAGTTAGGAGTTTGGACTTTGTAGTTAGGAGTTAGCAGTTTGGAATTTGGAGTTAGGAGTTAGGAGTTTAGGAGTTAGGAGTTAGGAGTTTGGACTTTGGACTTTGGAGTTAGGAGTTAGGAGTTTGGAGTTAGGAGTTAGGAGTTAGGAGTTTGGAATTTGGAGTTAGGAGTTAGGAGTTAGGAGTTTGGAGTTAGGAGTTGGAGTTTGGAATTTGGAGTTAGGAGTTAGGAGTTTGGAGTTAGGAGTTAGGAGTCTGGAGTTTGGAGTTAGGAGTTTCGAGTTAGGAGTTAGGAGTTTGGAGTTTGGTGTTAGGAGTTAGGAGTTAGGAGTTTGGAGTTTGGAGTTAGGAGTTTGGAGTTTGGAGTTTGGAGTTAGGAGTTTGGTGTTAAGAGTTAGGGGTTAAGAGTTAGGAGTTAGGAGTTTGGAGTTAGGAGTTAGGAGTTAGGAGTTTGGAATTTGGAGTTAGGAGTTAGGAGTTAGGAGTTTGGAGTTAGGAGTTAGGAGTTTGGAATTTGGAGTTAGGAGTTAGGAGTTTGGAGTTAGGAGTTAGGAGTTGGAGTTTGGAGTTAGGAGTTTGGAGTTTGGAGTTAGGAGTTTGGAGTTTGGAGTTTGGAGTTAGGAGTTTGGAGTTAAGAGTTAGGGTTTAAGAGTTATGAGTTAGGAGTTTGGAGTTAGGAGTTAGGAGCTTCGAGTTAGGAGGTAGGAGTTTGGAGTTAGGAGTTTGGAGTTAGGAGTTAGGAGCTTCGAGTTAGGAGTTAGGAGTTTGGAGTTAGGAGTTAGGAGTTAAGAGTTAGGAGTTTGGAGTTAGGAGTTAGGAGCTTCGAGTTAGGAGGTAGGAGTTTGGAGTTAGGAGTTTGGAGTTAGGAGTTTCGAGTTAGGAGTTAGGAGTTTGGAGTTTGGTGTTAGGAGTTAGGAGTTAGGAGTTAGGAGTTTGGAGTTAGGAGTTAGGAGTTTGGAGTTAGGAGTTCGGAGTTTGGAGTTTGGAGTTAGGAGTTTGGAGTTAGGAGTTAGGAGTTTGGAGTTAGGAGTTAGGAGTTAGGAGTTTGGAGTTTTGAGTTAGGAGCTAGGAGTTTGGAGTTAGGAGTTTGGAGTTAGGAGTTTGGAGTTTGTGGTTTGGAGTTAGGAGTTAGGAGTTTGGAGTTAGGAGTTTGGAGTTAGGAGTTTGGAGTTTGGAGCTGGAGTTAGGAGTTAGGAGTTTGGAGTTTGGAGTTAGGAGTTAGTAGTTTGGAGTTAGGAGTTAGGAGTTTGGAGTTCGGTGTTTGGAGTTAGGAGCTTGGAATTTGGAGTTAGGAGTTAGGAGTTTGGAGTTAGGAGTTAGGAGTCTGGAGTTTGGAGTTAGGAGTTTCGAGTTAGGAGTTAGGAGTTTGGAGTTTGGTGTTATGAGTTAGGAGTTAGGAGTTTGGAGTTTGGAGTTAGGAGTTTGGAGTTTGGAGTTTGGAGTTTGGAGTTAGGAGTTTGGTGTTAAGAGTTAGGGGTTAAGAGTTAGGAGTTAGGATTTTGGAGTTAGGAGTTAGGAGTTAGGAGTTTGGAATTTGGAGTTAGGAGTTAGGAGTTAGGAGTTTGGAGTTAGGAGTTAGGAGTTTGGAATTTGGAGTTAGGAGTTAGGAGTTTGGAGTTAGGAGTTAGGAGTTGGAGTTTGGAGTTAGGAGTTTGGAGTTAGGAGTTAGGAGTTTGGAGTTAGGAGTTCGGAGTTAGGAGTTAGGAGTTTGGAGTTAGGAGTTAGGAGTTTGGAGTTAGGAGTTAGGAGTTGGAGTTTGGAGTTAGGAGTTTGGAGTTTGGACTTAGGAGTTTGGAGTTTGGAGTTTGGAGTTTGGAGTTAGGAGTTTGGAGTTAAGAGTTAGGGTTTAAGAGTTATGAGTTAGGAGTTTGGAGTTAGGAGTTAGGAGCTTCGAGTTAGGAGGTAGGAGTTTGGAGTTAGGAGTTTGGAGTTAGGAGTTAGGAGCTTCGAGTTAGGAGTTAGGAGTTTGGAGTTAGGAGTTAGGAGTTAAGAGTTAGGAGTTTGGAGTTAGGAGTTAGGAGCTTCGAGTTAGGAGGTAGGAGTTTGGAGTTAGGAGTTTGGAGTTAGGAGTTAGGAGCTTCGAGTTAGGAGTTAGGAGTTTGGAGTTTGGAGTTAGGAGTTAAGAGTTAGGAGTTTGGAGTTAGGAGTTTGGAGTTATTAGTTTGGAGTTTGGAGTTAGGAGTTAGGAGTTAGGAGTTTGGTGTTTGGAGTTTGGAGTTAGGAGTTTGGAGTTAGGAGTTAGGAGTTTGGAGTTAGGAGTTAGGAGTTAGGAGTCTGGAGTTAGGAGTTAGGAGTTTGGAGTTAGGAGTTAGGAGTTCGGAGTTTGGAGTTAGCAGTTAGGAGTTAGGAGTTTGGAGTTTGGAGTTAGCAGTTAGGAGTTTGGAGTTAGGAGTTTGGAATTTGGAGTTAGGAGTTAGGAGTTTAGGAGTTAGGAGTTAGGAGTTTGGACTTTGGACTTTGGAGTTAGGAGTTAGGAGTTTGGACTTAGGAGTTAGGCGTTAGGAGTTTGGAATTTGGAGTTAGGAGTTTGGAGATAGGAGTTTGGAGTTAGTAGTTTGGAGTTTGGAGTTAGGAGTTAGGAGTTTGGAGATAGGAGTTAAGAGTTAGGAGTTTGGAGTTTGGAGTTAGGAGTTTGGAGTTAGTAGTTTGGAGTTAGGAGTTTGGAGTTTGGAGTTTGGAGTTAGTAGTTTGGAGTTTGGAGTTAGGAGTTTGGAGATAGAAGTTAAGAGTTAGGAGTTTGGAGTTTGGAGTTAGGAGTTTGGAGTTAGTAGTTTGGAGTTAGGAGTTTGGAGTTTGGAGTTTGGAGTTTGGAGTTAGGAGTTAGGAGTTAGGAGTTTGGAGTTTGGAGTTAGGAGTTTGGAGTTAGGAGTTTGGAGTTTGGAGTTAGGAGTTCGGAGTTTGGAGTTTGGAGTTAGGAGTTTGGAGTTAGGAGTTAGGAGTTTGGAGTTAGGAGTTAGGAGTTAGGAGTTTGGAGTTTGGAGTTTTGAGTTAGGAGCTAGGAGTTTGGAGTTAGGAGTTTGGAGTTAGGAGTTTGGAGTTTGTGGTTTGGAGTTAGGAGTTAGGAGTTTGGAGTTAGGAGTTTGGAGTTAGGAGTTTGGAGTTTGGAGCTGGAGTTAGGAGTTAGGAGTTTGGAGTTTGGAGTTAGGAGTTAGTAGTTTGGAGTTAGGAGTTAGGAGTTTGGAGTTTGGTGTTTGGAGTTAGGAGCTTGGAATTTGGAGTTAGGAGTTAGGAGTTTGGAGTTAGGAGTTAGGAGTCTGGAGTTTGGAGTTAGGAGTTTCGAGTTAGGAGTTAGGAGTTTGGAGTTTGGTGTTATGAGTTTGGAGTTAGGAGTTTGGAGTTTGGAGTTTGGAGTTTGGAGTTAGGAGTTTGGTGTTAAGAGTTAGGGGTTAAGAGTTAGGAGTTAGGATTTTGGAGTTAGGAGTTAGGAGTTAGGAGTTTGGAATTTGGAGTTAGGAGTTAGGAGTTAGGAGTTTGGAGTTAGGAGTTAGGAGTTTGGAATTTGGAGTTAGGAGTTAGGAGTTTGGAGTTAGGAGTTAGGAGTTGGAGTTTGGAGTTAGGAGTTTGGAGTTAGGAGTTAGGAGTTTGGAGTTAGGAGTTCGGAGTTAGGAGTTAGGAGTTTGGAGTTTGGAGTTAGGAGTTAGGAGTTTGGAGTTAGGAGTTAGGAGTTGGAGTTTGGAGTTAGGAGTTTGGAGTTTGGAGTTAGGAGTTTGGAGTTTGGAGTTTGGAGTTAGGAGTTTGGAGTTAAGAGTTAGGGTTTAAGAGTTATGAGTTAGGAGTTTGGAGTTAGGAGTTAGGAGCTTCGAGTTAGGAGGTAGGAGTTTGGAGTTAGGAGTTTGGAGTTAGGAGTTAGGAGCTTCGAGTTAGGAGTTAGGAGTTTGGAGTTAGGAGTTAGGAGTTAAGAGTTAGGAGTTTGGAGTTAGGAGTTAGGAGCTTCGAGTTAGGAGGTAGGAGTTTGGAGTTAGGAGTTTGGAGTTAGGAGTTAGGAGCTTCGAGTTAGGAGTTAGGAGTTTGGAGTTTGGAGTTAGGAGTTAAGAGTTAGGAGTTTGGAGTTAGGAGTTTGGAGTTATTAGTTTGGAGTTTGGAGTTAGGAGTTAGGAGTTAGGAGTTAGGAGTTTGGTGTTTGGAGTTTGGAGTTAGGAGTTTGGAGTTAGGAGTTAGGAGTTTGGAGTTAGGAGTTAGGAGTTAGGAGTCTGGAGTTAGGAGTTAGGAGTTTGGAGTTAGGAGTTAGGAGTTCGGAGTTTGGAGTTAGCAGTTAGGAGTTAGGAGTTTGGAGTTTGGAGTTAGCAGTTAGGAGTTTGGAGTTAGGAGTTTGGAATTTGGAGTTAGGAGTTAGGAGTTTAGGAGTTAGGAGTTAGGAGTTTGGACTTTGGACTTTGGAGTTAGGAGTTAGGAGTTTGGACTTAGGAGTTAGGCGTTAGGAGTTTGGAATTTGGAGTTAGGAGTTTGGAGATAGGAGTTTGGAGTTAGTAGTTTGGAGTTTGGAGTTAGGAGTTAGGAGTTTGGAGATAGGAGTTAAGAGTTAGGAGTTTGGAGTTTGGAGTTAGGAGTTTGGAGTTAGTAGTTTGGAGTTAGGAGTTTGGAGTTTGGAGTTTGGAGTTAGTAGTTTGGAGTTTGGAGTTAGGAGTTTGGAGATAGAAGTTAAGAGTTAGGAGTTTGGAGTTTGGAGTTAGGAGTTTGGAGTTAGTAGTTTGGAGTTAGGAGTTTGGAGTTTGGAGTTTGGAGTTAGGAGTTAGGAGTTAGGAGTTTGGAGTTTGGAGTTAGGAGTTTGGAGTTAGGAGTTTGGAGTTTGGAGTTAGGAGTTACGAGTTTGGAGTTTGGAGTTAGGAGTTTGGAGTTTGGAGTTAGGAGTTAGGAGTTAGGAGTTTGGAGGTTGGAGTTAGGAGTTAGGAGTTTGGAGTTAGGAGTTTGGAGTTTGGAGTTTGGAGTTAGGAGCTTGGAGTTAGGAGTTTGGAGTTTGGAGTTAGGAGTTAGGAGTTAGGAGTTAGGAGTTTGGTGTTTGGAGTTTGGAGTTAGGAGTTTGGAGTTAGGAGTTAGGAGTTTGGAGTTAGGAGTTAGGAGTTAGGAGTCTGGAGTTAGGAGTTAGGAGTTTGGAGTTAGGAGTTAGGAGTTTGGAGTTAGCAGTTAGGAGTTAGGAGTTTGGAGTTTGGAGTTAGCAGTTAGGAGTTTGGAGTTAGGAGTTTGGAATTTGGAGTTAGGAGTTAGGAGTTTAGGAGTTAGGAGTTAGGAGTTTGGACTTTGGACTTTGGAGTTAGGAGTTAGGAGTTTGGACTTAGGAGTTAGGCGTTAGGAGTTTGGAATTTGGAGTTAGGAGTTTGGAGATAGGAGTTTGGAGTTAGTAGTTTGGAGTTTGGAGTTAGGAGTTAGGAGTTTGGAGATAGGAGTTAAGAGTTAGGAGTTTGGAGTTTGGAGTTAGGAGTTTGGAGTTAGTAGTTTGGAGTTAGGAGTTTGGAGTTTGGAGTTTGGAGTTAGTAGTTTGGAGTTTGGAGTTAGGAGTTTGGAGATAGGAGTTAAGAGTTAGGAGTTTGGAGTTTGGAGTTAGGAGTTTGGAGTTAGTAGTTTGGAGTTAGGAGTTTGGAGTTTGGAGTTTGGAGTTAGGAGTTAGGAGTTAGGAGTTTGGAGTTTGGAGTTAGGAGTTTGGAGTTAGGAGTTTGGAGTTTGGAGTTAGGAGTTACGAGTTTGGAGTTTGGAGTTAGGAGTTAGGAGTTTGGAGTTTTGAGTTAGGAGTTAGGAGTTTGGAGTTAGGAGTTTGGAGGTTGGAGTTAGGAGTTAGGAGTTTGGAGTTAGGAGTTTGGAGTTTGGAGTTTGGAGTTAGGAGCTTGGAGTTAGGAGTTTGGAGTTAGGAGTTTGGAGTTAGGAGTTGGAGTTTGGAGTTAGGAGTTACGAGTTTGGAGTTTGGAGTTAGGAGTTAGGAGTTTGGAGTTTGGAGTTAGGAGTTAGGAGTTTGGAGTTAGGAGTTTGGAGGTTGGAGTTAGGAGTTAGGAGTTTGGAGTTAGGAGTTTGGAGTTTGGAGTTTGGAGTTAGGAGCTTGGAGTTAGGAGTTTGGAGTTAGGAGTTTGGAGTTAGGAGTTGGAGTTTGGAGTTTGGAGTTAGGAGTTTGGAGTTAGGAGTTAAGAGTTTGGAGTTAGGAGTTAGGAGTTTGGAGTTAGGAGTTAGGAGTTAGGAGTCTGGAGTTTGGAGTTTGGGGTTTGGAGTTAGGAGTTTCGAGTTAGGAGTTAGGAGTTTGGAATTAGGAGTTAGGAGTTTGGAGTGAGGAGTTAGGAGTTTGGAGTGAGCAGTTAGGAGTTAGGAGTTTGGACTTTGTAGTTAGGAGTTAGCAGTTTGGAATTTGGAGTTAGGAGTTAGGAGTTTAGGAGTTAGGAGTTAGGAGTTTGGACTTTGGACTTTGGAGTTAGGAGTTATGAGTTTGGAGTTAGGAGTTAGGAGTTAGGAGTTTGGAATTTGGAGTTAGGAGTTACGAGTTAGGAGTTTGGAGTTAGGAGTTGGAGTTTGGAATTTGGAGTTAGGAGTTAGGAGTTTGGAGTTAGGAGTTAGGGGTCTGGAGTTTGGAGTTAGGAGTTTCGAGTTAGGAGTTAGGAGTTTGGAGTTTGGTGTTAGGAGTTAGGAGTTAGGAGTTAGGAGTTTGGAGTTAGGAGTTAGGAGTCTGGAGTTTGGAGTTTGGAGTTTGGAGTTAGGAGTTTCGAGTTAGGAGTTAGTAGTTTGGAGTTAGGAGTTAGGAGTTAGGAGTTTGGAGATAGGAGTTAGGAGTTAGGAGTTTGGAGTTTGGAGTTAGGAGCTTGGAGTTTGGAGTTAGGAGTTTGGACTTAGGAGTTAGGAGTTAGGAGTTTGGAGTTAGGAGTTACGAGTTTGGAGCTTGGAGTTAGGAGTTAGGAGTTAGGAGTTTGGAGGTTGGAGTTAGGAGTTAGGAGTTAGGAGTTAGGAGTTTGGAGTTTCGAGTTAGGAGTTAGGAGCTGGAGTTTGGAGTTAGGAGTTAAGAGTTAGGGGTTAAGAGTTAGGAGTTAGGAGTTAGGAGTTTGGAGTTAGGAGTCTGGAGTTTGGAGTTTGGAGTTTGGAGTTAGGAGTTTCGAGTTAGGAGTTAGGAGTTTGGAGTTAGGAGTTAGGAGTTAGGAGTTTGGAGATAGGAGTTAGGAGTTAGGAGTTTGGAGTTTGGAGTTAGGAGCTTGGAGTTTGGAGTTAGGAGTTTGGACTTAGGAGTTAGGAGTTAGGAGTTTGGAGTTAGGAGTTACGAGTTTGGAGCTTGGAGTTAGGAGTTAGGAGTTAGGAGTTTGGAGGTTGGAGTTAGGAGTTAGGAGTTTGGAGTTAGGAGTTAGGAGTTAGGATATTGGAGTTTGGAGTTTGGAGTTAGGAGTTAGGAGTCTGGAGTTTGGAGTTTGGAGTTAGGAGTTTCGAGTTAGGAGTTAGCAGTTAGGAGTTAGGAGTTTGGAGTTAGGAGTTAGGAGTTAGGATATTGGAGTTTGGAGTTAGGAGCTTGGAGTTAGGAGTTTGGAGTTTGGAGTTAGGAGTTGGAGTTCGGAGTTTGGAGTTAGGAGTTAGGAGTTTGGAGTTAGGAGTTAAGAGTTAGGAGTTTGGAGTTAGGAGTTAGGAGTTAAGAGTTAGGAGTTTGGAGTTAGGAGTTAGGAGTTTGGAGTTAGGAGTTAGGAATTTGGAGTTTGTGGTTTGGAGTTAGGAGTTTCGAGTTAGGAGTTAGGAGTTTGGAGTTTGGAGTTAGGAGTTAGGAGTTTGGAGTTAGCAGTTAGGAGTTAGGAGTTTGGAGTTTGGAGTTAGGGGTTAGCAGTTAGGAGTTTGGAGTTACGAGTTAGGAGTTTGGAATTTGGAGTTAGGAGTTTGGAGTTTAGGAGTTAGGAGTTAGGAGTTTGGAGTTTGGACTTTGGAGTTAGGAGTTAGGAGTTAAGAGTTTGGAGTTAGGAGTTAGGAGTTAGGAGTTTGGAGTTTGGTGTTAGGAGTTAGGAGCTAGGAGTTTGGAATTTGGAGTTAGGAGTTAGGAGTTTGGAGTTAGGAGTTAGGAGTCTGGAGTTTGGAGTTTGGAGTTTGGAGTTAGGAGTTTCGAGTTAGGAGTTAGGAGTTTGGAGTTAGGAGTTAGGAGTTAGGAGTTTGGAGATAGGAGTTAGGAGTTAGGAGTTTGGAGTTTGGAGTTAGGAGCTTGGAGTTTGGAGTTAGGAGTTTGGAGTTTGGAGTTAGGAGTTAGCAGTTTGGAGTTAGGAGTTACGAGTTTGGAGTTAGGAGTTAGGAGTTTGGAGTTAGGAGTTTGGAGGTTGGAGTTAGGAGTTAGGAGTTTAGAGTTAGGAGTTAGGAGTTAGGATATTGGAGTTTGGAGTTAGGAGCTTGGAGTTAGGAGTTTGGAGTTAGGAGTTGGAGTTTGGTGTTAGGAGTTAGGAGTTAGGAGTTTGGAGTTAGGAGTGAAGAGTTAGGAGTTTGGATTTAGGAGTTAGGAGTTAAGAGTTAGGAGTTTGGAGTTAGGAGTTAGGAGTTTGGAGTTAGGAGTTAAGAGTTAGGAGTTTGGAGTTAGGAGTTAGGAGTTTGGAGTTAGGAGTTTGGAGTTTGGGGTTTGGAGTTAGGAGTTTCGAGTTAGGAGTTAGGAGTTTGGAGTTTGGAGTTAGGAGTTATGAGTTTGGAGTTAGCAGTTAGGAGTTAGGAGTTTGGAGTTTGGAGTTAGGGGTTAGCAGTTAGGAGTTTGGAGTTAGGAGTTAGGAGTTTGGAATTTGGAGTTAGGAGTTAGGAGTTTAGAAGTTAGGAGTTAGGAGTTTGGACTTTGGACTTTGGAGTTAGGAGTTAGGAGTTTGGAGTTAGGAGTTAGGAGTTTGGCATTTGGGGTTAGGAGTTTGGAGTTAGGAGTTAGGAGTTTGGAATTTGGAGTTAGGAGTTAGGAGTTTGGAGTTAGGAGTTAGGAGTCTGGAGTTTGGAGTTTGGAGTTAGGAGTTTCGAGTTAGGAGTTAGCAGTTAGGAGTTAGGAGTTTGGAGTTAGGAGTTAGGAGTTTGGAGTTAGGAGTTAGGAGTCTGGAGTTTGGAGTTTGGAGTTAGGAGTTTCGAGTTAGGAGTTAGCAGTTAGGAGTTAGGAGTTTGGAGTTAGGAGTTGGAGTTAAGAGTTAGGAGTTAAGAGTTTGGAGTTAGGAGTTAGGAGTTAGGCGTTTGGAGTTTGGAGTTAGGAGTTAGGAGGTAGGAGTTTGGAATTCGGAGTTAGGAGTTAGGAGTTTGGAGTTAGGAGTTAGGAGTCTGGAGTTTGGAGTTAGGAGTTAGGAGTTTAGGAGTTAGGAGTTAGGAGTTTGGAGTTTGGACTTTGGAGTTAGGAGTTAGGAGTTAAGAGTTTGGAGTTAGGAGTTAGGAGTTAGGCGTTTGGAGTTTGGAGTTAGGAGTTAGGAGGTAGGAGTTTGGAATTCGGAGTTAGGAGTTAGGAGTTTGGAGTTAGGAGTTAGGAGTCTGGAGTTTGGAGTTTGGAGTTTGGAGTTAGGAGTTTCGAGTTAGGAGTTAGGAGTTTGGAGTTAGGAGTTAGGAGTTAGGAGTTTGGAGATAGGAGTTAGGAGTTAGGAGTTTGGAGTTTGGAGTTAGGACCTTGGAGTTTGGAGTTTGGAGTTTGGAGTTAGGAGTTTGGAGTTAGGAGTTACGAGTTTGGAGTTTGGAGTTAGGAGTTAGGAGTTTGGAGTTTGGAGTTTGGAGTTAGGAGCTTGGAGTTTGGAGTTAGGAGTCTGGAGTTTGGAGTTTGGAGTTAGGAGTTTCGAGTTAGGAGTTAGCAGTTAGGAGTTAGGAGTTTGGAGTTAGGAGTTGGAGTTAAGAGTTAGGAGTTAAGAGTTTGGAGTTAGGAGTTAGGAGTTAGGCGTTTGGAGTTTGGAGTTAGGAGTTAGGAGGTAGGAGTTTGGAATTCGGAGTTAGGAGTTAGCAGTTTGGAGTTAGGAGTTAGGAGTCTGGAGTTTGGAGTTAGGAGTTAGGAGTTTAGGAGTTAGGAGTTAGGAGTTTGGAGTTTGGACTTTGGAGTTAGGAGTTAAGAGTTTGGAGTTAGGAGTTAGGAGTTAGGCGTTTGGAGTTTGGAGTTAGGAGTTAGGAGGTAGGAGTTTGGAATTCGGAGTTAGGAGTTAGGAGTTTGGAGTTAGGAGTTAGGAGTCTGGAGTTTGGAGTTTGGAGTTTGGAGTTAGGAGTTTCGAGTTAGGAGTTAGGAGTTTGGAGTTAGGAGTTAGGAGTTAGGAGTTTGGAGATAGGAGTTAGGAGTTAGGAGTTTGGAGTTTGGAGTTAGGACCTTGGAGTTTGGAGTTTGGAGTTTGGAGTTAGGAGTTTGGAGTTAGGAGTTACGAGTTTGGAGTTTGGAGTTAGGAGTTAGGAGTTTGGAGTTTGGAGTTTGGAGTTAGGAGCTTGGAGTTTGGAGTTAGGAGTTTGGAGTTAGGAGTTAGCAGTTTGGAGTTAGGAGTTAGGAGTTACGAGTTTGGAGTTAGGAGTTAGGAGTTTGGAGTTAGGAGTTTGGAGGTTGGAGTTAGGAGTTAGGAGTTTGGAGTTAGGAGTTAGGAGTTAGGATATTGGAGTTTGGGGTTAGGAGCTTGGAGTTAGGAGTTTGGAGTTAGGAGTTGGAGTTTGGTGTTAGGAGTTAGGAGTTAGGAGTTTGGAGTTAGGAGTTAAGAGTTAGGAGTTTGGATTTAGGAGTTAGGAGTTAAGAGTTAGGAGTTTGGAGTTAGGAGTTAGGAGTTTGGAGTTAGGAGTTAAGAGTTAGGAGTTTGGAGTTAGGAGTTAGGAGTTTGGAGTTAGGAGTTTGGAGTTTGGGGTTTGGAGTTAGGAGTTTCGAGTTAGGAGTTAGGAGTTTGGAGTTTGGAGTTAGGAGTTATGAGTTTGGAGTTAGCAGTTAGGAGTTAGGAGTTTGGAGTTTGGAGTTAGGGGTTAGCAGTTAGGAGTTTGGAGTTAGGAGTTAGGAGTTTGGAATTTGGAGTTAGGAGTTAGGAGTTTAGAAGTTAAGAGTTAGGAGTTTGGACTTTGGACTTTGGAGTTAGGAGTTAGGAGTTTGGAGTTAGGAGTTAGGAGTTTGGAATTTGGGGTTAGGAGTTAGGAGTTTGGAGTTAGGAGTTAGGAGTTTGGAATTTGGAGTTAGGAGTTAGGAATTTGGAGTTAGGAGTTAGGAGTCTGGAGTTTGGAGTTTGGAGTTAGGAGTTTCGAGTTAGGAGTTAGCAGTTAGGAGTTAGGAGTTTGGAGTTAGGAGTTAGGAGTTTGGAGTTAGGAGTTAGGAGTCTGGAGTTTGGAGTTTGGAGTTAGGAGTTTCGAGTTAGGAGTTAGCAGTTAGGAGTTAGGAGTTTGGAGTTAGGAGTTTGGAGTTAAGAGTTAGGCGTTAAGAGTTAGGAGTTAGGAGTTTGGAGTTAGGAGTTAGGAGTTTGGAGTTTGGAGTTAGGAGTTAGGAGTTTGGAGTTTGGAGTTTGGAGTTAGGAGTTATGAGTTTGGAGTTAGGAGTTAGGAGTTTCGAGTTAGGAGTTTGGAGTTAGGGGTTAGCAGTTAGGAGTTTGGAGTTAGGAGTTAGGAGTTTGGAATTTGGAGTTAGGAGTTAGGAGTTTAGAAGTTAGGAGTTAGGAGTTTGGACTTTGGACTTTGGACTTAGGAGTTTGGAGTTAGGAGTTAGGAGTTTGGAATTTGGAGTTAGGAGTTAGGAGTTTGGAGTTAGGGGTTAGGAGTTTGGAGTTTGGAGTTAGGAGTTTGGAGTTAGGAGTTAGGAGTCTGGAGTTTGGAGTTTGGAGTTAGGAGTTTCGAGTTAGGAGTTAGCAGTTAGGAGTTAGGAGTTTGGAGTTAGGAGTTAGGAGTTAGGAGTTTGGAGTTTGGTGTTTGGAGTTAGGAGTTATGTGTTTGGAGTTTGGAGTTAGGAGTTTGGAGTTAGGAGTTTGGAGTTTGGAGTTAGGAGTTCGGAGTTAGGAGTTCGGAGTTTGGAGTTTGGAGTTTGGAGTTAGGAGTTTGGAGTTAAGAGTTAGGGGTTAAGAGTTAGGAGTTCGGAGTTTGGAGTTTGGAGTTAGGAGTTTGGAGTTAAGAGTTAGGGGTTAAGAGTTAGGAGTTAGGAGTTTGGAGTTAGGAGTTAGGAGTTAGGAGTTTGGAGTTAGGAGTTAGGAGTTTGGAGTTTGGAGTTTGGATTTAGGAGTTCGGAGTTCGGAGTTAGGAGTTCGGAGTTTGGAGTTTGCAGTTTGGAGTTAGGAGTTTGGAGATTAGAGTTAGGGGTTAAGAGTTAGGAGTTAGGTGTTAGGAGTTTGGAGTTAGGAATTAGGAGCTTCGAGTTAGGAGTTAGGAGTTTGGAGTTAGGAGTTAGGAGTTAGGAGTTTGGAGTTTCGAGTTAGGAGATAGGAGCTGGAGTTTGGAGTTAGGAGTTAAGAGTTAGGGGTTAAGAGTTAGGAGTTAGGAGTTAGGAGTTTGGAGTTAGGAGTCTGGAGTTTGGAGTTTGGAGTTTGGAGTTAGGAGTTTCGAGTTAGGAGTTAGGAGTTTGGAGTTAGGAGTTAGGAGTTAGGAGTTTGGAGATAGGAGTTAGGAGTTAGGAGTTTGGAGTTTGGAGTTAGGAGCTTGGAGTTTGGAGTTAGGAGTTTGGACTTAGGAGTTAGGAGTTAGGAGTTTGGAGTTAGGAGTTACGAGTTTGGAGCTTGGAGTTAGGAGTGAGGAGTTAGGAGTTTGGAGGTTGGAGTTAGGAGTTAGGAGTTTGGAGTTAGGAGTTAGGAGTTAGGATATTGGAGTTTGGAGTTTGGAGTTAGGAGTTAGGAGTCTGGAGTTTGGAGTTTGGAGTTAGGAGTTTCGAGTTAGGAGTTAGCAGTTAGGAGTTAGGAGTTTGGAGTTAGGAGTTAGGAGTTAGGAGTTTGGAGTTTGGTGTTTGGAGTTAGGAGTTATGTGTTTGGAGTTTGGAGTTAGGAGTTTGGAGTTAGGAGTTTGGAGTTTGGAGTTAGGAGTTCGGAGTTAGGAGTTCGGAGTTTGGAGTTTGGAGTTTGGAGTTAGGAGTTTGGAGTTAAGAGTTAGGGGTTAAGAGTTAGGAGATCGGAGTTTGGAGTTTGGAGTTTGGAGTTAGGAGTTTGGAGTTAAGAGTTAGGGGTTAAGAGTTAGGAGTTAGGAGTTTGGAGTTAGGAGTTAGGAGTTAGGAGTTTGGAGTTAGGAGTTAGGAGTTTGGAGTTTGGAGTTTGGAGTTAGGAGTTCGGAGTTCGGAGTTAGGAGTTCGGAGTTTGGAGTTTGGAGTTTGGAGTTAGGAGTTTGGAGTTAAGAGTTAGGGGTTAAGAGTTAGGAGCTAGGTGTTAGGAGTTTGGAGTTAGGAGTTAGGAGCTTCGAGTTAGGAGTTAGGAGTTTGGAGTTAGGAGTTAGGAGTTAAGAGTTTGGAGTTTCGAGTTAGGAGTTAGGAGCTGGAGTTTGGAGTTAGGAGTTAAGAGTTAGGGATTAAGAGTTAGGAGTTAGGAGTTAGGAGTTTGGAGTTAGGAGTCTGGAGTTTGGAGTTTGGAGTTAGGAGTTTCGAGATAGGAGTTAGGAGTTTGGAGTTAGGAGTTAGGAGTTAGGAGTTTGGAGATAGGAGTTAGGAGTTAGGAGTTTGGAGTTTGGAGTTAGGAGTTAGGAGCTTGGAGTTTGGAGTTAGGAGTTTGGAGTCAGGAGTTAGGAGTTAGGAGTTTGGAGTTAGGAGTTACGAGTTTGGAGCTTGGAGTTAGGAGTTAGGAGTTAGGAGTTTGGAGGTTGGAGTTAGGAGTTAGGAGTTTGGAGTTAGGAGTTAGGAGTTAGAATATTGGAGTTTGGAGTTAGGAACTTGGAGTAAGGAGTTTGGAGTTTGGAGTTAGGAGTTGGAGTTTGGAGTTTGGAGTTAGGAACTTGGAGTTAGGAGTTAGGAGTTTGGAGATAGGAGTTAGGAGTTAGGAGTTTGGAGTTTGGAGTTAGGACCTTGGAGTTTGGAGTTTGGAGTTTGGAGTTAGGAGTTTGGAGTTAGGAGTTACGAGTTTGGAGTTTGGAGTTAGGAATTAGGAGTTTGGAGTTTGGAGTTTGGAGTTAGGAGCTTGGAGTTTGGAGTTAGGAGTTTGGAGTTTGGAGTTAGGAGTTAGCAGTTTGGAGTTAGGAGTTACGAGTTTGGAGTTAGGAGTTAGGAGTTTGGAGTTAGGAGTTTGGAGGTTGGAGTTAGGAGTTAGGAGTTTGGAGTTAGGAGTTAGGAGTTAGGATATTGGAGTTTGGAGTTAGGAGCTTGGAGTTAGGAGTTTGGAGTTAGGAGTTGGAGTTTGGTGTTAGGAGTTAGGAGTTAGGAGTTTGGAGTTAGGAGTTAAGAGTTAGGAGTTTGGATTTAGGAGTTAGGAGTTAAGAGTTAGGAGTTTGGAGTTAGGAGTTAGGAGTTTGGAGTTAGGAGTTAAGAGTTAGGAGTTTGGAGTTAGGAGTTTGGAGTTTGGGGTTTGGAGTTAGGAGTTTCGAGTTAGGAGTTAGGAGTTTGGAGTTTGGAGTTAGGAGTTATGAGTTTGGAGTTAGCAGTTAGGAGTTAGGAGTTTGGAGTTTGGAGTTAGGGGTTAGCAGTTAGGAGTTTGGAGTTAGGAGTTAGGAGTTTGGAATTTGGAGTTAGGAGTTAGGAGTTTAGAAGTTAGGAGTTAGGAGTTTGGACTTTGGACTTTGGAGTTAGGAGTTAGGAGTTTGGAGTTTGGAGTTAGGAGTTTGGAATTTGGGGTTAGGAGTTAGGAGTTTGGAGTTTGGAGTTTGGAGTTAGGAGTTTCGAGTTAGGAGTTAGCAGTTAGGAGTTAGGAGTTTGGAGTTAGGAGTTAGGAGTTTGGAGTTAGGAGTTAGGAGTCTGGAGTTTGGAGTTTGGAGTTAGGAGTTTCGAGTTAGGAGTTAGCAGTTAGGAGTTAGGAGTTTGGAGTTAGGAGTTGGAGTTAAGAGTTAGGGGTTAAGAGTTAGGAGTTAGGAGTTTGGAGTTAGGAGTTAGGAGTTAGGAGTTTGGAGTTAGGAGTTAGGAGTTTCGAGTTAGGAGTTAGGAGTTAAGAGTTAGGAGTTTGGAGTTAGGAGTTAGGAGTTTGGAATTTGGAGTTAGGAGTTAGGAGTTTAGGAGTTAGGAGTTAGGAGTTTGGAGTTTGGACTTTGGAGTTAGGAGTTAGGAGTTAAGAGTTTGGAGTTAGGAGTTAGGAGTTAGGCGTTTGGAGTTTGGAGTTAGGAGTTAGGAGGTAGGAGTTTGGAATTCGGAGTTAGGAGTTAGGAGTTTGGAGTTAGGAGTTAGGAGTCTGGAGTTTGGAGTTTGGAGTTTGGAGTTAGGAGTTTCGAGTTAGGAGTTAGGAGTTTGGAGTTAGGAGTTAGGAGTTAGGAGTTTGGAGATAGGAGTTAGGAGTTAGGAGTTTGGAGTTTGGAGTTAGGACCTTGGAGTTTGGAGTTTGGAGTTTGGAGTTAGGAGTTTGGAGTTAGGAGTTACGAGTTTGGAGTTTGGAGTTAGGAGTTAGGAGTTTGGAGTTTGGAGTTTGGAGTTAGGAGCTTGGAGTTTGGAGTTAGGAGTTTGGAGTTTGGAGTTAGGAGTTAGCAGTTTGGAGTTAGGAGTTAGGAGTTTGGAGTTAGGAGTTTGGAGGTTGGAGTTAGGAGTTAGGAGTTTGGAGTTAGGAGTTAGGAGTTAGGATATTGGAGTTTGGAGTTAGGAGCTTGGAGTTAGGAGTTTGGAGTTAGGAGTTGGAGTTTGGTGTTAGGAGTTAGGAGTTAGGAGTTTGGAGTTAGGAGTTAAGAGTTAGGAGTTTGGATTTAGGAGTTAGGAGTTAAGAGTTAGGAGTTTGGAGTTAGGAGTTAGGAGTTTGGAGTTAGGAGTTAAGAGTTAGGAGTTTGGAGTTAGGAGTTAGGAGTTTGGAGTTAGGAGTTTGGAGTTTGGGGTTTGGAGTTAGGAGTTTCGAGTTAGGAGTTAGGAGTTTGGAGTTTGGAGTTAGGAGTTATGAGTTTGGAGTTAGCAGTTAGGAGTTAGGAGTTTGGAGTTTGGAGTTAGGGGTTAGCAGTTAGGAGTTTGGAGTTAGGAGTTAGGAGTTTGGAATTTGGGGTTAGGAGTTAGGAGTTTGGAGTTAGGAGTTAGGAGTTTGGAATTTGGAGTTAGGAGTTAGGAGTTTGGAGTTAGGAGTTAGGAGTCTGGAGTTTGGAGTTTGGAGTTAGGAGTTTCGAGTTAGGAGTTAGCAGTTAGGAGTTAGGAGTTTGGAGTTAGGAGTTAGGAGTTTGGAGTTAGGAGTTAGGGGTCTGGAGTTTGGAGTTTGGAGTTAGGAGTTTCGAGTTAGGAGTTAGCAGTTAGGAGTTAGGAGTTTGGAGTTAGGAGTTTGGAGTTAAGAGTTAGGCGTTAAGAGTTAGGAGTTAGGAGTTTGGAGTTAAGAGTTAGGAGTTAGGAGTTTGGAGTTAGGAGTTAGGAGTTTGGAGTTTGGAGTTTGGAGTTAGGAGTTATGAGTTTGGAGTTAGGAGTTAGGAGTTTCGAGTTAGGAGTTTGGAGTTAGGGGTTAGCAGTTAGGAGTTCGGAGTTAGGAGTTAGGAGTTTGGAATTTGGAGTTAGGAGTTAGGAGTTTAGAAGTTAGGAGTTAGGAGTTTGGACTTTGGACTTTGGAGTTAGGAGTTAGGAGTTTGGAGTTAGGAGTTAGGAGTTTGGAATTTGGAGTTAGGAGTTAGGAGTTTGGAGTTAGGGGTTAGGAGTTTGGAGTTTGGAGTTAGGAGTTTGGAGTTAGGAGTCTGGAGTTTGGAGTTTGGAGTTAGGAGTTTCGAGTTAGGAGTTAGCAGTTAGGAGTTAGGAGTTTGGAGTTAGGAGTTAGTAGTTAGGAGTTTGGAGTTTGGTGTTTGGAGTTAGGAGTTATGTGTTTGGAGTTTGGAGTTAGGAGTTTGGAGTTAGGAGTTTGGAGTTTGGAGTTAGGAGTTCGGAGTTAGGAGTTCGGAGTTTGGAGTTTGGAGTTTGGAGTTAGGAGTTTGGAGTTAAGAGTTAGGGGTTAAGAGTTAGGAGTTTGGAGTTTGGAGTTAGGAGTTTGGAGTTAAGAGTTAGGGGTTAAGAGTTAGGAGTTAGGAGTTTGGAGTTAGGAGTTAGGAGTTAGGAGTTTGGAGTTAGGAGTTAGGAGTTTGGAGTTTGGAGTTTGGAGTTTGGATTTAGGAGTTCGGAGTTCGGAGTTAGGAGTTCGGAGTTTGGAGTTTGGAGTTTGGAGTTAGGAGTTTGGAGATTAGAGTTAGGGGTTAAGAGTTAGGAGTTAGGTGTTAGGAGTTTGGAGTTAGGAATTAGGAGCTTCGAGTTAGGAGTTAGGAGTTTGGAGTTAGGAGTTAGGAGTTAGGAGTTTGGAGTTTCGAGTTAGGAGTTAGGAGCTGGAGTTTGGAGTTAGGAGTTAAGAGTTAGGGGTTAAGAGTTAGGAGTTAGGAGTTAGGAGTTTGGAGTTAGGAGTCTGGAGTTTGGAGTTTGGAGTTTGGAGTTAGGAGTTTCGAGTTAGGAGTTAGGAGTTTGGAGTTAGGAGTTAGGAGTTAGGAGTTTGGAGATAGGAGTTAGGAGTTAGGAGTTTGGAGTTTGGAGTTAGGAGCTTGGAGTTTGGAGTTAGGAGTTTGGACTTAGGAGTTAGGAGTTAGGAGTTTGGAGTTAGGAGTTACGAGTTTGGAGCTTGGAGTTAGGAGTTAGGAGTTAGGAGTTTGGAGGTTGGAGTTAGGAGTTAGGAGTTTGGAGTTAGGAGTTAGGAGTTAGGATATTGGAGTTTGGAGTTTGGAGTTAGGAGTTAGGAGTCTGGAGTTTGGAGTTTGGAGTTAGGAGTTTCGAGTTAGGAGTTAGCAGTTAGGAGTTAGGAGTTTGGAGTTAGGAGTTAGGAGTTAGGAGTTTGGAGTTAGGAGTTAGGAGTTAGGAGTTTGGAGTTTGGTGTTTGGAGTTAGGAGTTATGTGTTTGGAGTTTGGAGTTAGGAGTTTGGAGTTAGGAGTTTGGAGTTTGGAGTTAGGAGTTCGGAGTTAGGAGTTCGGAGTTTGGAGTTTGGAGTTTGGAGTTAGGAGTTTGGAGTTAAGAGTTAGGGGTTAAGAGTTAGGAGATCGGAGTTTGGAGTTTGGAGTTTGGAGTTAGGAGTTTGGAGTTAAGAGTTAGGGGTTAAGAGTTAGGAGTTAGGAGTTTGGAGTTAGGAGTTAGGAGTTAGGAGTTTGGAGTTAGGAGTTAGGAGTTTGGAGTTTGGAGTTTGGAGTTAGGAGTTCGGAGTTCGGAGTTAGGAGTTCGGAGTTTGGAGTTTGGAGTTTGGAGTTAGGAGTTTGGAGTTAAGAGTTAGGGGTTAAGAGTTAGGAGTTAGGTGTTAGGAGTTTGGAGTTAGGAGTTAGGAGCTTCGAGTTAGGAGTTAGGAGTTTGGAGTTAGGAGTTAGGAGTTAAGAGTTTGGAGTTTCGAGTTAGGAGTTAGGAGCTGGAGTTTGGAGTTAGGAGTTAAGAGTTAGGGGTTAAGATTTAGGAGTTAGGAGTTAGGAGTTTGGAGTTAGGAGTCTGGAGTTTGGAGTTTGGAGTTAGGAGTTTCGAGATAGGAGTTAGGAGTTTGGAGTTAGGAGTTAGGAGTTAGGAGTTTGGAGATAGGAGTTAGGAGTTAGGAGTTTGGAGTTTGGAGTTAGGAGTTAGGAGCTTGGAGTTTGGAGTTAGGAGTTTGGAGTCAGGAGTTAGGAGTTAGGAGTTTGGAGTTAGGAGTTACGAGTTTGGAGCTTGGAGTTAGGAGTTAGGAGTTAGGAGTTTGGAGGTTGGAGTTAGGAGTTAGGAGTTTGGAGTTAGGAGTTAGGAGTTAGAATATTGGAGTTTGGAGTTAGGAACTTGGAGTAAGGAGTTTGGAGTTTGGAGTTAGGAGTTGGAGTTTGGAGTTTGGAGTTAGGAGTTAGGAGTTTGGAGTTAGGAGTTAAGAGTTAGGAGTTTGGAGTTAGGAGTTAGGAGTTAAGAGTTAGGAGTTTGGAGTTAGGAGTTAGGAGTTTGGAGTTAGGAGTTAAGAGTTAGGAGTTTGGAGTGAGGAGTTAGGAGTTTGGAATTTGGAGTTAGGAGTTAGGAGTTTAGGAGTTAGGAGTTAGGAGTTTGGAGTTTGGACTTTGGAGTTAGGAGTTAGGAGTTAAGAGTTTGGAGTTAGGAGTTAGGAGTTTGGAGTTTGGAGTTAGGAGTTAGGAGCTAGGAGTTTGGAATTTGGAGTTAGGAGTTATGAGTTTGGAGTTTGGAGTTAGGAGTTTCGAGTTAGGAGTTAGGAGTTTGGAGTT
This sequence comes from Somniosus microcephalus, assembly GCF_052327205.1. NCBI lineage: Eukaryota > Metazoa > Chordata > Chondrichthyes > Squaliformes > Somniosidae > Somniosus > Somniosus microcephalus. The sequence goes on along the minus strand of NC_140996.1, from coordinate 68,244,908 downwards.
AGGAGTTAGGAGTTAGGAGTTTGGAGATAGGAGTTAGGAGTTAGGAGTTTGGAGTTTGGAGTTAGGAGTTAGGAGTTAGGAGTTTGGAGTTTGGAGTTTGGAGTTAGGAGCTTGGAGTTTGGAATTAGGAGCTTGGAGTTTGGAGTTAGGAGTTTGGAGGTTGGAGTTAGGAGTTAGGAGTTTGGAGTTAGGAGTTAGGAGTTTGGAGTTAGGAGTTTGGAGGTTGGAGTTAGGAGTTAGGAGTTTGGAGTTAGGAGTTAGGAGTTAGGATATTGGAGTTTGGAGTTAGGAGCTTGGAGTTAGGAGTTTGGAGTTTGGAGTTAGGAGTTAAGAGTTAGGAGTTTGGAGTTAGGAGTTAAGAGTTAGGAGTTTGGAGTTAGGAGTTAGGAGTTTGGAGTTAGGAGTTTGGAGTTTGGGGTTTGGAGTTAGGAGTTTCGAGTTAGGAGTTAGGAGTTTGGAGTTTGGAGTTAGGAGTTATGAGTTTGGAGTTAGCAGTTAGGAGTTAGGAGTTTGGAGTTTGGAGTTAGGGGTTAGCAGTTAGGAGTTTGGAGTTAGGAGTTAGGAGTTTGGAATTTGGGGTTAGGAGTTAGGAGTTTGGAGTTAGGAGTTAGGAGTTTGGAATTTGGAGTTAGGAGTTAGGAGTTTGGAGTTAGGAGTTAGGAGTCTGGAGTTTGGAGTTTGGAGTTAGGAGTTTCGAGTTAGGAGTTAGCAGTTAGGAGTTAGGAGTTTGGAGTTAGGAGTTAGGAGTTTGGAGTTAGGAGTTAGGGGTCTGGAGTTTGGAGTTTGGAGTTAGGAGTTTCGAGTTAGGAGTTAGCAGTTAGGAGTTAGGAGTTTGGAGTTAGGAGTTTGGAGTTAAGAGTTAGGCGTTAAGAGTTAGGAGTTAGGAGTTTGGAGTTAAGAGTTAGGAGTTAGGAGTTTGGAGTTAGGAGTTAGGAGTTTGGAGTTTGGAGTTTGGAGTTAGGAGTTATGAGTTTGGAGTTAGGAGTTAGGAGTTTCGAGTTAGGAGTTTGGAGTTAGGGGTTAGCAGTTAGGAGTTCGGAGTTAGGAGTTAGGAGTTTGGAATTTGGAGTTAGGAGTTAGGAGTTTAGAAGTTAGGAGTTAGGAGTTTGGACTTTGGACTTTGGAGTTAGGAGTTAGGAGTTTGGAGTTAGGAGTTAGGAGTTTGGAATTTGGAGTTAGGAGTTAGGAGTTTGGAGTTAGGGGTTAGGAGTTTGGAGTTTGGAGTTAGGAGTTTGGAGTTAGGAGTCTGGAGTTTGGAGTTTGGAGTTAGGAGTTTCGAGTTAGGAGTTAGCAGTTAGGAGTTAGGAGTTTGGAGTTAGGAGTTAGGAGTTAGGAGTTTGGAGTTTGGTGTTTGGAGTTAGGAGTTATGTGTTTGGAGTTTGGAGTTAGGAGTTTGGAGTTAGGAGTTTGGAGTTTGGAGTTAGGAGTTCGGAGTTAGGAGTTCGGAGTTTGGAGTTTGGAGTTTGGAGTTAGGAGTTTGGAGTTAAGAGTTAGGGGTTAAGAGTTAGGAGTTTGGAGTTTGGAGTTAGGAGTTTGGAGTTAAGAGTTAGGGGTTAAGAGTTAGGAGTTAGGAGTTTGGAGTTAGGAGTTAGGAGTTAGGAGTTTGGAGTTAGGAGTTAGGAGTTTGGAGTTTGGAGTTTGGAGTTTGGATTTAGGAGTTCGGAGTTCGGAGTTAGGAGTTCGGAGTTTGGAGTTTGGAGTTTGGAGTTAGGAGTTTGGAGATTAGAGTTAGGGGTTAAGAGTTAGGAGTTAGGTGTTAGGAGTTTGGAGTTAGGAATTAGGAGCTTCGAGTTAGGAGTTAGGAGTTTGGAGTTAGGAGTTAGGAGTTAGGAGTTTGGAGTTTCGAGTTAGGAGTTAGGAGCTGGAGTTTGGAGTTAGGAGTTAAGAGTTAGGGGTTAAGAGTTAGGAGTTAGGAGTTAGGAGTTTGGAGTTAGGAGTCTGGAGTTTGGAGTTTGGAGTTTGGAGTTAGGAGTTTCGAGTTAGGAGTTAGGAGTTTGGAGTTAGGAGTTAGGAGTTAGGAGTTTGGAGATAGGAGTTAGGAGTTAGGAGTTTGGAGTTTGGAGTTAGGAGCTTGGAGTTTGGAGTTAGGAGTTTGGACTTAGGAGTTAGGAGTTAGGAGTTTGGAGTTAGGAGTTACGAGTTTGGAGCTTGGAGTTAGGAGTTAGGAGTTAGGAGTTTGGAGGTTGGAGTTAGGAGTTAGGAGTTTGGAGTTAGGAGTTAGGAGTTAGGATATTGGAGTTTGGAGTTTGGAGTTAGGAGTTAGGAGTCAGGAGTTTGGAGTTTGGAGTTAGGAGTTTCGAGTTAGGAGTTAGCAGTTAGGAGTTAGGAGTTTGGAGTTAGGAGTTAGGAGTTAGGAGTTTGGAGTTAGGAGTTAGGAGTTAGGAGTTTGGAGTTTGGTGTTTGGAGTTAGGAGTTATGTGTTTGGAGTTTGGAGTTAGGAGTTTGGAGTTAGGAGTTTGGAGTTTGGAGTTAGGAGTTCGGAGTTAGGAGTTCGGAGTTTGGAGTTTGGAGTTTGGAGTTAGGAGTTTGGAGTTAAGAGTTAGGGGTTAAGAGTTAGGAGATCGGAGTTTGGAGTTTGGAGTTTGGAGTTAGGAGTTTGGAGTTAAGAGTTAGGGGTTAAGAGTTAGGAGTTAGGAGTTTGGAGTTAGGAGTTAGGAGTTAGGAGTTTGGAGTTAGGAGTTAGGAGTTTGGAGTTTGGAGTTTGGAGTTAGGAGTTCGGAGTTCGGAGTTAGGAGTTCGGAGTTTGGAGTTTGGAGTTTGGAGTTAGGAGTTTGGAGTTAAGAGTTAGGGGTTAAGAGTTAGGAGTTAGGTGTTAGGAGTTTGGAGTTAGGAGTTAGGAGCTTCGAGTTAGGAGTTAGGAGTTTGGAGTTAGGAGTTAGGAGTTAAGAGTTTGGAGTTTCGAGTTAGGAGTTAGGAGCTGGAGTTTGGAGTTAGGAGTTAAGAGTTAGGGGTTAAGATTTAGGAGTTAGGAGTTAGGAGTTTGGAGTTAGGAGTCTGGAGTTTGGAGTTTGGAGTTAGGAGTTTCGAGATAGGAGTTAGGAGTTTGGAGTTAGGAGTTAGGAGTTAGGAGTTTGGAGATAGGAGTTAGGAGTTAGGAGTTTGGAGTTTGGAGTTAGGAGTTAGGAGCTTGGAGTTTGGAGTTAGGAGTTTGGAGTCAGGAGTTAGGAGTTAGGAGTTTGGAGTTAGGAGTTACGAGTTTGGAGCTTGGAGTTAGGAGTTAGGAGTTAGGAGTTTGGAGGTTGGAGTTAGGAGTTAGGAGTTTGGAGTTAGGAGTTAGGAGTTAGAATATTGGAGTTTGGAGTTAGGAACTTGGAGTAAGGAGTTTGGAGTTTGGAGTTAGGAGTTGGAGTTTGGAGTTTGGAGTTAGGAGTTAGGAGTTTGGAGTTAGGAGTTAAGAGTTAGGAGTTTGGAGTTAGGAGTTAGGAGTTAAGAGTTAGGAGTTTGGAGTTAGGAGTTAGGAGTTTGGAGTTAGGAGTTAAGAGTTAGGAGTTTGGAGTGAGGAGTTAGGAGTTTGGAATTTGGAGTTAGGAGTTAGGAGTTTAGGAGTTAGGAGTTAGGAGTTTGGAGTTTGGACTTTGGAGTTAGGAGTTAGGAGTTAAGAGTTTGGAGTTAGGAGTTAGGAGTTTGGAGTTTGGAGTTAGGAGTTAGGAGCTAGGAGTTTGGAATTTGGAGTTAGGAGTTATGAGTTTGGAGTTAGGAGTTAGGAGTCTGGAGTTTGGAGTTTGGAGTTTGGAGTTAGGAGTTTCGAGTTAGGAGTTAGGAGTTTGGAGTTAGGAGTTAGGAGTTAGGAGTTTGGAGATAGGAGTTAGGAGTTAGGAGTTTGGAGTTTGGAGTTAGGAGTTAGGAGTTAGGAGTTTGGAGTTTGGAGTTTGGAGTTAGGAGCTTGGAGTTTGGAATTAGGAGCTTGGAGTTTGGAGTTAGGAGTTTGGAGGTTGGAGTTAGGAGTTAGGAGTTTGGAGTTAGGAGTTAGGAGTTTGGAGTTAGGAGTTTGGAGGTTGGAGTTAGGAGTTAGGAGTTTGGAGTTAGGAGTTAGGAGTTAGGATATTGGAGTTTGGAGTTAGGAGCTTGGAGTTAGGAGTTTGGAGTTTGGAGTTGGAGTTGGAGTTCGGAGTTTGGAGTTAGGAGTTAGGAGTTTGGAGTTAGGAGTTAAGAGTTAGGAGTTTGGAGTTAGGAGTTAGGAGTTAAGAGTTAGGAGTTTGGAGTTAGGAGTTAGGAGTTTGGAGTTAGGAGTTAGGAATTTGGAGTTTGGGGTTTGGAGTTAGGAGTTTCGAGTTAGGAGTTAGGAGTTTGGAGTTTGGAGTTAGGAGTTAGGAGTTTGGAGTTAGCAGTTAGGAGTTAGGAGTTTGGAGTTTGGAGTTAGGGGTTAGCAGTTAGGAGTTTGGAGTTAGGAGTTAGGAGTTTGGAATTTGGAGTTAGGAGTTTGGAGTTTAGGAGTTAGGAGTTAGGAGTTTGGAGTTTGGACTTTGGAGTTAGGAGTTAGGAGTTAAGAGTTTGGAGTTAGGAGTTAGGAGTTAGGAGTTTGGAGTTTGGAGTTAGGAGTTAGGAGCTAGGAGTTTGGAATTTGGAGTTAGGAGTTAGGAGTTTGGAGTTAGGAGTTAGGAGTCTGGAGTTTGGAGTTTGGAGTTTGGAGTTAGGAGTTTCGAGTTAGGAGTTAGGAGTTTGGAGTTAGGAGTTAGGAGTTAGGAGTTTGGAGATAGGAGTTAGGAGTTAGGAGTTTGGAGTTTGGAGTTAGGAGCTTGGAGTTTGGAGTTAGGAGTTTGGAGTTTGGAGTTAGGAGTTAGCAGTTTGGAGTTAGGAGTTACGAGTTAGGAGTTAGGAGTTTGGAGTTAGGAGTTTGGAGGTTGGAGTTAGGAGTTAGGAGTTTGGAGTTAGGAGTTAGGAGTTAGGATATTGGAGTTTGGAGTTAGGAGCTTGGAGTTAGGAGTTTGGAGTTAGGAGTTGGAGTTTGGTGTTAGGAGTTAGGAGTTAGGAGTTTGGAGTTAGGAGTTAAGAGTTAGGAGTTTGGATTTAGGAGTTAGGAGTTAAGAGTTAGGAGTTTGGAGTTAGGAGTTAGGAGTTTGGAGTTAGGAGTTAAGAGTTAGGAGTTTGGAGTTAGGAGTTAGGAGTTTGGAGTTAGGAGTTTGGAGTTTGGGGTTTGGAGTTAGGAGTTTCGAGTTAGGAGTTAGGAGTTTGGAGTTTGGAGTTAGGAGTTATGAGTTTGGAGTTAGCAGTTAGGAGTTAGGAGTTTGGAGTTTGGAGTTAGGGGTTAGCAGTTAGGAGTTTGGAGTTAGGAGTTAGGAGTTTGGAATTTGGAGTTAGGAGTTAGGAGTTTAGAAGTTAGGAGTTAGGAGTTTGGACTTTGGACTTTGGAGTTAGGAGTTAGGAGTTTGGAGTTAGGAGTTAGGAGTTTGGAATTTGGGGTTAGGAGTTAGGAGTTTGGAGTTAGGAGTTAGGAGTTTGGAATTTGGAGTTAGGAGTTAGGAGTTTGGAGTTAGGAGTTAGGAGTCTGGAGTTTGGAGTTTGGAGTTAGGAGTTTCGAGTTAGGAGTTAGCAGTTAGGAGTTAGGAGTTTGGAGTTAGGAGTTAGGAGTTTGGAGTTAGGAGTTAGGAGTCTGGAGTTTGGAGTTTGGAGTTAGGAGTTTCGAGTTAGGAGTTAGCAGTTAGGAGTTAGGAGTTTGGAGTTAGGAGTTGGAGTTAAGAGTTAGGGGTTAAGAGTTAGGAGTTAGGAGTTTGGAGTTAGGAGTTAGGAGTTTGGAGTTAGGAGTTAGGAGTTTCGAGTTAGGAGTTAGGAGTTAAGAGTTAGGAGTTTGGAGTTAGGAGTTAGGAGTTTGGAATTTGGAGTTAGGAGTTAGGAGTTTAGGAGTTAGGAGTTAGGAGTTTGGAGTTTGGACTTTGGAGTTAGGAGTTAGGAGTTAAGAGTTTGGAGTTAAGAGTTAGGAGGTTGGAGTTAGAAGTTAGGAGTTTGGAGTTAGGAGTTAGGATATTGGAGTTTGGAGTTAGGAGCTTGGAGTTAGGAGTTTGGAGTTTGGAGTTAGGAGTTGGAGTTCGGAGTTTGGAGTTCGGAGTTAGGAGTTTGGAGTTAGGAGTTAAGAGTTAGGAGTTTGGAGTTAGGAGTTAGGAGTTAAGAGTTAGGAGTTTGGAGTTAGGAGTTAGGAGTTTGGAGTTAGGAGTTAGGAATTTGGAGTTTGGGGTTTGGAGTTAGGAGTTTCGAGTTAGGAGTTAGGAGTTTGGAGTTTGGAGTTAGGAGTTAGGAGTTTGGAGTTAGCAGTTAGGAGTTAGGAGTTTGGAGTTTGGAGTTAGGGGTTAGCAGTTAGGAGTTTGGAGTTAGGAGTTAGGAGTTTGGAATTTGGAGTTAGGAGTTTGGAGTTTAGGAGTTAGGAGTTAGGAGTTTGGAGTTTGGACTTTGGAGTTAGGAGTTAGGAGTCAAGAGTTTGGAGTTAGGAGTTAGGAGTTAGGAGTTTGGAGTTTGGAGTTAGGAGTTAGGAGCTAGGAGTTTGGAATTTGGAGTTAGGAGTTAGGAGTTTGGAGTTAGGAGTTAGGAGTCTGGAGTTTGGAGTTTGGAGTTTGGAGTTAGGAGTTTCGAGTTAGGAGTTAGGAGTTTGGAGTTAGGAGTTAGGAGTTAGGAGTTTGGAGATAGGAGTTAGGAGTTAGGAGTTTGGAGTTTGGAGTTAGGAGCTTGGAGTTTGGAGTTAGGAGTTTGGAGTTTGGAGTTAGGAGTTAGCAGTTTGGAGTTAGGAGTTACGAGTTTGGAGTTAGGAGTTAGGAGTTTGGAGTTAGGAGTTTGGAGGTTGGAGTTAGGAGTTAGGAGTTTGGAGTTAGGAGTTAGGAGTTAGGATATTGGAGTTTGGAGTTAGGAGCTTGGAGTTAGGAGTTTGGAGTTAGGAGTTGGAGTTTGGTGTTAGGAGTTAGGAGTTAGGAGTTTGGAGTTAGGAGTTAAGAGTTAGGAGTTTGGATTTAGGAGTTAGGAGTTAAGAGTTAGGAGTTTGGAGTTAGGAGTTAGGAGTTTGGAGTTAGGAGTTAAGAGTTAGGAGTTTGGAGTTAGGAGTTAGGAGTTTGGAGTTAGGAGTTTGGAGTTTGGGGTTAGGAGTTAGGAGTTTAGAAGTTAGGAGTTAGGAGTTTGGACTTTGGACTTTGGAGTTAGGAGTTAGGAGTTTGGAGTTAGGAGTTAGGAGTTTGGAATTTGGGGTTAGGAGTTAGGAGTTTGGAGTTAGGAGTTAGGAGTTTGGAATTTGGAGTTAGGAGTTAGGAGTTTGGAGTTAGGAGTTAGGAGTCTGGAGTTTGGAGTTTGGAGTTAGGAGTTTCGAGTTAGGAGTTAGCAGTTAGGAGTTAGGAGTTTGGAGTTAGGAGTTAGGAGTTTGGAGTTAGGAGTTAGGAGTCTGGAGTTTGGAGTTTGGAGTTAGGAGTTTCGAGTTAGGAGTTAGCAGTTAGGAGTTAGGAGTTTGGAGTTAGGAGTTGGAGTTAAGAGTTAGGGGTTAAGAGTTAGGAGTTAGGAGTTTGGAGTTAGGAGTTAGGAGTTAGGAGTTTGGAGTTAGGAGTTAGGAGTTTCGAGTTTAGGAGTTAGGAGTTAGGAGTTTGGATTTGGACTTTGGAGTTAGGAGTTAGGAGTTAAGAGTTTGGAGTTAAGAGTTAGGAGTTAGGCGTTTGGAGTTTGGAGTTAGGAGTTAGGAGGTAGGAGTTTGGAATTCGGAGTTAGGAGTTAGGAGTTTGGAGTTAGGAGTTAGGAGTCTGGAGTTTGGAGTTTGGAGTTTGGAGTTAGGAGTTTCGAGTTAGGAGTTAGGAGTTTGGAGTTAGGAGTTAGGAGTTAGGAGTTTGGAGATAGGAGTTAGGAGTTAGGAGTTTGGAGTTTGGAGTTAGGACCTTGGAGTTTGGAGTTTGGAGTTTGGAGTTAGGAGTTTGGAGTTAGGAGTTACGAGTTTGGAGTTTGGAGTTAGGAGTTAGGAGTTTGGAGTTTGGAGTTTGGAGTTAGGAGCTTGGAGTTTGGAGTTAGGAGTTTGGAGTTTGGAGTTAGGAGTTAGCAGTTTGGAGTTAGGAGTTAGCAGTTTGGAGTTAGGAGTTAGGAGTTTGGAGTTAGGAGTTTGGAGGTTGGAGTTAGGAGTTAGGAGTTTGGAGTTAGGAGTTAGGAGTTAGGATATTGGAGTTTGGAGTTAGGAGCTTGGAGTTAGGAGTTTGGAGTTAGGAGTTGGAGTTTGGTGTTAGGAGTTAGGAGTTAGGAGTTTGGAGTTAGGAGTTAAGAGTTAGGAGTTTGGATTTAGGAGTTAGGAGTTAAGAGTTAGGAGTTTGGAGTTAGGAGTTAGGAGTTTGGAGTTAGGAGTTAAGAGTTAGGAGTTTCGAGTTAGGAGTTAGGAGTTTGGAGTTTGGAGTTAGGAGTTATGAGTTTGGAGTTAGCAGTTAGGAGTTAGGAGTTTGGAGTTTGGAGTTAGGGGTTAGCAGTTAGGAGTTTGGAGTTAGGAGTTAGGAGTTTGGAATTTGGAGTTAGGAGTTAGGAGTTTAGAAGTTAAGAGTTAGGAGTTTGGACTTTGGACTTTGGAGTTAGGAGTTAGGAGTTTGGAGTTAGGAGTTAGGAGTTTGGAATTTGGGGTTAGGAGTTAGGAGTTTGGAGTTAGGAGTTAGGAGTTTGGAATTTGGAGTTAGGAGTTAGGAGTTTGGAGTTAGGAGTTAGGAGTCTGGAGTTTGGAGTTTGGAGTTAGGAGTTTCGAGTTAGGAGTTAGCAGTTAGGAGTTAGGAGTTTGGAGTTAGGAGTTAGGAGTTTGGAGTTAGGAGTTAGGAGTCTGGAGTTTGGAGTTTGGAGTTAGGAGTTTCGAGTTAGGAGTTAGCAGTTAGGAGTTAGGAGTTTGGAGTTAGGAGTTTGGAGTTAAGAGTTAGGCGTTAAGAGTTAGGAGTTAGGAGTTTGGAGTTAGGAGTTAGGAGTTAGGAGTTTGGAGTTAGGAGTTAGGAGTTTGGAGTTTGGAGTTTGGAGTTAGGAGTTATGAGTTTGGAGTTAGGAGTTAGGAGTTTCGAGTTAGGAGTTTGGAGTTAGGGGTTAGCAGTTAGGAGTTTGGAGTTAGGAGTTAGGAGTTTGGAATTTGGAGTTAGGAGTTAGGAGTTTAGAAGTTAGGAGTTAGGAGTTTGGACTTTGGACTTTGGAGTTAGGAGTTAGGAGTTTGGAGTTAGGAGTTAGGAGTTTGGAATTTGGAGTTAGGAGTTAGGAGTTTGGAGTTAGGGGTTAGGAGTTTGGAGTTTGGAGTTAGGAGTTTGGAGTTAGGAGTTAGGAGTCTGGAGTTTGGAGTTTGGAGTTAGGAGTTTCGAGTTAGGAGTTAGCAGTTAGGAGTTAGGAGTTTGGAGTTAGGAGTTAGGAGTTAGGAGTTTGGAGTTTGGTGTTTGGAGTTAGGAGTTATGTGTTTGGAGTTTGGAGTTAGGAGTTTGGAGTTAGGAGTTTGGAGTTTGGAGTTAGGAGTTCGGAGTTAGGAGTTCGGAGTTTGGAGTTTGGAGTTTGGAGTTAGGAGTTTGGAGTTAAGAGTTAGGGGTTAAGAGTTAGGAGTTCGGAGTTTGGAGTTTGGAGTTAGGAGTTTGGAGTTAAGAGTTAGGGGTTAAGAGTTAGGAGTTAGGAGTTTGGTGTTAGGAGTTAGGAGTTAGGAGTTTGGAGTTAGGAGTTAGGAGTTTGGAGTTTGGAGTTTGGAGTTTGGATTTAGGAGTTCGGAGTTCGGAGTTAGGAGTTCGGAGTTTGGAGTTTGGAGTTTGGAGTTAGGAGTTTGGAGATTAGAGTTAGGGGTTAAGAGTTAGGAGTTAGGTGTTAGGAGTTTGGAGTTAGGAATTAGGAGCTTCGAGTTAGGAGTTAGGAGTTTGGAGTTAGGAGTTAGGAGTTAGGAGTTTGGAGTTTCGAGTTAGGAGTTAGGAGCTGGAGTTTGGAGTTAGGAGTTAAGAGTTAGGGGTTAAGAGTTAGGAGTTAGGAGTTAGGAGTTTGGAGTTAGGAGTCTGGAGTTTGGAGTTTGGAGTTTGGAGTTAGGAGTTTCGAGTTAGGAGTTAGGAGTTTGGAGTTAGGAGTTAGGAGTTAGGAGTTTGGAGATAGGAGTTAGGAGTTAGGAGTTTGGAGTTTGGAGTTAGGAGTTAGGAGTTTGGAGTTAGGGGTTAGCAGTTAGGAGTTTGGAGTTAGGAGTTAGGAGTTTGGAATTTGGAGTTAGGAGTTAGGAGTTTAGAAGTTAGGAGTTAGGAGTTTGGACTTTGGACTTTGGAGTTAGGAGTTAGGAGTTTGGAGTTAGGAGTTAGGAGTTTGGAATTTGGAGTTAGGAGTTAGGAGTTTGGAGTTAGGGGTTAGGAGTTTGGAGTTTGGAGTTAGGAGTTTGGAGTTAGGAGTTAGGAGTCTGGAGTTTGGAGTTTGGAGTTAGGAGTTTCGAGTTAGGAGTTAGCAGTTAGGAGTTAGGAGTTTGGAGTTAGGAGTTAGGAGTTTGGAGTTTGGTGTTTGGTGTTTGGAGTTAGGAGTTATGTGTTTGGAGTTTGGAGTTAGGAGTTTGGAGTTAGGAGTTTGGAGTTTGGAGTTAGGAGTTCGGAGTTAGGAGTTCGGAGTTTGGAGTTTGGAGTTTGGAGTTAGGAGTTTGGAGTTAAGAGTTAGGGGTTAAGAGTTAGGAGTTCGGAGTTTGGAGTTTGGAGTTAGGAGTTTGGAGTTAAGAGTTAGGGGTTAAGAGTTAGGAGTTAGGAGTTTGGAGTTAGGAGTTAGGAGTTAGGAGTTTGGAGTTAGGAGTTAGGAGTTTGGAGTTTGGAGTTTGGAGTTTGGATTTAGGAGTTCGGAGTTCGGAGTTAGGAGTTCGGAGTTTGGAGTTTGGAGTTTGGAGTTAGGAGTTTGGAGATTAGAGTTAGGGGTTAAGAGTTAGGAGTTAGGTGTTAGGAGTTTGGAGTTAGGAATTAGGAGCTTCGAGTTAGGAGTTAGGAGTTTGGAGTTAGGAGTTAGGCGTTAGGAGTTTGGAGTTTCGAGTTAGGTGTTAGGAGCTGGAGTTTGGAGTTAGGAGTTAAGAGTTAGGGGTTAAGAGTTAGGAGTTAGGAGTTAGGAGTTTGGAGTTAGGAGTCTGGAGTTTGGAGTTTGGAGTTTGGAGTTAGGAGTTTCGAGTTAGGAGTTAGGAGTTTGGAGTTAGGAGTTAGGAGTTAGGAGTTTGGAGATAGGAGTTAGGAGTTAGGAGTTTGGAGTTTGGAGTTAGGAGCTTGGAGTTTGGAGTTAGGAGTTTGGACTTAGGAGTTAGGAGTTAGGAGTTTGGAGTTAGGAGTTACGAGTTTGGAGCTTGGAGTTAGGAGTTAGGAGTTTGGAGGTTGGAGTTAGGAGTTAGGAGTTTGGAGTTAGGAGTTAGGAGTTAGGATATTGGAGTTTGGAGTTTGGAGTTAGGAGTTAGGAGTCTGGAGTTTGGAGTTTGGAGTTAGGAGTTTCGAGTTAGGAGTTAGCAGTTAGGAGTTAGGAGTTTGGAGTTAGGAGTTAGGAGTTAGGATATTGGAGTTTGGAGTTAGGAGCTTGGAGTTAGGAGTTTGGAGTTTGGAGTTAGGAGTTGGAGTTCGGAGTTTGGAGTTAGGAGTTAGGAGTTTGGAGTTAGGAGTTAGGAGTTTGGAGTTAGGAGTTTGGAGTTTGGAGTTAGGAGTTAGGAATTTGGAGTTTGGGGTTTGGAGTTAGGAGTTTCGAGTTAGGAGTTAGGAGTTTGGAGTTTGGAGTTAGGAGTTAGGAGTTTGGAGTTAGCAGTTAGGAGTTAGGAGTTTGGAGTTTGGAGTTAGGGGTTAGCAGTTAGGAGTTTGGAGTTAGGAGTTAGGAGTTTGGAATTTGGAGTTAGGAGTTTGGAGTTTAGGAGTTAGGAGTTAGGAGTTTGGAGTTTGGACTTTGGAGTTAGGAGTTAGGAGTTAAGAGTTTGGAGTTAGGAGTTAGGAGTTAGGAGTTTGGAGTTTGGAGTTAGGAGTTAGGAGCTAGGAGTTTGGAATTTGGAGTTAGGAGTTAGGAGTTTGGAGTTAGGAGTTAGGAGTCTGGAGTTTGGAGTTTGGAGTTTGGAGTTAGGAGTTTCGAGTTAGGAGTTAGGAGTTTGGAGTTAGGAGTTAGGAGTTAGGAGTTTGGAGATAGGAGTTAGGAGTTAGGAGTTTGGAGTTTGGAGTTAGGAGCTTGGAGTTTGGAGTTAGGAGTTTGGAGTTTGGAGTTAGGAGTTAGCAGTTTGGAGTTAGGAGTTACGAGTTTGGAGTTAGGAGTTTGGAGTTAGGAGTATGGAGGTTGGAGTTAGGAGTTAGGAGTTTGGAGTTAGGAGTTAGGAGTTTGGAGTTAGGAGTTTGGAGTTTGGAGTTAGGAGTTCGGAGTTAGGAGTTCGGAGTTTGGAGTTTGGAGTTTGGAGTTAGGAGTTTGGAGTTAAGAGTTAGGGGTTAAGAGTTAGGAGTTCGGAGTTTGGAGTTTGGAGTTAGGAGTTTGGAGTTAAGAGTTAGGGGTTAAGAGTTAGGAGTTAGGAGTTTGGAGTTAGGAGTTAGGAGTTAGGAGTTTGGAGTTAGGAGTTAGGAGTTTGGAGTTTGGAGTTTGGAGTTTGGATTTAGGAGTTCGGAGTTCGGAGTTAGGAGTTCGGAGTTTGGAGTTTGGAGTTTGGAGTTAGGAGTTTGGAGATTAGAGTTAGGGGTTAAGAGTTAGGAGTTAGGTGTTAGGAGTTTGGAGTTAGGAATTAGGAGCTTCGAGTTAGGAGTTAGGAGTTTGGAGTTAGGAGTTAGGAGTTAGGAGTTTGGAGTTTCGAGTTAGGAGTTAGGAGCTGGAGTTTGGAGTTAGGAGTTAAGAGTTAGGGGTTAAGAGTTAGGAGTTAGGAGTTAGGAGTTTGGAGTTAGGAGTCTGGAGTTTGGAGTTTGGAGATAGGAGTTAGGAGTTAGGAGTTTGGAGTTTGGAGTTAGGAGCTTGGAGTTTGGAGTTAGGAGTTTGGAGTTTGGAGTTAGGAGTTAGCAGTTTGGAGTTAGGAGTTACGAGTTTGGAGTTAGGAGTTAGGAGTTTGGAGTTAGGAGTTTGGAGGTTGGAGTTAGGAGTTAGGAGTTTGGAGTTAGGAGTTAGGAGTTAGGATATTGGAGTTTGGAGTTAGGAGCTTGGAGTTAGGAGTTTGGAGTTAGGAGTTGGAGTTTGGTGTTAGGAGTTAGGAGTTAGGAGTTTGGAGTTAGGAGTTAAGAGTTAGGAGTTTGGATTTAGGAGTTAGGAGTTAAGAGTTAGGAGTTTGGAGTTAGGAGTTAGGAGTTTGGAGTTAGGAGTTAAGAGTTAGGAGTTTGGAGTTAGGAGTTAGGAGTTTGGAGTTAGGAGTTTGGAGTTTGGGGTTAGGAGTTAGGAGTTTAGAAGTTAGGAGTTAGGAGTTTGGACTTTGGACTTTGGAGTTAGGAGTTAGGAGTTTGGAGTTAGGAGTTAGGAGTTTGGAATTTGGGGTTAGGAGTTAGGAGTTTGGAGTTAGGAGTTAGGAGTTTGGAATTTGGAGTTAGGAGTTAGGAGTTTGGAGTTAGGAGTTAGGAGTCTGGAGTTTGGAGTTTGGAGTTAGGAGTTTCGAGTTAGGAGTTAGCAGTTAGGAGTTAGGAGTTTGGAGTTAGGAGTTAGGAGTTTGGAGTTAGGAGTTAGGAGTCTGGAGTTTGGAGTTTGGAGTTAGGAGTTTCGAGTTAGGAGTTAGCAGTTAGGAGTTAGGAGTTTGGAGTTAGGAGTTGGAGTTAAGAGTTAGGGGTTAAGAGTTAGGAGTTAGGAGTTTGGAGTTAGGAGTTAGGAGTTAGGAGTTTGGAGTTAGGAGTTAGGAGTTTCGAGTTTAGGAGTTAGGAGTTAGGAGTTTGGATTTGGACTTTGGAGTTAGGAGTTAGGAGTTAAGAGTTTGGAGTTAAGAGTTAGGAGTTAGGCGTTTGGAGTTTGGAGTTAGGAGTTAGGAGGTAGGAGTTTGGAATTCGGAGTTAGGAGTTAGGAGTTTGGAGTTAGGAGTTAGGAGTCTGGAGTTTGGAGTTTGGAGTTTGGAGTTAGGAGTTTCGAGTTAGGAGTTAGGAGTTTGGAGTTAGGAGTTAGGAGTTAGGAGTTTGGAGATAGGAGTTAGGAGTTAGGAGTTTGGAGTTTGGAGTTAGGACCTTGGAGTTTGGAGTTTGGAGTTTGGAGTTAGGAGTTTGGAGTTAGGAGTTACGAGTTTGGAGTTTGGAGTTAGGAGTTAGGAGTTTGGAGTTTGGAGTTTGGAGTTAGGAGCTTGGAGTTTGGAGTTAGGAGTTTGGAGTTTGGAGTTAGGAGTTAGCAGTTTGGAGTTAGGAGTTAGCAGTTTGGAGTTAGGAGTTAGGAGTTTGGAGTTAGGAGTTTGGAGGTTGGAGTTAGGAGTTAGGAGTTTGGAGTTAGGAGTTAGGAGTTAGGATATTGGAGTTTGGAGTTAGGAGCTTGGAGTTAGGAGTTTGGAGTTAGGAGTTGGAGTTTGGTGTTAGGAGTTAGGAGTTAGGAGTTTGGAGTTAGGAGTTAAGAGTTAGGAGTTTGGATTTAGGAGTTAGGAGTTAAGAGTTAGGAGTTTGGAGTTAGGAGTTAGGAGTTTGGAGTTAGGAGTTAAGAGTTAGGAGTTTCGAGTTAGGAGTTAGGAGTTTGGAGTTTGGAGTTAGGAGTTATGAGTTTGGAGTTAGCAGTTAGGAGTTAGGAGTTTGGAGTTTGGAGTTAGGGGTTAGCAGTTAGGAGTTTGGAGTTAGGAGTTAGGAGTTTGGAATTTGGAGTTAGGAGTTAGGAGTTTAGAAGTTAAGAGTTAGGAGTTTGGACTTTGGACTTTGGAGTTAGGAGTTAGGAGTTTGGAGTTAGGAGTTAGGAGTTTGGAATTTGGGGTTAGGAGTTAGGAGTTTGGAGTTAGGAGTTAGGAGTTTGGAATTTGGAGTTAGGAGTTAGGAGTTTGGAGTTAGGAGTTAGGAGTCTGGAGTTTGGAGTTTGGAGTTAGGAGTTTCGAGTTAGGAGTTAGCAGTTAGGAGTTAGGAGTTTGGAGTTAGGAGTTAGGAGTTTGGAGTTAGGAGTTAGGAGTCTGGAGTTTGGAGTTTGGAGTTAGGAGTTTCGAGTTAGGAGTTAGCAGTTAGGAGTTAGGAGTTTGGAGTTAGGAGTTTGGAGTTAAGAGTTAGGCGTTAAGAGTTAGGAGTTAGGAGTTTGGAGTTAGGAGTTAGGAGTTAGGAGTTTGGAGTTAGGAGTTAGGAGTTTGGAGTTTGGAGTTTGGAGTTAGGAGTTATGAGTTTGGAGTTAGGAGTTAGGAGTTTCGAGTTAGGAGTTTGGAGTTAGGGGTTAGCAGTTAGGAGTTTGGAGTTAGGAGTTAGGAGTTTGGAATTTGGAGTTAGGAGTTAGGAGTTTAGAAGTTAGGAGTTAGGAGTTTGGACTTTGGACTTTGGAGTTAGGAGTTAGGAGTTTGGAGTTAGGAGTTAGGAGTTTGGAATTTGGAGTTAGGAGTTAGGAGTTTGGAGTTAGGGGTTAGGAGTTTGGAGTTTGGAGTTAGGAGTTTGGAGTTAGGAGTTAGGAGTCTGGAGTTTGGAGTTTGGAGTTAGGAGTTTCGAGTTAGGAGTTAGCAGTTAGGAGTTAGGAGTTTGGAGTTAGGAGTTAGGAGTTAGGAGTTTGGAGTTTGGTGTTTGGAGTTAGGAGTTATGTGTTTGGAGTTTGGAGTTAGGAGTTTGGAGTTAGGAGTTTGGAGTTTGGAGTTAGGAGTTCGGAGTTAGGAGTTCGGAGTTTGGAGTTTGGAGTTTGGAGTTAGGAGTTTGGAGTTAAGAGTTAGGGGTTAAGAGTTAGGAGTTCGGAGTTTGGAGTTTGGAGTTAGGAGTTTGGAGTTAAGAGTTAGGGGTTAAGAGTTAGGAGTTAGGAGTTTGGTGTTAGGAGTTAGGAGTTAGGAGTTTGGAGTTAGGAGTTAGGAGTTTGGAGTTTGGAGTTTGGAGTTTGGATTTAGGAGTTCGGAGTTCGGAGTTAGGAGTTCGGAGTTTGGAGTTTGGAGTTTGGAGTTAGGAGTTTGGAGATTAGAGTTAGGGGTTAAGAGTTAGGAGTTAGGTGTTAGGAGTTTGGAGTTAGGAATTAGGAGCTTCGAGTTAGGAGTTAGGAGTTTGGAGTTAGGAGTTAGGAGTTAGGAGTTTGGAGTTTCGAGTTAGGAGTTAGGAGCTGGAGTTTGGAGTTAGGAGTTAAGAGTTAGGGGTTAAGAGTTAGGAGTTAGGAGTTAGGAGTTTGGAGTTAGGAGTCTGGAGTTTGGAGTTTGGAGTTTGGAGTTAGGAGTTTCGAGTTAGGAGTTAGGAGTTTGGAGTTAGGAGTTAGGAGTTAGGAGTTTGGAGATAGGAGTTAGGAGTTAGGAGTTTGGAGTTTGGAGTTAGGAGTTAGGAGTTTGGAGTTAGGGGTTAGCAGTTAGGAGTTTGGAGTTAGGAGTTAGGAGTTTGGAATTTGGAGTTAGGAGTTAGGAGTTTAGAAGTTAGGAGTTAGGAGTTTGGACTTTGGACTTTGGAGTTAGGAGTTAGGAGTTTGGAGTTAGGAGTTAGGAGTTTGGAATTTGGAGTTAGGAGTTAGGAGTTTGGAGTTAGGGGTTAGGAGTTTGGAGTTTGGAGTTAGGAGTTTGGAGTTAGGAGTTAGGAGTCTGGAGTTTGGAGTTTGGAGTTAGGAGTTTCGAGTTAGGAGTTAGCAGTTAGGAGTTAGGAGTTTGGAGTTAGGAGTTAGGAGTTTGGAGTTTGGTGTTTGGTGTTTGGAGTTAGGAGTTATGTGTTTGGAGTTTGGAGTTAGGAGTTTGGAGTTAGGAGTTTGGAGTTTGGAGTTAGGAGTTCGGAGTTAGGAGTTCGGAGTTTGGAGTTTGGAGTTTGGAGTTAGGAGTTTGGAGTTAAGAGTTAGGGGTTAAGAGTTAGGAGTTCGGAGTTTGGAGTTTGGAGTTAGGAGTTTGGAGTTAAGAGTTAGGGGTTAAGAGTTAGGAGTTAGGAGTTTGGAGTTAGGAGTTAGGAGTTAGGAGTTTGGAGTTAGGAGTTAGGAGTTTGGAGTTTGGAGTTTGGAGTTTGGATTTAGGAGTTCGGAGTTCGGAGTTAGGAGTTCGGAGTTTGGAGTTTGGAGTTTGGAGTTAGGAGTTTGGAGATTAGAGTTAGGGGTTAAGAGTTAGGAGTTAGGTGTTAGGAGTTTGGAGTTAGGAATTAGGAGCTTCGAGTTAGGAGTTAGGAGTTTGGAGTTAGGAGTTAGGCGTTAGGAGTTTGGAGTTTCGAGTTAGGTGTTAGGAGCTGGAGTTTGGAGTTAGGAGTTAAGAGTTAGGGGTTAAGAGTTAGGAGTTAGGAGTTAGGAGTTTGGAGTTAGGAGTCTGGAGTTTGGAGTTTGGAGTTTGGAGTTAGGAGTTTCGAGTTAGGAGTTAGGAGTTTGGAGTTAGGAGTTAGGAGTTAGGAGTTTGGAGATAGGAGTTAGGAGTTAGGAGTTTGGAGTTTGGAGTTAGGAGCTTGGAGTTTGGAGTTAGGAGTTTGGACTTAGGAGTTAGGAGTTAGGAGTTTGGAGTTAGGAGTTACGAGTTTGGAGCTTGGAGTTAGGAGTTAGGAGTTTGGAGGTTGGAGTTAGGAGTTAGGAGTTTGGAGTTAGGAGTTAGGAGTTAGGATATTGGAGTTTGGAGTTTGGAGTTAGGAGTTAGGAGTCTGGAGTTTGGAGTTTGGAGTTAGGAGTTTCGAGTTAGGAGTTAGCAGTTAGGAGTTAGGAGTTTGGAGTTAGGAGTTAGGAGTTAGGATATTGGAGTTTGGAGTTAGGAGCTTGGAGTTAGGAGTTTGGAGTTTGGAGTTAGGAGTTGGAGTTCGGAGTTTGGAGTTAGGAGTTAGGAGTTTGGAGTTAGGAGTTAGGAGTTTGGAGTTAGGAGTTTGGAGTTTGGAGTTAGGAGTTAGGAATTTGGAGTTTGGGGTTTGGAGTTAGGAGTTTCGAGTTAGGAGTTAGGAGTTTGGAGTTTGGAGTTAGGAGTTAGGAGTTTGGAGTTAGCAGTTAGGAGTTAGGAGTTTGGAGTTTGGAGTTAGGGGTTAGCAGTTAGGAGTTTGGAGTTAGGAGTTAGGAGTTTGGAATTTGGAGTTAGGAGTTTGGAGTTTAGGAGTTAGGAGTTAGGAGTTTGGAGTTTGGACTTTGGAGTTAGGAGTTAGGAGTTAAGAGTTTGGAGTTAGGAGTTAGGAGTTAGGAGTTTGGAGTTTGGAGTTAGGAGTTAGGAGCTAGGAGTTTGGAATTTGGAGTTAGGAGTTAGGAGTTTGGAGTTAGGAGTTAGGAGTCTGGAGTTTGGAGTTTGGAGTTTGGAGTTAGGAGTTTCGAGTTAGGAGTTAGGAGTTTGGAGTTAGGAGTTAGGAGTTAGGAGTTTGGAGATAGGAGTTAGGAGTTAGGAGTTTGGAGTTTGGAGTTAGGAGCTTGGAGTTTGGAGTTAGGAGTTTGGAGTTTGGAGTTAGGAGTTAGCAGTTTGGAGTTAGGAGTTACGAGTTTGGAGTTAGGAGTTTGGAGTTAGGAGTATGGAGGTTGGAGTTAGGAGTTAGGAGTTTGGAGTTAGGAGTTAGGAGTTTGGAGTTAGGAGTTTGGAGTTTGGAGTTAGGAGTTCGGAGTTAGGAGTTCGGAGTTTGGAGTTTGGAGTTTGGAGTTAGGAGTTTGGAGTTAAGAGTTAGGGGTTAAGAGTTAGGAGTTCGGAGTTTGGAGTTTGGAGTTAGGAGTTTGGAGTTAAGAGTTAGGGGTTAAGAGTTAGGAGTTAGGAGTTTGGAGTTAGGAGTTAGGAGTTAGGAGTTTGGAGTTAGGAGTTAGGAGTTTGGAGTTTGGAGTTTGGAGTTTGGATTTAGGAGTTCGGAGTTCGGAGTTAGGAGTTCGGAGTTTGGAGTTTGGAGTTTGGAGTTAGGAGTTTGGAGATTAGAGTTAGGGGTTAAGAGTTAGGAGTTAGGTGTTAGGAGTTTGGAGTTAGGAATTAGGAGCTTCGAGTTAGGAGTTAGGAGTTTGGAGTTAGGAGTTAGGAGTTAGGAGTTTGGAGTTTCGAGTTAGGAGTTAGGAGCTGGAGTTTGGAGTTAGGAGTTAAGAGTTAGGGGTTAAGAGTTAGGAGTTAGGAGTTAGGAGTTTGGAGTTAGGAGTCTGGAGTTTGGAGTTTGGAGTTTGGAGTTAGGAGTTTCGAGTTAGGAGTTAGGAGTTTGGAGTTTGGAGTTAGGAGCTTAGAGTTTGGAGTTAGGAGTTTGGACTTAGGAGTTAGGAGTTAGGAGTTTGGAGTTAGGAGTTACGAGTTTGGAGCTTGGAGTTAGGAGTTAGGAGTTTGGAGGTTGGAGTTAGGAGTTAGGAGTTTGGAGTTAGGAGTTAGGAGTTAGGATATTGGAGTTTGGAGTTTAGAGTTAGGAGTTAGGAGTCTGGAGTTTGGAGTTTGGAGTTAGGAGTTTCGAGTTAGGAGTTAGCAGTTAGGAGTTAGGAGTTTGGAGTTAGGAGTTAGGAGTTAGGATATTGGAGTTTGGAGTTAGGAGCTTGGAGTTAGGAGTTTGGAGTTTGGAGTTAGGAGTTGGAGTTCGGAGTTTGGAGTTAGGAGTTAGGAGTTTGGAGTTAGGAGTTAGGAGTTTGGAGTTAGGAGTTAGGAGTTAAGAGTTAGGAGTTTGGAGTTTGGAGTTAGGAGTTAGGAATTTGGAGTTTGGGGTTTGGAGTTAGGAGTTTCGAGTTAGGAGTTAGGAGTTTGGAGTTTGGAGTTAGGAGTTAGGAGTTTGGAGTTAGCAGTTAGGAGTTAGGAGTTTGGAGTTTGGAGTTAGGGGTTAGCAGTTAGGAGTTTGGAGTTAGGAGTTAGGAGTTTGGAATTTGGAGTTAGGAGTTTGGAGTTTAGGAGTTAGGAGTTAGGAGTTTGGAGTTTGGACTTTGGAGTTAGGAGTTAGGAGTTAAGAGTTTGGAGTTAGGAGTTAGGAGTTAGGAGTTTGGAGTTTGGAGTTAGGAGTTAGGAGCTAGGAGTTTGGAATTTGGAGTTAGGAGTTAGGAGTTTGGAGTTAGGAGTTAGGAGTCTGGAGTTTGGAGTTTGGAGTTTGGAGTTAGGAGTTTCGAGTTAGGAGTTAGGAGTTTGGAGTTAGGAGTTAGGAGTTAGGAGTTTGGAGATAGGAGTTAGGAGTTAGGAGTTTGGAGTTTGGAGTTAGGAGCTTGGAGTTTGGAGTTAGGAGTTTGGAGTTTGGAGTTAGGAGTTAGCAGTTTGGAGTTAGGAGTTACGAGTTTGGAGTTAGGAGTTAGGAGTTTGGAGTTAGGAGTATGGAGGTTGGAGTTAGGAGTTAGGAGTTTGGAGTTAGGAGTTAGGAGTTAGGATATTGGAGTTTGGAGTTAGGAGCTTGGAGTTAGGAGTTTGGAGTTAGGAGTTGGAGTTTGGTGTTAGGAGTTAGGAGTTAGGAGTTTGGAGTTAGGAGTTAAGAGTTAGGAGTTTGGATTTAGGAGTTAGGAGTTAAGAGTTAGGAGTTTGGAGTTAGGAGTTAGGAGTTTGGAGTTAGGAGTTAAGAGTTAGGAGTTTGGAGTTAGGAGTTAGGAGTTTGGAGTTAGGAGTTTGGAGTTTGGGGTTTGGAGTTAGGAGTTAAGAGTTAGGAGTTTGGATTTAGGAGTTAGGAGTTAAGAGTTAGGAGTTTGGAGTTAGGAGTTAGGAGTTTGGAGTTAGGAGTTAAGAGTTAGGAGTTTGGAGTTAGGAGTTAGGAGTTTGGAGTTAGGAGTTTGGAGTTTGGGGTTTGGAGTTAGGAGTTTCGAGTTAGGAGTTAGGAGTTTGGAGTTTGGAGTTAGGAGTTATGAGTTTGGAGTTAGCAGTTAGGAGTTAGGAGTTTGGAGTTTGGAGTTAGGGGTTAGCAGTTAGGAGTTTGGAGTTAGGAGTTAGGAGTTTGGAATTTGGAGTTAGGAGTTAGGAGTTTAGAAGTTAGGAGTTAGGACTTTGGACTTTGGAGTTAGGAGTTAGGAGTTTGGAGTTAGGAGTTAGGAGTTTGGAATTTGGGGTTAGGAGTTAGGAGTTTGGAGTTAGGAGTTAGGAGTTTGGAATTTGGAGTTAGGAGTTAGGAGTTTGGAGTTAGGAGTTAGGAGTCTGGAGTTTGGAGTTTGGAGTTAGGAGTTTCGAGTTAGGAGTTAGCAGTTAGGAGTTAGGAGTTTGGAGTTAGGAGTTAGGAGTTTGGAGTTAGGAGTTAGGAGTCTGGAGTTTGGAGTTTGGAGTTAGGAGTTTCGAGTTAGGAGTTAGCAGTTAGGAGTTAGGAGTTTGGAGTTAGGAGTTTGGAGTTAAGAGTTAGGGGTTAAGAGTTAGGAGTTAGGAGTTTGGAGTTAGGAGTTAGGAGTTAGGAGTTTGGAGTTAGGAGTTAGGGGTTAAGAGTTAGGAGTTAGGAGTTAGGAGTTTGGAGTTAGGAGTCTGGAGTTTGGAGTTTGGAGTTTGGAGTTAGGAGTTTCGAGTTAGGAGTTAGGAGTTTGGAGTTAGGAGTTAGGAGTTAGGAGTTTGGAGATAGGAGTTAGGAGTTAGGAGTTTGGAGTTTGGAGTTAGGAGCTTGGAGTTTGGAGTTAGGAGTTTGGACTTAGGAGTTAGGAGTTAGGAGTTTGGAGTTAGGAGTTACGAGTTTGGAGCTTGGAGTTAGGAGTTAGGAGTTTGGAGGTTGGAGTTAGGAGTTAGGAGTTTGGAGTTAGGAGTTAGGAGTTAGGATATTGGAGTTTGGAGTTTAGAGTTAGGAGTTAGGAGTCTGGAGTTTGGAGTTTGGAGTTAGGAGTTTCGAGTTAGGAGTTAGCAGTTAGGAGTTAGGAGTTTGGAGTTAGGAGTTAGGAGTTAGGATATTGGAGTTTGGAGTTAGGAGCTTGGAGTTAGGAGTTTGGAGTTTGGAGTTAGGAGTTGGAGTTCGGAGTTTGGAGTTAGGAGTTAGGAGTTTGGAGTTAGGAGTTAGGAGTTTGGAGTTAGGAGTTAGGAGTTAAGAGTTAGGAGTTTGGAGTTTGGAGTTAGGAGTTAGGAATTTGGAGTTTGGGGTTTGGAGTTAGGAGTTTCGAGTTAGGAGTTAGGAGTTTGGAGTTTGGAGTTAGGAGTTAGGAGTTTGGAGTTAGCAGTTAGGAGTTAGGAGTTTGGAGTTTGGAGTTAGGGGTTAGCAGTTAGGAGTTTGGAGTTAGGAGTTAGGAGTTTGGAATTTGGAGTTAGGAGTTTGGAGTTTAGGAGTTAGGAGTTAGGAGTTTGGAGTTTGGACTTTGGAGTTAGGAGTTAGGAGTTAAGAGTTTGGAGTTAGGAGTTAGGAGTTAGGAGTTTGGAGTTTGGAGTTAGGAGTTAGGAGCTAGGAGTTTGGAATTTGGAGTTAGGAGTTAGGAGTTTGGAGTTAGGAGTTAGGAGTCTGGAGTTTGGAGTTTGGAGTTTGGAGTTAGGAGTTTCGAGTTAGGAGTTAGGAGTTTGGAGTTAGGAGTTAGGAGTTAGGAGTTTGGAGATAGGAGTTAGGAGTTAGGAGTTTGGAGTTTGGAGTTAGGAGCTTGGAGTTTGGAGTTAGGAGTTTGGAGTTTGGAGTTAGGAGTTAGCAGTTTGGAGTTAGGAGTTACGAGTTTGGAGTTAGGAGTTAGGAGTTTGGAGTTAGGAGTATGGAGGTTGGAGTTAGGAGTTAGGAGTTTGGAGTTAGGAGTTAGGAGTTTGGACTTTGGAGTTAGGAGTTAGGAGTTAAGAGTTTGGAGTTAGGAGTTAGGAGTTAGGAGTTTGGAGTTTGGAGTTAGGAGTTAGGAGCTAGGAGTTTGGAATTTGGAGTTAGGAGTTAGGAGTTTGGAGTTAGGAGTTAGGAGTCTGGAGTTTGGAGTTTGGAGTTTGGAGTTAGGAGTTTCGAGTTAGGAGTTAGGAGTTTGGAGTTAGGAGTTAGGAGTTAGGAGTTTGGAGATAGGAGTTAGGAGTTAGGAGTTTGGAGTTTGGAGTTAGGAGCTTGGAGTTTGGAGTTAGGAGTTTGGAGTTTGGAGTTAGGAGTTAGCAGTTTGGAGTTAGGAGTTACGAGTTTGGAGTTAGGAGTTAGGAGTTTGGAGTTAGGAGTATGGAGGTTGGAGTTAGGAGTTAGGAGTTTGGAGTTAGGAGTTAGGAGTTAGGATATTGGAGTTTGGAGTTAGGAGCTTGGAGTTAGGAGTTTGGAGTTAGGAGTTGGAGTTTGGTGTTAGGAGTTAGGAGTTAGGAGTTTGGAGTTAGGAGTTAAGAGTTAGGAGTTTGGATTTAGGAGTTAGGAGTTAAGAGTTAGGAGTTTGGAGTTAGGAGTTAGGAGTTTGGAGTTAGGAGTTAAGAGTTAGGAGTTTGGAGTTAGGAGTTAGGAGTTTGGAGTTAGGAGTTTGGAGTTTGGGGTTTGGAGTTAGGAGTTAAGAGTTAGGAGTTTGGATTTAGGAGTTAGGAGTTAAGAGTTAGGAGTTTGGAGTTAGGAGTTAGGAGTTTGGAGTTAGGAGTTAAGAGTTAGGAGTTTGGAGTTAGGAGTTAGGAGTTTGGAGTTAGGAGTTTGGAGTTTGGGGTTTGGAGTTAGGAGTTTCGAGTTAGGAGTTAGGAGTTTGGAGTTTGGAGTTAGGAGTTATGAGTTTGGAGTTAGCAGTTAGGAGTTAGGAGTTTGGAGTTTGGAGTTAGGGGTTAGCAGTTAGGAGTTTGGAGTTAGGAGTTAGGAGTTTGGAATTTGGAGTTAGGAGTTAGGAGTTTAGAAGTTAGGAGTTAGGAGTTTGGACTTTGGACTTTGGAGTTAGGAGTTAGGAGTTTGGAGTTAGGAGTTAGGAGTTTGGAATTTGGGGTTAGGAGTTAGGAGTTTGGAGTTAGGAGTTAGGAGTTTGGAATTTGGAGTTAGGAGTTAGGAGTTTGGAGTTAGGAGTTAGGAGTCTGGAGTTTGGAGTTTGGAGTTAGGAGTTTCGAGTTAGGAGTTAGCAGTTAGGAGTTAGGAGTTTGGAGTTAGGAGTTAGGAGTTTGGAGTTAGGAGTTAGGAGTCTGGAGTTTGGAGTTTGGAGTTAGGAGTTTCGAGTTAGGAGTTAGCAGTTAGGAGTTAGGAGTTTGGAGTTAGGAGTTTGGAGTTAAGAGTTAGGGGTTAAGAGTTAGGAGTTAGGAGTTTGGAGTTAGGAGTTAGGAGTTAGGAGTTTGGAGTTAGGAGTTAGGAGTTTGGAGTTTGGAGTTAGGAGTTAGGAGTTTAGGAGTTAGGAGTTAGGAGTTTGGAGTTTGGACTTTGGAGTTAGGAGTTAAGAGTTTGGAGTTAGGAGTTAGGAGTTAGACGTTTGGAGTTTGGAGTTAGGAGTTAGGAGGTAGGAGTTTGGAATTCGGAGTTAGGAGTTAGGAGTTTGGAGTTAGGAGTTAGGAGTCTGGATTTTGGAGTTTGGAGTTTGGAGTTAGGAGTTTCGAGTTAGGAGTTAGGAGTTTGGAGTTAGGAGTTAGGAGTTAGGAGTTTGGAGATAGGAGTTAGAAGTTAGGAGTTTGGAGTTTGGAGTTAGGACCTTGGAGTTTGGAGTTTGGAGTTTGGAGTTAGGAGTTTGGAGTTAGGAGTTACGAGTTTGGAGTTTGGAGTTAGGAGTTAGGAGTTTGGAGTTTGGAGTTTGGAGTTAGGAGCTTGGAGTTTGGAGTTAGGAGTTTGGAGTTTGGAGTTAGGAGTTAGCAGTTTGGAGTTAGGAGTTACGAGTTTGGAGTTAGGAGTTAGGAGTTTGGAGTTAGGAGTTTGGAGGTTGGAGTTAGGAGTTAGGAGTTTGGAGTTAGGAGTTAGGAGTTAGGATATTGGAGTTTGGAGTTAGGAGCTTGGAGTTAGGAGTTTGGAGTTAGGAGTTGGAGTTTGGTGTTAGGAGTTAGGAGTTAGGAGTTTGGAGTTAGGAGGTAAGAGTTAGGAGTTTGGATTTAGGAGTTAGGAGTTAAGAGTTAGGAGTTTGGAGTTAGGAGTTAGGAGTTTGGAGTTAGGAGTTAAGAGTTAGGAGTTTGGAGTTAGGAGTTAGGAGTTTGGAGTTAGGAGTTTGGAGTTTGGGGTTTGGAGTTAGGAGTTTCGAGTTAGGAGTTAGGAGTTTGGAGTTTGGAGTTAGGAGTTATGAGTTTGGAGTTAGCAGTTAGGAGTTAGGAGTTTGGAGTTTGGAGTTAGGGGTTAGCAGTTAGGAGTTTGGAGTTAGGAGTTAGGAGTTTGGAATTTGGAGTTAGGAGTTAGGAGTTTGGAGTTAGGAGTTAGGAGTCTGGAGTTTGGAGTTTGGAGTTAGGAGTTTCGAGTTAGGAGTTAGCAGTTAGGAGTTAGGAGTTTGGAGTTAGGAGTTGGAGTTAAGAGTTAGGGGTTAAGAGTTAGGAGTTAGGAGTTTGGAGTTAGGAGTTAGGAGTTAGGAGTTTGGAGTTAGGAGTTAGGAGTTTGGAGTTAGGAGTTAGGAGTTAAGAGTTAGGAGTTTGGAGTTAGGAGTTAGGAGTTTGGAATTTGGAGTTAGGAGTTAGGAGTTTAGGAGTTAGGAGTTTGGAGTTTGGACTTTGGAGTTAGGAGTTAGGAGTTAAGAGTTTGGAGTTAGGAGTTAGGAGTTAGGCGTTTGGAGTTTGGAGTTAGGAGGTAGGAGTTTGGAATTCGGAGTTAGGAGTTAGGAGTTTGGAGTTAGGAGTCTGGAGTTTGGAGTTTGGTGTTTGGAGTTAGGAGTTTCGAGTTAGGAGTTAGGAGTTTGGGGTTAGCAGTTAGGAGTTAGGAGTTTGGAGATAGGAGTTAGGAGTTAGGAGTTTGGAGTTTGGAGTTAGGACCTTGGAGTTTGGAGTTTGGAGTTTGGAGTTAGGAGTTTGGAGTTAGGAGTTACGAGTTTGGAGTTTGGAGTTAGGAGTTAGGAGTTTGGAGTTTGGAGTTTGGAGTTAGGAGCTTGGAGTTTGGAGTTAGGAGTTTGGAGTTTGGAGTTAGGAGTTAGCAGTTTGGAGTTAGGAGTTACGAGTTTGGAGTTAGGAGTTAGGAGTTTGGAGTTAGGAGTTTGGAGGTTGGAGTTAGGAGTTAGGAGTTTGGAGTTAGGAGTTAGGAGTTAGGATATTGGAGTTTGGAGTTAGGAGCTTGGAGTTAGGAGTTTGGAGTTAGGAGTTGGAGTTTGGTGTTAGGAGTTAGGAGTTAGGAGTTTGGAGTTAGGAGTTAAGAGTTAGGAGTTTGGATTTAGGAGTTAGGAGTTAAGAGTTAGGAGTTTGGAGTTAGGAGTTAGGAGTTTGGAGTTAGGAGTTAAGAGTTAGGAGTTTGGAGTTAGGAGTTAGGAGTTTGGAGTTAGGAGTTTGGAGTTTGGGGTTTGGAGTTAGGAGTTTCGAGTTAGGAGTTTGGAGTTTGGAGTTAGGAGTTATGAGTTTGGAGTTAGCAGTTAGGAGTTAGGAGTTTGGAGTTTGGAGTTAGGGGTTAGCAGTTAGGAGTTTGGAGTTAGGAGTTAGGAGTTTGGAATTTGGAGTTAGGAGTTAGGAGTTTGGAGTTAGGAGTTAGGAGTCTGGAGTTTGGAGTTTGGAGTTAGGAGTTTCGAGTTAGGAGTTAGCAGTTAGGAGTTAGGAGTTTGGAGTTAGGAGTTGGAGTTAAGAGTTAGGGGTTAAGAGTTAGGAGTTAGGAGTTTGGAGTTAGGAGTTAGGAGTTAGGAGTTTGGAGTTAGGAGTTAGGAGTTTGGAGTTAGGAGTTAGGAGTTAAGAGTTAGGAGTTTGGAGTTAGGAGTTAGGAGTTTGGAATTTGGAGTTAGGAGTTAGGAGTTTAGGAGTTAGGAGTTAGGAGTTTGGAGTTTGGACTTTGGAGTTAGGAGTTAGGAGTTAAGAGTTTGGAGTTAGGAGTTAGGAGTTAGGCGTTTGGAGTTTGGAGTTAGGAGGTAGGAGTTTGGAATTCGGAGTTAGGAGTTAGGAGTTTGGAGTTAGGAGTCTGGAGTTTGGAGTTTGGTGTTTGGAGTTAGGAGTTTCGAGTTAGGAGTTAGGAGTTTGGAGTTAGCAGTTAGGAGTTAGGAGTTTGGAGATAGGAGTTAGGAGTTAGGAGTTTGGAGTTTGGAGTTAGGACCTTGGAGTTTGGAGTTTGGAGTTTGGAGTTAGGAGTTTGGAGTTAGGAGTTACGAGTTTGGAGTTTGGAGTTAGGAGTTAGGAGTTTGGAGTTTGGAGTTTGGAGTTAGGAGCTTGGAGTTTGGAGTTAGGAGTTTGGAGTTTGGAGTTAGGAGTTAGCAGTTTGGAGTTAGGAGTTACGAGTTTGGAGTTAGGAGTTAGGAGTTTGGAGTTAGGAGTTTGGAGGTTGGAGTTAGGAGTTAGGAGTTTGGAGTTAGGAGTTAGGAGTTAGGATATTGGAGTTTGGAGTTAGGAGCTTGGAGTTAGGAGTTTGGAGTTAGGAGTTGGAGTTTGGTGTTAGGAGTTAGGAGTTAGGAGTTTGGAGTTAGGAGTTAAGAGTTAGGAGTTTGGATTTAGGAGTTAGGAGTTAAGAGTTAGGAGTTTGGAGTTAGGAGTTAGGAGTTTGGAGTTAGGAGTTTGGAGTTAGGAGTTAGGAGTTTGGAGTTAGGAGTTTGGAGTTTGGGGTTTGGAGTTAGGAGTTTCGAGTTAGGAGTTAGGAGTTTGGAGTTTGGAGTTAGGAGTTATGAGTTCGAAGTTAGCAGTTAGGAGTTAGGAGTTTGGAGTTTGGAGTTAGGGGTTAGCAGTTAGGAGTTTGGAGTTAGGAGTTAGGAGTTTGGAATTTGGAGTTAGGAGTTAGGAGTTTAGAAGTTAGGAGTTAGGAGTTTGGACTTTGGACTTTGCAGTTAGGAGTTAGGAGTTTGGAGTTAGGAGTTAGGAGTTTGGAATTTGGGGTTAGGAGTTAGGAGTTTGGAGTTAGGAGTTAGGAGTTTGGAATTTGGAGTTAGGAGTTAGGAGTTTGGAGTTAGGAGTTAGGAGTCTGGAGTTTGGAGTTTGGAGTTAGGAATTTCGAGTTAGGAGTTAGCAGTTAGGAGTTAGGAGTTTGGAGTTAGGAGTTAGGAGTTTGGAGTTAGGAGTTAGGAGTCTGGAGTTTGGAGTTTGGAGTTAGGAGTTTCGAGTTAGGAGTTAGCAGTTAGGAGTTAGGAGTTTGGAGTTAGGAGTTTGGAGTTAAGAGTTAGGGGTTAAGAGGTAGGAGTTAGGAGTTTGGAGTTAGGAGTTAGGAGTTAGGAGTTTGGAGTTAGGAGTTAGGAGTTTGGAGTTTGGAGTTAGGAGTTAGGAGTTTAGGAGTTAGGAGTTAGGAGTTTGGAGTTTGGACTTTGGAGTTAGGAGTTAAGAGTTTGGAGTTAGGAGTTAGGAGTTAGGCGTTTGGAGTTTGGAGTTAGGAGTTAGGAGGTAGGAGTTTGGAATTCGGAGTTAGGAGTTAGGAGTTTGGAGTTAGGAGTTAGGAGTCTGGAGTTTGGAGTTTGGAGTTTGGAGTTAGGAGTTTCGAGTTAGGAGTTAGGAGTTTGGAGTTAGGAGTTAGGAGTTAGGAGTTTGGAGATAGGAGTTAGGAGTTAGGAGTTTGGAGTTTGGAGTTAGGACCTTGGAGTTTGGAGTTTGGAGTTTGGAGTTAGGAGTTTGGAGTTAGGAGTTAAGAGTTTGGAGTTTGGAGTTAGGAATTAGGAGTTTGGAGTTTGGAGTTTGGAGTTAGGAGCTTGGAGTTTGGAGTTAGGAGTTTGGAGTTTGGAGTTAGGAGTTAGCAGTTTGGAGTTAGGAGTTACGAGTTTGGAGTTAGGAGTTAGGAGTTTGGAGTTAGGAGTTTGGAGGTTGGAGTTAGGAGTTAGGAGTTTGGAGTTAGGAGTTAGGAGTTAGGATATTGGAGTTTGGAGTTAGGAGCTTGGAGTTAGGAGTTTGGAGTTAGGAGTTGGAGTTTGGTGTTAGGAGTTAGGAGTTAGGAGTTTGGAGTTAGGAGTTAAGAGTTAGGAGTTTGGATTTAGGAGTTAGGAGTTAAGAGTTTGGAGTTAGGAGTTAGGAGTTTGGAGTTAGGAGTTAGGAGTTTGGAGTTAGGAGTTTGGAGTTTGGGGTTTGGAGTTAGGAGTTTCGAGTTAGGAGTTAGGAGTTTGGAGTTTGGAGTTAGGAGTTATGAGTTTGGAGTTAGCAGTTAGGAGTTAGGAGTTTGGAGTTTGGAGTTAGGGGTTAGCAGTTAGGAGTTTGGAGTTAGGAGTTAGGAGTTTGGAATTTGGGGTTAGGAGTTAGGAGTTTAGAAGTTAGGAGTTAGGAGTTTGGACTTTGGACTTTGGAGTTAGGAGTTAGGAGTTTGGAGTTAGGAGTTAGGAGTTTGGAATTTGGGGTTAGGAGTTAGGAGTTTGGAGTTAGGAGTTAGGAGTTTGGAATTTGGAGTTAGGAGTTAGGAGTTTGGAGTTAGGAGTTAGGAGTCTGGAGTTTGGAGTTTGGAGTTAGGAGTTTCGAGTTAGGAGTTAGCAGTTAGGAGTTAGGAGTTTGGAGTTAGGAGTTAGGAGTTTGGAGTTAGGAGTTAGGAGTCTGGAGTTTGGAGTTTGGAGTTAGGAGTTTCGAGTTAGGAGTTAGCAGTTAGGAGTTAGGAGTTTGGAGTTAGGAGTTGGAGTTAAGAGTTAGGGGTTAAGAGTTAGGAGTTAGGAGTTTGGAGTTAGGAGTTAGGAGTTAGGAGTTTGGAGTTAGGAGTTAGGAGTTTCGAGTTAGGAGTTAGGAGTTAGGAGTTTCGAGTTAGGAGTTAGGAGTTAAGAGTTAGGAGTTTGGAGTTAGGAGTTAGGAGTTTGGAATTTGGAGTTAGGAGTTAGGAGTTTAGGAGTTAGGAGTTTGGAGTTTGGACTTTGGAGTTAGGAGTTAGGAGTTAAGAGTTTGGAGTTAGGAGTTAGGAGTTAGGCGTTTGGAGTTTGGAGTTAGGAGTTAGGAGGTAGGAGTTTGGAATTCGGAGTTAGGAGTTAGGAGTTTGGAGTTAGGAGTTAGGAGTCTGGAGTTGGGAGTTTGGAGTTTGGAGTTAGGAGTTTCGAGTTAGGAGTTAGGAGTTTGGAGTTAGGAGTTAGGAGTTAGGAGTTTGGAGATAGGAGTTAGGAGTTAGGAGTTTGGAGTTTGGAGTTAGGACCTTGGAGTTTGGAGTTTGGAGTTTGGAGTTAGGAGTTTGGAGTTAGGAGTTACGAGTTTGGAGTTTGGAGTTAGGAGTTAGGAGTTTGGAGTTTGGAGTTTGGAGTTAGGAGCTTGGAGTTTGGAGTTAGGAGTTTGGAGTTTGGAGTTAGGAGTTAGCAGTTTGGAGTTAGGAGTTACGAGTTTGGAGTTAGGAGTTAGGAGTTTGGAGTTAGGAGTTAGGAGTTAGGAGTTTGGAGTTAGGAGTTAGGAGTTTGGAGTTTGGACTTTGGAGTTAGGAGTTAGGAGTTAGGAGTTTGGAGTTTGGAGTTAGGAGTTAGGATCTAGGAGTTTGGAGTTAGGAGTTAGGAGTTTGGAATTTGGAGTTAGGAGTTAGGAGTTTGGAGTTAGGAGTTAGGAGTCTGGAGTTTGGAGTTTGGAGTTAGGAGTTTCGAGTTAGGAGCTAGGAGTTTGGAGTTAGGAGTTAGGATTTAGGAGTTAGGAGTTAGGAGTTTGGAGTTTGGAGTTAGGAGTTAGGAGTTTGGAGTTAGGAGTTCGGAGTTAGGAGTTAGGAGTTTGGATTTAGGATTTTGGAGTTTGCAGTTTGGAGTTAGGAGTTAGGAGTTTGGAGTTTGGAGTTAGGAGTTAGGAGTTTGGAGTTCGGAGTTAGGAGTTAGGAGTTTGGAGTTTGGAGTTAGGAGTTAGGAGTTTGGAGTTTGGAGTTTGGAGTTAGGACTTTGGAGTTAAGAGTTAGGGGTTAAGAGTTAGGAGTTAGGAGTTAGGAGTTTGGAGTTAGGAGTTAGGAGCTTCGAGTTAGGAGTTAGGAGTTTGGAGTTAGGAGTTAGGAGTTAGGAGTTTGGAGTTTCGAGTTAGGAGTGAGGAGCTGGAGTTTGGAGTTAGGAGTTAAGAGTTAGGGGTTAAGAGTTAGGAGTTAGGAGTTTGGAGTTTGGAGTTTGGAGTTAGGAGTTTGGAGTTAGGAGTTACGAGTTTGGAGTTTGGAGTTAGGAGTTTGGAGTTTGGAGTTAGGAGTTAGGAGTTAGGAGTTTGGAGTTAGGAGTTTGGAGTTTGGAGTTAGGAGTTTGGAGGTTGGAGTTAGGAGTTAGGAGTTTGGAGTTAGGAGTTAGGAGTTTGGAGTTTGGAGTTTGGAGTTAGGAGCTTGGAGTTAGGAGTTTGGAGTTAGGAGTTTGGAGTTTGGAGTTTTGAGTTAGGAGCGAGGAGCTAGGAGTTTGGAGTTCGGAGTTAGGAGTTAGGAGTTTGGAGTTTGGAGTTAGGAGTTAGGAGTTTGGAGTTTGGAGTTAGGACTTTGGAGTTAAGAGTTAGGGGTTAAGAGTTAGGAGTTAGGAGTTAGGAGTTTGGAGTTAGGAGTTAGGAGCTTCGAGTTAGGAGTTAGGAGTTTGGAGTTAGGAGTTAGGAGTTAGGAGTTTGGAGTTTCGAGTTAGGAGTTAGGAGCTGGAGTTTGGAGTTAGGAGTTAAGAGTTAGGGGTTAAGAGTTAGGAGTTAGGAGTTAGGAGTTTGGAGTTTGGAGTTTGGAGTTAGGAGTTTGGAGTTAGGAGTTACGAGTTTGGAGTTTGGAGTTAGGAGTTTGGAGTTTGGAGTTAGGAGTTAGGAGTTAGGAGTTTGGAGTTAGGAGTTTGGAGTTTGGAGTTAGGAGTTTGGAGGTTGGAGTTAGGAGTTAGGAGTTTGGAGTTAGGAGTTAGGAGTTTGGAGTTTGGAGTTTGGAGTTAGGAGCTTGGAGTTAGGAGTTTGGAGTTAGGAGTTTGGAGTTTGGAGTTTTGAGTTAGGAGCGAGGAGCTAGGAGTTTGGAGTTAGGAGTTTGGAGTTAGGGGTTTGGAGTTTGGAGTTAGGAGTTAGGAGTTAGGAGTTTGGAGTTAGGAGTTTGGAATTTGGGGTTAGGAGTTAGGAGATTGGAGTTAGGAGTTAGGAGTTTGGAATTTGGAGTTAGGAGTTAGGAGTTTGGAGTTAGGAGTTAGGAGTCTGGAGTTTGGAGTTTGGAGTTAGGAGTTTCGAGTTAGGAGTTAGCAGTTAGGAGTTAGGAGTTTGGAGTTAGGAGTTAGGAGTTTGGAGTTAGGAGTTAGGAGTCTGGAGTTTGGAGTTTGGAGTTAGGAGTTTCGAGTTAGGAGTTAGCAGTTAGGAGTTAGGAGTTTGGAGTTAGGAGTTGGAGTTAAGAGTTAGGGGTTAAGAGTTAGGAGTTAGGAGTTTGGAGTTAGGAGTTAGGAGTTAGGAGTTTGGAGTTAGGAGTTAGGAGTTTCGAGTTAGGAGTTAGGAGTTAGGAGTTTCGAGTTAGGAGTTAGGAGTTAAGAGTTAGGAGTTTGGAGTTAGGAGTTAGGAGTTTGGAATTTGGAGTTAGGAGTTAGGAGTTTAGGAGTTAGGAGTTTGGAGTTTGGACTTTGGAGTTAGGAGTTAGGAGTTAAGAGTTTGGAGTTAGGAGTTAGGAGTTAGGCGTTTGGAGTTTGGAGTTAGGAGTTAGGAGGTAGGAGTTTGGAATTCGGAGTTAGGAGTTAGGAGTTTGGAGTTAGGAGTTAGGAGTCTGGAGTTGGGAGTTTGGAGTTTGGAGTTAGGAGTTTCGAGTTAGGAGTTAGGAGTTTGGAGTTAGGAGTTAGGAGTTAGGAGTTTGGAGATAGGAGTTAGGAGTTAGGAGTTTGGAGTTTGGAGTTAGGACCTTGGAGTTTGGAGTTTGGAGTTTGGAGTTAGGAGTTTGGAGTTAGGAGTTACGAGTTTGGAGTTTGGAGTTAGGAGTTAGGAGTTTGGAGTTTGGAGTTTGGAGTTAGGAGCTTGGAGTTTGGAGTTAGGAGTTTGGAGTTTGGAGTTAGGAGTTAGCAGTTTGGAGTTAGGAGTTACGAGTTTGGAGTTAGGAGTTAGGAGTTTGGAGTTAGGAGTTAGGAGTTAGGAGTTTGGAGTTAGGAGTTAGGAGTTTGGAGTTTGGACTTTGGAGTTAGGAGTTAGGAGTTAGGAGTTTGGAGTTTGGAGTTAGGAGTTAGGATCTAGGAGTTTGGAGTTAGGAGTTAGGAGTTTGGAATTTGGAGTTAGGAGTTAGGAGTTTGGAGTTAGGAGTTAGGAGTCTGGAGTTTGGAGTTTGGAGTTAGGAGTTTCGAGTTAGGAGCTAGGAGTTTGGAGTTAGGAGTTAGGATTTAGGAGTTAGGAGTTAGGAGTTTGGAGTTTGGAGTTAGGAGTTAGGAGTTTGGAGTTAGGAGTTCGGAGTTAGGAGTTAGGAGTTTGGATTTAGGATTTTGGAGTTTGCAGTTTGGAGTTAGGA
Source organism: Somniosus microcephalus (assembly GCF_052327205.1). Classification (NCBI taxonomy): domain Eukaryota; kingdom Metazoa; phylum Chordata; class Chondrichthyes; order Squaliformes; family Somniosidae; genus Somniosus; species Somniosus microcephalus. Next base: position 68,211,942 of record NC_140996.1, on the reverse strand, counting down.
GTTAGGAGTTTGGAGTTTGGAGTTAGGAGTTAGGAGTTTGGAGTTCGGAGTTAGGAGTTAGGAGTTTGAAGTTTGGAGTTAGGAGTTAGGAGTTTGGAGTTTGGAGTTTGGAGTTAGGACTTTGGAGTTAAGAGTTAGGGGTTAAGAGTTAGGAGTTAGGAGTTAGGAGTTTGGAGTTAGGAGTTAGGAGCTTCGAGTTAGGAGTTAGGAGTTTGGAGTTAGGAGTTAGGAGTTAGGAGTTTGGAGTTTCGAGTTAGGAGTGAGGAGCTGGAGTTTGGAGTTAGGAGTTAAGAGTTAGGGGTTAAGAGTTAGGAGTTAGGAGTTTGGAGTTTGGAGTTTGGAGTTAGGAGTTTGGAGTTAGGAGTTACGAGTTTGGAGTTTGGAGTTAGGAGTTTGGAGTTTGGAGTTAGGAGTTAGGAGTTAGGAGTTTGGAGTTAGGAGTTTGGAGTTTGGAGTTAGGAGTTTGGAGGTTGGAGTTAGGAGTTAGGAGTTTGGAGTTAGGAGTTAGGAGTTTGGAGTTTGGAGTTTGGAGTTAGGAGCTTGGAGTTAGGAGTTTGGAGTTAGGAGTTTGGAGTTTGGAGTTTTGAGTTAGGAGCGAGGAGCTAGGAGTTTGGAGTTCGGAGTTAGGAGTTAGGAGTTTGGAGTTTGGAGTTAGGAGTTAGGAGTTTGGAGTTTGGAGTTTGGAGTTAGGACTTTGGAGTTAAGAGTTAGGGGTTAAGAGTTAGGAGTTAGGAGTTAGGAGTTTGGAGTTAGGAGTTAGGAGCTTCGAGTTAGGAGTTAGGAGTTTGGAGTTAGGAGTTAGGAGTTAGGAGTTTGGAGTTTCGAGTTAGGAGTTAGGAGCTGGAGTTTGGAGTTAGGAGTTAAGAGTTAGGGGTTAAGAGTTAGGAGTTAGGAGTTAGGAGTTTGGAGTTTGGAGTTTGGAGTTAGGAGTTTGGAGTTAGGAGTTACGAGTTTGGAGTTTGGAGTTAGGAGTTTGGAGTTTGGAGTTAGGAGTTAGGAGTTAGGAGTTTGGAGTTAGGAGTTTGGAGTTTGGAGTTAGGAGTTTGGAGGTTGGAGTTAGGAGTTAGGAGTTTGGAGTTAGGAGTTAGGAGTTTGGAGTTTGGAGTTTGGAGTTAGGAGCTTGGAGTTAGGAGTTTGGAGTTAGGAGTTTGGAGTTTGGAGTTTTGAGTTAGGAGCGAGGAGCTAGGAGTTTGGAGTTAGGAGTTTGGAGTTAGGGGTTTGGAGTTTGGAGTTAGGAGTTAGGAGTTAGGAGTTTGGAGTTAGGAGTTTGGAGTTTGTGGTTTGGAGTTAGGAGTTAGGAGTTAGGAGTTAGGAGTTAGGAGTTAGGAGTTAGTAGTTTGGAGTTAGGAGTTAGGAGTTTGGAGTTAGGAGTTAGGAGTTTGGAGTTTGGAGTTAGGAGTTAGGAGTTTGGAGTTAGGAGTTAGGAGTTTGGAGTTTGGAGTTAGGAGTTAGGAGTTCGGAGTTAGGAGTTAGGAGTTTGGAGTTTGGAGTTAGGAGTTTGGAGTTTGGAGTTTGGAGTTAGGACTTTGGAGTTAAGAGTTAGGGGTTAAGAGTTAGGAGTTAGGAGTTTGGAGTTAGGAGTTAGGAGCTTCGAGTTAGGAGTTAGGAGTTAGGAGTTAGGAGTTAGGAGTTTGGAGTTTCGAGTTAGGAGTTAGGAGCTGGAGTTTGGAGTTAGGAGTTAAGAGTTAGGGGTTAAGAGTTAGGAGTTAGGAGTTTGGAGTTAGGAGTTAGGAGTCTGGAGTTTGGAGTTTGGAGTTTGGAGTTAGGAGTTTCGAGTTAGGAGTTAGTAGTTTGGAGTTAGGAGTTAGGAGTTCGGAGTTTCGAGTTCGAAGTTAGTAGTTTGGAGTTAGGAGTTAGGAGTTCGGAGTTTGGAGTTTGGAGTTAGGAGTTTGGAGTTAGGAGTTAGGAGTTTGGAGTTTGGAGTTTGGAGTTAGGAGTTAGGAGTTAGGAGTTAGGAGTTAGGAGTTTGGAGTTTGGAGTTAGGAGTTTGGAGTTTGGAGTTTGGAGTTAGGACTTTGGAGTTAAGAGTTAGGGGTTAAGAGTTAGGAGTTAGGAGTTAGGAGTTTGGAGTTAGGAGTTAGGAGCTTCGAGTTAGGAGTTAGGAGTTTGGAGTTAGGAGTTAGGAGTTAGGAGTTTGGAGTTTCGAGTTAGGAGTTAGGAGCTGGAGTTTGGAGTTAGGAGTTAAGAGTTAGGGGTTAAGAGTTAGGAGTTAGGAGTTTGGAGTTAGGAGTTAGGAGTCTGGAGTTTGGAGTTTGGAGTTTGGAGTTAGGAGTTTCGAGTTAGGAGTTAGTAGTTTGGAGTTAGGAGTTAGGAGTTCGGAGTTTCGAGTTAGGAGTTAGTAGTTTGGAGTTAGGAGTTAGGAGTTCGGAGTTTGGAGTTTGGAGTTAGGAGTTTGGAGTTAGGAGTTAGGAGTTAGGAGTTAGGAGTTTGGAGTTAGGAGTTAGGAGTTAGGAGTTTGGAGTTAGGAGTTAGGAGTTAGGAGTTTGGAGTTTGGAGTTTGGAGTTAGGAGTTAGGAGTTTGGAGTTAGGAGTTAGGAGTTTGGAGTTTGGAGTTAGGAGTTAGGAGTTTGGAGTTTGGAGTTTGGAGTTAGGAGTTAGGAGTTAGTAGTTTGGAGTTAGGAGTTTGGTGTTAGGAGTTAGGAGTTTGGAGTTTTGAGTTTGGAGTTAGGAGCTTGGAGTTTGGAGTTTGGAGTTAGGAATTTGGAGTTTGGAGTTAGGAGTTAGGAGTTTGCAGATAGGAGTTAAGAGTTAGGAGTTTGGAGTTTGGAGTTAGGAGTTAGGAGTTAGGAGTTTGGAGTTAGGAGTTTGGAGTTTGGAGTTAGGAGTTTGGAGGTTGGAGTTAGGAGTTAGGAGTTTGGAGTTAGGAGTTAGGAGTTTGGAGTTTGGAGTTTGGAGTTAGGAGCTTGGAGTTAGGAGTTTGGAGTTAGGAGTTTGGAGTTTGGAGTTTTGAGTTAGGAGCGAGGAGCTAGGAGTTTGGAGTTAGGAGTTTGGAGTTAGGGGTTTGGAGTTTGGAGTTAGGAGTTAGGAGTTAGGAGTTTGGAGTTAGGAGTTTGGAATTTGGGGTTAGGAGTTAGGAGTTTGGAGTTAGGAGTTAGGAGTTTGGAATTTGGAGTTAGGAGTTAGGAGTTTGGAGTTAGGAGTTAGGAGTCTGGAGTTTGGAGTTTGGAGTTAGGAGTTTCGAGTTAGGAGTTAGCAGTTAGGAGTTAGGAGTTTGGAGTTAGGAGTTAGGAGTTTGGAGTTAGGAGTTAGGAGTCTGGAGTTTGGAGTTTGGAGTTAGGAGTTTCGAGTTAGGAGTTAGCAGTTAGGAGTTAGGAGTTTGGAGTTAGGAGTTGGAGTTAAGAGTTAGGGGTTAAGAGTTAGGAGTTAGGAGTTTGGAGTTAGGAGTTAGGAGTTAGGAGTTTGGAGTTAGGAGTTAGGAGTTTCGAGTTAGGAGTTAGGAGTTAGGAGTTTCGAGTTAGGAGTTAGGAGTTAAGAGTTAGGAGTTTGGAGTTAGGAGTTAGGAGTTTGGAATTTGGAGTTAGGAGTTAGGAGTTTAGGAGTTAGGAGTTTGGAGTTTGGACTTTGGAGTTAGGAGTTAGGAGTTAAGAGTTTGGAGTTAGGAGTTAGGAGTTAGGCGTTTGGAGTTTGGAGTTAGGAGTTAGGAGGTAGGAGTTTGGAATTCGGAGTTAGGAGTTAGGAGTTTGGAGTTAGGAGTTAGGAGTCTGGAGTTGGGAGTTTGGAGTTTGGAGTTAGGAGTTTCGAGTTAGGAGTTAGGAGTTTGGAGTTAGGAGTTAGGAGTTAGGAGTTTGGAGATAGGAGTTAGGAGTTAGGAGTTTGGAGTTTGGAGTTAGGACCTTGGAGTTTGGAGTTTGGAGTTTGGAGTTAGGAGTTTGGAGTTAGGAGTTACGAGTTTGGAGTTTGGAGTTAGGAGTTAGGAGTTTGGAGTTTGGAGTTTGGAGTTAGGAGCTTGGAGTTTGGAGTTAGGAGTTTGGAGTTTGGAGTTAGGAGTTAGCAGTTTGGAGTTAGGAGTTACGAGTTTGGAGTTAGGAGTTAGGAGTTTGGAGTTAGGAGTTAGGAGTTTGGAGTTAGGAGTTAGGAGTTTGGAGTTTGGACTTTGAAGTTAGGAGTTAGGAGTTAGGAGTTTGGAGTTTGGAGTTAGGAGTTAGGATCTAGGAGTTTGGAGTTAGGAGTTAGGAGTTTGGAATTTGGAGTTAGGAGTTAGGAGTTTGGAGTTAGGAGTTAGGAGTCTGGAGTTTGGAGTTTGGAGTTAGGAGTTTCGAGTTAGGAGCTAGGAGTTTGGAGTTAGGAGTTAGGATTTAGGAGTTAGGAGTTAGGAGTTTGGAGTTTGGAGTTAGGAGTTAGGAGTTTGGAGTTAGGAGTTCGGAGTTAGGAGTTAGGAGTTTGGATTTAGGATTTTGGAGTTTGCAGTTTGGAGTTAGGAGTTAGGAGTTTGGAGTTTGGAGTTAGGAGTTAGGAGTTTGGAGTTCGGAGTTAGGAGTTAGGAGTTTGGAGTTTGGAGTTAGGAGTTAGGAGTTTGGAGTTTGGAGTTTGGAGTTAGGACTTTGGAGTTAAGAGTTAGGGGTTAAGAGTTAGGAGTTAGGAGTTAGGAGTTTGGAGTTAGGAGTTAGGAGCTTCGAGTTAGGAGTTAGGAGTTTGGAGTTAGGAGTTAGGAGTTAGGAGTTTGGAGTTTCGAGTTAGGAGTGAGGAGCTGGAGTTTGGAGTTAGGAGTTAAGAGTTAGGGGTTAAGAGTTAGGAGTTAGGAGTTTGGAGTTTGGAGTTTGGAGTTAGGAGTTTGGAGTTAGGAGTTACGAGTTTGGAGTTTGGAGTTAGGAGTTTGGAGTTTGGAGTTAGGAGTTAGGAGTTAGGAGTTTGGAGTTAGGAGTTTGGAGTTTGGAGTTAGGAGTTTGGAGGTTGGAGTTAGGAGTTAGGAGTTTGGAGTTAGGAGTTAGGAGTTTGGAGTTTGGAGTTTGGAGTTAGGAGCTTGGAGTTAGGAGTTTGGAGTTAGGAGTTTGGAGTTTGGAGTTTTGAGTTAGGAGCGAGGAGCTAGGAGTTTGGAGTTCGGAGTTAGGAGTTAGGAGTTTGGAGTTTGGAGTTAGGAGTTAGGAGTTTGGAGTTTGGAGTTTGGAGTTAGGACTTTGGAGTTAAGAGTTAGGGGTTAAGAGTTAGGAGTTAGGAGTTAGGAGTTTGGAGTTAGGAGTTAGGAGCTTCGAGTTAGGAGTTAGGAGTTTGGAGTTAGGAGTTAGGAGTTAGGAGTTTGGAGTTTCGAGTTAGGAGTTAGGAGCTGGAGTTTGGAGTTAGGAGTTAAGAGTTAGGGGTTAAGAGTTAGGAGTTAGGAGTTAGGAGTTTGGAGTTTGGAGTTTGGAGTTAGGAGTTAGGAGTTACGAGTTTGGAGTTTGGAGTTAGGAGTTTGGAGTTTGGAGTTAGGAGTTAGGAGTTAGGAGTTTGGAGTTAGGAGTTTGGAGTTTGGAGTTAGGAGTTTGGAGGTTGGAGTTAGGAGTTAGGAGTTTGGAGTTAGGAGTTAGGAGTTTGGAGTTTGGAGTTTGGAGTTAGGAGCTTGGAGTTAGGAGTTTGGAGTTAGGAGTTTGGAGTTTGGAGTTTTGAGTTAGGAGCGAGGAGCTAGGAGTTTGGAGTTAGGAGTTTGGAGTTAGGGGTTTGGAGTTTGGAGTTAGGAGTTAGGAGTTAGGAGTTTGGAGTTAGGAGTTTGGAGTTTGTGGTTTGGAGTTAGGAGTTAGGAGTTAGGAGTTAGGAGTTAGGAGTTAGGAGTTAGTAGTTTGGAGTTAGGAGTTAGGAGTTTGGAGTTAGGAGTTAGGAGTTTGGAGTTTGGAGTTAGGAGTTAGGAGTTTGGAGTTAGGAGTTAGGAGTTTGGAGTTTGGAGTTAGGAGTTAGGAGTTCGGAGTTAGGAGTTAGGAGTTTGGAGTTTGGAGTTAGGAGTTTGGAGTTTGGAGTTTGGAGTTAGGACTTTGGAGTTAAGAGTTAGGGGTTAAGAGTTAGGAGTTAGGAGTTTGGAGTTAGGAGTTAGGAGCTTCGAGTTAGGAGTTAGGAGTTAGGAGTTAGGAGTTAGGAGTTTGGAGTTTCGAGTTAGGAGTTAGGAGCTGGAGTTTGGAGTGAGGAGTTAAGAGTTAGGGGTTAAGAGTTAGGAGTTAGGAGTTTGGAGTTAGGAGTTAGGAGTCTGGAGTTTGGAGTTTGGAGTTTGGAGTTAGGAGTTTCGAGTTAGGAGTTAGTAGTTTGGAGTTAGGAGTTAGGAGTTCGGAGTTTCGAGTTCGAAGTTAGTAGTTTGGAGTTAGGAGTTAGGAGTTCGGAGTTTGGAGTTTGGAGTTAGGAGTTTGGAGTTAGGAGTTAGGAGTTTGGAGTTTGGAGTTTGGAGTTAGGAGTTAGGAGTTAGGAGTTAGGAGTTAGGAGTTTGGAGTTTGGAGTTAGGAGTTAGGAGTTTGGAGTTTGGAGTTTGGAGTTAGGACTTTGGAGTTAAGAGTTAGGGGTTAAGAGTTAGGAGTTAGGAGTTAGGAGTTTGGAGTTAGGAGTTAGGAGCTTCGAGTTAGGAGTTAGGAGTTTGGAGTTAGGAGTTAGGAGTTAGGAGTTTGGAGTTTCGAGTTAGGAGTTAGGAGCTGGAGTTTGGAGTTAGGAGTTAAGAGTTAGGGGTTAAGAGTTAGGAGTTAGGAGTTTGGAGTTAGGAGTTAGGAGTCTGGAGTTTGGAGTTTGGAGTTAGGAGTTTCGAGTTAGGAGTTATTAGTTTGGAGTTAGGAGTTAGGAGTTCGGAGTTTCGAGTTAGGAGTTAGTAGTTTGGAGTTAGGAGTTAGGAGTTCGGAGTTTGGAGTTTGGAGTTAGGAGTTTGGAGTTAGGAGTTAGGAGTTAGGAGTTAGGAGTTAGGAGTTTGGAGTTAGGAGTTAGGAGTTAGGAGTTTGGAGTTAGGAGTTAGGAGTTAGGAGTTTGGAGTTTGGAGTTTGGAGTTAGGAGTTAGGAGTTTGGAGTTAGGATTTAGGAGTTTGGAGTTTGGAGTTAGGAGTTAGGAGTTTGGAGTTTGGAGTTTGGAGTTAGGAGTTAGGAGTTAGTAGTTTGGAGTTAGGAGTTTGGTGTTAGGAGTTAGGAGTTTGGAGTTTTGAGTTTGGAGTTAGGAGCTTGGAGTTTGGAGTTTGGAGTTAGGAATTTGGAGTTTGGAGTTAGGAGTTAGGAGTTTGCAGATAGGAGTTAAGAGTTAGGAGTTTGGAGTTTGGAGTTAGGAGTTTGGAGTTTGGAGTTCGGAGTTAGGAGTTTGGAGTTTGGAGTTAGGAGTTTGGAGTTAGGAGTTTGGAGTTTGGAGTTAGGAGTTACGAGTTTGGAGTATGGAGTTAGGAGTTTGGAGTTTGGAGTTAGGAGTTAGGAGTTTGGAGTTAGGAGTTTGGAGGTTGGAGTTAGGAGTTAGGAGTTTGGAGTTAGGAGTTAGGAGTTAGGAGTTTGGAGTTTGGAGTTTGGAGTTAGGAGCTTGGAGTTACGAGTTTGGAGTTTGGAGTTAGGAGTTTGGAGTTTGGAGTTAGGAGTTTGGAGGTTGGAGTTAGGAGTTAGGAGTTTGGAGTTTGGAGTTTGGAGTTAGGAGTTTGGAGTTTCGAGTTAGGAGTTAGTAGTTTGGAGTTAGGAGTTAGGAGTTCGGAGTTTGGAGTTTGGAGTTAGGAGTTTGGAGTTAGGAGTTAGGAGTTAGGAGTTAGGAGTTTGGAGTTAGGAGTTAGGAGTTAGGAGTTTGGAGTTAGGAGTTAGGAGTTAGGAGTTTGGAGTTTGGAGTTTGGAGTTAGGAGTTAGGAGTTTGGAGTTAGGAGTTAGGAGTTTGGAGTTTGGAGTTAGGAGTTAGGAGTTTGGAGTTTGGAGTTTGGAGTTAGGAGTTAGGAGTTAGTAGTTTGGAGTTAGGAGTTTGGTGTTAGGAGTTAGGAGTTTGGAGTTTGGAGTTAGGAGTTTGGAGTTAGGAGTTAGGAGTTAGGAGTTAGGAGTTTGGAGTTAGGAGTTAGGAGTTAGGAGTTTGGAGTTAGGAGTTAGGAGTTAGGAGTTTGGAGTTTGGAGTTTGGAGTTAGGAGTTAGGAGTTTGGAGTTAGGAGTTAGGAGTTTGGAGTTTGGAGTTAGGAGTTTGGAGTTAGGAGTTAGGAGTTAGGAGTTTGGAGTTAGGAGTTAGGAGTTAGGAGTTTGGAGTTAGGAGTTAGGAGTTAGGAGTTTGGAGTTTGGAGTTTGGAGTTAGGAGTTAGGAGTTTGGAGTTAGGAGTTAGGAGTTTGGAGTTTGGAGTTAGGAGTTAGGAGTTTGGAGTTTGGAGTTTGGAGTTAGGAGTTAGTAGTTTGGAGTTAGGAGTTTGGTGTTAGGAGTTAGGAGTTTGGAGTTTTGAGTTTGGAGTTAGGAGCTTGGAGTTTGGAGTTTGGAGTTAGGAATTTGGAGTTTGGAGTTAGGAGTTAGGAGTTTGCAGATAGGAGTTAAGAGTTAGGAGTTTGGAGTTTGGAGTTAGGAGTTTGGAGTTAGTAGTTTGGAGTTAGGAGTTTGGAGTTTGGAGTTCGGAGTTAGGAGTTTGGAGTTTGGAGTTAGGAGTTTGGAGTTAGGAGTTTGGAGTTTGGAGTTAGGAGTTACGAGTTTGGAGTATGGAGTTAGGAGTTTGGAGTTTGGAGTTAGGAGTTAGGAGTTTGGAGTTAGGAGTTTGGAGGTTGGAGTTAGGAGTTAGGAGTTTGGAGTTAGGAGTTAGGAGTTAGGAGTTTGGAGTTTGGAGTTTGGAGTTAGGAGCTTGGAGTTACGAGTTTGGAGTTTGGAGTTAGGAGTTTGGAGTTTGGAGTTAGGAGTTTGGAGGTTGGAGTTAGGAGTTAGGAGTTTGGAGTTTGGAGTTTGGAGTTAGGAGTTTGGAGTTTGGAGTTAGGAGTTTGGAGGTTGGAGTTAGGAGTTAGGAGTTTGGAGTTAGAAGTTAGGAGTTTGGAGTTTGGAGTTTGGAGTTAGGAGCTTGGAGTTAGGAGTTTGGAGTTAGGAGTTTGGAGTTAGGAGTTGGAGTTAGGAGTTTGGAGTTTGGAGTTTGGAGTTAGGAGTTTGGAGTTAGGAGTTAGGGGTTAAGAGTTAGGAGTTAGGAGTTAGGAGTTTGGAGTTAGGAGTTAGGAGATAGGAGTCTGGAGTTTGGAGTTTGGGGTTTGGAGTTAGGAGTTTGGAGTTAGGAGTTAGGAGTTTGGAGTTTGGAGTTAGGAGTTAGGAGTTTGGAGTTAGCAGTTAGGAGTTAGGAGTTTGGAGTTTGGAGTTAGGAGTTAGCAGTTAGGAGTTTGGAGTTAGGAGTTAGGAGTTTGGAATTAGGAGTTAGGAGTTTAAGAGTTAGGCGTTAGGAGTTTGGACTTTGGACTTTGGAGTTAGGAGTTAGGAATTTGGAGTTAGGAGTTAGGAGTTAGGAGTTCGGAGTTAGGAGTTTGGAGTTAGGAGTTTCGAGTTAGGTGTTAGGAGTTTGGAGTTTGGAGTTAGGAGTTAGGAGTTAGGAGTTAGGAGTTTGGAGTTTGGAGTTAGGAGTTTGGAGTTTGGAGTTAGGAGTTTGGAGTTTGGAGTTAGGAGTTTGGTGTTAAGAGTTAGAGGTTAAGAGTTCGGAGTTAGGAGTTAGGAGTTTGGAGTTAGGAGTTAGGAGTTTGGAATTTGGAGTTAGGAGTTAGGAGTTTGGAGTTAGGAGTTAGGAGTTTGGTATTTGGAGTTAGGAGTTAGGAGTTAGGAGTTTGGAGTTAGGAGTTAGGAGTTAGGAGTTTGAAGTTTCGAGTTAGGAGTTAGGAGCTGGAGTTTGGAGTTAGGAGTTAAGAGTTAGGGGTTAAGAGTTAGGAGTTAGGAGTTAGGAGTTTGGAGTTAGGAGTTAGGAGTTAGGAGTCTGGAGTTTGGAGTTTGGAGTTTGGAGTTAGGAGTTAGGAGTTAGGAGTTAGTAGTTTGGAGTTAGCAGTTTGGAGTTTGGAGTTTGGAGTTCGGAGCTTGGAGTTTGGAGTTTGGAGTTAGGAGTTTGGAGTTAGGAGTTAGGAGTTTGAAGATAGGAGTTAAGAGTTAGGAGTTTGTAGTTAGGAGTTAGGAGTTTGGAGTTAGTAGTTTGGAGTTAGGAGTTTGGAGTTTGGAGTTAGGAGTTAGGAGTTAGGAGTTTGGAGTTAGGAGTTAGCAGTTAGGAGTCTGGAGTTTGGAGTATGGAGTTTGGAGTTTGGAGTTTGGAGTTTGGAGTTAGGAGTTAGGAGTTAGGAGTTTGGAGTTTTGAGTTAGGAGCGATGAGCTAGGAGTTTGGAGTTAGGAGTTTGGAGTTAGGAGTTTGGAGTTTGGAGTTAGGAGTTACGAGTTTGGAGTTTGGAATAAGGAGTTTGGAGTTAGGAGTTAGGAGTTTGGACTTCGGAGTTTGGAGGTTGGAGTTAGGAGTTAGGAGTATGGAATTAGGAATTAGGAGTTTGGAGTTAGGAGTTAGGAGTTAGGAGTTGGGAGTTTGGAGTTTGGAGTTAGGAGCTTGGAGTTAGGAGTTTGGAGTTAGGATTTGGAGTTTGGTGTTAGGAGTTAGGAGTTAGGAGTTTGGAGTTAGGAGTTAAGAGTTAGGGGTTAAGAGTTAGGAGTTAGGAGTTACGAGTTTGGAGTTAGGAGTTAGGAGTTAGGAGTCTGGAGTTTGGAGTTTGGAGTTTGGAGTTAGGAGTTTGGAGTTAGGAGTTAGGAGTTTGGAGTTTGGAGTTAGGAGTTAGGAGTTAGGAGTTAGGAGTTTGGAGTTAGGAGTTAGGAGTTAGGAGTTTGGAGTTTTGAGTTAGGAGCGAGGAGCTAGGAGTTTGGAGTTAGGAGTTAGGAGTTAGGAGTTTGGAGTTAGGAGTTTGGAGTTAGGAGTTAGGAGTTAGGAGTTAGTAGTTTGGAGTTAGCAGTTTGGAGTTTGGAGTTTGGAGTTCGGAGCTTGGAGTTTGGAGTTTGGAGTTAGGAGTTTGGAGTTAGGAGTTAGGAGTTTGAAGATAGGAGTTAAGAGTTAGGAGTTTGTAGTTAGGAGTTAGGAGTTTGGAGTTAGTAGTTTGGAGTTAGGAGTTTGGAGTTTGGAGTTAGGAGTTAGGAGTTAGGAGTTTGGAGTTAGGAGTTAGCAGTTAGAAGTCTGGAGTTTGGAGTATGGAGTTTGGAGTTTGGAGTTTGGAGTTTGGAGTTAGGAGTTAGGAGTTAGGAGTTAGGAGTTTGGAGTTTTGAGTTAGGAGCGAGGAGCTAGGAGTTTGGAGTTAGGAGTTTGGAGTTAGGAGTTTGGAGTTTGGAGTTAGGAGTTACGAGTTTGGAGTTTGGAATAAGGAGTTTGGAGTTAGGAGTTAGGAGTTTGGACTTCGGAGTTTGGAGGTTGGAGTTAGGAGTTAGGAGTATGGAATTAGGAATTAGGAGTTTGGAGTTTGGAGTTAGGAGTTAGGAGTTAGGAGTTTGGAGTTAGGAGTTTGGAGTTTGTGGTTTGGAGTTAGGAGTTAGGAGTTAGGAGTTAGGAGTTAGGAGTTAGGAGTTAGTAGTTTGGAGTTAGGAGTTAGGAGTTTGGAGTTAGGAGTTAGGAGTTTGGAGTTTGGAGTTTGGAGTTAGGAGTTAGGAGTTTGGAGTTAGGAGTTAGGAGTTTGGAGTTTGGAGTTAGGAGTTAGGAGTTCGGAGTTAGGAGTTAGGAGTTTGGAGTTTGGAGTTAGGAGTTTGGAGTTTGGAGTTTGGAGTTAGGACTTTGGAGTTAAGAGTTAGGGGTTAAGAGTTAGGAGTTAGGAGTTTGGAGTTAGGAGTTAGGAGCTTCGAGTTAGGAGTTAGGAGTTAGGAGTTAGGAGTTTGGAGTTTCGAGTTAGGAGTTAGGAGCTGGAGTTTGGAGTTAGGAGTTAAGAGTTAGGGGTTAAGAGTTAGGAGTTAGGAGTTTGGAGTTAGGAGTTAGGAGTCTGGAGTTTGGAGTTTGGAGTTTGGAGTTAGGAGTTTCGAGTTAGGAGTTAGTAGTTTGGAGTTAGGAGTTAGGAGTTCGGAGTTTCGAGTTCGAAGTTAGTAGTTTGGAGTTAGGAGTTAGGAGTTCGGAGTTTGGAGTTTGGAGTTAGGAGTTAGGAGTTTGGAGTTTGGAGTTTGGAGTTAGGAGTTAGGAGTTAGGAGTTAGGAGTTAGGAGTTTGGAGTTTGGAGTTAGGAGTTAGGAGTTTGGAGTTTGGAGTTTGGAGTTAGGACTTTGGAGTTAAGAGTTAGGGGTTAAGAGTTAGGAGTTAGGAGTTAGGAGTTTGGAGTTAGGAGTTAGGAGCTTCGAGTTAGGAGTTAGGAGTTTGGAGTTAGGAGTTAGGAGTTAGGAGTTTGGAGTTTCGAGTTAGGAGTTAGGAGCTGGAGTTTGGAGTTAGGAGTTAAGAGTTAGGGGTTAAGAGTTAGGAGTTAGGAGTTTGGAGTTAGGAGTTAGGAGTCTGGAGTTTGGAGTTTGGAGTTTGGAGTTAGGAGTTTCGAGTTAGGAGTTAGTAGTTTGGAGTTAGGAGTTAGGAGTTCGGAGTTTCGAGTTAGGAGTTAGTAGTTTGGAGTTAGGAGTTAGGAGTTCGGAGTTTGGAGTTTGGAGTTAGGAGTTTGGAGTTAGGAGTTAGGAGTTAGGAGTTAGGAGTTTGGAGTTAGGAGTTAGGAGTTAGGAGTTTGGAGTTAGGAGTTAGGAGTTAGGAGTTTGGAGTTTGGAGTTTGGAGTTTGGAGTTAGGAGTTAGGAGTTTGGAGTTAGGAGTTAGGAGTTTGGAGTTTGGAGTTAGGAGTTAGGAGTTTGGAGTTTGGAGTTTGGAGTTAGGAGTTAGGAGTTAGTAGTTTGGAGTTAGGAGTTTGGTGTTAGGAGTTAGGAGTTTGGAGTTTTGAGTTTGGAGTTAGGAGCTTGGAGTTTGGAGTTTGGAGTTAGGAATTTGGAGTTTGGAGTTAGGAGTTAGGAGTTTGCAGATAGGAGTTAAGAGTTAGGAGTTTGGAGTTTGGAGTTAGGAGTTTGGAGTTAGTAGTTTGGAGTTAGGAGTTTGGAGTTTGGAGTTCGGAGTTAGGAGTTTGGAGTTTGGAGTTAGGAGTTTGGAGTTAGGAGTTTGGAGTTTGGAGTTAGGAGTTACGAGTTTGGAGTATGGAGTTAGGAGTTTGGAGTTTGGAGTTAGGAGTTAGGAGTTTGGAGTTAGGAGTTTGGAGGTTGGAGTTAGGAGTTAGGAGTTTGGAGTTAGGAGTTAGGAGTTAGGAGTTTGGAGTTTGGAGTTTGGAGTTAGGAGCTTGGAGTTACGAGTTTGGAGTTTGGAGTTAGGAGTTTGGAGTTTGGAGTTAGGAGTTTGGAGGTTGGAGTTAGGAGTTAGGAGTTTGGAGTTAGGAGTTTGGAGTTTCGAGTTAGGAGTTAGTAGTTTGGAGTTAGGAGTTAGGAGTTCGGAGTTTGGAGTTTGGAGTTAGGAGTTTGGAGTTAGGAGTTAGGAGTTAGGAGTTAGGAGTTTGGAGTTAGGAGTTAGGAGTTAGGAGTTTGGAGTTAGGAGTTAGGAGTTAGGAGTTTGGAGTTTGGAGTTTGGAGTTAGGAGTTAGGAGTTTGGAGTTAGGAGTTAGGAGTTTGGAGTTTGGAGTTAGGAGTTAGGAGTTTGGAGTTTGGAGTTTGGAGTTAGGAGTTAGGAGTTAGTAGTTTGGAGTTAGGAGTTTGGTGTTAGGAGTTAGGAGTTTGGAGTTTGGAGTTAGGAGTTTGGAGTTAGGAGTTAGGAGTTAGGAGTTTGGAGTTAGGAGTTAGGAGTTAGGAGTTTGGAGTTAGGAGTTAGGAGTTAGGAGTTTGGAGTTTGGAGTTTGGAGTTAGGAGTTAGGAGTTTGGAGTTAGGAGTTAGGAGTTTGGAGTTTGGAGTTAGGAGTTTGGAGTTAGGAGTTAGGAGTTAGGAGTTAGGAGTTTGGAGTTAGGAGTTAGGAGTTAGGAGTTTGGAGTTAGGAGTTAGGAGTTAGGAGTTTGGAGTTTGGAGTTTGGAGTTAGGAGTTAGGAGTTTGGAGTTAGGAGTTAGGAGTTTGGAGTTTGGAGTTAGGAGTTAGGAGTTTGGAGTTTGGAGTTTGGAGTTAGGAGTTAGTAGTTTGGAGTTAGGAGTTTGGTGTTAGGAGTTAGGAGTTTGGAGTTTTGAGTTTGGAGTTAGGAGCTTGGAGTTTGGAGTTTGGAGTTAAGAATTTGGAGTTTGGAGTTAGGAGTTAGGAGTTTGCAGATAGGAGTTAAGAGTTAGGAGTTTGGAGTTTGGAGTTAGGAGTTTGGAGTTAGTAGTTTGGAGTTAGGAGTTTGGAGTTTGGAGTTCGGAGTTAGGAGTTTGGAGTTTGGAGTTAGGAGTTTGGAGTTAGGAGTTTGGAGTTTGGAGTTAGGAGTTACGAGTTTGGAGTATGGAGTTAGGAGTTTGGAGTTTGGAGTTAGGAGTTAGGAGTTTGGAGTTAGGAGTTTGGAGGTTGGAGTTAGGAGTTAGGAGTTTGGAGTTAGGAGTTAGGAGTTAGGAGTTTGGAGTTTGGAGTTTGGAGTTAGGAGCTTGGAGTTACGAGTTTGGAGTTTGGAGTTAGGAGTTTGGAGTTTGGAGTTAGGAGTTTGGAGGTTGGAGTTTGGAGTTTGGAGTTAGGAGTTTGGAGTTTGGAGTTAGGAGTTTGGAGGTTGGAGTTAGGAGTTAGGAGTTTGGAGTTAGGAGTTAGGAGTTTGGAGTTTGGAGTTTGGAGTTAGGAGCTTGGAGTTAGGAGTTTGGAGTTAGGAGTTTGGAGTTAGGAGTTGGAGTTAGGAGTTTGGAGTTTGGAGTTTGGAGTTAAGAGTTTGGAGTTAGGAGTTAGGGGTTAAGAGTTAGGAGTTTGGAGTTAGGAGTTAGGAGATAGGAGTCTGGAGTTTGGAGTTTGGGGTTTGGAGTTAGGAGTTTGGAGTTAGGAGTTAGGAGTTTGGAGTTAGGAGTTAGGAGTTTGGAGTTAGCAGTTAGGAGTTAGGAGTTTGGAGTTTGGAGTTAGGAGTTAGCAGTTAGGAGTTTGGAGTTAGGAGTTAGGAGTTTGGAATTAGGAGTTAGGAGTTTAAGAGTTAGGCGTTAGGAGTTTGGACTTTGGACTTTGGAGTTAGGAGTTAGGAATTTGGAGTTAGGAGTTAGGAGTTAGGAGTTCGGAGTTAGGAGTTTGGAGTTAGGAGTTTCGAGTTAGGTGTTAGGAGTTTGGAGTTTGGAGTTAGGAGTTAGGAGTTAGGAGTTAGGAGTTTGGAGTTTGGAGTTAGGAGTTAGGAGTTTGGAGTTTGGAGTTAGGAGTTTGGAGTTTGGAGTTTGGAGTTAGGAGTTTGGTGTTAAGTGTTAGAGGTTAAGAGTTCGGAGTTAGGAGTTAGGAGTTTGGAGTTAGGAGTTAGGAGTTTGGAATTTGGAGTTAGGAGTTAGGAGTTTGGAGTTAGGAGTTAGGAGTTTGGTATTTGGAGTTAGGAGTTAGGAGTTAGGAGTTTGGAGTTAGGAGTTAGGAGTTAGGAGTTTGAAGTTTCGAGTTAGGAGTTAGGAGCTGGAGTTTGGAGTTAGGAGTTAAGAGTTAGGGGTTAAGAGTTAGGAGTTAGGAGTTAGGAGTTTGGAGTTAGGAGTTAGGAGTTAGGAGTCTGGAGTTTGGAGTTTGGAGTTTGGAGTTAGGAGTTTGGAGTTAGGAGTTAGGAGTTTGGAGTTTGGAGTTAGGAGTTAGGAGTTAGGAGTTTGGAGTTAGGAGTTAGGAGTTAGGAGTTTGGAGTTTTGAGTTAGGAGCGAGGAGCTAGGAGTTTGGAGTTAGGAGTTAGGAGTTTGGAGTTAGGAGTTTGGAGTTAGGAGTTTGGAGTTAGGAGTTAGGAGTTAGGAGTTAGTAGTTTGGAGTTAGCAGTTTGGAGTTTGGAGTTTGGAGTTCGGAGCTTGGAGTTTGGAGTTTGGAGTTAGGAGTTTGGAGTTAGGAGTTAGGAGTTTGAAGATAGGAGTTAAGAGTTAGGAGTTTGTAGTTAGGAGTTAGGAGTTTGGAGTTAGTAGTTTGGAGTTAGGAGTTTGGAGTTTGGAGTTAGGAGTTAGGAGTTAGGAGTTTGGAGTTAGGAGTTAGCAGTTAGGAGTCTGGAGTTTGGAGTATGGAGTTTGGTGTTTGGAGTTTGGAGTTTGGAGTTAGGAGTTAGGAGTTAGGAGTTAGGAGTTTGGAGTTTTGAGTTAGGAGCGAGGAGCTACGAGTTTGGAGTTAGGAGTTTGGAGTTAGGAGTTTGGAGTTTGGAGTTAGGAGTTACGAGTTTGGAGTTTGGAATAAGGAGTTTGGAGTTAGGAGTTAGGAGTTTGGACTTCGGAGTTTGGAGGTTGGAGTTAGGAGTTAGGAGTATGGAATTAGGAATTAGGAGTTTGGAGTTAGGAGTTAGGAGTTAGGAGTTGGGAGTTTGGAGTTTGGAGTTAGGAGCTTGGAGTTAGGAGTTTGGAGTTAGGATTTGGAGTTTGGTGTTAGGAGTTAGGAGTTAGGAGTTTGGAGTTAGGAGTTAAGAGTTAGGGGTTAAGAGTTAGGAGTTAGGAGTTAGGAGTTTGGAGTTAGGAGTTAGGAGTTAGGAGTCTGGAGTTTGGAGTTTGGAGTTTGGAGTTAGGAGTTTGGAGTTAGGAGTTAGGAGTTTGGAGTTTGGAGTTAGGAGTTAGGAGTTAGGAGTTAGGAGTTAGGAGTTAGGAGTTAGGAGTTTGGAGTTTTGAGTTAGGAGCGAGGAGCTAGGAGTTTGGAGTTAGGAGTTAGGAGTTTGGAGTTAGGAGTTTGGAGTTAGGCGTTTGGAGTTAGGAGTTAGGAGTTAGGAGTTAGTAGTTTGGAGTTAGCAGTTTGGAGTTTGGAGTTTGGAGTTCGGAGCTTGGAGTTTGGAGTTTGGAGTTAGGAGTTTGGAGTTAGGAGTTAGGAGTTTGAAGATAGGAGTTAAGAGTTAGGAGTTTGTAGTTAGGAGTTAGGAGTTTGGAGTTAGTAGTTTGGAGTTAGGAGTTTGGAGTTTGGAGTTAGGAGTTAGGAGTTAGGAGTTTGGAGTTAGGAGTTAGCAGTTAGGAGTCTGGAGTTTGGAGTATGGAGTTTGGAGTTTGGAGTTTGGAGTTTGGAGTTAGGAGTTAGGAGTTAGGAGTTTGGAGTTTTGAGTTAGGAGCGAGGAGCTAGGAGTTTGGAGTTAGGAGTTTGGAGTTAGGAGTTTGGAGTTTGGAGTTAGGAGTTACGAGTTTCGAGTTTGGAATAAGGAGTTTGGAGTTAGGAGTTAGGAGTTTGGACTTCGGAGTTTGGAGGTTGGAGTTAGGAGTTAGGAGTATGGAATTAGGAATTAGGAGTTTGGAGTTAGGAGTTAGGAGTTAGGAGTTGGGAGTTTGGAGTTTGGAGTTAGGAGCTTGGAGTTAGGAGTTTGGAGTTAGGATTTGGAGTTTGGTGTTAGGAGTTAGGAGTTAGGAGTTTGGAGTTAGGAGTTAAGAGTTAGGAGTTTGGATTTAGGAGTTAGGAGTTAAGAGTTAGGAGTTTGGAGTTAGGAGTTAGGAGTTTGGAGTTAGGAGTTAAGAGTTAGGAGTTTGGAGTTAGGAGTTAGGAGTTTGGAGTTAGGAGTTTGGAGTTTGGGGTTTGGAGTTAGGAGTTTCGAGTTAGGAGTTAGGAGTTTGGAGTTTGGAGTTAGGAGTTATGAGTTTGGAGTTAGCAGTTAGGAGTTAGGAGTTTGGAGTTTGGAGTTAGGGGTTAGCAGTTAGGAGTTCGGAGTTAGGAGTTAGGAGTTTGGAATTTGGAGTTAGGAGTTAGGAGTTTAGAAGTTAGGAGTTAGGAGTTTGCACTTTGGACTTTGGAGTTAGGAGTTAGGAGTTTGGAGTTAGGAGTTAGGAGTTTGGAATTTGGGGTTAGGAGTTAGGAGTTTGGAGTTAGGAGTTAGGAGTTTGGAATTTGGAGTTAGGAGTTAGGAGTTTGGAGTTAGGAGTTAGGAGTCTGGAGTTTGGAGTTTGGAGTTAGGAGTTTCGAGTTAGGAGTTAGCAGTTAGGAGTTAGGAGTTTGGAGTTAGGAGTTAGGAGTTTGGAGTTAGGAGTTAGGAGTCTGGAGTTTGGAGTTTGGAGTTAGGAGTTTCGAGTTAGGAGTTAGCAGTTAGGAGTTAGGAGTTTGGAGTTAGGAGTTGGAGTTAAGAGTTAGGGGTTAAGAGTTAGGAGTTAGGAGTTTGGAGTTAGGAGTTAGGAGTTAGGAGTTTGGAGTTAGGAGTTAGGAGTTTCGAGTTAGGAGTTAGGAGTTAAGAGTTAGGAGTTTGGAGTTAGGAGTTAGGAGTTTGGAATTTGGAGTTAGGAGTTAGGAGTTTAGGAGTTAGGAGTTAGGAGTTTGGAGTTTGGACTTTGGAGTTAGGAGTTAGGAGTTAAGAGTTTGGAGTTAGGAGTTAGGAGTTAGGCGTTTGGAGTTTGGAGTTAGGAGTTAGGAGGTAGGAGTTTGGAATTCGGAGTTAGGAGTTAGGAGTTTGGAGTTAGGAGTTAGGAGTCTGGAGTTGGGAGTTTGGAGTTTGGAGTTAGGAGTTTCGAGTTAGGAGTTAGGAGTTTGGAGTTAGGAGTTAGGAGTTAGGAGTTTGGAGATAGGAGTTAGGAGTTAGGAGTTTGGTGTTTGGAGTTAAGACCTTGGAGTTTGGAGTTTGGAGTTTGGAGTTAGGAGTTTGGAGTTAGGAGTTACGAGTTTGGAGTTTGGAGTTAGGAGTTAGGAGTTTGGAGTTTGGAGTTTGGAGTTAGGAGCTTGGAGTTTGGAGTTAGGAGTTTGGAGTTTGGAGTTAGGAGTTAGCAGTTTGGAGTTAGGAGTTACGAGTTTGGAGTTAGGAGTTAGGAGTTTGGAGTTAGGAGTTAGGAGTTAGGAGTTTGGAGTTAGGAGTTAGGAGTTTGGAGTTTGGACTTTGGAGTTAGGAGTTAGGAGTTAGGAGTTTGGAGTTTGGAGTTAGGAGTTAGGAGCTAGGAGTTTGGAGTTAGGAGTTAGGAGTTTGGAATTTGGAGTTAGGAGTTAGGAGTTTGGAGTTAGGAGTTAGGAGTCTGGAGTTTGGAGTTTGGAGTTAGGAGTTTCGAGTTAGGAGCTACGAGTTTGGAGTTAGGAGTTAGGATTTAGGAGTTAGGAGTTAGGAGTTTGGAGTTTGGAGTTAGGAGTTTGGAGTTAGGAGTTCGGAGTTAGGAGTTAGGAGTTTGGATTTAGGATTTTGGAGTTTGCAGTTTGGAGTTAGGAGTTAGGAGTTTGGAGTTTGGAGTTAGGAGTTAGGAGTTTGGAGTTCGGAGTTAGGAGTTAGGAGTTTGGAGTTTGGAGTTAGGAGTTAGGAGTTTGGAGTTTGGAGTTTGGAGTTAGGACTTTGGAGTTAAGAGTTAGGGGTTAAGAGTTAGGAGTTAGGAGTTAGGAGTTTGGAGTTAGGAGTTAGGAGCTTCGAGTTAGGAGTTAGGAGTTTGGAGTTAGGAGTTAGGAGTTAGGAGTTTGGAGTTTCGAGTTAGGAGTTAGGAGCTGGAGTTTGGAGTTAGGAGTTAAGAGTTAGGGGTTAAGAGTTAGGAGTTAGGAGTTTGGAGTTTGGAGTTTGGAGTTAGGAGTTTGGAGTTAGGAGTTACGAGTTTGGAGTTTGGAGTTAGGAGTTTGGAGTTTGGAGTTAGGAGTTAGGAGTTAGGAGTTTGGAGTTAGGAGTTTGGAGTTTGGAGTTTGGAGTTAGGAGTTTGGAGGTTGGAGTTAGGAGTTAGGAGTTTGGAGTTAGGAGTTAGGAGTTTGGAGTTTGGAGTTTGGAGTTAGGAGCTTGGAGTTAGGAGTTTGGAGTTAGGAGTTTGGAGTTTGGAGTTTTGAGTTAGGAGCGAGGAGCTAGGAGTTTGGAGTTAGGAGTTTGGAGTTAGGAGTTAGGAGTTTGGAGTTTGGAGTTAGGAGTTAGGAGTTAGGAGTTTGGAGTTAGGAGTTTGGAGTTTGTGGTTTGGAGTTAGGAGTTAGGAGTTAGGAGTTAGGAGTTAGGAGTTAGGAGTTAGTAGTTTGGAGTCAGGAGTTAGGAGTTTGGAGTTTGGAGTTAGGAGTTAGGAGTTTGGAGTTTGGAGTTTGGAGTTAGGAGTTAGGAGTTTGGAGTTAGGAGTTAGGAGTTTGGAGTTTGGAGTTAGGAGTTAGGAGTTCGGAGTTAGGAGTTAGGAGTTTGGAGTTTGGAGTTAGGAGTTTGGAGTTTGGAGTTTGGAGTTAGGACTTTGGAGTTAAGAGTTAGGGGTTAAGAGTTAGGAGTTAGGAGTTTGGAGTTAGGAGTTAGGAGCTTCGAGTTAGGAGTTAGGAGTTAGGAGTTTGGAGTTTCGAGTTAGGAGTTAGGAGCTGGAGTTTGGAGTTAGGAGTTAAGAGTTAGGGGTTAAGAGTTAGGAGTTAGGAGTTTGGAGTTAGGAGTTAGGAGTCTGGAGTTTGGAGTTTGGAGTTTGGAGTTAGGAGTTTCGAGTTAGGAGTTAGTAGTTTGGAGTTAGGAGTTAGGAGTTCGGAGTTTCGAGTTCGAAGTTAGTAGTTTGGCGTTAGGAGTTAGGAGTTCGGAGTTTGGAGTTTGGAGTTAGGAGTTTGGAGTTAGGAGTTAGGAGTTTGGAGTTAGGAGTTAGGAGTTTGGAGTTTGGAGTTTGGAGTTAGGAGTTAGGAGTTTGGAGTTAGGAGTTAGGAGTTAGGAGTTAGGAGTTTGCAGTTTGGAGTTAGGAGTTAGGAGTTTGGAGTTTGGAGTTTGGAGTTAGGACTTTGGAGTTAAGAGTTAGGGGTTAAGAGTTAGGAGTTAGGAGTTAGGAGTTTGGAGTTAGGAGTTAGGAGCTTCGAGTTAGGAGTTAGGAGTTTGGAGTTAGGAGTTAGGAGTTAGGAGTTTGGAGTTTCGAGTTAGGAGTTAGGAGCTGGAGTTTGGAGTTAGGAGTTAAGAGATAGGGGTTAAGAGTTAGGAGTTAGGAGTTTGGAGTTAGGAGTTAGGAGTCTGGAGTTTGGAGTTTGGAGTTTGGAGTTAGGAGTTTCGAGTTAGGAGTTAGTAGTTTGGAGTTAGGAGTTAGGAGTTCGGAGTTTCGAGTTAGGAGTTATTAGTTTGGAGTTAGGAGTTAGGAGTTCGGAGTTTGGAGTTTGGAGTTAGGAGTTTGGAGTTAGGAGTTAGGAGTTAGGAGTTAGGAGTTTGGAGTTAGGAGTTAGGAGTTAGGAGTTTGGAGTTAGGAGTTAGGAGTTAGGAGTTTGGAGTTTGGAGTTTGGAGTTAGGAGTTAGGAGTTTGGAGTTAGGAGTTAGGAGTTTGGAGTTTGGAGTTAGGAGTTAGGAGTTTGGAGTTTGGAGTTTGGAGTTAGGAGTTAGGAGTTAGTAGTTTGGAGTTAGGAGTTTGGTGTTAGGAGTTAGGAGTTTGGAGTTTTGAGTTTGGAGTTAGGAGCTTGGAGTTTGGAGTTTGGAGTTAGGAATTTGGAGTTTGGAGTTAGGAGTTAGGAGTTTGCAGATAGGAGTTAAGAGTTAGGAGTTTGGAGTTTGGAGTTAGGAGTTTGGAGTTAGTAGTTTGGAGTTAGGAGTTTGGAGTTTGGAGTTCGGAGTTAGGAGTTTGGAGTTTGGAGTTAGGAGTTTGGAGTTAGGAGTTTGGAGTTTGGAGTTAGGAGTTACGAGTTTGGAGTATGGAGTTAGGAGTTTGGAGTTTGGAGTTAGGAGTTAGGAGTTTGGAGTTAGGAGTTTGGAGGTTGGAGTTAGGAGTTAGGAGTTAGGAGTTTGGAGTTAGGAGTTAGGAGTTTGGAGTTTGGAGTTTGGAGTTAGGAGCTTGGAGTTACGAGTTTGGAGTTTGGAGTTAGGAGTTTGGAGTTTGGAGTTAGGACTTTGGAGGTTGGAGTTAGGAGTTAGGAGTTTGGAGTTTGGAGTTTGAAGTTAGGAGTTTGGAGTTTGGAGTTAGGAGTTTGGAGGTTGGAGTTAGGAGTTAGGAGTTTGGAGTTAGGAGTTAGGAGTTTGGAGTTTGGAGTTTGGAGTTAGGAGCTTGGAGTTAGGAGTTTGGAGTTAGGAGTTAGGAGTTAGGAGTTGGAGTTAGGAGTTTGGAGTTTGGAGTTTGGAGTTAGGAGTTTGGAGTTAGGAGTTAGGGGTTAAGAGTTAGGAGTTAGGAGTTAGGAGTTTGGAGTTAGGAGTTAGGAGATAGGAGTCTGGAGTTTGGAGTTTGGGGTTTGGAGTTAGGAGTTTGGAGTTAGGAGTTAGGAGTTTGGAGTTTGGAGTTAGGAGTTAGGAGTTTGGAGTTAGCAGTTAGGAGTTAGGAGTTTGGAGTTTGGAGTTAGGAGTTAGCAGTTAGGAGTTTGGAGTTAGGTGTTAGGAGTTTGGAATTAGGAGTTAGGAGTTTAGGAGTTAGGCGTTAGGAGTTTGGATTTGGACTTTGGAGTTAGGAGTTAGGAGTTTGGAGTTAGGAGTTAGGAGTTAGGGGTTTGGAATTTGGAGTTAGGAGTTAGGAGTTAGGAGTTTGGAGTTAGGAGTTAGGAGTTTGGAATTTGGAGTTAGGAGTTAGGAGTTAGGAGTTCGGAGTTAGGAGTTTGGAGTTAGGAGTTTCGAGTTAGGTGTTAGGAGTTTGGAGTTTGGAGTTAGGAGTTAGGAGTTAGGAGTTAGGAGTTTGGAGTTTGGAGTTAGGAGTTAGGAGTTTGGAGTTTGGAGTTAGGAGTTTGGAGTTTGGAGTTTGGAGTTAGGAGTTTGGTGTTAAGAGTTAGAGGTTAAGAGTTCGGAGTTAGGAGTTAGGAGTTTGGAGTTAGGAGTTAGGAGTTTGGAATTTGGAGTTAGGAGTTAGGAGTTTGGAGTTAGGAGTTAGGAGTTTGGTATTTGGAGTTAGGAGTTTGGAGTTAGGAGTTTGGAGTTAGGAGTTAGGAGTTTGGAGTTAGGAGTTAGGAGTTAGGAGTTAGGAGCTGGAGTTTGGAGTTAGGAGTTAAGAGTTAGGGGTTAAGAGTTAGGAGTTAGGAGTTAGGAGTTTGGAGTTAGGAGTTAGGAGTTAGGAGTCTGGAGTTTGGAGTTTGGAGTTAGGAGTTTGGAGTTAGGAGTTAGGAGTTTGGAGTTAGGAGTTAGGAGTTAGGAGTTAGGAGTTTGGAGTTAGGAGTTAGGAGTTAGGAGTTTGGAGTTTTGAGTTAGGAGCGAGGAGCTAGGAGTTTGGAGTTAGGAGTTTGGAGTTAGGAGTTAGGAGTTTGGAGTTAGGAGTTTGGAGTTAGGAGTTTGGAGTTAGGAGTTAGGAGTTAGGAGTTAGTAGTTTGGAGTTAGCAGTTTGGAGTTTGGAGTTTGGAGTTCGGAGCTTGGAGTTTGGAGTTTGGAGTTAGGAGTTTGGAGTTAGGAGTTAGGAGTTTGAAGATAGGAGTTAAGAGTTAGGAGTTTGTAGTTAGGAGTTAGGAGTTTGGAGTTAGTAGTTTGGAGTTAGGAGTTTGGAGTTTGGAGTTAGGAGTTAGGAGTTAGGAGTTTGGAGTTAGGAGTTAGCAGTTAGGAGTCTGGAGTTTGGAGTATGGAGTTTGGAGTTTGGAGTTTGGAGTTTGGAGTTAGGAGTTAGGAGTTAGGAGTTAGGAGTTTGGAGTTTTGAGTTAGGAGCGAGGAGCTAGGAGTTTGGAGTTAGGAGTTTGGAGTTAGGAGTTTGGAGTTAGGAGTTACGAGTTTGGAGTTTGGAATAAGGAGTTTGGAGTTAGGAGTTAGGAGTTTGGACTTCGGAGTTTGGAGGTTGGAGTTAGGAGTTAGGAGTATGGAATTAGGAGTTAGGAGTTTGGAGTTAGGAGTTAGGAGTTAGGAGTTTGGAGTTTGGAGTTTGGAGTTAGGAGCTTGGAGTTAGGAGTTTGGAGTTTGGAGTTAGGAGTTGGAGTTTGGAGTTTGGAGTTAGGAGTTAGGAGTTTGGAGTTAGGAGTTAAGAGTTAGGAGTTTGGAGTTAGGAGTTTGGAGTTAGTACTTAGGAGTTAGGAGTTAGGAGTTTGGTGTTTGGAGTTTGGAGTTAGGAGTTTGGAGTTAGGAGTTAGGAGTTTGGAGTTTGGAGTTAGGAGTTAGGAGTTAGGAGTTAGGAGTTTGGAGTTAGGAGTTAGGAGTTAGGAGTTTGGAGTTTTGAGTTAGGAGCGAGGAGCTAGGAGTTTGGAGTTAGGAGTTTGGAGTTAGGAGTTAGGAGTTTGGAGTTAGGAGTTTGGAGTTAGGAGTTTGGAGTTAGGAGTTAGGAGTTAGGAGTTAGGAGTTAGTAGTTTGGAGTTAGCAGTTTGGAGTTTGGAGTTTGGAGTTTGCAGTTTGGAGTTAGGAGTTAGGAGTTTGGAGTTTGGAGTTAGGAGTTAGGAGTTTGGAGTTAGGAGTTCGGAGTTAGGAGTTAGGAGTTTGGAGTTTGGAGTTAGGAGTTAGGAGTTTGGAGTTTGGAGTTAGGACTTTGGAGTTAAGAGTTAGGGGTTAAGAGTTAGGAGTTAGGAGTTAGGAGTTTGGAGTTAGGAGTTAGGAGCTTCGAGTTAGGAGTTAGGAGTTTGGAGTTAGGAGTTAGGAGTTTGGAGTTTCGAGTTAGGAGTTAGGAGCTGGAGTTTGGAGTTAGGAGTTAAGAGTTAGGGGTTAAGAGTTAGGAGTTAGGAGTTTGGAGTTAGGAGTTAGGAGTTAGGAGTTTGGAGTTAGGAGTTTGGAGTTTGTAGTTTGGAGTTTGGAGTTAGGAGTTTGGAGTTTGGAGTTAGGAGTTAGGAGTTTGGAGTTAGGAGTTAGGAGTTAGGAGTTAGGAGTTAGTAGTTAGGAGTTAGGAGTTTGGAGTTTGGAGTTAGGAGTTAGGAGTTTGGAGTTTGGAGTTAGGAGCTTGGAGTTTGGAGTTTGGAGTTAGGAGTTTGGAGTTAGGAGTTAGGAGTTTGGAGATAGGAGTTAAGAGTTAGGAGTTTGTAGTTAGGAGTTAGGAGTTTGGAGTTAGTAGTTTGGAGTTAGGAGTTTGGAGTTAGGAGTTAGGAGTTAGGAGTTTGGAGTTTGGAGTTTGGAGTTAGGAGTTACGAGTTTGGAGTTTGGAGTAAGGAGTTTGGAGTTAGGAGTTAGGAGTTTGGACTTCGGAGCTTGGAGGTTGGAGTTAGGAGTTAGGAGTATGGAATTAGGAGTTAGGAGTTTGGAGTTCGGAGTTAGGAGTTAGGAGTTTGGAGTTTGGAGTTTGGAGTTAGGAGCTTGGAGTTAGGAGTTTGGAGTTAGGAGTTGGAGTTTGGAGTTTGGAGTTAAGAGTTAGGAGTTTGGAGTTAGGAGTTTGGAGTTAGTAGTTTGGAGTTAGGAGTTAGGAGTTAGGAGTTAGGAGTTTGGTGTTTGGAGTTTGGAGTTAGGAGTTTGGAGTTACGAGTTAGGAGTTTGGAGTTTGGACTTTGGAGTTAGGAGTTAGGAGTTGGGAGTTAGGAGTTAGGAGTTTGGAATTTGGAGTTAGGAGTTAGGAGCTAGGAGTTTGGAGTTAGGAGTTTGGAATTTGGAGTTAGGAGTTAGGAGTTTGGAGTTAGGAGTTAGGAGTCTGGAGTTTGGAGTTTGGAGTTCGGAGTTTCGAGTTAGGAGTTAGGAGTTTGGAGTTAGGAGTTAGGATTTAGCAGTTTGGAGTTTGCAGTTTGGAGTTAGGAGTTAGGAGTTAGGAGTTTGGAGTTTGGAGTTAGGAGTTAGGAGTTTGGAGTTAGGAGTTCGGAGTTAGGAGTTAGGAGTTAGGAGTTAGGAGTTTGGAGTTAGGAGTTTGGAGTTTGGAGTTAGGAGTTAGGAGTTTGGAGTTAGGAGTTAGGAGTTAGGAGTTTGGAGTTAGGAGTTAGGAGTTAGGAGCTGGAGTTTGGAGTTAGGAGTTAAGAGTTAGGAGTTAGGAGTCTGGAGTTTGGAGTTTGGAGTTTGGAGTTAGGAGTTTCGAGTTAGGAGTTAGTAGTTTGGAGTTAGGAGTTAGGAGTTCGGAGTTTCGAGTTAGGAGTTAGTAGTTTGGAGTTAGGAGTTAGGAGTTCGGAGTTTGGAGTTAGGAGTTAGGAGTTTGGAGTTAGGAGTTAGGAGTTAGGAGTTTGGAGTTTGGAGTTAGGAGTTAGGAGTTGGGAGTTTGCAGTTTGGAGTTAGGAGTTAGGAGTTTGGAGTTAGGAGTTAGGAGTTTGGAGTTTGGAGTTAGGAGTTTGGAGTTTGGAGTTAGGAGTTAGGAGTTTGGAGTTAGGAGTTAGGAGTTAGTAGTTTGGAGTTAGGAGTTTGGAGGTTGGAGTTAGGAGTTAGGAGTTTGGAGTTAGGAGTTAGGAGTTTGGAGTTTGGAGTTAGGAGTTAGGAGTTAGGAGCTGGAGTTTGGAGTTAGGAGTTAAGAGTTAGGAGTTAGGAGTCTGGAGTTTGGAGTTTGGAGTTTGGAGTTAGGAGTTTCGAGTTAGGAGTTAGTAGTTTGGAGTTAGGAGTTAGGAGTTCGGAGTTTCGAGTTAGGAGTTAGTAGTTTGGAGTTAGGAGTTAGGAGTTCGGAGTTTGGAGTTAGGAGTTAGGAGTTTGGAGTTAGGAGTTAGGAGTTAGGAGTTTGGAGTTTGGAGTTAGGAGTTAGGAGTTGGGAGTTTGCAGTTTGGAGTTAGGAGTTAGGAGTTTGGAGTTAGGAGTTAGGAGTTTGGAGTTTGGAGTTAGGAGTTTGGAGTTTGGAGTTAGGAGTTAGGAGTTTGGAGTTAGGAGTTAGGAGTTAGTAGTTTGGAGTTAGGAGTTTGGAGGTTGGAGTTAGGAGTTAGGAGTTTGGAGTTAGGAGTTAGGAGTTTGGAGTTTGGAGTTTGGAGTTAGGAGCTTGGAGTTTGGAGTTTGGAGTTAGGAGTTTGGAGATAGGAGTTAAGAGTTAGGAGTTTGGAGTTAGGAGTTTGGAGTTAGTAGTTTGGAGTTAGGAGTTTGGAGTTTGGAGTTTGGAGTTAGGAGTTTGGAGTTAGGAGTTTGGAGTTTGGAGTTAGGAGTTACGAGTTTGGAGTTTGGAGTTAGGAGTTTGGAGTTTGGAGTTAGGAGTTAGGAGTTAGGAGTTTGGAGTTTGGCGTTTGGAGTTAGGAGCTTGGAGTTAGGAGTTTGGAGTTAGGAGTTTGGAGTTAGGAGTTGGAGTTAGGAGTTTGGAGTTTGGAGTTTGGAGTTAGGAGTTTGGAGTTTGGAGTTAGGAGTTACGAGTTTGGAGTTTGGAGTTAGGAGTTTGGAGTTTGCAGTTAGGAGTTAGGAGTTTGGAGTTAGGAGTTTGGAGTTTGGAGTTAGGAGTTAGGAGTTTGGAGTTAGGAGTTAGGAGTTAGGAGTTTGGAGTTAGGAGTTAGGAGTTAGGAGCTGGAGTTTGGAGTTAGGAGTTAAGAGTTAGGAGTTAGGAGTCTGGAGTTTGGAGTTTGGAGTTTGGAGTTAGGAGTCTGGAGTTTGGAGTTTGGAGTTTGGAGTTAGGAGTTTCGAGTTAGGAGTTAGTAGTTTGGAGTTAGGAGTTAGGAGTTCGGAGTTTCGAGTTAGGAGTTAGTAGTTTGGAGTTAGGAGTTAGGAGTTCGGAGTTTGGAGTTAGGAGTTAGGAGTTTGGAGTTAGGAGTTAGGAGTTAGGAGTTTGGAGTTTGGAGTTAGGAGTTAGGAGTTAGGAGTTTGCAGTTTGGAGTTAGGAGTTAGGAGTTTGGAGTTAGGAGTTAGGAGTTTGGAGTTTGGAGTTAGGAGTTTGGAGTTTGGAGTTAGGAGTTAGGAGTTTGGAGTTAGGAGTTAGGAGTTAGTAGTTTGGAGTTAGGAGTTTGGAGGTTGGAGTTAGGAGTTAGGAGTTTGGAGTTACGAGTTAGGAGTTTGGAGTTTGGAGTTTGGAGTTAGGAGCTTGGAGTTTGGAGTTTGGAGTTAGGAGTTTGGAGATAGGAGTTAAGAGTTAGGAGTTTGGAGTTTGGAGTTAGGAGTTTGGAGTTAGTAGTTTGGAGTTAGGAGTTTGGAGTTTGGAGTTAGGAGTTACGAGTTTGGAGTTTGGAGTTTGGAGTTTGGAGTTTGGAGTTAGAAGTTAGGAGTTAGGAGTTTGGAGTTTGGAGTTAGGAGCTTGGAGTTAGGAGTTTGGAGTTAGGAGTTTGGAGTTAGGAGTTGGAGTTAGGAGTTTGGAGTTTGGAGTTTGGAGTTAGGAGTTTGGAGTTTGGAGTTAGGAGTTACGAGTTTGGAGTTTGGAGTTAGGAGTTTGGAGTTTGCAGTTAGGAGTTAGGAGTTAGGAGTTTGGAGTTAGGAGTTTGGAGTTTGGAGTTAGGAGTTTGGAGGTTGGAGTTAGGAGTTAGGAGTTAGGAGTTTGGAGTTAGGAGTTAGGAGCTTCGAGTTAGGAGTTAGGAGTTTGGAGTTAGGAGTTAGGAGTTAGGAGTTTGGAGTTTCGAGTTAGGAGTTAGGAGCTGGAGTTTGGAGTTAGGAGTTAAGAGTTAGGGGTTAAGAGTTAGGAGTTAGGAGTTTGGAGTTTGGAGTTTGGAGTTAGGAGTTTGGAGTTAGGAGTTACGAGTTTGGAGTTTGGAGTTAGGAGTTTGGAGTTTGGAGTTAGGAGTTAGGAGTTTGGAGTTAGGAGTTTGGAGTTTGGAGTTAGGAGTTTGGAGGTTGGAGTTAGGAGTTAGGAGTTTGGAGTTAGGAGTTAGGAGTTTGGAGTTTGGAGTTTGGAGTTAGGAGCTTGGAGTTAGGAGTTTGGAGTTAGGAGTTTGGAGTTTGGAGTTTTGAGTTAGGAGCGAGGAGCTAGGAGTTTGGAGTTAGGAGTTTGGAGTTAGGAGTTAGGAGTTTGGAGTTTGGAGTTAGGAGTTAGGAGTTAGGAGTTTGGAGTTAGGAGTTTGGAGTTTGTGGTTTGGAGTTAGGAGTTAGGAGTTAGGAGTTAGGAGTTAGGAGTTAGGAGTTAGTAGTTTGGAGTCAGGAGTTAGGAGTTTGGAGTTTGGAGTTAGGAGTTAGGAGTTTGGAGTTTGGAGTTTGGAGTTAGGAGTTAGGAGTTTGGAGTTAGGAGTTAGGAGTTTGGAGTTTGGAGTTAGGAGTTAGGAGTTCGGAGTTAGGAGTTAGGAGTTTGGAGTTTGGAGTTAGGAGTTTGGAGTTTGGAGTTTGGAGTTAGGACTTTGGAGTTAAGAGTTAGGGGTTAAGAGTTAGGAGTTAGGAGTTTGGAGTTAGGAGTTAGGAGCTTCGAGTTAGGAGTTAGGAGTTAGGAGTTTGGAGTTTCGAGTTAGGAGTTAGGAGCTGGAGTTTGGAGTTAGGAGTTAAGAGTTAGGGGTTAAGAGTTAGGAGTTAGGAGTTTGGAGTTAGGAGTTAGGAGTCTGGAGTTTGGAGTTTGGAGTTTGGAGTTAGGAGTTTCGAGTTAGGAGTTAGTAGTTTGGAGTTAGGAGTTAGGAGTTCGGAGTTTGGAGTTTGGAGTTAGGAGTTTGGAGTTAGGAGTTAGGAGTTTGGAGTTAGGAGTTAGGAGTTTGGAGTTTGGAGTTTGGAGTTAGGAGTTAGGAGTTTGGAGTTAGGAGTTAGGAGTTAGGAGTTAGGAGTTTGCAGTTTGGAGTTAGGAGTTAGGAGTTTGGAGTTTGGAGTTTGGAGTTAGGACTTTGGAGTTAAGAGTTAGGGGTTAAGAGTTAGGAGTTAGGAGTTAGGAGTTTGGAGTTAGGAGTTAGGAGCTTCGAGTTAGGAGTTAGGAGTTTGGAGTTAGGAGTTAGGAGTTAGGAGTTTGGAGTTTCGAGTTAGGAGTTAGGAGCTGGAGTTTGGAGTTAGGAGTTAAGAGATAGGGGTTAAGAGTTAGGAGTTAGGAGTTTGGAGTTAGGAGTTAGGAGTCTGGAGTTTGGAGTTTGGAGTTTGGAGTTAGGAGTTTCGAGTTAGGAGTTAGTAGTTTGGAGTTAGGAGTTAGGAGTTCGGAGTTTCGAGTTAGGAGTTATTAGTTTGGAGTTAGGAGTTAGGAGTTCGGAGTTTGGAGTTTGGAGTTAGGAGTTTGGAGTTAGGAGTTAGGAGTTAGGAGTTAGGAGTTTGGAGTTAGGAGTTAGGAGTTAGGAGTTTGGAGTTAGGAGTTAGGAGTTAGGAGTTTGGAGTTTGGAGTTTGGAGTTAGGAGTTAGGAGTTTGGAGTTAGGAGTTAGGAGTTTGGAGTTAGGAGTTAGGAGTTTGGAGTTTGGAGTTTGGAGTTAGGAGTTAGGAGTTAGTAGTTTGGAGTTAGGAGTTTGGTGTTAGGAGTTAGGAGTTTGGAGTTTTGAGTTTGGAGTTAGGAGCTTGGAGTTTGGAGTTTGGAGTTAGGAATTTGGAGTTTGGAGTTAGGAGTTAGGAGTTTGCAGATAGGAGTTAAGAGTTAGGAGTTTGGAGTTTGGAGTTAGGAGTTTGGAGTTAGTAGTTTGGAGTTAGGAGTTTGGAGTTTGGAGTTCGGAGTTAGGAGTTTGGAGTTTGGAGTTAGGAGTTTGGAGTTAGGAGTTTGGAGTTTGGAGTTAGGAGTTACGAGTTTGGAGTATGGAGTTAGGAGTTTGGAGTTTGGAGTTAGGAGTTAGGAGTTTGGAGTTAGGAGTTTGGAGGTTGGAGTTAGGAGTTAGGAGTTAGGAGTTTGGAGTTAGGAGTTAGGAGTTTGGAGTTTGGAGTTTGGAGTTAGGAGCTTGGAGTTACGAGTTTGGAGTTTGGAGTTAGGAGTTTGGAGTTTGGAGTTAGGACTTTGGAGGTTGGAGTTAGGAGTTAGGAGTTTGGAGTTTGGAGTTTGAAGTTAGGAGTTTGGAGTTTGGAGTTAGGAGTTTGGAGGTTGGAGTTAGGAGTTAGGAGTTTGGAGTTAGGAGTTAGGAGTTTGGAGTTTGGAGTTTGGAGTTAGGAGCTTGGAGTTAGGAGTTTGGAGTTAGGAGTTAGGAGTTAGGAGTTGGAGTTAGGAGTTTGGAGTTTGGAGTTTGGAGTTAGGAGTTTGGAGTTAGGAGTTAGGGGTTAAGAGTTAGGAGTTAGGAGTTAGGAGTTTGGAGTTAGGAGTTAGGAGATAGGAGTCTGGAGTTTGGAGTTTGGGGTTTGGAGTTAGGAGTTTGGAGTTAGGAGTTAGGAGTTTGGAGTTTGGAGTTAGGAGTTAGGAGTTTGGAGTTAGCAGTTAGGAGTTAGGAGTTTGGAGTTTGGAGTTAGGAGTTAGCAGTTAGGAGTTTGGAGTTAGGTGTTAGGAGTTTGGAATTAGGAGTTAGGAGTTTAGGAGTTAGGCGTTAGGAGTTTGGATTTGGACTTTGGAGTTAGGAGTTAGGAGTTTGGAGTTAGGAGTTAGGAGTTAGGGGTTTGGAATTTGGAGTTAGGAGTTAGGAGTTAGGAGTTTGGAGTTAGGAGTTAGGAGTTTGGAATTTGGAGTTAGGAGTTAGGAGTTAGGAGTTCGGAGTTAGGAGTTTGGAGTTAGGAGTTTCGAGTTAGGTGTTAGGAGTTTGGAGTTTGGAGTTAGGAGTTAGGAGTTAGGAGTTAGGAGTTTGGAGTTTGGAGTTAGGAGTTAGGAGTTTGGAGTTTGGAGTTAGGAGTTTGGAGTTTGGAGTTTGGAGTTAGGAGTTTGGTGTTAAGAGTTAGAGGTTAAGAGTTCGGAGTTAGGAGTTAGGAGTTTGGAGTTAGGAGTTAGGAGTTTGGAATTTGGAGTTAGGAGTTAGGAGTTTGGAGTTAGGAGTTAGGAGTTTGGTATTTGGAGTTAGGAGTTTGGAGTTAGGAGTTTGGAGTTAGGAGTTAGGAGTTTGGAGTTAGGAGTTAGGAGTTAGGAGTTAGGAGCTGGAGTTTGGAGTTAGGAGTTAAGAGTTAGGGGTTAAGAGTTAGGAGTTAGGAGTTAGGAGTTTGGAGTTAGGAGTTAGGAGTTAGGAGTCTGGAGTTTGGAGTTTGGAGTTAGGAGTTTGGAGTTAGGAGTTAGGAGTTTGGAGTTAGGAGTTAGGAGTTAGGAGTTAGGAGTTTGGAGTTAGGAGTTAGGAGTTAGGAGTTTGGAGTTTTGAGTTAGGAGCGAGGAGCTAGGAGTTTGGAGTTAGGAGTTTGGAGTTAGGAGTTAGGAGTTTGGAGTTAGGAGTTTGGAGTTAGGAGTTTGGAGTTAGGAGTTAGGAGTTAGGAGTTAGTAGTTTGGAGTTAGCAGTTTGGAGTTTGGAGTTTGGAGTTCGGAGCTTGGAGTTTGGAGTTTGGAGTTAGGAGTTTGGAGTTAGGAGTTAGGAGTTTGAAGATAGGAGTTAAGAGTTAGGAGTTTGTAGTTAGGAGTTAGGAGTTTGGAGTTAGTAGTTTGGAGTTAGGAGTTTGGAGTTTGGAGTTAGGAGTTAGGAGTTAGGAGTTTGGAGTTAGGAGTTAGCAGTTAGGAGTCTGGAGTTTGGAGTATGGAGTTTGGAGTTTGGAGTTTGGAGTTTGGAGTTAGGAGTTAGGAGTTAGGAGTTAGGAGTTTGGAGTTTTGAGTTAGGAGCGAGGAGCTAGGAGTTTGGAGTTAGGAGTTTGGAGTTAGGAGTTTGGAGTTTGGAGTTAGGAGTTACGAGTTTGGAGTTTGGAATAAGGAGTTTGGAGTTAGGAGTTAGGAGTTTGGACTTCGGAGTTTGGAGGTTGGAGTTAGGAGTTAGGAGTATGGAATTAGGAGTTAGGAGTTTGGAGTTAGGAGTTAGGAGTTAGGAGTTTGGAGTTTGGAGTTTGGAGTTAGGAGCTTGGAGTTAGGAGTTTGGAGTTTGGAGTTAGGAGTTGGAGTTTGGAGTTTGGAGTTAGGAGTTAGGAGTTTGGAGTTAGGAGTTAAGAGTTAGGAGTTTGGAGTTAGGAGTTTGGAGTTAGTACTTAGGAGTTAGGAGTTAGGAGTTTGGTGTTTGGAGTTTGGAGTTAGGAGTTTGGAGTTAGGAGTTAGGAGTTTGGAGTTTGGAGTTAGGAGTTAGGAGTTAGGAGTTAGGAGTTTGGAGTTAGGAGTTAGGAGTTAGGAGTTTGGAGTTTTGAGTTAGGAGCGAGGAGCTAGGAGTTTGGAGTTAGGAGTTTGGAGTTAGGAGTTAGGAGTTTGGAGTTAGGAGTTTGGAGTTAGGAGTTTGGAGTTAGGAGTTAGGAGTTAGGAGTTAGGAGTTAGTAGTTTGGAGTTAGCAGTTTGGAGTTTGGAGTTTGGAGTTTGCAGTTTGGAGTTAGGAGTTAGGAGTTTGGAGTTTGGAGTTAGGAGTTAGGAGTTTGGAGTTAGGAGTTCGGAGTTAGGAGTTAGGAGTTTGGAGTTTGGAGTTAGGAGTTAGGAGTTTGGAGTTTGGAGTTAGGACTTTGGAGTTAAGAGTTAGGGGTTAAGAGTTAGGAGTTAGGAGTTAGGAGTTTGGAGTTAGGAGTTAGGAGCTTCGAGTTAGGAGTTAGGAGTTTGGAGTTAGGAGTTAGGAGTTTGGAGTTTCGAGTTAGGAGTTAGGAGCTGGAGTTTGGAGTTAGGAGTTAAGAGTTAGGGGTTAAGAGTTAGGAGTTAGGAGTTTGGAGTTAGGAGTTAGGAGTTAGGAGTTTGGAGTTAGGAGTTTGGAGTTTGTAGTTTGGAGTTTGGAGTTAGGAGTTTGGAGTTTGGAGTTAGGAGTTAGGAGTTTGGAGTTAGGAGTTAGGAGTTAGGAGTTAGGAGTTAGTAGTTAGGAGTTAGGAGTTTGGAGTTTGGAGTTAGGAGTTAGGAGTTTGGAGTTTGGAGTTAGGAGCTTGGAGTTTGGAGTTTGGAGTTAGGAGTTTGGAGTTAGGAGTTAGGAGTTTGGAGATAGGAGTTAAGAGTTAGGAGTTTGTAGTTAGGAGTTAGGAGTTTGGAGTTAGTAGTTTGGAGTTAGGAGTTTGGAGTTAGGAGTTAGGAGTTAGGAGTTTGGAGTTTGGAGTTTGGAGTTAGGAGTTACGAGTTTGGAGTTTGGAGTAAGGAGTTTGGAGTTAGGAGTTAGGAGTTTGGACTTCGGAGCTTGGAGGTTGGAGTTAGGAGTTAGGAGTATGGAATTAGGAGTTAGGAGTTTGGAGTTCGGAGTTAGGAGTTAGGAGTTTGGAGTTTGGAGTTTGGAGTTAGGAGCTTGGAGTTAGGAGTTTGGAGTTAGGAGTTGGAGTTTGGAGTTTGGAGTTAAGAGTTAGGAGTTTGGAGTTAGGAGTTTGGAGTTAGTAGTTTGGAGTTAGGAGTTAGGAGTTAGGAGTTAGGAGTTTGGTGTTTGGAGTTTGGAGTTAGGAGTTTGGAGTTACGAGTTAGGAGTTTGGAGTTTGGACTTTGGAGTTAGGAGTTAGGAGTTGGGAGTTAGGAGTTAGGAGTTTGGAATTTGGAGTTAGGAGTTAGGAGCTAGGAGTTTGGAGTTAGGAGTTTGGAATTTGGAGTTAGGAGTTAGGAGTTTGGAGTTAGGAGTTAGGAGTCTGGAGTTTGGAGTTTGGAGTTTGGAGTTCGGAGTTTCGAGTTAGGAGTTAGGAGTTTGGAGTTAGGAGTTAGGATTTAGCAGTTTGGAGTTTGCAGTTTGGAGTTAGGAGTTAGGAGTTAGGAGTTTGGAGTTTGGAGTTAGGAGTTAGGAGTTTGGAGTTAGGAGTTCGGAGTTAGGAGTTAGGAGTTAGGAGTTAGGAGTTTGGAGTTAGGAGTTTGGAGTTTGGAGTTAGGAGTTAGGAGTTTGGAGTTAGGAGTTAGGAGTTAGGAGTTTGGAGTTAGGAGTTAGGAGTTAGGAGCTGGAGTTTGGAGTTAGGAGTTAAGAGTTAGGAGTTAGGAGTCTGGAGTTTGGAGTTTGGAGTTTGGAGTTAGGAGTTTCGAGTTAGGAGTTAGTAGTTTGGAGTTAGGAGTTAGGAGTTCGGAGTTTCGAGTTAGGAGTTAGTAGTTTGGAGTTAGGAGTTAGGAGTTCGGAGTTTGGAGTTAGGAGTTAGGAGTTTGGAGTTAGGAGTTAGGAGTTAGGAGTTTGGAGTTTGGAGTTAGGAGTTAGGAGTTGGGAGTTTGCAGTTTGGAGTTAGGAGTTAGGAGTTTGGAGTTAGGAGTTAGGAGTTTGGAGTTTGGAGTTAGGAGTTTGGAGTTTGGAGTTAGGAGTTAGGAGTTTGGAGTTAGGAGTTAGGAGTTAGTAGTTTGGAGTTAGGAGTTTGGAGGTTGGAGTTAGGAGTTAGGAGTTTGGAGTTAGGAGTTAGGAGTTTGGAGTTTGGAGTTAGGAGTTAGGAGTTAGGAGCTGGAGTTTGGAGTTAGGAGTTAAGAGTTAGGAGTTAGGAGTCTGGAGTTTGGAGTTTGGAGTTTGGAGTTAGGAGTTTCGAGTTAGGAGTTAGTAGTTTGGAGTTAGGAGTTAGGAGTTCGGAGTTTCGAGTTAGGAGTTAGTAGTTTGGAGTTAGGAGTTAGGAGTTCGGAGTTTGGAGTTAGGAGTTAGGAGTTTGGAGTTAGGAGTTAGGAGTTAGGAGTTTGGAGTTTGGAGTTAGGAGTTAGGAGTTGGGAGTTTGCAGTTTGGAGTTAGGAGTTAGGAGTTTGGAGTTAGGAGTTAGGAGTTTGGAGTTTGGAGTTAGGAGTTTGGAGTTTGGAGTTAGGAGTTAGGAGTTTGGAGTTAGGAGTTAGGAGTTAGTAGTTTGGAGTTAGGAGTTTGGAGGTTGGAGTTAGGAGTTAGGAGTTTGGAGTTAGGAGTTAGGAGTTTGGAGTTTGGAGTTTGGAGTTAGGAGCTTGGAGTTTGGAGTTTGGAGTTAGGAGTTTGGAGATAGGAGTTAAGAGTTAGGAGTTTGGAGTTAGGAGTTTGGAGTTAGTAGTTTGGAGTTAGGAGTTTGGAGTTTGGAGTTTGGAGTTAGGAGTTTGGAGTTAGGAGTTTGGAGTTTGGAGTTAGGAGTTACGAGTTTGGAGTTTGGAGTTAGGAGTTTGGAGTTTGGAGTTAGGAGTTAGGAGTTAGGAGTTTGGAGTTTGGCGTTTGGAGTTAGGAGCTTGGAGTTAGGAGTTTGGAGTTAGGAGTTTGGAGTTAGGAGTTGGAGTTAGGAGTTTGGAGTTTGGAGTTTGGAGTTAGGAGTTTGGAGTTTGGAGTTAGGAGTTACGAGTTTGGAGTTTGGAGTTAGGAGTTTGGAGTTTGCAGTTAGGAGTTAGGAGTTTGGAGTTAGGAGTTTGGAGTTTGGAGTTAGGAGTTAGGAGTTTGGAGTTAGGAGTTAGGAGTTAGGAGTTTGGAGTTAGGAGTTAGGAGTTAGGAGCTGGAGTTTGGAGTTAGGAGTTAAGAGTTAGGAGTTAGGAGTCTGGAGTTTGGAGTTTGGAGTTTGGAGTTAGGAGTCTGGAGTTTGGAGTTTGGAGTTTGGAGTTAGGAGTTTCGAGTTAGGAGTTAGTAGTTTGGAGTTAGGAGTTAGGAGTTCGGAGTTTCGAGTTAGGAGTTAGTAGTTTGGAGTTAGGAGTTAGGAGTTCGGAGTTTGGAGTTAGGAGTTAGGAGTTTGGAGTTAGGAGTTAGGAGTTAGGAGTTTGGAGTTTGGAGTTAGGAGTTAGGAGTTAGGAGTTTGCAGTTTGGAGTTAGGAGTTAGGAGTTTGGAGTTAGGAGTTAGGAGTTTGGAGTTTGGAGTTAGGAGTTTGGAGTTTGGAGTTAGGAGTTAGGAGTTTGGAGTTAGGAGTTAGGAGTTAGTAGTTTGGAGTTAGGAGTTTGGAGGTTGGAGTTAGGAGTTAGGAGTTTGGAGTTACGAGTTAGGAGTTTGGAGTTTGGAGTTTGGAGTTAGGAGCTTGGAGTTTGGAGTTTGGAGTTAGGAGTTTGGAGATAGGAGTTAAGAGTTAGGAGTTTGGAGTTTGGAGTTAGGAGTTTGGAGTTAGTAGTTTGGAGTTAGGAGTTTGGAGTTTGGAGTTAGGAGTTACGAGTTTGGAGTTTGGAGTTAGGAGTTTGGAGTTTGGAGTTAGAAGTTAGGAGTTAGGAGTTTGGAGTTTGGAGTTAGGAGCTTGGAGTTAGGAGTTTGGAGTTAGGAGTTTGGAGTTAGGAGTTGGAGTTAGGAGTTTGGAGTTTGGAGTTTGGAGTTAGGAGTTTGGAGTTTGGAGTTAGGAGTTACGAGTTTGGAGTTTGGAGTTAGGAGTTTGGAGTTTGCAGTTAGGAGTTAGGAGTTAGGAGTTTGGAGTTAGGAGTTTGGAGTTTGGAGTTAGGAGTTTGGAGGTTGGAGTTAGGAGTTAGGAGTTTGGAGTTCGGAGTTAGGAGTTAGGAGTTTGGAGTTTGGAGTTTGGAGTTAGGAGCTTGGAGTTAGGAGTTTGGAGTTAGGAGTTTGGAGTTAGGAGTTGGAGTTAGGAGTTTGGAGTTTGGAGTTTGGAGTTAGGAGTTTGGAGTTAGGAGTTAGGGGTTAAGAGTTAGGAGTTAGGAGTTAGGAGTTTGGAGTTAGGAGTTAGGAGATAGGAGTCTGGAGTTTGGAGTTTGGGGTTTGGAGTTAGGAGTTAGGAGTTTGGAGTTAGGAGTTAGGAGTTTGGAGTTTGGAGTTAGGAGTTAGGAGTTTGGAGTTAGCAGTTAGGAGTTAGGAGTTTGGAGTTTGGAGTTAGGAGTTAGCAGTTAGGAGTTTGGAGTTAGGAGTTAGGAGTTTGGAATTAGGAGTTAGGAGTTAGGAGTTTAGGAGTTAGGAGTTAGGAGTTAGGAGTTTGGACTTTGGAGTTAGGAGTTAGGAGTTAGGAGTTTGGAGTTAGGAGTTAGGAGTTAGGAGTTTGGAATTTGGAGTTAGGAGTTAGGAGTTAGGAGTTTGGAGTTAGGAGTTAGGAGTTTGGAATTTGGAGTTAGGAGTTAGGAGTTAGGAGTTAGGAGTCTGGAGTTTGGAGTTTGGAGTTTCGAGTTAGGAGTTAGGAGTTTGGAGTTAGGAGTTAGGAGTTAGGAGTTAGGAGTTTGGAGTTTGGAGTTAGGAGTTAGGAGTTTGGAGTTAGGAGTTTGGAGTTTGGAGTTTGGAGTTTGGAGTTAGGAGTTTGGTGTTAAGAGTTAGAGGTTAAGAGTTAGGAGTTAGGAGTTTGGAGTTAGGAGTTAGGAGTTTGGAATTTGGAGTTAGGAGTTAGGAGTTAGGAGTTTGGAGTTAGGAGTTAGGAGTTTGGAATTTGGAGTTAGGAGTTAGGAGTTAGGAGTTTGGAGTTAGGAGTTAGGAGTTAGGAGTTTGAAGTTTCGAGTTAGGAGTTAGGAGCTGGAGTTTGGAGTTAGGAGTTAAGAGTTAGGGGTTAAGAGTTAGGAGTTAGGAATTAGGAGTTTGGAGTTAGGAGTTAGGAGTTAGGAGTCTGGAGTTTGGAGTTTGGAGTTTGGAGTTAGGAGTTTGGAGTTAGGAGTTAGGAGTTTGGAGTTTGGAGTTAGGAGTTAGGAGTTAGGAGTTAGGAGTTTGGAGTTTGGAGTTTTGAGTTAGGAGCGAGGAGCTAGGAGTTTGGAGTTAGGAGTTTGGAGTTAGGAGTTAGGAGTTTGGAGTTTGGATTTAGGAGTTTGGAGTTAGGAGTTTGGAGTTTGTGGTTTGGAGTTTGGAGTTAGGAGTTTGGAGTTTGGAGTTAGGAGTTAGGAGTTAGTAGTTTGGAGTTAGGAGTTAGGAGTTTGGAGTTTGGAGTTAGGAGTTAGGAGTTTGGAGTTTGGAGTTTGGAGTTAGGAGCTTGGAGTTTGGAGTTTGGAGTTAGGAGTTTGGAGTTAGGAGTTAGGAGTTTGGAGATAGGAGTTAAGAGTTAGGAGTTTGTAGTTAGGAGTTAGGAGTTTGGAGTTAGTAGTTTGGAGTTAGGAGTTTGGAGTTTGGAGTTAGGAGTTAGGAGTTTGGAGTTTGGAGTTAGGAGTTTGGAGTTAGGAGTTTGGAGTTTGGAGTTAGGAGTTACGAGTTTGGAGTTTGGAGTTAGGAGTTTGGAGTTAGGAGTTAGGAGTTTGGACTTCGGAGTTTGGAGGTTGGAGTTAGGAGTTAGGAGTATGGAATTAGGAGTTAGGAGTTTGGAGTTAGGAGTTAGGAGTTAGGAGTTTGGAGTTTGGAGTTAGGAGTTAGGAGTTTGGAGTTTGGAGTTAGGAGTTAGGAGTTTGGAGTTAGGAGTTAAGAGTTAGGAGTTTGGAGTTACTAGTTTGGAGTTAGGAGTTAGGAGTTAGGAGTTAGGAGTTTGGTGTTTGGAGTTTGGAGTTAGGAGTTAGGAGTTTGGAGTTTGGACTTTGGAGGTAGGAGTTAGGAGTTGGGAGTTAGGAGTTAGGAGTTTGGAGTTTGGAGTTAGGAGTTAGGAGCTAGGAGTTTGGAGTAAGGAGTTAGGAGTTTGGTATTTGGAGTTAGGAGTTAGGAGTTTGGAGTTAGGAGTCTGGAGTTTGGAGTTTGGAGTTAGGAGTTAGGAGTTTGGAGTTAGGAGTTAGGAGTCTGGAGTTTGGAGTTAGGAGTTAGGATTTAGGAGTTTGGAGTTTGCAGTTTGGAGTTAGGAGTTAGGAGTTTGGAGGTTGGAGTTAGGAGTTAGGAGTTTGGACTTAGGAGTTCGGAGTTAGGAGTTAGGAGTTTGGAGTTTGGAGTTAGGAGTTAGGAGTTTGGAGTTTGGAGTTTGGAGTTAGGACTTTGGAGTTAAGAGTTAGGGGTTAAGAGTTAGGAGTTAGGAGTTTGGAGTTAGGAGTTAGGAGTTAGGAGTCTGGAGTTTGGAGTTTGGAGTTTGGAGTTAGGAGTTTCGAGTTAGGAGTTAGTAGTTTGGAGTTAGGAGTTAGGAGTTCGGAGTTTCGAGTTAGGAGTTTGGAGTTAGGAGTTAGGAGTTTGGAATTTGGAGTTAGGAGTTAGGAGTTAGGAGTTTGGAGTTAGGAGTTAGGAGTTTGAAGTTTCGAGTTAGGAGTTAGGAGCTGGAGTTTGGAGTTAGGAGTTACGAGTTAGGGGTTAAGAGTTAGGAGTTAGGAGTTAGGAGTTTGGAGTTAGGAGTTAGGAGTTAGGAGTCTGGAGTTTGGAGTTTGAAGTTTGGAGTTAGGAGTTTGGAGTTAGGAGTTAGGAGTTTGGAGTTTGGAGTTAGGAGTTAGGAGTTAGGAGTTAGGAGTTTGGAGTTTGGAGTTTTGAGTTAGGAGCGAGGAGCTAGGAGTTTGGAGTTAGGAGTTAGGAGTTAGGAGTTTGGAGTTTGGAGTTAGGAGTTTGGAGTTTGTGGTTTGGAGTTTGGAGTTAGGAATTTGGAGTTTGGAGTTAGGAGTTAGGAGTTAGTAGTTTGGAGTTAGGAGTTAGGAGTTTGGAGTTTGGAGTTAGGAGTTAGGAGTTTGGAGTTTGGAGTTTGGAGTTAGGAGCTTGGAGTTTGGAGTTTGGAGTTAGGAGTTTGGAGTTAGGAGTTAGGAGTTTGGAGATAGGAGTTAAGAGTTAGGAGTTTGTAGTTAGGAGTTAGGAGTTTGGAGTTAGTAGTTTGGAGTTAGGAGTTTGGAGTTTGGAGTTAGGAGTTAGGAGTTTGGAGTTTGGAGTTAGGAGTTTGGAGTTAGGAGTTTGGAGTTTGGAGTTAGGAGTTACGAGTTTGGAGTTAGGAGTTAGGAGTTTGGACTTCGGAGTTTGGAGGTTGGAGTTAGGAGTTAGGAGTATGGAATTAGGAGTTAGGAGTTTGGAGTTAGGAGTTAGGAGTTTGGAGTTTGGAGTTTGGAGTTAGGAGCTTGGAGTTAGGAGTTTGGAGTTTGGAGTTAGGAGTTGGAGTTTGGAGTTCGGAGTTAGGAGTTAGGAGTTTGGAGTTAGGAGTTAAGAGTTAGGAGTTTGGAGTTACTAGTTTGGAGTTAGGAGTTAGGAGTTAGGAGTTAGGAGTTTGGTGTTTGGAGTTTGGAGTTAGGAGTTAGGAGTTTGGAGTTTGGACTTTGGAGTTAGGAGTTAGGAGTTGGGAGTTAGGAGTTAGGAGTTTGGAGTTTGGAGTTAGGAGTTAGGAGCTAGGAGTTTGGAGTAAGGAGTTAGGAGTTTGGTATTTGGAGTTAGGAGTTAGGAGTTTGGAGTTAGGAGTCTGGAGTTTGGAGTTTGGAGTTAGGAGTTAGGAGTTAGGAGTTTGGAGTTAGGAGTTAGGAGTCTGGAGTTTGGAGTTAGGAGTTAGGATTTAGGAGTTTGGAGTTTGCAGTTTGGAGTTAGGAGTTAGGAGTTTGGAGGTTGGAGTTAGGAGTTAGGAGTTTGGACTTAGGAGTTCGGAGTTAGGAGTTAGGAGTTTGGAGTTTGGAGTTAGGAGTTAGGAGTTTGGAGTTTGGAGTTTGGAGTTAGGACTTTGGAGTTAAGAGTTAGGGGTTAAGAGTTAGGAGTTAGGAGTTTGGAGTTAGGAGTTAGGAGTTAGGAGTCTGGAGTTTGGAGTTTGGAGTTTGGAGTTAGGAGTTTCGAGTTAGGAGTTAGTAGTTTGGAGTTAGGAGTTAGGAGTTCGGAGTTTCGAGTTAGGAGTTAGTAGTTTGGAGTTAGGAGTTAGGAGTTCGGAGTTTGGAGTTCGGAGTTAGGAGTTTGGAGTTAGGAGTTAGGAGTTAGGAGTTTGGAGTTTGGAGTTAGGAGTTAGGAGTTAGGAGTTTGGAGTTTGGAGTTAGGAGTTAGGAGTTTGGAGTTAGGAGTTAGGAGTTTGGAGTTAGGAGTTAGGAGTTTGGAGTTTGGAGTTAGGAGTTAGGAGTATGGAGTTAGGGGTTAGGAGTTTGGAGTTTGGAGTTACGAGTTATTAGTTTGGAGTTAGGAGTTAGGAGTTCGGAGTTTCGAGTTAGGAGTTAGTAGTTTGGAGTTAGGAGTTAGGAGTTCGGAGTTTGGAGTTCGGAGTTAGGAGTTTGGAGTTAGGAGTTAGGAATTTGGAGTTAGGAGTTAGGAGTTAGGAGTTTGGAGTTTGGAGTTAGGAGTTAGGAGTTAGGAGTTTGGAGTTTGGAGTTAGGAGTTAGGAGTTTGGAGTTAGGAGTTAGGAGTTTGGAGTTTGGAGTTAGGAGTTAGGAGTTTGGAGTTTGGAGTTAGGAGTTAGGAGTTTGGAGTTTGGAGTTAGGAGTTAGGAGTTTGGAGTTAGGAGTTAGGAGTTTGGAGTTTGGAGTTAGGAGTTAGGAGTTTGGAGTTAGGAGTTAGGAGTTTGGAGTTTGGAGTTACGAGTTATTAGTTTGGAGTTAGAAGTTTGGAGGTAGGAGTTAGGAGTTAGGAGTTTGGAGTTAGGAGTTAGGAGTTTGGAGTTTGGAGTTTGGAGTTAGGAGCTTGGAGTTTGGAGTTTGGAGTTAGGAATTTGGAGTTAGGAGTTAGGAGTTTGGAGATAGGAGTTAAGAGTTAGGAGATTGGAGTTTGAAGTTAGTAGTTTGGAGTTAGTAGTTTGGAGTTAGGAGTTTGGAGTTTGGAGTTAGGAGTTTGGAGTTTGGAGTTAGGAGTTTGGAGTTAGGAGTTTGGAGTTTGGAGTTTGGAGTTAGGAGTTTGGAGTTTGGAGTTAGGAGTTAGGAGTTTGGAGGTTGGAGTTAGGAGTTAGGAGTTTGGAGTTAGGAGTTAGGAGTTAGGAGTTTGGAGTTAGGAGCTTGGAGTTAGGAGTTTGGAGTTAGGAGTTTGGAGTTAGGAGTTGGAGTTAGGAGTTTGGAGTTTGGAGTTAGGAGTTTGGAGTTAGGAGTTAGGGGTTAAGAGTTAGGAGTTAGGAGTTAGGAGTTTGGAGTTAGGAGTTAGGAGATAGGAGTCTGGAGTTTGGAGTTTGGGGTTTGGAGTTAGGAGTTTGGAGTTAGGAGTTAGGAGTTAGGAGTTTGGAGTTTGGAGTTAGGAGTTTGGAGTTAGCAGTTAGAAGTTAGGAGTTTGGAGTTTGGAGTTAGGAGTTAGCAGTTAGGAGTTTGGAGTTAGGAGTTAGGAGTTTGGAATTTGGAGTTAGGAGTTAGGAGTTTAGGAGTTAGGAGTTAGGAGTTTGGACTTTGGACTTTGGAGTTAGGAGTTAGGAGTTTGGAGTTAGGAGTTAGGAGTTAGGAGTTTGGAATTTGGAGTTAGAAGTTAGGAGTTTGGAGTTAGGAGTTAGGAGTCTGGAGTTTGGAGTTAGGAGTTTCGAGTTAGGAGTTAGGAGTTTGGAGTTAGGAGTTAGGAGTTAGGAGTTTGGAGTTTGGAGTTAGGAATTAGGAGTTTGGAGTTTGGAGTTTGGTGTTTGGAGTTTGGAGTTAGGAATTTGGTGTTAAGAGTTAGAGGTTAAGAGTTAGGAGTTAGGAGTTTGGAGTTAGGAGTTAGGAGTTTGGAATTTGGAGTTAGGAGTTAGGAGTTAGGAGTTTGGAGTTAGGAGTTAGGAGTTTGGAATTTGGAGTTAGGAGTTAGGAGTTTGGAGTTAGGAGTTAGGAGTCTGGAGTTTGGAGTTTGGAGTTTGGAGTTAGGAGTTTGGAGTTAGGAGTTAGGAGTTTGTAGTTAGGAGTTAGGAGTTTGGAGTTAGGAGTTAGGAGTTTGGAGTTAGGAGTTAGGAGTTTGGAATTTGGAGTTAGGAGTTAGGAGTTAGGAGTTTGGAGTTAGGAGTTAGGAGTTTGGAATTTGGAGTTAGGAGTTAGGAGTTTGGAGTTAGTAGTTAGGAGTCTGGAGTTTGGAGTTTGGAGTTTGGAGTTAGGAGTTTCGAGTTAGGAGTTAGGAGTTTGTAGTTAGGAGTTAGGAGTTTGGAGTTAGGAGTTAGGAGTTTGGAGTTAGGAGTTCGGAGTTAGGAGTTAGGAGTTTGGAGTTTGGAGTTAGGAGTTAGGAGTTTGGAGTTTGGAGTTTGGAGTTAGGAGTTTGGAGTTAAGAGTTAGGGGTTAAGAGTTAGGAGTTAGGAGTTTGGAGTTAGGAGTTAGGAGCTTCGAGTTAGGAGTTAGGAGTTTGGAGTTAGGAGTTAGGAGTTTGGAGATTCGAGTTAGGAGTTAGGAGCTGCAGTTTGGAGTTAGGAGTTTGGAGTTAGGAGTTAGGAGTTTGGAGTTAGGAGTTAGGAGTTAGGAGTCTGGAGTTTGGAGTTTGGAGTTTGGAGTTAGGAGTTTCGAGTTACGAGTTAGTAGTTTGGAGTTAGGAGCTTGGAGTTTGGAATTAGGAGTTTGGAGTTAGGAGTTACGAGTTAGGAGTTTGGAGTTTGGAATTAGGAGTTAGGAGTTTGGAGTTAGGAGTTAGGAGTTTGGAGTTAGGAGTTAGGAGTTTGGAGTTTGGAGTTTGGAGTTAGGAGCTTGGAGTTTGGAGTTTGGAGTTAGGAGTTTGGAGTTAGGAGTTAGGAGTTTGGAGATAGGAGTTAAGAGTTAGGAGTTAGGAGTTTGGAGTTAGGAGTTTGGAGTTAGGAGTTTGGAGTTTGGAGTTTGGAGTTAGGAGTTTGGAGTTTGGAGTTAAGAGTTAGGAGTTTGGAGTTCGGAGTTTGGAGGTTGGAGTTAGGAGTTAGGAGTTTGGAGTTAGGAGTTAGGAGTTTGGAGTTTGGAGTTTGGAGTTAGGAGCTTGGAGTTAGGAGTTTGGAGTTAGGAGTTTGGAGTTAGGAGTTGGAGTTTGGAGATTGGAGTTAGGAGTTAGGAGTTTGGAGATAGGAGTTAAGAGTTAGGAGTTTGGAGTTAGGAGTTTGGAGTTTGGAGTTTGGAGTTAGGAGTTAGGAGTTTGGAGTTTGGAGTTTGGAGTGAGGAGTTTGGAGTTTGGAGTTAGGAGTTAGGAGTTTGGAGTTAGGAATTTGGAGTTTGGAGTTAGGAGTTAGGAGTTTGGAGATAGGAGTTAAGAGTTAGGAGTTTGGAGTTTGGAGTTAGTAGTTTGGAGTTATTGTTTGGAGTTAGGAGTTTGGAGTTCGGAGTTAGGAGTTTGGAGTTTGGAGTTAGTAGTTTGGAGTTAGGAGTTTGGAGTTTGGAGTTAGGAGTTAGGAGTTTGGAGTTTGGAGTTTGGAGTTAGGAGTTTGGTGTTAAGAGTTAGAGGTTAAGAGTTAGGAGTTAGGAGTTAGGAGTTTGGAATTTGGAGTTAGGAGTTAGGAGTTAGGAGTTTGGAGTTAGGAG
Organism: Somniosus microcephalus; assembly: GCF_052327205.1. Taxonomy (NCBI): domain Eukaryota; kingdom Metazoa; phylum Chordata; class Chondrichthyes; order Squaliformes; family Somniosidae; genus Somniosus; species Somniosus microcephalus. The sequence goes on along the minus strand of NC_140996.1, from coordinate 68,167,733 downwards.
TAAGGAGTTTGGAATTTGGAGTTAGTAGTTAGGAGTTTGGAGTTAGGAGTTAGGAGTTAGGAGTTTGAAGTTTTGAGTTAGGAGTTAGGAGCTGGAGTTTGGAGATAGGAGTTAAGAGTTAGGGGTTAAGAGTTAGGAGTTAGGAGTTAGGAGTTTGGAGTTAGGAGTTAGGAGTTTGGAGTTTGGAGTTAGGAGTTTGGAGTTAGGAGTTAGGAGTTTGGAGTTTGGAGTTAGGAGTTAGGAGTTAGGAGTTTGGAGTTAGGAGTTTGGAGTTTGTGGTTTGGAGTTTGGAGTTTGGAGTTAGGAGTTTGGAGTTTGGAGTTAGGAGTTAGGAGTTAGGAGTTAGGAGTTTGGAGTTAGGAGTTAGGAGTTTGGAGTTTGGAGTTAGGAGTTAGGAGTTTGGAGTTTGGAGTTAGGAGCTTGGAGTTTGGAGTTAGGAGTTTGGAGTTAGGAGTTAGGAGTTTGGAGATAGGAGTTAAGAGTTAGGAGTTTGTAATTAGGAGTTAGGAGTTTGGAGTTAGTAGTTTGGAGTTAGGAGTTTGGAGTTTGGAGTTAGGAGTTAGGAGTTAGGAGTTTGGAGTTTGGAGTTAGGAGTTTGGAGTTAGGAGTTTGGAGTTTGGAGTTAGGAGTTACGAGTTTGGAGTTTGGAGTTAGGAGTTCGGAGTTAGGAGTTAGGAGTTTGGACTTCGGAGTTTGGAGGTTGGAGTTAGGAGTTAGGAGTATGGAATTAGGAGTTAGGAGTTTGGAGTTAGGAGTTAGGAGTTAGGAGTTTGGAGTTAGGAGTTTGGAGTTAGGAGTTAGGAGTTAGGAGTTAGGAGTTAGGAGTCTGGAGTTTGGAGTTAGGAGTCTGGAGTTTGGAGTTAGGAGTTTGGAGTTAGGAGTTAGGAGTTAGGAGTTTGGAGTTTGGAATTTGGAGTTAGAAGTTAGGAGTTTGGAGTTAGGAGTTAGGAGTCTGGAGTTTGGAGTTAGGAGTTTCGAGTTAGGAGTTAGGAGTTTGGAGTTAGGAGTTAGGAGTTAGGAGTTTGGAGTTTGGAGTTAGGAGTTAGGAATTAGGAGTTTGGAGTTTGGAGTTTGGTGTTTGGAGTTTGGAGTTAGGAATTTGGTGTTAAGAGTTAGAGGTTAAGAGTTAGGAGTTTGGAGTTAGGAGTTAGGAGTTTGGAATTTGGAGTTAGGAGTTAGGAGTTAGGAGTTTGGAGTTAGGAGTTAGGAGTTTGGAATTTGGAGTTAGGAGTTAGGAGTTTGGAGTTAGGAGTTAGGAGTCTGGAGTTTGGAGTTTGGAGTTTGGAGTTAGGAGTTTGGAGTTAGGAGTTAGGAGTTTGTAGTTAGGAGTTAGGAGTTTGGAGTTAGGAGTTAGGAGTTTGGAGTTAGGAGTTAGGAGTTTGGAATTTGGAGTTAGGAGTTAGGAGTTAGGAGTTTGGAGTTAGGAGTTAGGAGTTTGGAATTTGGAGTTAGGAGTTAGGAGTTTGGAGTTAGGAGTTAGGAGTCTGGAGTTTGGAGTTTGGAGTTTGGAGTTAGGAGTTTCGAGTTAGGAGTTAGGAGTTTGTAGTTAGGAGTTAGGAGTTTGGAGTTAGGAGTTAGGAGTTTGGAGTTAGGAGTTCGGAGTTAGGAGTTAGGAGTTTGGAGTTTGGAGTTAGGAGTTAGGAGTTTGGAGTTTGGAGTTTGGAGTTAGGAGTTTGGAGTTAAGAGTTAGGGGTTAAGAGTTAGGAGTTAGGAGTTTGGAGTTAGGAGTTAGGAGCTTCGAGTTAGGAGTTAGGAGTTTGGAGTTAGGAGTTAGGAGTTTGGAGATTCGAGTTAGGAGTTAGGAGCTGCAGTTTGGAGTTAGGAGTTTGGAGTTAGGAGTTAGGAGTTTGGAGTTAGGAGTTAGGAGTTAGGAGTCTGGAGTTTGGAGTTTGGAGTTTGGAGTTAGGAGTTTCGAGTTACGAGTTAGTAGTTTGGAGTTAGGAGCTTGGAGTTTGGAATTAGGAGTTTGGAGTTAGGAGTTACGAGTTAGGAGTTTGGAGTTTGGAATTAGGAGTTAGGAGTTTGGAGTTAGGAGTTAGGAGTTTGGAGTTAGGAGTTAGGAGTTTGGAGTTTGGAGTTTGGAGTTAGGAGCTTGGAGTTTGGAGTTTGGAGTTAGGAGTTTGGAGTTAGGAGTTAGGAGTTTGGAGATAGGAGTTAAGAGTTAGGAGTTAGGAGTTTGGAGTTAGGAGTTTGGAGTTAGGAGTTTGGAGTTTGGAGTTTGGAGTTAGGAGTTTGGAGTTTGGAGTTAAGAGTTAGGAGTTTGGAGTTCGGAGTTTGGAGGTTGGAGTTAGGAGTTAGGAGTTTGGAGTTAGGAGTTAGGAGTTTGGAGTTTGGAGTTTGGAGTTAGGAGCTTGGAGTTAGGAGTTTGGAGTTAGGAGTTTGGAGTTAGGAGTTGGAGTTTGGAGATTGGAGTTAGGAGTTAGGAGTTTGGAGATAGGAGTTAAGAGTTAGGAGTTTGGAGTTAGGAGTTTGGAGTTTGGAGTTTGGAGTTAGGAGTTAGGAGTTTGGAGTTTGGAGTTTGGAGTGAGGAGTTTGGAGTTTGGAGTTAGGAGTTAGGAGTTTGGAGTTAGGAATTTGGAGTTTGGAGTTAGGAGTTAGGAGTTTGGAGATAGGAGTTAAGAGTTAGGAGTTTGGAGTTTGGAGTTAGTAGTTTGGAGTTATTGTTTGGAGTTAGGAGTTTGGAGTTCGGAGTTAGGAGTTAGGAGTTTGGAGTTTGGAGTTAGTAGTTTGGAGTTAGGAGTTTGGAGTTTGGAGTTAGGAGTTAGGAGTTTGGAGTTTGGAGTTTGGAGTTAGGAGTTTGGTGTTAAGAGTTAGAGGTTAAGAGTTAGGAGTTAGGAGTTTGGAGTTAGGAGTTAGGAGTTTGGAATTTGGAGTTAGGAGTTAGGAGTTAGGAGTTTGGAGTTAGGAGTAAGGAGTTTGGAATTTGGAGTTAGTAGTTAGGAGTTTGGAGTTAGGAGTTAGGAGTTAGGAGTTTGAAGTTTTGAGTTAGGAGTTAGGAGCTGGAGTTTGGAGATAGGAGTTAAGAGTTAGGGGTTAAGAGTTAGGAGTTAGGAGTTAGGAGTTTGGAGTTAGGAGTTAGGAGTTTGGAGTTTGGAGTTAGGAGTTTGGAGTTAGGAGTTAGGAGTTTGGAGTTTGGAGTTAGGAGTTAGGAGTTAGGAGTTTGGAGTTAGGAGTTTGGAGTTTGTGGTTTGGAGTTTGGAGTTTGGAGTTAGGAGTTTGGAGTTTGGAGTTAGGAGTTAGGAGTTAGGAGTTAGGAGTTTGGAGTTAGGAGTTAGGAGTTTGGAGTTTGGAGTTAGGAGTTAGGAGTTTGGAGTTTGGAGTTAGGAGCTTGGAGTTTGGAGTTAGGAGTTTGGAGTTAGGAGTTAGGAGTTTGGAGATAGGAGTTAAGAGTTAGGAGTTTGTAATTAGGAGTTAGGAGTTTGGAGTTAGTAGTTTGGAGTTAGGAGTTTGGAGTTTGGAGTTAGGAGTTAGGAGTTAGGAGTTTGGAGTTTGGAGTTAGGAGTTTGGAGTTAGGAGTTTGGAGTTTGGAGTTAGGAGTTACGAGTTTGGAGTTTGGAGTTAGGAGTTCGGAGTTAGGAGTTAGGAGTTTGGACTTCGGAGTTTGGAGGTTGGAGTTAGGAGTTAGGAGTATGGAATTAGGAGTTAGGAGTTTGGAGTTAGGAGTTAGGAGTTAGGAGTTTGGAGTTCGGAGTTTGGAGTTAGGAGCTTGGAGTTAGGAGTTTGGAGTTTGGAGTTAGGAGTTGGAGTTTGGAGTTAGGAGTTAGGAGTTTGGAGTTAGGAGTTAAGAGTTAGGAGCTTGGAGTTAGTAGTTTGGAGTTAGGAGTTTGGAGTTAGGAGTTAGGAGTTTGGTGTTTGGAGTTTGGAGTTAGGAGTTTGGAGTTAGGAGTTAGGAGTTTGGAGTTTGGACTTTGGAGTTAGGAGTTAGGAGTTAGGAGTTGGGAGTTAGGAGTTAGGAGTTTGGAGTTTGGAGTTAGGAGTTAGGAGCTAGGAGTTTGGAGTTAGGAGTTAGGAGTTTGGAATTTGGAGTTAGGAGTTAGGAGTTTGGAGTTAGGAGTTAGGAGTCTGGAGTTTGGAGTTTGGAGTTTGTTGTTAGGAGTTTCGAGTTAGGAGTTAGGAGTTTGGAGTTAGGAGTTAGGATTTAGGAGTTTGGAGTTTGCAGTTTGGAGTTAGGAGTTAGGAGTTTGGAGTTTGGAGTTAGGAGTTAGGAGTTTGGACTTAGGAGTTCGGAGTTAGGAGTTAGGAGTTTGGAGTTTGGAGTTAGGAGTTTGGAGTTTGGAGTTTGGAGTTAGGACTTTGGAGTTAAGAGTTAGGGGTTAAGAGTTAGGAGTTAGGAGTTAGGAGTTTGGAGTTAGGAGTTAGGAGCTTCGAGTTAGGAGTTAGGAGTTTGGAGTTAGGAGTTAGGAGTTAGGAGTTTGGAGTTTCGAGTTAGGAGTTAGGAGCTGGAGTTTGGAGTTAGGAGTTAAGAGTTAGGGGTTAAGAGTTAGGAGTTAGGGGTTTGGAGTTAGGAGTTAGGAGTTAGGAGTCTGGAGTTTGGAGTTTGGAGTTTGGAGTTAGGAGTTTCGAGTTAGGAGTTAGGAGTTTGGAGTTAGGAGTTAGGAGTTCGGAGTTTGGAGTTTGGAGTTAGGAGTTTGGAGTTAGGAGTTAGGAGTTTGGAGTTAGGAGTTAGGAGTTAGGAGTTTGGAGTTTGGAGTTAGGAGTTAGGAGTTAGGAGTTTGGAGTTTGGAGTTAGGAGTTAGGAGTTTGGAGTTAGGAGTTAGGAGTTTGGAGTTAGGAGTTAGGAGTTTGGAGTTTGGAGTTAGGAGTTAGGAGTTTGGAGTTTGGAGTTAGGAGTTAGGAGTTAGGAGTTTGGAGTTAGGAGTTAGGAGTTTGGAGTTTGGAGTTAGGAGTTAGTAGTTTGGAGTTAGGAGTTTGGAGGTTGGAGTTAGGAGTTAGGAGTTTGGAGTTAGGAGTTAGGAGTTTGGAGTTTGGAGTTTGGAGTTAGGAGTTTGGAGTTTGGAGTTAGGAATTTGGAGTTTGGAGTTAGGAGTTAGGAGTTTGGAGATAGGAGTTAAGAGTTAGGAGTTTGGAGTTTGGAGTTAGGAGTTTGGAGTTAGTAGTTTGGAGTTAGGAGTTTGGAGTTTGGAGTTTGGAGTTAGGAGTTAGGAGTTTGGAGGTTGGAGTTAGGAGTTTGGAGTTTGGAGTTTGGAGATAGGAGTTTGGAGTTAGGAGTTTGGAGTTTGGAGTTAGGAGTTACGAGTTTGGAGTTTGGAGTTAGGAGTTTGGAGTTTGGAGTTAGGAGTTAGGAGTTAGGAGTTTGGAGGTTGGAGTTAGGAGTTAGGAGTTTGGAGTTAGGAGTTAGGAGTTTGGAGTATGGAGTTTGGAGTTAGGAGCTTGGAGTTAGGAGTTTGGAGTTAGGAGTTAGGAGTTGGAGTTCGGAGTTTGGAGTTTGGAGTTAGGAGTTTGGAGTTAGGAGTTAGGGGTTAAGAGTTAGGAGTTAGGAGTTAGGAGTTTGGAGTTAGGAGTTAGGAGATAGGAGTCTGGAGTTTGGAGTTTGGGGTTTGGAGTTAGGAGTTTGGAGTTAGGAGTTAGGAGTTAGGAGTTTGGAGTTTGGAGTTAGGAGTTAGGAGTTTGGAGTTAGCAGTTAGGAGTTAGGAGTTTGGAGTTTGGAGTTAGGAGTTAGCAGTTAGGAGTTTGGAGTTAGGAGTTAGGAGTTTGGAATTTGGAGTTAGGAGTTAGGAGTTAGGAGTTAGGAGTTTGGACTTTGGACTTTGGAGTTAGGAGTTAGGAGTTTGGAGTTAGGAGTTAGGAGTTAGGAGTTTGGAATTTGGAGTTAGGAGTTAGGAGTTAGGAGTTTGGAGTTAGGAGTTTGGAATTTGGAGTTCGAAGTTAGGAGTTTGGAGTTAGGAGTTAGGAGTCTGGAGTTTGGAGTTAGGAGTTTCGAGTTAGGAGTTAGGAGTTTGGAGTTAGGAGTTAGGAGTTAGGAGTTTGGAGTTTGGAGTTAGGAGTTAGGAGTTTGGAGTTTGGAGTTTGGAGTTAGGAGTTTGGTGTTAAGAATTAGAGGTTAAGAGTTAGGAGTTAGGAGTTAGGAGTTTGGAATTTGGAGTTAGAAGTTAGGAGTTTGGAGTTAGGAGTTAGGAGTCTGGAGTTTGGAGTTAGGAGTTTCGAGTTAGGAGTTAGGAGTTTGGAGTTTGGAGTTAGGAGTTGGGAGTTAGGAGTTTGGAGTTTGGAGTTAGGAGTTAGGAGTTTGGAGTTTGGAGTTTGGAGTTTGGAGTTAGGAGTTTGGTGTTAAGAGTTAGAGGTTAAGAGTTAGGAGTTAGGAGTTTGGAGTCAGGAGTTAGGAGTTTGGAATTTGGAGTTAGGAGTTAGGAGTTAGGAGTTTGGAGTTAGGAGTTAGGAGTTTGGAATTTGGAGTTAGGAGTTAGGAGTTTGGAGTTAGGAGTTAGGAGTCTGGAGTTTGGAGTTTGGAGTTTGGAGTTAGGAATTTCGAGTTAGGAGTTAGGAGTTTGTAGTTAGGAGTTAGGAGTTAGGAGTTAGGAGTTAGGAGTTTGGAGTTAGGAGTTTCGAGTTAGGAGTTAGGAGTTAGGAGTTAGGAGTTAGGAGTTTGGAGTTAGGAGTTAGGAGTTTGGAGTTAGGAGTTAGGAGTTAGGAGTTTGGAGTTTGGAGTTAGGAGTTAGGAGTTTGGAGTTTGGAGTTTGGAGTTAGGAGTTAGGAGTTTGGAGTTAAGAGTTAGGGGTTAAGAGTTAGGAGTTAGGAGTTTGGAGTTAGGAGTTAGGAGCTTCGCGTTAGGAGTTAGGAGTTTGGAGTTAGGAGTTAGGAGTTAGGAGTTTGGAGTTTCGAGTGAGGAGTTAGGAGCTGCAGTTTGGAGTTAGGAGTTTGGAGTTAGGAGTTAGGAGTCTGGAGTTTGGAGTTTGGAGTTAGGAGTTTCGAGTTACGAGTTAGTAGTTTGGAGTTAGGAGCTAGAAGTTTGGAATTAGGAGTTTGGCGTTAGGAGTTAGGAGTTAGGAGTTTGGAGTTTGGAGTTAGGAGTTAGGAGTTTGGAGTTAGGAGTTAGGAGTTTGGAGTTTGGAGTTTGGAGTTAGGAGCTTGGAGTTTGGAGTTTGGAGTTAGGAGTTTGGAGTTAGGAGTTAGGAGTTTGGAGATAGGAGTTAAGAGTTAGGAGTTTGGAGTTTGGAGTTAGGAGTTTGGAGTTAGGAGTTTGGAGTTTGGAGTTTGGAGTTTGGAGTTAGGAGTTAGGAGTTTGGAGTTAGGAGTTTGGAGTTTGGAGTTAGGAGTTTGGAGTTTGGAGTTAGGAGTTTGGAGTTTGGAGTTTGGAGTTTGGAGTTAGGAGTTAGGAGTTTGGAGTTAGGAGTTTGGAGTTAGGAGTTTGGAGTTTGGAGTTAGGAGTTTGGAGTTCGGAGTTTGGAGGTTGGAGTTAGGAGTTAGGAGTTTGGAGTTTGGAGTTTGGAATTTGGAGTTAGGAGCTTGGAGTTTGGAGTTAGGAGTTTGGAGTTAGGAGTTGGAGTTTGGAGTTTGGAGTTAGGAGTTAGGAGTTTGGAGTTAGGAGTTAAGAGTTAGGAGTTTGGTGTTAGGAGTTTGGAGTTTGGAGTTAGGAGTTAGGAGTTAGGAGTTAGGAGTCTGGAGTTTGGAGTTTGGAGTTAGGAGTTAGGAGTTTGGAGTTAGGAGTTAGGAGTTTGGAGTTAGCAGTTAGGAGTTTGGACTTTGGAGTTAGGAGTTAGCAGTTTGGAATTTGGAGTTAGGAGTTAGGAGTTTAGGAGTTAGGAGTTAGGAGTTTGGACTTTGGACTTTGGAGTTAGGAGTTTGGAGTTAGGAGTTAGGAGTTAGGAGTTTGGAATTTGGAGTTAGGAGTTAGGAGTTAGGAGTTTGGAGTTAGGAGTTAGGAGTTTGGAATTTGGAGTTAGGAGTTAGGAGTTTGGAGTTAGGAGTTAGGAGTCTGGAGTTTGGAGTTAGGAGTTTCGAGTTAGGAGTTAGGAGTTTGGAGTTTGGAGTTAGGAGTTAGGAGTTTGGAGTTAGGAGTTAGGAGTTTGGAGTTTGGAGTTAGGAGTTTGGTGTTAAGAGTTAGGGGTTAAGAGTTAGGAGTTAGGAGTTAGGAGTTAGGAGTTAGGAGTTTGGAATTTGGAGTTAGGAGTTAGGAGTTTGGAGTTAGGAGTTAGGAGTTTGGAATTTGGAGTTAGGAGTTAGGAGTTTGGAGTTAGGAGTTAGGAGTCTGGAGTTTGGAGTTTGGAGTTAGGAGTTAGGAGTTTGGAGTTAGGAGTTAGGAGTTCGGAGTTAGGAGTTAGGAGTTTGGAGTTAGGAGTTAGGAGTTAGGAGTTTGGAGTTTGGAGTTAGGAGCTTGGAGTTAGGAGTTTGGAGTTAGGAGTTTGGAGTTTGGAGTTAGGAGTTTGGAGGTTGGACTTAGGAGGTAGGAGTGTGGAGTTAGGAGTTAGGAGTTAGGAGTTTGGAGTTTGGAGTTTGGAGCTTGGAGTTAGGAGTTTGGAGTTAGGAGTTTGGAGTTAGGAGTTGTAGTTAGGAGTTTGGAGTTTGGAGTTTGGAGTTAGGAGTTTGGAGTTAGGAGTTAGGGGTTAAGAGTTAGGAGTTAGGAGTTAGGAGTTTGGAGTTAGGAGTTAGGAGATAGGAGTCTGGAGTTTGGAGTTTGGGGTTTGGAGTTAGGAGTTTGGAGTTAGGAGTTAGGAGTTTGGAGTTTGGAGTTAGGAGTTAGGAGTTTGGAGTTAGCAGTTAGGAGTTAGGAGTTTGGAGTTTGGAGTTAGGAGTTAGCAGTTAGGAGTTTGGAGTTAGGAGTTAGGAGTTTGGAATTAGGAGTTAGGAGTTAGGAGTTTAGGAGTTAGGAGTTAGGAGTTAGGAGTTTGGACTTTGGAGTTAGGAGTTAGGAGTTTGGAGTTAGGAGTTAGGAGTTAGGAGTTTGGAATTTGGAGTTAGGAGTTAGGAGTTAGGAGTTAGGAGTTTGGAATTTGGAGTTAGGAGTTAGGAGTTAGGAGTTAGGAGATGGAGTCTGGAGTTTGGAGTTAGGAATTTCGAGTTAGGAGTTTGGAGTTTGGAGTTAGGAGTTAGGAGTTAGGAGTTAGGAGTTTGGAGTTTGGAGTTAGGAGTTAGGAGTTAGGAGTTTGGAGTTAGGAGTTTGGAGTTTGGAGTTTGGAGTTAGGAGTTTGGTGTTAAGAGTTAGAGGTTAAGAGTTAGGAGTTAGGAGTTTGGAGTTAGGAGTTAGGAGTTTGGAATTTGGAGTTAGGAGTTAGGAGTTAGGAGTTTGGAGTTAGGAGTTAGGAGTTTGGAATTTGGAGATAGTAGTTAGGAGTTTGGAGTTAGGAGTTAGGAGTTAGGAGTTTGAAGTTTTGAGTTAGGAGTTAGGAGCTGGAGTTTGGAGTTAGGAGTTAAGAGTTAGGGGTTAAGAGTTAGGAGTTAGGAGTTAGGAGTTTGGAGTTAGGAGTTAGGAGTTTGGAGTTTGGAGTTAGGAGTTTGGAGTTAGGAGTTAGGAGTTTGGAGTTTGGAGTTAGGAGTTAGGAGTTTGGAGTTAGGAGTTAGGAGTTTGGAGTTTGGAGTTTTGAGTTAAGAGCGAGGAGCTAGGAGTTTGGAGTTAGGAGTTTGGAGTTAGGAGTTAGGAGTTTGGAGTTAGGAGTTTGGAGTTAGGAGTTAGGAGTTTGGAGTTTGGAGTTAGGAGTTAGGAGTTTGGAGTTAGGAGTTTGGAGTTTGTGGTTTGGAGTTTGGAGTTTGGAGTTAGGAGTTTGGAGTTTGGAGTTAGGAGTTAGGAGTTTGGAGTTAGGAGTTAGGAGTTTGGAGTTTCGAGTTAGGAGTTAGGAGTTTGGAGTTTGGAGTTAGGAGCTTGGAGTTTGGAGTTAGGAGATTGGAGTTAGGAGTTAGGAGTTTGGAGATAGGAGTTAAGAGTTAGGAGTTTGTAGTTAGGAGTTAGGAGTTTGGAGTTAGTAGTTTGGAGTTAGGAGTTTGGAGTTTGGAGTTAGGAGTTAGGAGTTAGGAGTTTGGAGTTTGGAGTTAGGAGTTTGGAGTTAGGAGTTTGGAGTTTGGAGTTAGGAGTTACTAGTTTGGAGTTTGGAGTTAGGAGTTCGGAGTTAGGAGTTAGGAGTTTGGACTTCGGAGTTTGGAGGTTGGAGTTAGGAGTTAGGAGTATGGAATTAGGAGTTAGGAGTTTGGAGTTAGGAGTTAGGAGTTAGGAGTTTGGAGTTCGGAGTTTGGAGTTAGGAGCTTGGAGTTAGGAGTTTGGAGTTTGGAGTTAGGAGTTGGAGTTTGGAGTTAGGAGTTAGGAGTTTGGAGTTAGGAGTTAAGAGTTAGGAGCTTGGAGTTAGTAGTTTGGAGTTAGGAGTTTGGAGTTAGGAGTTAGGAGTTTGGTGTTTGGAGTTTGGAGTTAGGAGTTTGGAGTTAGGAGTTAGGAGTTTGGAGTTTGGACTTTGGAGTTAGGAGTTAGGAGTTAGGAGTTGGGAGTTAGGAGTTAGGAGTTTGGAGTTTGGAGTTAGGAGTTAGGAGCTAGGAGTTTGGAGTTAGGAGTTAGGAGTTTGGAATTTGGAGTTAGGAGTAAGGAGTTTGGAGTTAGGAGTTAGGAGTCTGGAGTTTGGAGTTTGGGGTTTGGAGTTAGGATTTGGAGTTTGGACTTTGGAGTTAGGAGTTAGGAGTTAGGATTTAGGAGTTTGGAGTTTGCAGTTTGGAGTTAGGAGTTAGGAGTTTGGAGTTTGGAGTTAGGAGTTAGGAGTTTGGACTTAGGAGTTCGGAGTTAGGAGTTAGGAGTTTGGAGTTTGGAGTTAGGAGTTTGGAGTTTGGAGTTTGGAGTTAGGACTTTGGAGTTAAGAGTTAGGGGTTAAGAGTTAGGAGTTAGGAGTTAGGAGTTTGGAGTTAGGAGTTAGGAGCTTCGAGTTAGGAGTTAGGAGTTTGGAGTTAGGAGTTAGGAGTTAGGAGTTTGGAGTTAGGAGTTAGGAGTTAGGAGTCTGGAGTTTGGAGTTTGGAGTTTGGAGTTAGGAGTTTCGAGTTAGGAGTTAGGAGTTTGGAGTTAGGAGTTAGGAGTTCGGAGTTTGGAGTTTGGAGTTAGGAGTTTGGAGTTAGGAGTTAGGAGTTTGGAGTTAGGAGTTAGGAGTTAGGAGTTTGGAGTTTGGAGTTTGGAGTTTGGAGTTAGGAATTTGGAGTTTGGAGTTAGGAGTTAGGAGTTTGGAGATAGGAGTTAAGAGTTAGGAGTTTGGAGTTTGGAGTTAGGAGTTTGGAGTTAGTAGTTTGGAGTTAGGAGTTTGGAGTTTGGAGTTTTGAGTTAGGAGTTAGGAGTTTGGAGTTTGGAGATAGGAGTTTGGAGTTAGGAGTTTGGAGTTTGGAGTTAGGAGTTACGAGTTTGGAGTTTGGAGTTAGGAGTTTGGAGTTTGGAGTTAGGAGTTAGGAGTTAGGAGTTTGGAGGTTGGAGTTAGGAGTTTGGAGTTTGGAGTTTGGAGATAGGAGTTTGGAGTTAGGAGTTTGGAGTTTGGAGTTAGGAGTTACGAGTTTGGAGTTTGGAGTTAGGAGTTTGGAGTTTGGAGTTAGGAGTTAGGAGTTTGGAGGTTGGAGTTAGGAGTTAGGAGTTTGGAGTTAGGAGTTAGGAGTTTGGAGTATGGAGTTTGGAGTTAGGAGCTTGGAGTTAGGAGTTTGGAGTTAGGAGTTTGGAGTTAGGAGTTGGAGTTCGGAGTTTGGAGTTTGGAGTTAGGAGTTTGGAGTTAGGAGTTAGGGGTTAAGAGTTAGGAGTTAGGAGTTAGGAGTTTGGAGTTAGGAGTTAGGAGATAGGAGTCTGGAGTTTGGAGTTTGGGGTTTGGAGTTAGGAGTTTGGAGTTAGGAGTTAGGAGTTAGGAGTTTGGAGTTTGGAGTTAGGAGTTAGGAGTTTGGAGTTAGCAGTTAGGAGTTAGGAGTTTGGAGTTTGGAGTTAGGAGTTAGCAGTTAGGAGTTTGGAGTTAGGAGTTAGGAGTTTGGAATTTGGAGTTAGGAGTTAGGAGTTAGGAGTTAGGAGTTTGGACTTTGGACTTTGGAGTTAGGAGTTAGGAGTTTGGAGTTAGGAGTTAGGAGTTTGGAATTTGGAGTTAGGAGTTAGGAGTTAGGAGTTTGGAGTTAGTAGTTTGGAGTTAGGAGTTTGGAGTTTGGAGTTAGGAGTTAGGAGTTAGGAGTTTGGAGTTTGGAGTTAGGAGTTTGGAGTTAGGAGTTTGGAGTTTGGAGTTAGGAGTTACGAGTTTGGAGTTTGGAGTTAGGAGTTCGGAGTTAGGAGTTAGGAGTTTGGACTTCGGAGTTTGGAGGTCGGAGTTAGGAGTTCGGAGTATGGAATTAGGAGTTAGGAGTTTGGAGTTAGGAGTTAGGAGTTAGGAGTTTGGAGTTCGGAGTTTGGAGTTAGGAGCTTGGAGTTAGGAGTTTGGAGTTTGGAGTTAGGAGTTGGAGTTTGGAGTTAGGAGTTAGGAGTTTGGAGTTAGGAGTTAAGAGTTAGGAGCTTGGAGTTAGTAGTTTGGAGTTAGGAGTTTGGAGTTAGGAGTTAGGAGTTTGGTGTTTGGAGTTTGGAGTTAGGAGTTTGGAGTTAGGAGTTAGGAGTTTGGAGTTTGGACTTTGGAGTTAGGAGTTAGGAGTTAGGAGTTGGGAGTTAGGAGTTAGGAGTTTGGAGTTTGGAGTTCGGAGTTAGGAGCTAGGAGTTTGGAGTTAGGAGTTAGGAGTATGGAATTTGGAGTTAGGAGTTAGGAGTTTGGAGTTAGGAGTTAGGAGTCTGGAGTTTGGAGTTTGGAGTTTGGAGTTAGGAGTTTCGAGTTAGGAGTTAGGAGTTTGGAGTTAGGAGTTAGGATTTAGGAGTTTGGAGTTTGCAGTTTGGAGTTAGGAGTTAGGAGTTTGGAGTTTGGAGTTAGGAGTTAGGAGTTTGGACTTAGGAGTTCGGAGTTAGGAGTTAGGAGTTTGGAGTTTGGAGTTAGGAGTTTGGAGTTTGGAGTTTGGAGTTAGGACTTTGGAGTTAAGAGTTAGGGGTTAGGAGTTAGGAGTTAGGAGTTTGGAGTTAGGAGTTAGGAGCTTCGAGTTAGGAGTTAGGAGTTTGGAGTTAGGAGTTAGGAGTTAGGAGTTTGGAGTTTCGAGTTAGGAGTTAGGAGCTGGAGTTTGGAGTTAGGAGTTAAGAGTTAGGGGTTAAGAGTTAGGAGTTAGGAGTTTGGAGTTAGGAGTTAGGAGTTAGGAGTCTGGAGTTTGGAGTTTGGAGTTTGGAGTTAGGAGTTTCGAGTTAGGAGTTAGGAGTTTGGAGTTAGGAGTTAGGAGTTCGGAGTTTGGAGTTTGGAGTTAGGAGTTTGGAGTTAGGAGTTAGGAGTTTGGAGTTAGGAGTTAGGAGTTAGGAGTTTGGAGTTTGGAGTTAGGAGTTAGGAGTTAGGAGTTTGGAGTTTGGAGTTAGGAGTTAGGAGTTTGGAGTTAGGAGTTAGGAGTTTGGAGTTTGGAGTTAGGAGTTAGGAGTTTGGAGTTTGGAGTTAGGAGTTAGGAGTTAGGAGTTTGGAGTTAGGAGTTAGGAGTTTGGAGTTAGGAGTTAGTAGTTTGGAGTTAGGAGTTTGGAGGTTGGAGTTAGGAGTTAGGAGTTTGGAGTTTGGAGTTTGGAGTTAGGAGCTTGGAGTTTGGAGTTTGGAGTTAGGAATTTGGAGTTTGGAGTTAGGAGTTAGGAGTTTGGAGATAGGAGTTCGGAGTTAGGAGTTAGGAGTTTGGAGTTAGGAGTTTGGAGTTTGGAGTTAGGAGTTTGGAGTTAGTAGTTTGGAGTTAGTAGTTTGGAGTTTGGAGTTTGGAGTTAGGAGTTAGGAGTTTGGAGTTTGGAGATAGGAGTTTGGAGTTAGGAGTTTGGAGTTTGGAGTTACGAGTTTGGAGTTTGGAGTTAGGAGTTTGGAGTTTGGAGTTAGGAGTTAGGAGTTAGGAGTTTGGAGGTTGGAGTTAGGAGTTTGGAGTTTGGAGTTTGGAGATAGGAGTTTGGAGTTAGGAGTTTGGAGTTTGGAGTTAGGAGTTACGAGTTTGGAGTTTGGAGTTAGGAGTTCGGAGTTTGGAGTTAGGAGTTAGGAGTTAGGAGGTTGGAGTTAGGAGTTAGGAGTTTGGAGTTAGGAGTTAGGAGTTTGGAGTATGGAGTTTGGAGTTAGGAGCTTGGAGTTTGGAGTTTGGAGTTAGGAGTTAGGAGTTTGGACTTAGGAGTTCGGAGTTAGGAGTTAGGAGTTTGGAGTTTGGAGTTAGGAGTTTGGAGTTTGGAGTTTGGAGTTAGGACTTTGGAGTTAAGAGTTAGGGGTTAAGAGTTAGGAGTTAGGAGTTAGGAGTTTGGAGTTAGGAGTTAGGAGCTTCGAGTTAGGAGTTAGGAGTTTGGAGTTAGGAGTTAGGAGTTAGGAGTTTGGAGTTTCGAGTTAGGAGTTAGGAGCTGGAGTTTGGAGTTAGGAGTTAAGAGTTAGGGGTTAAGAGTTAGGAGTTAGGAGTTTGGAGTTAGGAGTTAGGAGTTAGGAGTCTGGAGTTTGGAGTTTGGAGTTTGGAGTTAGGAGTTTCGAGTTAGGAGTTAGGAGTTTGGAGTTAGGAGTTAGGAGTTCGGAGTTTGGAGTTTGGAGTTAGGAGTTTGGAGTTAGGAGTTAGGAGTTTGGAGTTAGGAGTTAGGAGTTAGGAGTTTGGAGTTTGGAGTTAGGAGTTAGGAGTTTGGAGTTAGGAGTTAGGAGTTTGGAGTTTGGAGTTAGGAGTTAGGAGTTTGGAGTTTGGAGTTAGGAGTTAGGAGTTAGGAGTTAGGAGTTAGGAGTTTGGAGTTTGGAGTTAGGAGTTAGTAGTTTGGAGTTAGGAGTTTGGAGGTTGGAGTTAGGAGTTAGGAGTTTGGAGTTAGGAGTTAGGAGTTTGGAGTTTGGAGTTTGGAGCTTGGAGTTTGGAGTTTGGAGTTAGGAATTTGGAGTTTGGAGTTAGGAGTTAGGAGTTTGGAGATAGGAGTTAAGAGTTAGGAGTTTGGAGTTTGGAGTTAGGAGTTTGGAGTTAGTAGTTTGGAGTTAGGAGTTTGGAGTTTGGAGTTTGGAGTTTGGAGTTTGGAGATAGGAGTTCGGAGTTAGGAGTTTGGAGTTTGGAGTTTGGAGTTACGAGTTTGGAGTTTGGAGTTAGGAGTTTGGAGTTTGGAGTTAGGAGTTAGGAGTTAGGAGTTTGGAGGTTGGAGTTAGGAGTTTGGAGTTTGGAGTTTGGAGATAGGAGTTTGGAGTTAGGAGTTAGGAGTTAGGAGTTAGGAGTTAGGAGTTTGGAGTTAGGAGTTAGGAGTTAGGAGTTAGGAGTTTGGAGTTTGGAGTTAGGAGTTAGTAGTTTGGAGTTAGGAGTTTGGAGGTTGGAGTTAGGAGTTAGGAGTTTGGAGTTAGGAGTTAGGAGTTTGGAGTTTGGAGTTTGGAGTTAGGAGCTTGGAGTTTGGAGTTTGGAGTTAGGAATTTGGAGTTTGGAGTTAGGAGTTAGGAGTTTGGAGATAGGAGTTAAGAGTTAGGAGTTTGGAGTTTGGAGTTAGGAGTTTGGAGTTAGTAGTTTGGAGTTAGGAGTTTGGAGTTTGGAGTTAGGAGTTAGGAGTTTGGAGTTTGGAGATAGGAGTTCGGAGTTAGGAGTTTGGAGTTTGGAGTTTGGAGTTACGAGTTTGGAGTTTGGAGTTAGGAGTTTGGAGTTTGGAGTTAGGAGTTAGGAGTTTGGAATTTGGAGTTAGGAGTTAGGAGTTAGGAGTTTGGAGTTAGTAGTTTGGAGTTAGGAGTTTGGAGTTTGGAGTTAGGAGTTAGGAGTTAGGAGTTTGGAGTTAGGAGTTTGGAGTTAGGAGTTTGGAGTTTGGAGTTAGGAGTTACGAGTTTGGAGTTTGGAGTTAGGAGTTCGGAGTTAGGAGTTAGGAGTTTGGACTTCGGAGTTTGGAGGTCGGAGTTAGGAGTTCGGAGTATGGAATTAGGAGTTAGGAGTTTGGAGTTAGGAGTTAGGAGTTAGGAGTTTGGAGTTCGGAGTTTGGAGTTAGGAGCTTGGAGTTAGGAGTTTGGAGTTTGGAGTTAGGAGTTGGAGTTTGGAGTTAGGAGTTAGGAGTTTGGAGTTAGGAGTTAAGAGTTAGGAGCTTGGAGTTAGTAGTTTGGAGTTAGGAGTTTGGAGTTAGGAGTTAGGAGTTTGGTGTTTGGAGTTTGGAGTTAGGAGTTTGGAGTTAGGAGTTAGGAGTTTGGAGTTTGGACTTTGGAGTTAGGAGTTAGGAGTTAGGAGTTGGGAGTTAGGAGTTAGGAGTTTGGAGTTTGGAGTTCGGAGTTAGGAGCTAGGAGTTTGGAGTTAGGAGTTAGGAGTATGGAATTTGGAGTTAGGAGTTAGGAGTTTGGAGTTAGGAGTTAGGAGTCTGGAGTTTGGAGTTTGGAGTTTGGAGTTAGGAGTTTCGAGTTAGGAGTTAGGAGTTTGGAGTTAGGAGTTAGGATTTAGGAGTTTGGAGTTTGCAGTTTGGAGTTAGGAGTTAGGAGTTTGGAGTTTGGAGTTAGGAGTTAGGAGTTTGGACTTAGGAGTTCGGAGTTAGGAGTTAGGAGTTTGGAGTTTGGAGTTAGGAGTTTGGAGTTTGGAGTTTGGAGTTAGGACTTTGGAGTTAAGAGTTAGGGGTTAAGAGTTAGGAGTTAGGAGTTAGGAGTTTGGAGTTAGGAGTTAGGAGCTTCGAGTTAGGAGTTAGGAGTTTGGAGTTAGGAGTTAGGAGTTAGGAGTTTGGAGTTTCGAGTTAGGAGTTAGGAGCTGGAGTTTGGAGTTAGGAGTTAAGAGTTAGGGGTTAAGAGTTAGGAGTTAGGAGTTTGGAGTTAGGAGTTAGGAGTTAGGAGTCTGGAGTTTGGAGTTTGGAGTTTGGAGTTAGGAGTTTCGAGTTAGGAGTTAGGAGTTTGGAGTTAGGAGTTAGGAGTTCGGAGTTTGGAGTTTGGAGTTAGGAGTTTGGAGTTAGGAGTTAGGAGTTTGGAGTTAGGAGTTAGGAGTTAGGAGTTTGGAGTTTGGAGTTAGGAGTTAGGAGTTAGGAGTTTGGAGTTTGGAGTTAGGAGTTAGGAGTTTGGAGTTAGGAGTTAGGAGTTTGGAGTTTGGAGTTAGGAGTTAGGAGTTTGGAGTTTGGAGTTAGGAGTTAGGAGTTAGGAGTTTGGAGTTAGGAGTTAGGAGTTTGGAGTTAGGAGTTAGTAGTTTGGAGTTAGGAGTTTGGAGTTAGGAGTTAGGAGTTTGGAGTTTGGAGTTTGGAGTTAGGAGCTTGGAGTTTGGAGTTTGGAGTTAGGAATTTGGAGTTTGGAGTTAGGAGTTAGGAGTTTGGAGATAGGAGTTCGGAGTTAGGAGTTAGGAGTTTGGAGTTAGGAGTTTGGAGTTTGGAGTTAGGAGTTTGGAGTTAGTAGTTTGGAGTTAGTAGTTTGGAGTTTGGAGTTTGGAGTTAGGAGTTAGGAGTTTGGAGTTTGGAGATAGGAGTTTGGAGTTAGGAGTTTGGAGTTTGGAGTTACGAGTTTGGAGTTTGGAGTTAGGAGTTTGGAGTTTGGAGTTAGGAGTTAGGAGTTAGGAGTTTGGAGGTTGGAGTTAGGAGTTTGGAGTTTGGAGTTTGGAGATAGGAGTTTGGAGTTAGGAGTTTGGAGTTTGGAGTTAGGAGTTACGAGTTTGGAGTTTGGAGTTAGGAGTTCGGAGTTTGGAGTTAGGAGTTAGGAGTTAGGAGGTTGGAGTTAGGAGTTAGGAGTTTGGAGTTAGGAGTTAGGAGTTTGGAGTATGGAGTTTGGAGTTAGGAGCTTGGAGTTTGGAGTTTGGAGTTAGGAGTTAGGAGTTTGGACTTAGGAGTTCGGAGTTAGGAGTTAGGAGTTTGGAGTTTGGAGTTAGGAGTTTGGAGTTTGGAGTTTGGAGTTAGGACTTTGGAGTTAAGAGTTAGGGGTTAAGAGTTAGGAGTTAGGAGTTAGGAGTTTGGAGTTAGGAGTTAGGAGCTTCGAGTTAGGAGTTAGGAGTTTGGAGTTAGGAGTTAGGAGTTAGGAGTTTGGAGTTTCGAGTTAGGAGTTAGGAGCTGGAGTTTGGAGTTAGGAGTTAAGAGTTAGGGGTTAAGAGTTAGGAGTTAGGAGTTTGGAGTTAGGAGTTAGGAGTTAGGAGTCTGGAGTTTGGAGTTTGGAGTTTGGAGTTAGGAGTTTCGAGTTAGGAGTTAGGAGTTTGGAGTTAGGAGTTAGGAGTTCGGAGTTTGGAGTTTGGAGTTAGGAGTTTGGAGTTAGGAGTTGGAGTTTGGAGTTAGGAGTTAGGAGTTAGGAGTTTGGAGTTTGGAGTTAGGAGTTAGGAGTTAGGAGTTTGGAGTTTGGAGTTAGGAGTTAGGAGTTTGGAGTTAGGAGTTAGGAGTTTGGAGTTTGGAGTTAGGAGTTAGGAGTTTGGAGTTTGGAGTTAGGAGTTAGGAGTTAGGAGTTAGGAGTTAGGAGTTTGGAGTTTGGAGTTAGGAGTTAGTAGTTTGGAGTTAGGAGTTTGGAGGTTGGAGTTAGGAGTTAGGAGTTTGGAGTTAGGAGTTAGGAGTTTGGAGTTTGGAGTTTGGAGTTAGGAGCTTGGAGTTTGGAGTTTGGAGTTAGGAATTTGGAGTTTGGAGTTAGGAGTTAGGAGTTTGGAGATAGGAGTTAAGAGTTAGGAGTTTGGAGTTTGGAGTTAGGAGTTTGGAGTTAGTAGTTTGGAGTTAGGAGTTTGGAGTTTGGAGTTTGGAGTTTGGAGTTTGGAGATAGGAGTTCGGAGTTAGGAGTTTGGAGTTTGGAGTTTGGAGTTACGAGTTTGGAGTTTGGAGTTAGGAGTTTGGAGTTTGGAGTTAGGAGTTAGGAGTTAGGAGTTTGGAGGTTGGAGTTAGGAGTTTGGAGTTTGGAGTTTGGAGATAGGAGTTTGGAGTTAGGAGTTAGGAGTTAGGAGTTAGGAGTTAGGAGTTTGGAGTTAGGAGTTAGGAGTTAGGAGTTAGGAGTTTGGAGTTTGGAGTTAGGAGTTAGTAGTTTGGAGTTAGGAGTTTGGAGGTTGGAGTTAGGAGTTAGGAGTTTGGAGTTAGGAGTTAGGAGTTAGGAGTTTGGAGTTTGGAGTTAGGAGTTAGTAGTTTGGAGTTAGGAGTTTGGAGGTTGGAGTTAGGAGTTAGGAGTTTGGAGTTAGGAGTTAGGAGTTTGGAGTTTGGAGTTTGGAGTTAGGAGCTTGGAGTTTGGAGTTTGGAGTTAGGAATTTGGAGTTTGGAGTTAGGAGTTAGGAGTTTGGAGTTAGGAGTTAGTAGTTTGGAGTTAGGAGTTTGGAGGTTGGAGTTAGGAGTTAGGAGTTTGGAGTTTGGAGTTTGGAGTTAGGAGCTTGGAGTTTGGAGTTTGGAGTTAGGAATTTGGAGTTTGGAGTTAGGAGTTAGGAGTTTGGAGATAGGAGTTCGGAGTTAGGAGTTAGGAGTTTGGAGTTAGGAGTTTGGAGTTTGGAGTTAGGAGTTTGGAGTTAGTAGTTTGGAGTTAGTAGTTTGGAGTTTGGAGTTTGGAGTTAGGAGTTAGGAGTTTGGAGTTTGGAGATAGGAGTTTGGAGTTAGGAGTTTGGAGTTTGGAGTTACGAGTTTGGAGTTTGGAGTTAGGAGTTTGGAGTTTGGAGTTAGGAGTTAGGAGTTAGGAGTTTGGAGGTTGGAGTTAGGAGTTTGGAGTTTGGAGTTTGGAGATAGGAGTTTGGAGTTAGGAGTTTGGAGTTTGGAGTTAGGAGTTACGAGTTTGGAGTTTGGAGTTAGGAGTTCGGAGTTTGGAGTTAGGAGTTAGGAGTTAGGAGGTTGGAGTTAGGAGTTAGGAGTTTGGAGTTAGGAGTTAGGAGTTTGGAGTATGGAGTTTGGAGTTAGGAGCTTGGAGTTTGGAGTTTGGAGTTAGGAGTTAGGAGTTTGGACTTAGGAGTTCGGAGTTAGGAGTTAGGAGTTTGGAGTTTGGAGTTAGGAGTTTGGAGTTTGGAGTTTGGAGTTAGGACTTTGGAGTTAAGAGTTAGGGGTTAAGAGTTAGGAGTTAGGAGTTAGGAGTTTGGAGTTAGGAGTTAGGAGCTTCGAGTTAGGAGTTAGGAGTTTGGAGTTAGGAGTTAGGAGTTTGGAGTTTCGAGTTAGGAGTTAGGAGCTGGAGTTTGGAGTTAGGAGTTAAGAGTTAGGGGTTAAGAGTTAGGAGTTAGGAGTTTGGAGTTAGGAGTTAGGAGTTAGGAGTCTGGAGTTTGGAGTTTGGAGTTTGGAGTTAGGAGTTTCGAGTTAGGAGTTAGGAGTTTGGAGTTAGGAGTTAGGAGTTCGGAGTTTGGAGTTTGGAGTTAGGAGTTTGGAGTTAGGAGTTAGGAGTTTGGAGTTAGGAGTTAGGAGTTAGGAGTTTGGAGTTTGGAGTTAGGAGTTAGGAGTTAGGAGTTTGGAGTTTGGAGTTAGGAGTTAGGAGTTTGGAGTTAGGAGTTAGGAGTTTGGAGTTTGGAGTTAGGAGTTAGGAGTTTGGAGTTTGGAGTTAGGAGTTAGGAGTTAGGAGTTAGGAGTTTGGAGTTTGGAGTTAGGAGTTAGTAGTTTGGAGTTAGGAGTTTGGAGGTTGGAGTTAGGAGTTAGGAGTTTGGAGTTAGGAGTTAGGAGTTTGGAGTTTGGAGTTTGGAGTTAGGAGCTTGGAGTTTGGAGTTTGGAGTTAGGAATTTGGAGTTTGGAGTTAGGAGTTAGGAGTTTGGAGATAGGAGTTAAGAGTTAGGAGTTTGGAGTTTGGAGTTAGGAGTTTGGAGTTAGTAGTTTGGAGTTAGGAGTTTGGAGTTTGGAGTTTGGAGTTAGGAGTTAGGAGTTTGGAGTTTGGAGATAGGAGTTCGGAGTTAGCAGTTTGGAGTTTGGAGTTTGGAGTTACGAGTTTGGAGTTTGGAGTTAGGAGTTTGGAGTTTGGAGTTAGGAGTTAGGAGTTAGGAGTTTGGAGGTTGGAGTTAGGAGTTTGGAGTTTGGAGTTTGGAGATAGGAGTTTGGAGTTAGGAGTTTGGAGTTTGGAGTTAGGATTTACGAGTTTGGAGTTTGGAGTTAGGAGTTTGGAGTTTGGAGTTAGGAGTTAGGAGTTAGGAGTTTGGAGTTAGGAGCTTGGAGTTAGGAGTTTGGAGTTAGGAGTTTGGAGTTAGGAGTTGGAGTTCGGAGTTTGGAGTTTGGAGTTAGGAGTTTGGAGTTAGGAGTTAGGGGTTAAGAGTTAGGAGTTAGGAGTTAGGAGTTTGGAGTTAGGAGTTAGGAGATAGGAGTCTGGAGTTTGGAGTTTGGGGTTTGGAGTTAGGAGTTTGGAGTTAGGAGTTAGGAGTTAGGAGTTTGGAGTTTGGAGTTAGGAGTTAGGAGTTTGGAGTTAGCAGTTAGGAGTTAGGAGTTTGGAGTTTGGAGTTAGGAGTTAGCAGTTAGGAGTTTGGAGTTAGGAGTTAGGAGTTTGGAATTTGGAGTTAGGAGTTAGGAGTTAGGAGTTTGGACTTTGGACTTTGGAGTTAGGAGTTAGGAGTTTGGAGTTAGGAGTTAGGAGTTTGGAATTTGGAGTTAGGAGTTAGGAGTTAGGAGTTTGGAGTTAGTAGTTTGGAGTTAGGAGTTTGGAGTTTGGAGTTAGGAGTTAGGAGTTAGGAGTTTGGAGTTTGGAGTTAGGAGTTTGGAGTTAGGAGTTTGGAGTTTGGAGTTAGGAGTTACGAGTTTGGAGTTTGGAGTTAGGAGTTCGGAGTTAGGAGTTAGGAGTTTGGACTTCGGAGTTTGGAGGTTGGAGTTAGGAGTTAGGAGTATGGAATTAGGAGTTAGGAGTTTGGAGTTAGGAGTTAGGAGTTAGGAGTTTGGAGTTCGGAGTTTGGAGTTAGGAGCTTGGAGTTAGGAGTTTGGAGTTTGGAGTTAGGAGTTGGAGTTTGGAGTTAGGAGTTAGGAGTTTGGAGTTAGGAGTTAAGAGTTAGGAGCTTGGAGTTAGTAGTTTGGAGTTAGGAGTTTGGAGTTAGGAGTTAGGAGTTTGGTGTTTGGAGTTTGGAGTTAGGAGTTTGGAGTTAGGAGTTAGGAGTTTGGAGTTTGGACTTTGGAGTGAGGAGTTAGGAGTTAGGAGTTGGGAGTTAGGAGTTAGGAGTTTGGAGTTTGGAGTTCGGAGTTAGGAGCTAGGAGTTTGGAGTTAGGAGTTAGGAGTTTGGAATTTGGAGTTAGGAGTTAGGAGTTTGGAGTTAGGAGTTAGGAGTCTGGAGTTTGGAGTTTGGAGTTTGGAGTTAGGAGTTTCGAGTTAGGAGTTAGGAGTTTGGAGTTAGGAGTTAGGATTTAGGAGTTTGGAGTTTGCAGTTTGGAGTTAGGAGTTAGGAGTTTGGAGGTTGGAGTTAGGAGTTTGGAGTTTGGAGTTTGGAGATAGGAGTTTGGAGTTAGGAGTTTGGAGTTTGGAGTTAGGAGTTACGAGTTTGGAGTTTGGAGTTAGGAGTTTGGAGTTTGGAGTTAGGAGTTAGGAGTTTGGAGGTTGGAGTTAGGAGTTAGGAGTTAGGAGTTTGGAGTTAGGAGTTTGGAGTATGGAGTTTGGAGTTAGGAGCTTGGAGTTAGGAGTTTGGAGTTAGGAGTTTGGAGTTAGGAGTTGGAGTTCGGAGTTTGGAGTTTGGAGTTAGGAGTTTGGAGTTAGGAGTTAGGGGTTAAGAGTTAGGAGTTAGGAGTTAGGAGTTTGGAGTTAGGAGTTAGGAGATAGGAGTCTGGAGTTTGGAGTTTGGGGTTTGGAGTTAGGAGTTTGGAGTTAGGAGTTAGGAGTTAGGAGTTTGGAGTTTGGAGTTAGGAGTTAGGAGTTTGGAGTTAGCAGTTAGGAGTTAGGAGTTTGGAGTTTGGAGTTAGGAGTTAGCAGTTAGGAGTTTGGAGTTAGGAGTTAGGAGTTTGGAATTTGGAGTTAGGAGTTAGGAGTTAGGAGTTTGGACTTTGGACTTTGGAGTTAGGAGTTAGGAGTTTGGAGTTAGGAGTTAGGAGTTTGGAATTTGGAGTTAGGAGTTAGGAGTTTGGAGTTAGTAGTTTGGAGTTAGGAGTTTGGAGTTTGGAGTTAGGAGTTAGGAGTTAGGAGTTTGGAGTTTGGAGTTAGGAGTTTGGAGTTAGGAGTTTGGAGTTTGGAGTTAGGAGTTACGAGTTTGGAGTTTGGAGTTAGGAGTTCGGAGTTAGGAGTTAGGAGTTTGGACTTCGGAGTTTGGAGGTTGGAGTTAGGAGTTAGGAGTATGGAATTAGGAGTTAGGAGTTTGGAGTTAGGAGTTAGGAGTTAGGAGTTTGGAGTTCGGAGTTTGGAGTTTGGAGCTTGGAGTTAGGAGTTTGGAGTTTGGAGTTAGGAGTTGGAGTTTGGAGTTAGGAGTTAGGAGTTTGGAGTTAGGAGTTAAGAGTTAGGAGCTTGGAGTTAGTAGTTTGGAGTTAGGAGTTTGGAGTTAGGAGTTAGGAGTTTGGTGTTTGGAGTTTGGAGTTAGGAGTTTGGAGTTAGGAGTTAGGAGTTTGGAGTTTGGACTTTGGAGTTAGGAGTTAGGAGTTAGGAGTTGGGAGTTAGGAGTTAGGAGTTTGGAGTTTGGAGTTCGGAGTTAGGAGCTAGGAGTTTGGAGTTAGGAGTTAGGAGTTTGGAATTTGGAGTTAGGAGTTAGGAGTTTGGAGTTAGGAGTTAGGAGTCTGGAGTTTGGAGTTTGGAGTTTGGAGTTAGGAGTTTCGAGTTAGGAGTTAGGAGTTTGGAGTTAGGAGTTAGGATTTAGGAGTTTGGAGTTTGCAGTTTGGAGTTAGGAGTTAGGAGTTTGGAGTTTGGAGTTAGGAGTTAGGAGTTTGGACTTAGGAGTTAGGAGTTAGGAGTTTGGAGTTTGGAGTTAGGAGTTTGGAGTTTGGAGTTTGGAGTTAGGACTTTGGAGTTAAGAGTTAGGGGTTAAGAGTTAGGAGTTAGGAGTTAGGAGTTTGGAGTTAGGAGTTAGGAGCTTCGAGTTAGGAGTTAGGAGTTTGGAGTTAGGAGTTAGGAGTTAGGAGTTTGGAGTTTCGAGTTAGGAGTTAGGAGCTGGAGTTTGGAGTTAGGAGTTAAGAGTTAGGGGTTAAGAGTTAGGAGTTAGGAGTTTGGAGTTAGGAGTTAGGAGTCTGGAGTTTGGAGGTTGGAGTTTGGAGTTAGGAGTTTCGAGTTAGGAGTTAGGAGTTTGGAGTTAGGAGTTAGGAGTTCGGAGTTTGGAGTTTGGAGTTTGGAGTTAGGAGTTTGGAGTTAGGAGTTAGGAGTTTGGAGTTAGGAGTTAGGAGTTAGGAGTTTGGAGTTTGGAGTTAGGAGTTAGGAGTTAGGAGTTTGGAGTTTGGAGTTAGGAGTTAGGAGTTTGGAGTTAGGAGTTAGGAGTTTGGAGTTTGGAGTTAGGAGTTAGGAGTTTGGAGTTTGGAGTTAGGAGTTAGGAGTTTGGAGTTAGGAGTTAGGAGTTTGGAGTTAGGAGTTAGTAGTTTGGAGTTAGGAGTTTGGAGGTTGGAGTTAGGAGTTAGGAGTTTGGAGTTAGGAGTTAGGAGTTTGGAGTTTGGAGTTTGGAGTTAGGAGCTTGGAGTTTGGAGTTTGGAGTTAGGAATTTGGAGTTTGGAGTTAGGAGTTAGGAGTTTGGAGATAGGAGTTAAGAGTTAGGAGTTTGGAGTTTGGAGTTAGGAGTTTGGAGTTAGTAGTTTGGAGTTAGGAGTTTGGAGTTTGGAGTTTGGAGTTAGGAGTTAGGAGTTTGGAGTTTGGAGATAGGAGTTTGGAGTTAGGAGTTTGGAGTTTGGAGTTTGGAGTTACGAGTTTGGAGTTTGGAGTTACGAGTTTGGAGTTTGGAGTTAGGAGTTTGGAGTTTGGAGTTAGGAGTTAGGAGTTTGGAGGTTGGAGTTTGGAGTTTGGAGTTTGGAGATAGGAGTTTGGAGTTAGGAGTTTGGAGTTTGGAGTTAGGAGTTACGAGTTTGGAGTTTGGAGTTAGGAGTTTGGAGTTTGGAGTTAGGAGTTAGGAGTTAGGAGTTTGGAGGTTGGAGTTAGGAGTTAGGAGTTTGGAGTTAGGAGTTAGGAGTTTGGAGTATGGAGTTTGGAGTTAGGAGCTTGGAGTTTGGAGTTTGGAGTTAGGAGTTAGGAGTTTGGACTTAGGAGTTCGGAGTTAGGAGTTAGGAGTTTGGAGTTTGGAGTTAGGAGTTTGGAGTTTGGAGTTTGGAGTTAGGACTTTGGAGTTAAGAGTTAGGGGTTAAGAGTTAGGAGTTAGGAGTTAGGAGTTTGGAGTTAGGAGTTAGGAGCTTCGAGTTAGGAGTTAGGAGTTTGGAGTTAGGAGTTAGGAGTTAGGAGTTTGGAGTTTCGAGTTAGGAGTTAGGAGCTGGAGTTTGGAGTTAGGAGTTAAGAGTTAGGGGTTAAGAGTTAGGAGTTAGGAGTTTGGAGTTAGGAGTTAGGAGTTAGGAGTCTGGAGTTTGGAGTTTGGAGTTTGGAGTTAGGAGTTTCGAGTTAGGAGTTAGGAGATTGGAGTTAGGAGTTAGGAGTTCGGAGTTTGGAGTTTGGAGTTAGGAGTTTGGAGTTAGGAGTTAGGAGTTTGGAGTTAGGAGTTAGGAGTTAGGAGTTTGGAGTTTGGAGTTAGGAGTTAGGAGTTTGGAGTTTGGAGTTAGGAGTTAGGAGTTTGGAGTTAGGAGTTAGGAGTTTGGAGTTTGGAGTTAGGAGTTAGGAGTTTGGAGTTTGGAGTTAGGAGTTAGGAGTTAGGAGTTTGGAGTTAGGAGTTAGGAGTTTGGAGTTTGGAGTTAGGAGTTAGTAGTTTGGAGTTAGGAGTTTGGAGGTTGGAGTTAGGAGTTAGGAGTTTGGAGTTAGGAGTTAGGAGTTTGGAGTTTGGAGTTAGGAGCTTGGAGTTTGGAGTTTGGAGTTAGGAATTTGGAGTTTGGAGTTAGGAGTTAGGAGTTTGGAGATAGGAGTTAAGAGTTAGGAGTTTGGAGTTTGGAGTTAGTAGTTTGGAGTTAGGAGTTTGGAGTTTGGAGTTTGGAGTTAGGAGTTAGGAGCTTGGAGTTTGGAGATAGGAGTTTGGAGTTAGGAGTTTGGAGTTTGGAGTTTGGAGTTACGAGTTTGGAATTTGGAGTTAGGAGTTTGGAGTTTGGAGTTAGGAGTTAGGAGTTTGGAGGTTGGAGTTAGGAGTTTGGAGTTTGGAGTTTGGAGATAGGAGTTTGGAGTTAGGAGTTTGGAGTTTGGAGTTAGGAGTTACGAGTTTGGAGTTTGGAGTTAGGAGTTTGGAGTTTGGAGTTAGGAGTTAGGAGTTAGGAGTTTGGAGGTTGGAGTTAGGAGTTAGGAGTTTGTAGTTAGGAGTTAGGAGTTTGGAGTATGGAGTTTGGAGTTAGGAGCTTGGAGTTAGGAGTTTGGAGTTAGGAGTTTGGAGTTAGGAGTTGGAGTTCGGAGTTTGGAGTTTGGAGTTTGGAGTTAGGAGTTAGGGGTTAAGAGTTAGGAGTTAGGAGTTAGGAGTTTGGAGTTAGGAGTTAGGAGATAGGAGTCTGGAGTTTGGAGTTTGGGGTTTGGAGTTAGGAGTTTGGAGTTAGGAGTTAGGAGTTAGGAGTTTGGAGTTTGGAGTTAGGAGTTAGGAGTTTGGAGTTAGCAGTTAGGAGTTAGGAGTTTGGAGTTTGGAGTTAGGAGTTAGCAGTTAGGAGTTTGGAGTTAGGAGTTAGGAGTTTGGAATTTGGAGTTAGGAGTTAGGAGTTAGGAGTTAGGAGTTTGGACTTTGGACTTTGGAGTTAGGAGTTAGGAGTTTGGAGTTAGGAGTTAGGAGTTAGGAGTTTGGAATTTGGAGTTAGGAGTTAGGAGTTAGGAGTTTGGTGTTAGGAGTTAGGAGTTTGGAATTTGGAGTTCGAAGTTAGGAGTTTGGAGTTAGGAGTTAGGAGTCTGGAGTTTGGAGTTAGGAGTTTCGAGTTAGGAGTTAGGAGTTTGGAGTTAGGAGTTAGGAGTTAGGAGTTTGGAGTTTGGAGTTAGGAGTTAGGAGTTAGGAGTTTGGAGTTTGGAGTTAGGAGTTTGGTGTTAAGAATTAGAGGTTAAGAGTTAGGAGTTAGGAGTTTGGAGTTAGGAGTTAGGAGTTTGGAATTTGGAGTTAGGAGTTAGGAGTTAGGAGTTTGGAGTTAGGAGTTAGGAGTTTGGAATTTGGAGTTAGGAGTTAGGAGTTTGGAGTTAGGAGTTAGGAGTCTGGAGTTTGGAGTTTGGAGTTTGGAGTTAGGAGTTTCGAGTTAGGAGTTAGGAGTTTGTAGTTAGGAGTTAGGAGTTTGGAGTTAGGAGTTCGGAGTTAGGAGTTAGGAGTTTGGAGTTTAGAGTTAGGAGTTAGGAGTTTGGAGTTTGGAGTTTGGAGTTTGGAGTTAGGAGTTTGGAGTTAAGAGTTAGGGGTTAGGAGTTAGGAGTTAGGAGTTAGGAGTTAGGAGTTTGGAGTTTCGAGTTAGGAGTTAGGAGCTTGAGTTTGGAGTGAGGAGTTTGGAGTTAGGAGTTAGGAGTTTGGAGTTAGGAGTTAGGAGTTAGGAGTCTGGAGTTTGGAGTTTGGAGTTTGGAGTTAGGAGTTTCGAGTTACGAGTCAGTAGTTTGGAGTTAGGAGCTAGGAGTTTGGAATTAGGAGTTTGGAGTTAGGAGTTAGGAGTTAGGAGTTTTGAGTTTGGAGTTAGGAGTTAGGAGTTTGGAGTTAGGAGTTAGTAGTTTGGAGTTTGGAGTTTGGAGTTAGGAGCTTGGAGTTTGGAGTTTGGAGTTAGGAGTTTGGAGTTAGGAGTTAGGAGTTTGGAGATAGGAGTTAGGAGTTAGGAGTTTGGAGTTTGGAGTTAGTAGTTTGGAGTTAGGAGTTTGAAGTTAGGAGTTTGGAGTTTGGAGTTTGGAGTTAGGAGTTAGGAGTTTGGAGTTAGGAGTTTGGAGTTTGGAGTTTGGAGTTAGGAGTTTGGAGTTTGGAGTTAGGAGTTAGGAGTTTGGAGTTCGGAGTTTGGAGTTAGGAGTTAGGAGTTTGGAGTTAGGAGTTAGGAGTTTGGAGTTTGGAGTTTGGAGTTATGAGCTTGGAGTTAGGAGTTTGGAGTTAGGAGTTTGGAGTTAGGAGTTGGAGTTTGGAGTTAGGAGTTAGGAGTTTGGAGATAGGAGTTAAGAGTTAGGAGTTTGGAGTTAGGAGTTTGGAGTTTGGAGTTAGGAGTTAGGAGTTTGGAGTTAGGAGTTTGGAGTTTGGAGTTAGGAGTTTGGAGTTTGGAGTTAGGAGTTAGGAGTTTGGAGTTAGGAATTTGGAGTTTGGAGTTAGGAGTTAGGAGTTTGGAGATAGGAGTTAAGAGTTAGGAGTTTGGAGTTTGGAGTTAGGAGTTTGGAGTTAGGAGTTTGGAGTTTGGAGTTAGGAGTTAGGAGTTTGGAGTTTGGAGTTAGGAGTTTGGAGTTAGGAGCTGGAGTTAGGAGTTTGGAGTTAGGAGTTTGGAGTTTGGAGTTAGGAGTTTGGAGTTTGGAGTTAGGAGTTAGGAGTTTGGAGTTAGGAGTTTGGAGTTTGGAGTTAGGAGTTTGGAGTTTGGAGTTAGGAGTTAGGAGTTTGGAGTTAGGAATTTGGAGTTTGGAGTTAGGAGTTAGGAGTTTGGAGATAGGAGTTAAGAGTTAGGAGTTTGGAGTTTGGAGTTAGGAGTTTGGAGTTAGGAGTTTGGAGTTTGGAGTTAGGAGTTAGGAGTTTGGAGTTTGGAGTTAGGAGTTTGGAGTTAGGAGCTGGAGTTAGGAGTTTGGAGTTAGGAGTTTGGAGTTTGGAGTTAGGAGTTAGGAGTTAGGAGTTTGGAGGTTGGAGTTAGGAGTTAGGAGTTTGGAGTTAGGAGTTAGGAGTTAGGAGTTAGGAGCTTGGAGTTAGGAGTTTGGAGTTAGGAGTATGGAGTTAGGAGTTGGAGTTAGGAGTTTGGAGTTTGGAGTTAGGAGTTTGGAGTTAGGAGTTAGGGATTAAGAGTTAGGAGTTAGGAGTTAGGAGTTTGGAGTTAGGAGTTAGGAGATAGGAGTCTGGAGTTTGGAGTTTGGGGTTTGGAGTTAGGAGTTTGGAGTTAGGAGTTAGGAGTTAGGAGTTTGGAGTTTGGAGTTAGGAGTTTGGAGTTAGCAGTTAGGAGTTAGGAGTTTGGAGTTTGGAGTGAGGAGTTAGCAGTTAGGAGTTTGGAGTTAGGAGTTAGGAGTTTGGAATTTGGAGTTAGGAGTTTAGGAGTTAGGAGTTAGGAGTTTGGACTTTGGACTTTGGAGTTAGGAGTTAGGAGTTTGGAGTTAGGAGTTAGGAGTTAGGAGTTTGGAATTTGGAGTTAGGAGTTAGGAGTTTGGAATTAGGAGTTAGGAGTCTGGAGTTTGGAGTTAGGAGTCTCGAGTTAGGAGTTAGGAGTTTGGAGTTTGGAGTTAGGAGTTAGGAGTTAGGAGTTTGGAGTTTGGAGTTAGGAGTTAGGAGTTAGGAGTTTGGAGTTTGGAGTTTGGAGTTTGGAGTTAGGAGTTTGGTGTTAAGAGTTAGAGGTTAAGAGTTAGGAGTTAGGAGTTTGGAGTTAGGAGTTAGGAGTTTGGAATTTGGAGTTAGGAGTTTGGAGTTAGGAGTTAGGAGTTTGGAATTTGGAGTTAGGAGTTAGGAGTTTGGAGTTAGGAGTTAGGAGTCTGGAGTTTGGAGTTTGGAGTTTGGAGTTAGGAGTTTCGAGTTAGGAGTTAGGAGTTTGTAGTTAGGAGTTAGGAGTTTGGAGTTAGGAGTTTGGAGTTAGGAGTTCGGAGTTAGGAGTTAGGAGTTTGGAGTTTGGAGTTAGGAGTTAGGAGTTTGGAGTTTGGAGTTTGGAGTTAGGAGTTTGGAGTTAAGAGTTAGGGGTTAAGAGTTAGGAGTTAGTAGTTAGGAGTTTGTAGTTAGGAGTTAGGAGCTTCGAGTTAGGAGTTAGGAGTTTGGAGTTAGGAGTTAGGAGTTAGGAGTTTGGAGTTTCGAGTTAGGAGTTAGGAGCTGGAGTTTGGAGTTAGGAGTTTGGAGTTAGGAGTTAGGAGTTTGGAGTTAGGAGTTAGGAGTTAGGAGTCTGGAGTTTGGAGTTTGGAGTTTGGAGTTAGGAGTTTCGAGTTACGAGTTAGTAGTTTGGAGTTAGGAGTTAGGAGTTTGGAATTAGGAGTTTGGAGTTAGGAGTTAGGAGTTAGGAGTTTGGAGTTTGGAGTTAGGAGTTAGGAGTTTGGAGTTAGGAGTTAGGAGTTTGGAGTTTGGAGTTAGGAGCTTGGAGTTTGGAGTTTGGAGTTAGGAGTTTGGAGTTAGGAGTTAGGAGTTTGGAGATAGGAGTTAAGAGTTAGGAGTTTGGAGTTTGGAGTTAGTAGTTTGGAGTTAGGAGTTTGGAGTTAGGAGTTTGGAGTTAGGAGTTTGGAGTTAGGAGTTTGGAGTTTGGAGTTAGGAGTTTGGAGTTTGGAGTTAGGAGTTAGGAGTTTGGAGTTTGGAGTTAGGAGTTTGGAGTTAGGAGCTGGAGTTAGGAGTTTGGAGTTAGGAGTTTGGAGTTTGGAGTTAGGAGTTAGGAGTTAGGAGTTTGGAGGTTGGAGTTAGGAGTTAGGAGTTTGGAGTTAGGAGTTAGGAGTTAGGAGTTTGGAGTTTGGAGCTTGGAGTTAGGAGCTTGGAGTTAGGAGTTTGGAGTTAGGAGTATGGAGTTAGGAGTTGGAGTTAGGAGTTTGGAGTTTGGAGTTAGGAGTTAGGAGATAGGAGTCTGGAGTTTGGAGTTTGGGGTTTGGAGTTAGGAGTTTGGAGTTAGGAGTTAGGAGTTAGGAGTTTGGAGTTTGGAGTTAGGAGTTTGGAGTTAGCAGTTAGGAGTTAGGAGTTTGGAGTTAGGAGTTAGGAGTTAGGAGTTTGGAATTTGGAGTTAGGAGTTAGGAGTTTGGAGTTAGGAGTTAGGAGTCTGGAGTTTGGAGTTAGGAGTCTCGAGTTAGGAGTTAGGAGTTTGGAGTTAGCAGTTAGGAGTTAGGAGTTTGGACTTTGGAGTTAGGAGTTAGCAGTTTGGAATTTGGAGTTAGGAGTTAGGAGTTTAGGAGTTAGGAGTTAGGAGTTTGGACTTTGGACTTTGGAGTTAGGAGTTAGGAGTTTGGAGTTAGGAGTTTGGAGTTAGGCGGTTGGAGTTAGGAGTTTGGTGTTAAGAGTTAGAGGTTAAGAGTTAGGAGTTAGGAGTTTGGAGTTAGGAGTTAGGAGTTTGGAATTTGGAGTTAGGAGTTAGGAGTTAGGAGTTTGGAGTTAGGAGTTAGGAGTTTGGAATTTGGAGTTAGGAGTTAGGAGTTTGGAGTTAGGAGTTAGGAGTCTGGAGTTTGGAGTTTGGAGTTTGGAGTTAGGAGTTTCGAGTTAGGAGTTAGGAGTTTGTAGTTAGGAGTTAGGAGTTTGGAGTTAGGAGTTTGGAGTTAGGAGTTCGGAGTTAGGAGTTAGGAGTTTGGAGTTTGGAGTTAGGAGTTAGGAGTTTGGAGTTTGGAGTTTGGAGTTAGGAGTTTGGAGTTAAGAGTTAGGGGTTAAGAGTTAGGAGTTAGTAGTTAGGAGTTTGTAGTTAGGAGTTAGGAGCTTCGAGTTAGGAGTTAGGAGTTTGGAGTTAGGAGTTAGGAGTTAGGAGTTTGGAGTTTCGAGTTAGGAGTTAGGAGCTGGAGTTTGGAGTTAGGAGTTTGGAGTTAGGAGTTAGGAGTTTGGAGTTAGGAGTTAGGAGTTAGGAGTCTGGAGTTTGGAGTTTGGAGTTTGGAGTTAGGAGTTTCGAGTTACGAGTTAGTAGTTTGGAGTTAGGAGCTAGGAGTTTGGAATTAGGAGTTTGGAGTTAGGAGTTTGGAGTTAGGAGTTTGGAGTTAGGAGTTTGGAGTTTGGAGTTAGGAGTTTGGAGTTTGGAGTTAGGAGTTAGGAGTTTGGAGTTTGGAGTTAGGAGTTTGGAGTTAGGAGCTGGAGTTAGGAGTTTGGAGTTAGGAGTTTGGAGTTTGGAGTTAGGAGTTAGGAGTTAGGAGTTTGGAGGTTGGAGTTAGGAGTTAGGTGTTTGGAGTTAGGAGTTAGGAGTTAGGAGTTTGGAGTTTGGAGCTTGGAGTTAGGAGCTTGGAGTTAGGAGTTTGGAGTTAGGAGTATGGAGTTAGGAGTTG
Organism: Somniosus microcephalus; assembly: GCF_052327205.1. Taxonomy (NCBI): domain Eukaryota; kingdom Metazoa; phylum Chordata; class Chondrichthyes; order Squaliformes; family Somniosidae; genus Somniosus; species Somniosus microcephalus. Next base: position 68,135,931 of record NC_140996.1, on the reverse strand, counting down.
GAGTTAGGAGTTTGGAGTTTGGAGTTAGGAGTTAGGAGATAGGAGTCTGGAGTTTGGAGTTTGGGGTTTGGAGTTAGGAGTTTGGAGTTAGGAGTTAGGAGTTAGGAGTTTGGAGTTTGGAGTTAGGAGTTTGGAGTTAGCAGTTAGGAGTTAGGAGTTTGGAGTTTGGAGTTAGGAGTTAGCAGTTAGGAGTTTGGAGTTAGGAGTTAGGAGTTTGGAATTTGGAGTTAGGAGTTTAGGAGTTAGGAGTTAGGAGTTTGGACTTTGGACTTTGGAGTTAGGAGTTAGGAGTTTGGAGTTAGGAGTTAGGAGTTAGGAGTTTGGAATTTGGAGTTAGGAGTTAGGAGTTTGGAGTTAGGAGTTAGGAGTCTGGAGTTTGGAGTTAGGAGTCTCGAGTTAGGAGTTAGGAGTTTGGAGTTTGGAGTTAGGAGTTAGGAGTTAGGAGTTTGGAGTTTGGAGTTAGGAGTTAGGAGTTAGGAGTTTGGAGTTTGGAGTTTGGAGTTTGGAGTTAGGAGTTTGGTGTTAAGAGTTAGAGGTTAAGAGTTAGGAGTTAGGAGTTTGGAGTTAGGAGTTAGGAGTTTGGAATTTGGAGTTAGGAGTTAGGAGTTAGGAGTTTGGAGTTAGGAGTTAGGAGTTTGGAATTTGGAGTTAGGAGTTAGGAGTTTGGAGTTAGGAGTTAGGAGTCTGGAGTTTGGAGTTTGGAGTTTGGAGTTAGGAGTTTCGAGTTAGGAGTTAGGAGTTTGTAGTTAGGAGTTAGGAGTTTGGAGTTAGGAGTTTGGAGTTAGGAGTTCGGAGTTAGGAGTTAGGAGTTTGGAGTTTGGAGTTAGGAGTTAGGAGTTTGGAGTTTGGAGTTTGGAGTTAGGAGTTTGGAGTTAAGAGTTAGGGGTTAAGAGTTAGGAGTTAGTAGTTAGGAGTTTGTAGTTAGGAGTTAGGAGCTTCGAGTTAGGAGTTAGGAGTTTGGAGTTAGGAGTTAGGAGTTAGGAGTTTGGAGTTTCGAGTTAGGAGTTAGGAGCTGGAGTTTGGAGTTAGGAGTTTGGAGTTAGGAGTTAGGAGTTTGGAGTTAGGAGTTAGGAGTTAGGAGTCTGGAGTTTGGAGTTTGGAGTTTGGAGTTAGGAGTTTCGAGTTACGAGTTAGTAGTTTGGAGTTAGGAGCTAGGAGTTTGGAATTAAGAGTTTGGAGTTAGGAGTTAGGAGTTAGGAGTTTGGAGTTTGGAGTTAGGAGTTAGGAGTTTGGAGTTAGGAGTTAGGAGTTTGGAGTTTGGAGTTAGGAGCTTGGAGTTTGGAGTTTGTAGTTAGGAGTTTGGAGTTAGGAGTTAGGAGTTTGGAGATAGGAGTTAAGAGTTAGGAGTTTGGAGTTTGGAGTTACTGGTTTGGAGTTAGGAGTTTGGAGTTAGGAGTTTGGAGTTAGGAGTTTGGAGTTTGGAGTTAGGAGTTAGGAGTTTGGAGTTAGGAGTTTGGAGTTTGGAGTTAGGAGTTAGGAGTTTGGAGTTCGGAGTTTGGAGGTGGGAGTTAGGAGATAGGAGTTTGGAGTTAGGAGTTAGGAGTTTGGAGTTTGGAGTTTGGAGTTAGGAGCTTGGAGTTAGGAGTTAGGAGTTTGGAGTTAGGAGTTAGGAGTTTGGAGTTAGGAGTTAAGAGTTAGGAGTTTGGAGTTAGGAGTTTGGAGTTAGGAGTTAGGAGTTAGGAGTTTGGAGTTAGGAGTTAGGAGTTAGGAGTCTGGAGTTTGGAGTTTGGAGTTAGGAGTTAGGAGTTAGGAGTCTGGAGTTTGGAGTTTGGAGTTAGGAGTTAGGAGTTTGGAGTTAGGAGTTAGGAGTTTGGAGTTAGCAGTTAGGAGTTAGGAGTTTGGACTTTGGAGTTAGGAGTTAGCAGTTTGGAATTTGGAGTTAGGAGTTAGGAGTTTAGGAGTTAGGAGTTAGGAGTTTGGACTTTGGACTTTGGAGTTAGGAGTTAGGAGTTTGGAGTTAGGAGTTAGGAGTTAGGAGTTTGGAATTTGGAGTTAGGAGTTAGGAGTTAGGAGTTTGGAGTTAGGAGTTAGGAGTTTGGAATTTGGAGTTAGGAGTTAGGAGTTTGGAGTTAGGAGTTAGGAGTCTGGAGTTTGGAGTTAGGAGTTTCGAGTTAGGAGTTAGGAGTTTGGAGTTTGGAGTTAGGAGTTAGGAGTTTGGAGTTAGCAGTTAGGAGTTAGGAGTTTGGACTTTGGAGTTAGGAGTTAGCAGTTTGGAATTTGGAGTTAGGAGTTAGGAGTTTAGGAGTTAGGAGTTAGGAATTTGGACTTTGGACTTTGGAGTTAGGAGTTAGGAGTTTGGAGTTAGGAGTTAGGATTTAGGAGTTTGGAATTTGGAGTTAGGAGTTAGGAGTTAGGAGTTTGGAGTTAGGAGTTAGGAGTTTGGAATTTGGAGTTAGGAGTTAGGAGTTTGGAGTTAGGAGTTAGGAGTCTGGAGTTTGGAGTTAGGAGTTTCGAGTTAGGAGTTAGGAGTTTGGAGTTTGGAGTTAGGAGTTAGGAGTTAGGAGTTTGGAGTTAGGAGTTAGGAGTTTGGAGTTTGGAGTTTGGAGTTTGGAGTTAGGAGTTTGGTGTTAAGAGTTAGGGGTTAAGAGTTAGGAGTTAGGAGTTTGGAGTTAGGAGTTAGGAGTTAGGAGTTTGGAATTTGGAGTTAGGAGTTAGGAGTTAGGAGTTTGGAGTTAGGAGTTAGGAGTTTGGAATTTGGAGTTAGGAGTTAGGAGTTTGGAGTTAGGAGTTAGGAGTCTGGAGTTTGGAGTTTGGAGTTAGGAGTTAGGAGTTTGGAGTTAGGAGTTAGGAGTTCGGAGTTAGGAGTTAGGAGTTTGGAGTTTGGAGTTAGGAGTTAGGAGTTTGGAGTTTGGAGTTTGGAGTTTGGAGTTAGGAGTTTGGAGTTAAGAGTTAGGGGTTAAGAGTTAGGAGTTAGGAGTTTGGAGTTAGGAGTTAGGAGCTTCGAGTTAGGAGTTAGGAGTTTGGAGTTAGGAGTTAGGAGTTAGGAGTTTGGAGTTTCGAGTTAGGAGTTAGGAGCTGGAGTTTGGAGTTAGGAGTTAAGAGCTAGGGGTTAAGAGTTAGGAGTTAGGAGTTAGGAGTTAGGAGTTTGGAGTTAGGAGTTAGGAGTTAGGAGTCTGGAGTTTGGAGTTTGGAGTTTGGAGTTAGGAGTTAGGAGTTAGGAGTTTGGAGGTTGGAGTTAGGAGTTAGGAGTTTGGAGTTTGGAGTTTGGAGTTAGGAGCTTGGAGTTTGGAGTTTGGAGTTAGGAGATTGGAGTTTGGAGTTAGGAGTTAGGAGTTTGGAGTTAGGAGTTAGGAGTTTGGAGTTTGGAGTTTGGAGTTAGGAGCTAGGAGCTTGGAGTTTGGAGTTAGGAGTTAGGAGTTTGGAGTTAGGAGTTAGGAGTTTGGAGTTTGGAGTTTGGAGTTAGGAGCTAGGAGCTAGGAGTTTGGAGTTAGGAGTTTGGAGTTAGGAGTTAGGAGTTTGGAGTTTGGAGTTAGGAGTTAGGAGTTTGGAGTTAGGAGTTAGGAGTTAGGAGTCTGGAGTTTGGAGTTTGGAGTTTGGAGTTAGGAGTTAGGAGTTAGGAGTTTGGAGGTTGGAGTTAGGAGTTAGGAGTTTGGAGTTTGGAGTTTGGAGTTAGGAGCTTGGAGTTTGGAGTTTGGAGTTAGGAGCTTGGAGTTTGGAGTTTGGAGTTAGGAGATTGGAGTTTGGAGTTAGGAGTTAGGAGTTTGGAGTTAGGAGTTAGGAGTTAGGAGTTTGGAGTTTGGAGTTTGTTGTTAGGAGCTAGGAGCTAGGAGTTTGGAGTTAGGAGTTTGGAGTTAGGAGTTTGGAGTTTGGAGTTTGGAGTTAGGAGTTAGGAGTTTGGAGTTAGGAGTTAGGAGTTAGGAGTTTGGAGTTAGGAGTTAGGAGTTTGGAGTTAGGAGTTAGGAGTTTGGAGTTTGGAGTTTGGAGTTAGGAGTTTGGAGTTTGGAGTTAGGAGTTTGGAGTTAGGAGTTAGGAGTTTGGAGATAGGAGTTAAGAGTTAGGAGTTTGTAGTTAGGAGTTTGGAGTTAGTAGTTTGGAGTTAGGAGTTTGGAGTTTGGAGTTAGGAGTTAGAAGTTAGGAGTTTGGAGTTTGGAGTTAGGAGTTTGGAGTTAGGAGTTTGGAGTTTGGAGTTAGGAGTTACGAGTTTGGAGTTTGGAGTTAGGAGTTTGGAGATAGGAGTTAGGCGTTTGGACTTCGGAGTTTGGAGGCTGGAGTTAGGAGTTAGGAGTATGGAATTAGGAGTTAGGAGTTAGGAGTTAGGAGTTAGGAGTTTGGAGTTTGGAGTTTGGAGTTAGGAGTTAGGAGTTTGGAGTTTGGAGTTAGGAGTTGGAGTTTGGAGTTTGGAGTTAGGAGTTAGGAGTTTGGAGTTAGGAGTTAAGAGTTAGGAGTTTGGAGTTAGGAGTTTGGAGTTATTAGTTTGGAGTTTGGAGTTAGGAGTTAGGAGTTAGGAGTTAGGAGTTTGGTGTTTGGAGTTTGGAGTTAGGAGTTTGGAGTTAGGAGTTAGGAGTTTGGAGTTAGGAGTTAGGAGTTAGGAGTCTGGAGTTTGGAGTTTGGGGTTTGGAGTTAGGAGTTAGGAGTTAGGAGTTAGGAGTTCGGAGTTTGGAGTTAGCAGTTAGGAGTTTGGAGTTTGGAGTTAGCAGTTAGGAGTTTGGAGTTAGGAGTTAGGAGTTTGGAATTTGGAGTTAGGAGTTAGGAGTTTAGGAGTTAGGAGTTAGGAGTTTGGACTTTGGACTTTGGAGTTAGGAGTTAGGAGTTTGGACTTAGGAGTTAGGAGTTAGGAGTTTGGAATTTGGAGTTAGGAATTAGGAGTTAGGAGTTTGGAGTTAGGAGTTAGGAGTTTGGAATTTGGAGTTAGGAGTTAGGAGTTTGGAGTTAGGAGTTAGGAGTCTGGAGTTTGGAGTTTGGAGTTAGGAGTTTCGAGTTAGGAGTTAGGAGTTTGGAGTTAGGAGTTTGGAGTTTGGAATTAGGAGTTTGGTGTTAAGAGTTAGGGGTTAAGAGTTAGGAGTTAGGAGTTTGGAGTTAGGAGTTAGGAGTTTGGAATTTGGAGTTAGGAGTTAGTTGTTAGGAGTTTGGAGTTAGGAGTTAGGAGTTTGGAATTCGGAGTTAGGAGTTAGGAGTTTGGAGTTAGGAGTTAGGAGTCTGGAGTTTGGCGTTTGGAGTTTGGAGTTAGGAGTTTGGAGTTAGGAGTTAGGAGTTTGGAGTTAGGAGTTAGGAGTTTGGAGTTTGGAGGTAGGAGTTCGGAGTTAGGAGTTAGGAGTTTGGAGTTTGGAGTTAGGAGTTAGGAGCTGGAGTTTCGAGTTAGGAGTTAGGAGTTTGGAATTTGGAGTTAGGAGTTAGGAGTTTGGAGTTAGGAGTTAGGAGTCTGGAGTTTGGAGTTAGCAGTTTCGGGTTAGGAGTTAGGAGTTAGGAGTTTGGAGTTTGGAGTTAGGAGTTAGTAGTTTGGAGTTAGGAGTTTGGAGGTTGGAGTTAGGAGTTAGGAGTTTGGAGTTAGGAGTTTGGAGTTTGGAATTAGGAGCTTGGAGTTTGGAGTTTGGAGTTAGTAGTTTGGAGTTTGGAGTTAGGAGTTAGGAGTTTGGAGATAGGAGTTAAGAGTTAGGAGTTTGGAGTTTGGAGTTAGGAGTTTGGAGTTAGTAGTTTGGAGTTAGGAGTTTGGAGTTAGGAGTTTGGAGTTTGGTGTTTGGAGTTAGGAGTTAGGAGTTAGGAGTTTGGAGTTTGGAGTTTGGAGGTTGGAGTTAGGAGTTAGGAGTTTGGAGTTAGGAGTTTGGAGTTTGGAGTTTGGAGTTAGGAGCTTGGAGTTAGGAGTTTGGAGTTAGGAGTTTGGAGTTAGGAGTTGGAGTTTGGAGTTAGGAGTTAGGAGTTTGGAGTTAGGAGTTAAGAGTTAGGAGTTTGGAGTTAGGAGTTTGGAGTTTGGAGTTTGGAGTTAGGAGTTTGGAGTTAGGAGTTAGGAGTTAGGAGTTTGGAGTTTGGGGTTTGGAGTTAGGAGTTTCGAGTTAGGAGTTAGGAGTTAGGAGTTTGGAGTTAGCAGTTAGGAGTTAGGAGTTTGGACTTTGTAGTTAGGAGTTAGCAGTTTGGAATTTGGAGTTAGGAGTTAGGAGTTTAGGAGTTAGGAGTTAGGAGTTTGGACTTTGGACTTTGGAGTTAGGAGTTAGGAGTTTGGAGTTAGGAGTTAGGAGTTAGGAGTTTGGAATTTGGAGTTAGGAGTTAGGAGTTAGGAGTTTGGAGTTAGGAGTTGGAGTTTGGAATTTGGAGTTAGGAGTTAGGAGTTAGGAGTCTGGAGTTTGGAGTTAGGAGTTTCGAGTTAGGAGTTAGGAGTTTGGAGTTTGGTGTTAGGAGTTAGGAGTTAGGAGTTTGGAGTTTGGAGTTAGGAGTTTGGAGTTTGGAGTTTGGAGTTAGGAGTTTGGTGTTAAGAGTTAGGGGTTAAGAGTTAGGAGTTAGGAGTTTGGAGTTAGGAGTTAGGAGTTAGGAGTTTGGAATTTGGAGTTAGGAGTTAGGAGTTAGGAGTTTGGAGTTAGGAGTTAGGAGTTTGGAATTTGGAGTTAGGAGTTAGGAGTTTGGAGTTAGGAGTTAGGAGTTGGAGTTTGGAGTTAGGAGTTTGGAGTTAGGAGTTAGGAGTTTGGAGTTCGGAGTTAGGAGTTAGGAGTTAGGAGTTTGGAGTTTGGAGTTAGGAGTTTGGAGTTAGGAGTTAGGAGTTTGGAGTTAGGAGTTAGGAGTTAGGAGTTTGGAGTTTGGAGTTTGGAGTTAGGAGTTAGGAGTTTGGAGTTTGGAGTTAGGAGTTAGGAGTTTGGAGTTTGGAGTTAGGAGTTAGTAGTTTGGAGTTAGGAGTTTGGAGGTTGGAGTTAGGAGTTAGGAGTTTGGAGTTTGGAGTTAGGAGTTAGGAGTTTGGAGTTTGGAGTTTGGAGTTAGGAGCTTGGAGTTTGGAGTTTGGAGTTAGGAATTTGGAGTTTGGAGTTAGGAGTTAGGAGTTTGGAGATAGGAGTTAAGAGTTAGGAGTTTGGAGTTTGGAGTTAGGAGTTTGGAGTTAGTAGTTTGGAGTTAGGAGTTTGGAGTTTGGTGTTTGGAGTTAGGAGTTAGGAGTTTGGAGTTTGGAGATAGGAGTTCGGAGTTAGGAGTTTGGAGTTTGGAGTTACGAGTTTGGAGTTTGGAGTTAGGAGTTTGGAGTTTGGAGTTAGGAGTTAGGAGTTAGGAGTTTGGAGGTTGGAGTTAGGAGTTTGGAGTTTGGAGTTTGGAGATAGGAGTTTGGAGTTAGGAGTTTGGAGTTTGGAGTTAGGAGTTACGAGTTTGGAGTTTGGAGTTAGGAGTTTGGAGTTTGGAGTTAGGAGTTAGGAGTTAGGAGTTTGGAGGTTGGAGTTAGGAGTTAGGAGTTTGGAGTTAGGAGTTAGGAGTTTGGAGTATGGAGTTTGGAGTTAGGAGCTTGGAGTTAGGAGTTTGGAGTTAGGAGTTTGGAGTTAGGAGTTGGAGTTCGGAGTTTGGAGTTTGGAGTTAGGAGTTTGGAGTTAGGAGTTAGGGGTTAAGAGTTAGGAGTTAGGAGTTAGGAGTTTGGAGTTAGGAGTTAGGAGATAGGAGTCTGGAGTTTGGAGTTTGGGGTTTGGAGTTAGGAGTTTGGAGTTAGGAGTTAGGAGTTAGGAGTTTGGAGTTTGGAGTTAGGAGTTAGGAGTTTGGAGTTAGCAGTTAGGAGTTAGGAGTTTGGAGTTTGGAGTTAGGAGTTAGCAGTTAGGAGTTTGGAGTTAGGAGTTAGGAGTTTGGAATTTGGAGTTAGGAGTTAGGAGTTAGGAGTTTGGACTTTGGACTTTGGAGTTAGGAGTTAGGAGTTTGGAGTTAGGAGTTAGGAGTTTGGAATTTGGAGTTAGGAGTTAGGAGTTAGGAGTTTGGAGTTAGTAGTTTGGAGTTAGGAGTTTGGAGTTTGGAGTTAGGAGTTAGGAGTTAGGAGTTTGGAGTTTGGAGTTAGGAGTTTGGAGTTAGGAGTTTGGAGTTTGGAGTTAGGAGTTACGAGTTTGGAGTTTGGAGTTAGGAGTTCGGAGTTAGGAGTTAGGAGTTTGGACTTCGGAGTTTGGAGGTTGGAGTTAGGAGTTAGGAGTATGGAATTAGGAGTTAGGAGTTTGGAGTTAGGAGTTAGGAGTTAGGAGTTTGGAGTTCGGAGTTTGGAGTTAGGATCTTGGAGTTAGGAGTTTGGAGTTTGGAGTTAGGAGTTGGAGTTTGGAGTTAGGAGTTAGGAGTTCGGAGTTAGGAGTTAAGAGTTAGGAGCTTGGAGTTAGTAGTTTGGAGTTAGGAGTTTGGAGTTAGGAGTTAGGAGTTTGGTGTTTGGAGTTTGGAGTTAGGAGTTTGGAGTTAGGAGTTTGGAGTTTGGACTTTGGAGTTAGGAGTTAGGAGTTAGGAGTTGGGAGTTAGGAGTTAGGAGTTTGGAGTTTGGAGTTCGGAGTTAGGAGCTAGGAGTTTGGAGTTAGGAGTTAGGAGTTTGGAATTTGGAGTTAGGAGTTAGGAGTTTGGAGTTAGGAGTTAGGAGTCTGGAGTTTGGAGTTTGGAGTTTGGAGTTAGGAGTTTCGAGTTAGGAGTTAGGAGTTTGGAGTTAGGAGTTAGGATTTAGGAGTTTGGAGTTTGCAGTTTGGAGTTAGGAGTTAGGAGTTTGGAGTTTGGAGTTAGGAGTTAGGAGTTTGGACTTAGGAGTTAGGAGTTAGGAGTTTGGAGTTTGGAGTTAGGAGTTTGGAGTTTGGAGTTTGGAGTTAGGACTTTGGAGTTAAGAGTTAGGGGTTAAGAGTTAGGAGTTAGGAGTTAGGAGTTTGGAGTTAGGAGTTAGGAGCTTCGAGTTAGGAGTTAGGAGTTTGGAGTTAGGAGTTAGGAGTTAGGAGTTTGGAGTTTCGAGTTAGGAGTTAGGAGCTGGAGTTTGGAGTTAGGAGTTAAGAGTTAGGGGTTAAGAGTTAGGAGTTAGGAGTTTGGAGTTAGGAGTTAGGAGTTAGGAGTCTGGAGTTTGGAGGTTGGAGTTTGGAGTTAGGAGTTTCGAGTTAGGAGTTAGGAGTTTGGAGTTAGGAGTTAGGAGTTCGGAGTTTGGAGTTTGGAGTTAGGAGTTTGGAGTTAGGAGTTAGGAGTTTGGAGTTAGGAGTTAGGAGTTAGGAGTTTGGAGTTTGGAGTTAGGAGTTAGGAGTTAGGAGTTTGGAGTTTGGAGTTAGGAGTTAGGAGTTTGGAGTTAGGAGTTAGGAGTTAGGAGTTAGGAGTTTGGAGTTAGGAGTTAGGAGTTTGGAGTTTGGAGTTAGGAGTTAGTAGTTTGGAGTTAGGAGTTTGGAGGTTGGAGTTAGGAGTTAGGAGTTTGGAGTTAGGAGTTAGGAGTTTGGAGTTTGGAGTTTGGAGTTAGGAGCTTGGAGTTTGGAGTTTGGAGTTAGGAATTTGGAGTTTGGAGTTAGGAGTTAGGAGTTTGGAGATAGGAGTTAAGAGTTAGGAGTTTGGAGTTTGGAGTTAGGAGTTTGGAGTTAGTAGTTTGGAGTTAGGAGTTTGGAGTTTGGAGTTTGGAGTTAGGAGTTAGGAGTTTGGAGTTTGGAGATAGGAGTTTGGAGTTAGGAGTTTGGAGTTTGGAGTTTGGAGTTACGAGTTTGGAGTTTGGAGTTAGGAGTTTGGAGTTTGGAGTTAGGAGTTAGGAGTTAGGAGTTTGGAGGTTGGAGTTTGGAGTTTGGAGTTTGGAGATAGGAGTTTGGAGTTAGGAGTTTGGAGTTTGGAGTTAGGAGTTAGGAGTTAGGAGTTAGGAGTTTGGAGTTAGGAGTTAGGAGTTTGGAGTTTGGAGTTAGGAGTTAGTAGTTTGGAGTTAGGAGTTTGGAGGTTGGAGTTAGGAGTTTGGAGTTTGGAGTTTGGAGTTAGGAGCTTGGAGTTTGGAGTTTGGAGTTAGGAATTTGGAGTTTGGAGTTAGGAGTTAGGAGTTTGGAGATAGGAGTTAAGAGTTAGGAGTTTGGAGTTTGGAGTTAGGAGTTTGGAGTTAGTAGTTTGGAGTTAGGAGTTTGGAGTTTGGAGTTTGGAGTTAGGAGTTAGGAGTTTGGAGTTTGGAGATAGGAGTTTGGAGTTAGGAGTTTGGAGTTTGGAGTTTGGAGTTACGAGTTTGGAGTTTGGAGTTAGGAGTTTGGAGTTTGGAGTTAGGAGTTAGGAGTTAGGAGTTTGGAGGTTGGAGTTTGGAGTTTGGAGTTTGGAGATAGGAGTTTGGAGTTAGGAGTTTGGAGTTTGGAGTTAGGAGTTACGAGTTTGGAGTTTGGAGTTAGGAGTTTGGAGTTTGGAGTTAGGAGTTAGGAGTTAGGAGTTTGGAGGTTGGAGTTAGGAGTTAGGAGTTTGGAGTTAGGAGTTAGGAGTTTGGAGTATGGAGTTTGGAGTTAGGAGCTTGGAGTTTGGAGTTTGGAGTTAGGAGTTAGGAGTTTGGACTTAGGAGTTCGGAGTTAGGAGTTAGGAGTTTGGAGTTTGGAGTTAGGAGTTTGGAGTTTGGAGTTTGGAGTTAGGACTTTGGAGTTAAGAGTTAAGGGTTAAGAGTTAGGAGTTAGGAGTTAGGAGTTTGGAGTTAGGAGTTAGGAGCTTCGAGTTAGGAGTTAGGAGTTTGGAGTTAGGAGTTAGGAGTTAGGAGTTTGGAGTTTCGAGTTAGGAGTTAGGAGCTGGAGTTTGGAGTTAGGAGTTAAGAGTGAGGGGTTAAGAGTTAGGAGTTAGGAGTTTGGAGTTAGGAGTTAGGAGTTAGGAGTCTGGAGTTTGGAGTTTGGAGTTTGGAGTTAGGAGTTTCGAGTTAGGAGTTAGGAGATTGGAGTTAGGAGTTAGGAGTTCGGAGTTTGGAGTTTGGAGTTAGGAGTTTGGAGTTAGGAGTTAGGAGTTTGGAGTTAGGAGTTAGGAGTTAGGAGTTTGGAGTTTGGAGTTAGGAGTTAGGAGTTTGGAGTTTGGAGTTAGGAGTTAGGAGTTTGGAGTTAGGAGTTAGGAGTTTGGAGTTTGGAGTTAGGAGTTAGGAGTTTGGAGTTTGGAGTTAGGAGTTAGGAGTTAGGAGTTTGGAGTTAGGAGTTAGGAGTTTGGAGTTTGGAGTTAGGAGTTAGTAGTTTGGAGTTAGGAGTTTGGAGGTTGGAGTTAGGAGTTAGGAGTTTGGAGTTAGGAGTTAGGAGTTTGGAGTTTGGAGTTTGGAGTTAGGAGCTTGGAGTTTGGAGTTTGGAGTTAGGAATTTGGAGTTTGGAGTTAGGAGTTAGGAGTTTGGAGATAGGAGTTAAGAGTTAGGAGTTTGGAGTTTGGAGTTAGGAGTTAGGAGTTTGGAGTTTGGAGTTAGGAGTTAGTAGTTTGGAGTTAGGAGTTTGGAGGTTGGAGTTAGGAGTTAGGAGTTTGGAGTTAGGAGTTAGGAGTTTGGAGTTTGGAGTTTGGAGTTAGGAGCTTGGAGTTTGGAGTTTGGAGTTAGGAATTTGGAGTTTGGAGTTAGGAGTTAGGAGTTTGGAGATAGGAGTTAAGAGTTAGGAGTTTGGAGTTTGGAGTTAGGAGTTTGGAGTTAGTAGTTTGGAGTTAGGAGTTTGGAGTTTGGAGTTTGGAGTTAGGAGTTAGGAGTTTGGAGTTTGGAGATAGGAGTTTGGAGTTAGGAGTTTGGAGTTTGGAGTTTGGAGTTACGAGTTTGGAGTTTGGAGTTAGGAGTTTGGAGTTTGGAGTTAGGAGTTAGGAGTTAGGAGTTTGGAGGTTGGAGTTTGGAGTTTGGAGTTTGGAGATAGGAGTTTGGAGTTAGGAGTTTGGAGTTTGGAGTTAGGAGTTACGAGTTTGGAGTTTGGAGTTAGGAGTTTGGAGTTTGGAGTTAGGAGTTAGGAGTTAGGAGTTTGGAGGTTGGAGTTAGGAGTTAGGAGTTTGGAGTTAGGAGTTAGGAGTTTGGAGTATGGAGTTTGGAGTTAGGAGCTTGGAGTTTGGAGTTTGGAGTTAGGAGTTAGGAGTTTGGACTTAGGAGTTTGGAGTTAGGAGTTTGGAGTTTGGAGTTTGGAGTTAGGACTTTGGAGTTAAGAGTTAGGGGTTAAGAGTTAGGAGTTAGGAGTTAGGAGTTTGGAGTTAGGAGTTAGGAGCTTCGAGTTAGGAGTTAGGAGTTTGGAGTTAGGAGTTAGGAGTTTGGAGTTTCGAGTTAGGAGTTAGGAGCTGGAGTTTGGAGTTAGGAGTTAAGAGTGAGGGGTTAAGAGTTAGGAGTTAGGAGTTTGGAGTTAGGAGTTAGGAGTTAGGAGTCTGGAGTTTGGAGTTTGGAGTTTGGAGTTAGGAGTTTCGAGTTAGGAGTTAGGAGATTGGAGTTAGGAGTTAGGAGTTCGGAGTTTGGAGTTTGGAGTTAGGAGTTTGGAGTTAGGAGTTAGGAGTTTGGAGTTAGGAGTTAGGAGTTAGGAGTTTGGAGTTTGGAGTTAGGAGTTAGGAGTTAGGAGTTTGGAGTTTGGAGTTAGGAGTTAGGAGTTTGGAGTTAGGAGTTAGGAGTTTGGAGTTTGGAGTTAGGAGTTAGGAGTTTGGAGTTTGGAGTTAGGAGTTAGGAGTTAGGAGTTTGGAGTTAGGAGTTAGGAGTTTGGAGTTTGGAGTTAGGAGTTAGTAGTTTGGAGTTAGGAGTTTGGAGGTTGGAGTTAGGAGTTAGGAGTTTGGAGTTAGGAGTTAGGAGTTTGGAGTTTGGAGTTTGGAGTTAGGAGCTTGGAGTTTGGAGTTTGGAGTTAGGAATTTGGAGTTTGGAGTTACGAGTTAGGAGTTTGGAGATAGGAGTTAAGAGTTAGGAGTTTGGAGTTTGGAGTTAGGAGTTTGGAGTTAGTAGTTTGGAGTTAGGAGTTTGGAGTTTGGAGTTTGGAGTTAGGAGTTAGGAGCTTGGAGTTTGGAGATAGGAGTTTGGAGTTAGGAGTTTGGAGTTTGGAGTTTGGAGTTACGAGTTTGGAGTTTGGAGTTAGGAGTTTGGAGTTTGGAGTTAGGAGTTAGGAGTTAGGAGTTTGGAGGTTGGAGTTAGGAGTTTGGAGTTTGGAGTTTGGAGATAGGAGTTTGGAGTTAGGAGTTTGGAGTTTGGAGTTAGGAGTTACGAGTTTGGAGTTTGGAGTTAGGAGTTTGGAGTTTGGAGTTAGGAGTTAGGAGTTAGGAGTTTGGAGGTTGGAGTTAGGAGTTTGGAGTTAGGAGTTAGGAGTTTGGAGTATGGAGTTTGGAGTTAGGAGCTTGGAGTTAGGAGTTTGGAGTTAGGAGTTTGGAGTTAGGAGTTGGAGTTCGGAGTTTGGAGTTTGGAGTTAGGAGTTTGGAGTTAGGAGTTAGGGGTTAAGAGTTAGGAGTTAGGAGTTAGGAGTTTGGAGTTAGGAGTTAGGAGATAGGAGTCTGGAGTTTGGAGTTTGGGGTTTGGAGTTAGGAGTTTGGAGTTAGGAGTTAGGAGTTAGGAGTTTGGAGTTTGGAGTTAGGAGTTAGGAGTTTGGAGTTAGCAGTTAGGAGTTAGGAGTTTGGAGTTTGGAGTTAGGAGTTAGCAGTTAGGAGTTTGGAGTTAGGAGTTAGGAGTTTGGAATTTGGAGTTAGGAGTTAGGAGTTAGGAGTTAGGAGTTTGGACTTTGGACTTTGGAGTTAGGAGTTAGGAGTTTGGAGTTAGGAGTTAGGAGTTAGGAGTTTGGAATTTGGAGTTAGGAGTTAGGAGTTAGGAGTTGGGAGTTAGGAGTTAGGAGTTTGGAATTTGGAGTTCGAAGTTAGGAGTTTGGAGTTAGGAGTTAGGAGTCTGGAGTTTGGAGTTAGGAGTTTCGAGTTAGGAGTTAGGAGTTTGGAGTTAGGAGTTAGGAGTTTGGAGTTTGGAGTTAGGAGTTAGGAGTTAGGAGTTTGGAGTTTGGAGTTTGGAGTTAGGAGTTTGGTGTTAAGAATTAGAGGTTAAGAGTTAGGAGTTAGGAGTTTGGAGTTAGGAGTTAGGAGTTTGGAATTTGGAGTTAGGAGTTAGGAGTTAGGAGTTTGGAGTTAGGAGTTAGGAGTTTGGAATTTGGAGTTAGGAGTTAGGAGTTTGGAGTTAGGAGTTAGGAGTCTGGAGTTTGGAGTTTGGAGTTTGGAGTTAGGAGTTTCGAGTTAGGAGTTAGGAGTTTGTAGTTAGGAGTTAGGAGTTTGGAGTTAGGAGTTCGGAGTTAGGAGTTAGGAGTTTGGAGTTTAGAGTTAGGAGTTAGGAGTTTGGAGTTTGGAGTTTGGAGTTTGGAGTTAGGAGTTTGGAGTTAAGAGTTAGGGGTTAAGAGTTAGGAGTTAGGAGTTAGGAGTTAGGAGTAAGGAGTTTGGAGTTTCGAGTTAGGAGTTAGGAGCTTGAGTTTGGAGTGAGGAGTTTGGAGTTAGGAGTTAGGAGTTTGGAGTTAGGAGTTAGGAGTTAGGAGTCTGGAGTTTGGAGTTTGGAGTTTGGAGTTAGGAGTTTCGAGTTACGAGTTAGTAGTTTGGAGTTAGGAGCTAGGAGTTTGGAATTAGGAGTTTGGAGTTAGGAGTTAGGAGTTAGGAGTTTTGAGTTTGGAGTTAGGAGTTAGGAGTTTGGAGTTAGGAGTTAGTAGTTTGGAGTTTGGAGTTTGGAGTTAGGAGCTTGGAGTTTGGAGTTTGGAGTTAGGAGTTTGGAGTTTGGAGTTTGGAGTTAGTAGTTTGGAGTTAGGAGTTTGAAGTTAGGAGTTTGGAGTTTGGAGTTTGGAGTTAGGAGTTAGGAGTTTGGAGTTAGGAATTTGGAGTTTGGAGTTTGGAGTTAGGAGTTTGGAGTTTGGAGTTAGGAGTTAGGAGTTTGGAGTTCGGAGTTTGGAGTTAGGAGTTAGGAGTTTGGAGTTAGGAGTTAGGAGTTTGGAGTTTGGAGTTTGGAGTTATGAGCTTGGAGTTAGGAGTTTGGAGTTAGGAGTTTGGAGTTAGGAGTTGGAGTTTGGAGTTTGGAGTTAGGAGTTAGGAGTTTGGAGATAGGAGTTAAGAGTTAGGAGTTTGGAGTTAGGAGTTTGGAGTTTGGAGTTAGGAGTTAGGAGTTTGGAGTTAGGAGTTTGGAGTTTGGAGTTAGGAGTTTGGAGTTTGGAGTTAGGAGTTAGGAGTTTGGAGTTAGGAATTTGGAGTTTGGAGTTAGGAGTTAGGAGTTTGGAGATAGGAGTTAAGAGTTAGGAGTTTGGAGTTAGGAGTTTGGAGTTAGGAGTTTGGAGTTTGGAGTTAGGAGTTAGGAGTTTGGAGTTTGGAGTTAGGAGTTTGGAGTTAGGAGCTGGAGTTAGGCGTTTGGAGTTAGGAGTTTGGAGTTTGGAGTTAGGAGTTAGGAGTTAGGAGTTTGGAGGTTGGAGTTAGGAGTTAGGAGTTTGGAGTTAGGAGTTAGGAGTTAGGAGTTTGGAGTTTGGAGCTTGGAGTGAGGAGCTTGGAGTTAGGAGTTTGGAGTTAGGAGTATGGAGTTAGGAGTTGGAGTTAGGAGTTTGGAGTTTGGAGTTAGGAGTTTGGAGTTAGGAGTTAGGGATTAAGAGTTAGGAGTTAGGAGTTAGGAGTTTGGAGTTAGGAGTTAGGAGATAGGAGTCTGGAGTTTGGAGTTTGGGGTTTGGAGTTAGGAGTTTGGAGTTAGGAGTTAGGAGTTAGGAGTTTGGAGTTTGGAGTTAGGAGTTTGGAGTTAGCAGTTAGGAGTTAGGAGTTTGGAGTTTGGAGTTAGGAGTTAGCAGTTAGGAGTTTGGAGTTAGGAGTTAGGAGTTTGGAATTTGGAGTTAGGAGTTTAGGAGTTAGGAGTTAGGAGTTTGGACTTTGGACTTTGGAGTTAGGAGTTAGGAGTTTGGAGTTAGGAGTTAGGAGTTAGGAGTTTGGAATTTGGAGTTAGGAGTTAGGAGTTTGGAATTAGGAGTTAGGAGTCTGGAGTTTGGAGTTAGGAGTCTCGAGTTAGGAGTTAGGAGTTTGGAGTTTGGAGTTAGGAGTTAGGAGTTAGGAGTTTGGAGTTTGGAGTTAGGAGTTAGGAGTTAGGAGTTTGGAGTTTGGAGTTTGGAGTTTGGAGTTAGGAGTTTGGTGTTAAGAGTTAGAGGTTAAGAGTTAGGAGTTAGGAGTTTGGAGTTAGGAGTTAGGAGTTTGGAATTTGGAGTTAGGAGTTTGGAGTTAGGAGTTAGGAGTTTGGAATTTGGAGTTAGGAGTTAGGAGTTTGGAGTTAGGAGTTAGGAGTCTGGAGTTTGGAGTTTGGTGTTTGGAGTTAGGAGTTTCGAGTTAGGAGTTAGGAGTTTGTAGTTAGGAGTTAGGAGTTTGGAGTTAGGAGTTTGGAGTTAGGAGTTCGGAGTTAGGAGTTAGGAGTTTGGAGTTTGGAGTTAGGAGTTAGGAGTTTGGAGTTTGGAGTTTGGAGTTAGGAGTTTGGAGTTAAGAGTTAGGGGTTAAGAGTTAGGAGTTAGTAGTTAGGAGTTTGTAGTTAGGAGTTAGGAGCTTCGAGTTAGGAGTTAGGAGTTTGGAGTTAGGAGTTAGGAGTTAGGAGTTTGGAGTTTCGAGTTAGGAGTTAGGAGCTGGAGTTTGGAGTTAGGAGTTTGGAGTTAGGAGTTAGGAGTTTGGAGTTAGGAGTTAGGAGTTAGGAGTCTGGAGTTTGGAGTTTGGAGTTTGGAGTTAGGAGTTTCGAGTTACGAGTTAGTAGTTTGGAGTTAGGAGCTAGGAGTTTGGAATTAGGAGTTTGGAGTTAGGAGTTTGGAGTTAGGAGTTAGGAGTTTGGAGTTAGGAGTTAGGAGTTTGGAGTTTGGAGTTAGGAGCTTGGAGTTTGGAGTTTGGAGTTAGGAGTTTGGAGTTAGGAGTTAGGAGTTTGGAGATAGGAGTTAAGAGTTAGGAGTTTGGAGTTTGGAGTTAGTAGTTTGGAGTTAGGAGTTTGGAGTTAGGAGTTTGGAGTTAGGAGTTTGGAGTTAGGAGTTTGGAGTTTGGAGTTAGGAGTTTGGAGTTTGGAGTTAGGAGTTAGGAGTTTGGAGTTTGGAGTTAGGAGTTTGGAGTTAGGAGCTGGAGTTAGGAGTTTGGAGTTAGGAGTTTGGAGTTTGGAGTTAGGAGTTAGGAGTTAGGAGTTTGGAGGTTGGAGTTAGGAGTTAGGAGTTTGGAGTTAGGAGTTAGGAGTTAGGAGTTTGGAGTTTGGAGCTTGGAGTTAGGAGCTTGGAGTTAGGAGTTTGGAGTTAGGAGTATGGAGTTAGGAGTTGGAGTTAGGAGTTTGGAGTTTGGAGTTAGGAGTTAGGAGATAGGAGTCTGGAGTTTGGAGTTTGGGGTTTGGAGTTAGGAGTTTGGAGTTAGGAGTTAGGAGTTAGGAGTTTGGAGTTTGGAGTTAGGAGTTTGGAGTTAGCAGTTAGGAGTTAGGAGTTTGGAGTTTGGAGTTAGGAGTTAGCAGTTAGGAGTTTGGAGTTAGGAGTTAGGAGTTTGGAATTTGGAGTTAGGAGTTTAGGAGTTAGGAGTTAGGAGTTTGGACTTTGGACTTTGGAGTTAGGAGTTAGGAGTTTGGAGTTAGGAGTTAGGAGTTAGGAGTTTGGAATTTGGAGTTAGGAGTTAGGAGTTTGGAGTTAGGAGTTAGGAGTCTGGAGTTTGGAGTTAGGAGTCTCGAGTTAGGAGTTAGGAGTTTGGAGTTTGGAGTTAGGAGTTAGGAGTTAGGAGTTTGGAGTTTGGAGTTAGGAGTTAGGAGTTAGGAGTTTGGAGTTTGGAGTTTGGAGTTTGGAGTTAGGAGTTTGGTGTTAAGAGTTAGAGGTTAAGAGTTAGGAGTTAGGAGTTTGGAGTTAGGAGTTAGGAGTTTGGAATTTGGAGTTAGGAGTTAGGAGTTAGGAGTTTGGAGTTAGGAGTTAGGAGTTTGGAATTTGGAGTTAGGAGTTAGGAGTTTGGAGTTAGGAGTTAGGAGTCTGGAGTTTGGAGTTTGGAGTTTGGAGTTAGGAGTTTCGAGTTAGGAGTTAGGAGTTTGTAGTTAGGAGTTAGGAGTTTGGAGTTAGGAGTTTGGAGTTAGGAGTTCGGAGTTAGGAGTTAGGAGTTTGGAGTTTGGAGTTAGGAGTTAGGAGTTTGGAGTTTGGAGTTTGGAGTTAGGAGTTTGGAGTTAAGAGTTAGGGGTTAAGAGTTAGGAGTTAGTAGTTAGGAGTTTGTAGTTAGGAGTTAGGAGCTTCGAGTTAGGAGTTAGGAGTTTGGAGTTAGGAGTTAGGAGTTAGGAGTTTGGAGTTTCGAGTTAGGAGTTAGGAGCTGGAGTTTGGAGTTAGGAGTTTGGAGTTAGGAGTTAGGAGTTTGGAGTTAGGAGTTAGGAGTTAGGAGTCTGGAGTTTGGAGTTTGGAGTTTGGAGTTAGGAGTTTCGAGTTACGAGTTAGTAGTTTGGAGTTAGGAGCTAGGAGTTTGGAATTAGGAGTTTGGAGTTAGGAGTTAGGAGTTAGGAGTTTGGAGTTTGGAGTTAGGAGTTAGGAGTTTGGAGTTTGGAGTTAGGAGTTTGGAGTTTGGAGTTAGGAGTTAGGAGTTTGGAGTTAGGAATTTGGAGTTTGGAGTTAGGAGTTAGGAGTTTGGAGATAGGATTTAAGAGTTAGGAGTTTGGAGTTTGGAGTTAGGAGTTTGGAGTTAGGAGCTAGGAGTTTGGAATTAGGAGTTTGGAGTTAGGAGTTAGGAGTTTGGAGTTAGGAGTTTGGAGTTTGGAGTTAGGAGTTAGGAGTTTGGAGTTAGGAGTTTGGAGTTTGGAGTTAGGAGTTTGGAGTTTGGAGTTAGGGGTTAGGAGTTTGGAGTTAGGAATTTGGAGTTTGGAGTTAGGAGTTAGGAGTTTGGAGATAGGAGTTAAGAGTTAGGAGTTTGGAGTTTGGAGTTAGGAGTTTGGAGTTAGGAGTTTGGAGTTTGGAGTTAGGAGTTAGGAGTTTGGAGTTTGGAGTTAGGAGTTTGGAGTTAGGAGCTGGAGTTAGGAGTTTGGAGTTAGGAGTTTGGAGTTTGGAGTTAGGAGTTAGGAGTTAGGAGTTTGGAGGTTGGAGTTAGGAGTTTGGAGTTAGGAGTTAGGAGTTAGGAGTTTGGAGTTTGGAGCTTGGAGTTAGGAGCTTGGAGTTAGGAGTTTGGAGTTAGGAGTATGGAGTTAGGAGTTGGAGTTAGGAGTTTGGAGTTTGGAGTTAGGAGTTTGGAGTTAGGAGTTAGGGATTAAGAGTTAGGAGTTAGGAGTTAGGAGTTTGGAGTTAGGAGTTAGGAGATAGGAGTCTGGAGTTTGGAGTTTGGGGTTTGGAGTTAGGAGTTTGGAGTTAGGAGTTAGGAGATAGGAGTCTGGAGTTTGGAGTTTGGGGTTTGGAGTTAGGAGTTTGGAGTTAGGAGTTAGGAGTTAGGAGTTTGGAGTTTGGAGTTAGGAGTTTGGAGTTAGCAGTTAGGATTTAGGAGTTTGGAGTTTGGAGTTAGGAGTTAGCAGTTAGGAGTTTGGAGTTAGGAGTTAGGAGTTTGGAATTTGGAGTTAGGAGTTTAGGAGTTAGGAGTTAGGAGTTTGGACTTTGGACTTTGGAGTTAGGAGTTAGGAGTTTGGAGTTAGGAGTTAGGAGTTAGGAGTTTGGAATTTGGAGTTAGGAGTTAGGAGGTTGGAATTAGGAGTTAGGAGTCTGGAGTTTGGAGTTAGGAGTCTCGAGTTAGGAGTTAGGAGTTTGGAGTTTGGAGTTAGGAGCTAGGAGTTAGGAGTTTGGAGTTTGGAGTTAGGAGTTAGGAGTTAGGAGTTTGGAGTTTGGAGTTTGGAGTTTGGAGTTAGGAGTTTGGTGTTAAGAGTTAGAGGTTAAGAGTTAGGAGTTAGGAGTTTGGAGTTAGGAGTTAGGAGTTTGGAATTTGGAGTTAGGAGTTAGGAGTTAGGAGTTTGGAGTTAGGAGTTAGGAGTTTGGAATTTGGAGTTAGGAGTTAGGAGTTTGGAGTTAGGAGTTAGGAGTCTGGAGTTTGGAGTTTGGAGTTTGGAGTTAGGAGTTTCGAGTTAGGAGTTAGGAGTTTGTAGTTAGGAGTTAGGAGTTTGGAGTTAGGAGTTTGGAGTTAGGAGTTCGGAGTTAGGAGTTAGGAGTTTGGAGTTTGGAGTTAGGAGTTAGGAGTTTGGAGTTTGGAGTTTGGAGTTAGGAGTTTGGAGTTAAGAGTTAGGGGTTAAGAGTTAGGAGTTAGTAGTTAGGAGTTTGTAGTTAGGAGTTAGGAGCTTCGAGTTAGGAGTTAGGAGTTTGGAGTTAGGAGTTAGGAGTTAGGAGTTTGGAGTTTCGAGTTAGGAGTTAGGAGCTGGAGTTTGGAGTTAGGAGTTTGGAGTTAGGAGTTAGGAGTTTGGAGTTAGGAGTTAGGAGTTAGGAGTCTGGAGTTTGGAGTTTGGAGTTTGGAGTTAGGAGTTTCGAGTTACGAGTTAGTAGTTTGGAGTTAGGAGCTAGGAGTTTGGAATTAGGAGTTTGGAGTTAGTAGTTTGGAGTTAGGAGTTTGGAGTTAGGAGTTTGGAGTTAGGAGTTTGGAGTTAGGAGTTTGGAGTTTGGAGTTAGGAGTTTGGAGTTTGGAGTTAGGAGTTAGGAGTTTGGAGTTTGGAGTTTCGAGTTAGGAGTTAGGAGCTGGAGTTTGGAGTTAGGAGTTTGGAGTTAGGAGTTAGGAGTTTGGAGTTAGGAGTTAGGAGTTAGGAGTCTGGAGTTTGGAGTTTGGAGTTTGGAGTTAGGAGTTTCGAGTTACGAGTTAGTAGTTTGGAGTTAGGAGCTAGGAGTTTGGAATTAGGAGTTTGGAGTTAGGAGTTAGGAGTTAGGAGTTTGGAGTTTGGAGTTAGGAGTTAGGAGTTTGGAGTTTGGAGTTAGGAGTTTGGAGTTTGGAGTTAGGAGTTAGGAGTTTGGAGTTAGGAATTTGGAGTTTGGAGTTAGGAGTTAGGAGTTTGGAGATAGGAGTTAAGAGTTAGGAGTTTGGAGTTTGGAGTTAGGAGTTTGGAGTTAGGAGCTTGGAGTTTGGAATTAGGAGTTTGGAGTTAGGAGTTAGGAGTTTGGAGTTAGGAGTTTGGAGTTTGGAGTTAGGAGTTAGGAGTTTGGAGTTAGGAGTTTGGAGTTTGGAGTTAGGAGTTTGGAGTTTGGAGTTAGGAGTTAGGAGTTTGGAGTTAGGAATTTGGAGTTTGGAGTTAGGAGTTAGGAGTTTGGAGATAGGAGTTAAGAGTTAGGAGTTTGGAGTTTGGAGTTAGGAGTTTGGAGTTAGGAGTTTGGAGTTTGGAGTTAGGAGTTAGGAGTTTGGAGTTTGGAGTTAGGAGTTTGGAGTTAGGAGCTGGAGTTAGGAGTTTGGAGTTAGGAGTTTGGAGTTTGGAGTTAGGAGTTAGGAGTTAGGAGTTTGGAGGTTGGAGTTAGGAGTTTGGAGTTAGGAGTTAGGAGTTAGGAGTTTGGAGTTTGGAGCTTGGAGTTAGGAGCTTGGAGTTAGGAGTTTGGAGTTAGGAGTATGGAGTTAGGAGTTGGAGTTAGGAGTTTGGAGTTTGGAGTTAGGAGTTTGGAGTTAGGAGTTAGGGATTAAGAGTTAGGAGTTAGGAGTTAGGAGTTTGGAGTTAGGAGTTAGGAGATAGGAGTCTGGAGTTTGGAGTTTGGGGTTTGGAGTTAGGAGTTTGGAGTTAGGAGTTAGGAGTTAGGAGTTTGGAGTTTGGAGTTAGGAGTTTGGAGTTAGCAGTTAGGATTTAGGAGTTTGGAGTTTGGAGTTAGGAGTTAGCAGTTAGGAGTTTGGAGTTAGGAGTTAGGAGTTTGGAATTTGGAGTTAGGAGTTTAGGAGTTAGGAGTTAGGAGTTTGGACTTTGGACTTTGGAGTTAGGAGTTAGGAGTTTGGAGTTAGGAGTTAGGAGTTAGGAGTTTGGAATTTGGAGTTAGGAGTTAGGAGGTTGGAATTAGGAGTTAGGAGTCTGGAGTTTGGAGTTAGGAGTCTCGAGTTAGGAGTTAGGAGTTTGGAGTTTGGAGTTAGGAGCTAGGAGTTAGGAGTTTGGAGTTTGGAGTTAGGAGTTAGGAGTTAGGAGTTTGGAGTTTGGAGTTTGGAGTTTGGAGTTAGGAGTTTGGTGTTAAGAGTTAGAGGTTAAGAGTTAGGAGTTAGGAGTTTGGAGTTAGGAGTTAGGAGTTTGGAATTTGGAGTTAGGAGTTAGGAGTTAGGAGTTTGGAGTTAGGAGTTAGGAGTTTGGAATTTGGAGTTAGGAGTTAGGAGTTTGGAGTTAGGAGTTAGGAGTCTGGAGTTTGGAGTTTGGAGTTTGGAGTTAGGAGTTTCGAGTTAGGAGTTAGGAGTTTGTAGTTAGGAGTTAGGAGTTTGGAGTTAGGAGTTTGGAGTTAGGAGTTCGGAGTTAGGAGTTAGGAGTTTGGAGTTTGGAGTTAGGAGTTAGGAGTTTGGAGTTTGGAGTTTGGAGTTAGGAGTTTGGAGTTAAGAGTTAGGGGTTAAGAGTTAGGAGTTAGTAGTTAGGAGTTTGTAGTTAGGAGTTAGGAGCTTCGAGTTAGGAGTTAGGAGTTTGGAGTTAGGAGTTAGGAGTTAGGAGTTTGGAGTTTCGAGTTAGGAGTTAGGAGCTGGAGTTTGGAGTTAGGAGTTTGGAGTTAGGAGTTAGGAGTTTGGAGTTAGGAGTTAGGAGTTAGGAGTCTGGAGTTTGGAGTTTGGAGTTTGGAGTTAGGAGTTTCGAGTTACGAGTTAGTAGTTTGGAGTTAGGAGCTAGGAGTTTGGAGTTAGTAGTTTGGAGTTAGGAGTTTGGAGTTAGGAGTTTGGAGTTAGGAGTTTGGAGTTAGGAGTTTGGAGTTTGGAGTTAGGAGTTTGGAGTTTGGAGTTAGGAGTTAGGAGTTTGGAGTTTGGAGTTAGGAGTTTGGAGTTAGGAGCTGGAGTTAGGAGTTTGGAGTTAGGAGTTTGGAGTTTGGAGTTAGGAGTTAGGAGTTAGGAGTTTGGAGGTTGGAGTTAGGAGTTAGGAGTTTGGAGTTAGGAGTTAGGAGTTAGGAGTTTGGAGTTTGGAGCTTGGAGTTAGGAGCTTGGAGTTAGGAGTTTGGAGTTAGGAGTATGGAGTTAGGAGTTGGAGTTAGGAGTTTGGAGTTTGGAGTTAGGAGTTAGGAGATAGGAGTCTGGAGTTTGGAGTTTGGGGTTTGGAGTTAGGAGTTTGGAGTTAGGAGTTAGGAGTTAGGAGTTTGGAGTTTGGAGTTAGGAGTTTGGAGTTAGCAGTTAGGAGTTAGGAGTTTGGAGTTTGGAGTTAGGAGTTAGCAGTTAGGAGTTTGGAGTTAGGAGTTAGGAGTTTGGAATTTGGAGATCGGAGTTTAGGAGTTAGGAGTTTGGACTTTGGACTTTGGAGTTAGGAGTTAGGAGTTTGGAGTTAGGAGTTAGGAGTTAGGAGTTTGGAATTTGGAGTTAGGAGTTAGGAGTTTGGAGTTAGGAGTTAGGAGTCTGGAGTTTGGAGTTAGGAGTCTCGAGTTAGGAGTTAGGAGTTTGGAGTTTGGAGTTAGGAGTTAGGAGTTTGGAGTTTGGAGTTAGGAGTTAGGAGTTAGGAGTTTGGAGTTTGGAGTTTGGAGTTTGGAGTTAGGAGTTTGGTGTTAAGAGTTAGAGGTTAAGAGTTAGGAGTTAGGAGTTTGGAGTTAGGAGTTAGGAGTTTGGAATTTGGAGTTAGGAGTTAGGAGTTAGGAGTTTGGAGTTAGGAGTTAGGAGTTTGGAATTTGGAGTTAGGAGTTAGGAGTTTGGAGTTAGGAGTTAGGAGTCTGGAGTTTGGAGTTTGGAGTTTGGAGTTAGGAGTTTCGAGTTAGGAGTTAGGAGTTTGTAGTTAGGAGTTAGGAGTTTGGAGTTAGGAGTTTGGAGTTAGGAGTTCGGAGTTAGGAGTTAGGAGTTTGGAGTTTGGAGTTAGGAGTTAGGAGTTTGGAGTTTGGAGTTTGGAGTTAGGAGTTTGGAGTTAAGAGTTAGGGGTTAAGAGTTAGGAGTTAGTAGTTAGGAGTTTGTAGTTAGGAGTTAGGAGCTTCGAGTTAGGAGTTAGGAGTTTGGAGTTCGGAGTTAGGAGTTAGGAGTTTGGAATTTGGAGATCGGAGTTTAGGAGTTAGGAGTTTGGACTTTGGACTTTGGAGTTAGGAGTTAGGAGTTTGGAGTTAGGAGTTAGGAGTTAGGAGTTTGGAATTTGGAGTTAGGAGTTAGGAGTTTGGAGTTAGGAGTTAGGAGTCTGGAGTTTGGAGTTAGGAGTCTCGAGTTAGGAGTTAGGAGTTAGGAGTTTGGAGTTTGGAGTTAGGAGTTTGGAGTTAGGAGCTGGAGTTAGGAGTTTGGAGTTAGGAGTTTGGAGTTTGGAGTTAGGAGTTAGGAGTTAGGAGTTTGGAGGTTGGAGTTAGGAGTTTGGAGTTAGGAGTTAGGAGTTAGGAGTTTGGAGTTTGGAGCTTGGAGTTAGGAGCTTGGAGTTAGGAGTTTGGAGTTAGGAGTATGGAGTTAGGAGTTGGAGTTAGGAGTTTGGAGTTTGGAGTTAGGAGTTTGGAGTTAGGAGTTAGGGATTAAGAGTTAGGAGTTAGGAGTTAGGAGTTTGGAGTTAGGAGTTAGGAGATAGGAGTCTGGAGTTTGGAGTTTGGGGTTTGGAGTTAGGAGTTTGGAGTTAGGAGTTAGGAGATAGGAGTCTGGAGTTTGGAGTTTGGGGTTTGGAGTTAGGAGTTTGGAGTTAGGAGTTAGGAGTTAGGAGTTTGGAGTTTGGAGTTAGGAGTTTGGAGTTAGCAGTTAGGATTTAGGAGTTTGGAGTTTGGAGTTAGGAGTTAGCAGTTAGGAGTTTGGAGTTAGGAGTTAGGAGTTTGGAATTTGGAGTTAGGAGTTTAGGAGTTAGGAGTTAGGAGTTTGGACTTTGGACTTTGGAGTTAGGAGTTAGGAGTTTGGAGTTAGGAGTTAGGAGTTAGGAGTTTGGAATTTGGAGTTAGGAGTTAGGAGGTTGGAATTAGGAGTTAGGAGTCTGGAGTTTGGAGTTAGGAGTCTCGAGTTAGGAGTTAGGAGTTTGGAGTTTGGAGTTAGGAGCTAGGAGTTAGGAGTTTGGAGTTTGGAGTTAGGAGTTAGGAGTTAGGAGTTTGGAGTTTGGAGTTTGGAGTTTGGAGTTAGGAGTTTGGTGTTAAGAGTTAGAGGTTAAGAGTTAGGAGTTAGGAGTTTGGAGTTAGGAGTTAGGAGTTTGGAATTTGGAGTTAGGAGTTAGGAGTTAGGAGTTTGGAGTTAGGAGTTAGGAGTTTGGAATTTGGAGTTAGGAGTTAGGAGTTTGGAGTTAGGAGTTAGGAGTCTGGAGTTTGGAGTTTGGAGTTTGGAGTTAGGAGTTTCGAGTTAGGAGTTAGGAGTTTGTAGTTAGGAGTTAGGAGTTTGGAGTTAGGAGTTTGGAGTTAGGAGTTCGGAGTTAGGAGTTAGGAGTTTGGAGTTTGGAGTTAGGAGTTAGGAGTTTGGAGTTTGGAGTTTGGAGTTAGGAGTTTGGAGTTAAGAGTTAGGGGTTAAGAGTTAGGAGTTAGTAGTTAGGAGTTTGTAGTTAGGAGTTAGGAGCTTCGAGTTAGGAGTTAGGAGTTTGGAGTTAGGAGTTAGGAGTTAGGAGTTTGGAGTTTCGAGTTAGGAGTTAGGAGCTGGAGTTTGGAGTTAGGAGTTTGGAGTTAGGAGTTAGGAGTTTGGAGTTAGGAGTTAGGAGTTAGGAGTCTGGAGTTTGGAGTTTGGAGTTTGGAGTTAGGAGTTTCGAGTTACGAGTTAGTAGTTTGGAGTTAGGAGCTAGGAGTTTGGAATTAGGAGTTTGGAGTTAGTAGTTTGGAGTTAGGAGTTTGGAGTTAGGAGTTTGGAGTTAGGAGTTTGGAGTTAGGAGTTTGGAGTTTGGAGTTAGGAGTTTGGAGTTTGGAGTTAGGAGTTAGGAGTTTGGAGTTTGGAGTTTCGAGTTAGGAGTTAGGAGCTGGAGTTTGGAGTTAGGAGTTTGGAGTTAGGAGTTAGGAGTTTGGAGTTAGGAGTTAGGAGTTAGGAGTCTGGAGTTTGGAGTTTGGAGTTTGGAGTTAGGAGTTTCGAGTTACGAGTTAGTAGTTTGGAGTTAGGAGCTAGGAGTTTGGAATTAGGAGTTTGGAGTTAGGAGTTAGGAGTTAGGAGTTTGGAGTTTGGAGTTAGGAGTTAGGAGTTTGGAGTTTGGAGTTAGGAGTTTGGAGTTTGGAGTTAGGAGTTAGGAGTTTGGAGTTAGGAATTTGGAGTTTGGAGTTAGGAGTTAGGAGTTTGGAGATAGGAGTTAAGAGTTAGGAGTTTGGAGTTTGGAGTTAGGAGTTTGGAGTTAGGAGCTTGGAGTTTGGAATTAGGAGTTTGGAGTTAGGAGTTAGGAGTTTGGAGTTAGGAGTTTGGAGTTTGGAGTTAGGAGTTAGGAGTTTGGAGTTAGGAGTTTGGAGTTTGGAGTTAGGAGTTTGGAGTTTGGAGTTAGGAGTTAGGAGTTTGGAGTTAGGAATTTGGAGTTTGGAGTTAGGAGTTAGGAGTTTGGAGATAGGAGTTAAGAGTTAGGAGTTTGGAGTTTGGAGTTAGGAGTTTGGAGTTAGGAGTTTGGAGTTTGGAGTTAGGAGTTAGGAGTTTGGAGTTTGGAGTTAGGAGTTTGGAGTTAGGAGCTGGAGTTAGGAGTTTGGAGTTAGGAGTTTGGAGTTTGGAGTTAGGAGTTAGGAGTTAGGAGTTTGGAGGTTGGAGTTAGGAGTTTGGAGTTAGGAGTTAGGAGTTAGGAGTTTGGAGTTTGGAGCTTGGAGTTAGGAGCTTGGAGTTAGGAGTTTGGAGTTAGGAGTATGGAGTTAGGAGTTGGAGTTAGGAGTTTGGAGTTTGGAGTTAGGAGTTTGGAGTTAGGAGTTAGGGATTAAGAGTTAGGAGTTAGGAGTTAGGAGTTTGGAGTTAGGAGTTAGGAGATAGGAGTCTGGAGTTTGGAGTTTGGGGTTTGGAGTTAGGAGTTTGGAGTTAGGAGTTAGGAGTTAGGAGTTTGGAGTTTGGAGTTAGGAGTTTGGAGTTAGCAGTTAGGATTTAGGAGTTTGGAGTTTGGAGTTAGGAGTTAGCAGTTAGGAGTTTGGAGTTAGGAGTTAGGAGTTTGGAATTTGGAGTTAGGAGTTTAGGAGTTAGGAGTTAGGAGTTTGGACTTTGGACTTTGGAGTTAGGAGTTAGGAGTTTGGAGTTAGGAGTTAGGAGTTAGGAGTTTGGAATTTGGAGTTAGGAGTTAGGAGGTTGGAATTAGGAGTTAGGAGTCTGGAGTTTGGAGTTAGGAGTCTCGAGTTAGGAGTTAGGAGTTTGGAGTTTGGAGTTAGGAGCTAGGAGTTAGGAGTTTGGAGTTTGGAGTTAGGAGTTAGGAGTTAGGAGTTTGGAGTTTGGAGTTTGGAGTTTGGAGTTAGGAGTTTGGTGTTAAGAGTTAGAGGTTAAGAGTTAGGAGTTAGGAGTTTGGAGTTAGGAGTTAGGAGTTTGGAATTTGGAGTTAGGAGTTAGGAGTTAGGAGTTTGGAGTTAGGAGTTAGGAGTTTGGAATTTGGAGTTAGGAGTTAGGAGTTTGGAGTTAGGAGTTAGGAGTCTGGAGTTTGGAGTTTGGAGTTTGGAGTTAGGAGTTTCGAGTTAGGAGTTAGGAGTTTGTAGTTAGGAGTTAGGAGTTTGGAGTTAGGAGTTTGGAGTTAGGAGTTCGGAGTTAGGAGTTAGGAGTTTGGAGTTTGGAGTTAGGAGTTAGGAGTTTGGAGTTTGGAGTTTGGAGTTAGGAGTTTGGAGTTAAGAGTTAGGGGTTAAGAGTTAGGAGTTAGTAGTTAGGAGTTTGTAGTTAGGAGTTAGGAGCTTCGAGTTAGGAGTTAGGAGTTTGGAGTTAGGAGTTAGGAGTTAGGAGTTTGGAGTTTCGAGTTAGGAGTTAGGAGCTGGAGTTTGGAGTTAGGAGTTTGGAGTTAGGAGTTAGGAGTTTGGAGTTAGGAGTTAGGAGTTAGGAGTCTGGAGTTTGGAGTTTGGAGTTTGGAGTTAGGAGTTTCGAGTTACGAGTTAGTAGTTTGGAGTTAGGAGCTAGGAGTTTGGAGTTAGTAGTTTGGAGTTAGGAGTTTGGAGTTAGGAGTTTGGAGTTAGGAGTTTGGAGTTAGGAGTTTGGAGTTTGGAGTTAGGAGTTTGGAGTTTGGAGTTAGGAGTTAGGAGTTTGGAGTTTGGAGTTAGGAGTTTGGAGTTAGGAGCTGGAGTTAGGAGTTTGGAGTTAGGAGTTTGGAGTTTGGAGTTAGGAGTTAGGAGTTAGGAGTTTGGAGGTTGGAGTTAGGAGTTAGGAGTTTGGAGTTAGGAGTTAGGAGTTAGGAGTTTGGAGTTTGGAGCTTGGAGTTAGGAGCTTGGAGTTAGGAGTTTGGAGTTAGGAGTATGGAGTTAGGAGTTGGAGTTAGGAGTTTGGAGTTTGGAGTTAGGAGTTAGGAGATAGGAGTCTGGAGTTTGGAGTTTGGGGTTTGGAGTTAGGAGTTTGGAGTTAGGAGTTAGGAGTTAGGAGTTTGGAGTTTGGAGTTAGGAGTTTGGAGTTAGCAGTTAGGAGTTAGGAGTTTGGAGTTTGGAGTTAGGAGTTAGCAGTTAGGAGTTTGGAGTTAGGAGTTAGGAGTTTGGAATTTGGAGATCGGAGTTTAGGAGTTAGGAGTTTGGACTTTGGACTTTGGAGTTAGGAGTTAGGAGTTTGGAGTTAGGAGTTAGGAGTTAGGAGTTTGGAATTTGGAGTTAGGAGTTAGGAGTTTGGAGTTAGGAGTTAGGAGTCTGGAGTTTGGAGTTAGGAGTCTCGAGTTAGGAGTTAGGAGTTTGGAGTTTGGAGTTAGGAGTTAGGAGTTTGGAGTTTGGAGTTAGGAGTTAGGAGTTAGGAGTTTGGAGTTTGGAGTTTGGAGTTTGGAGTTAGGAGTTTGGTGTTAAGAGTTAGAGGTTAAGAGTTAGGAGTTAGGAGTTTGGAGTTAGGAGTTAGGAGTTTGGAATTTGGAGTTAGGAGTTAGGAGTTAGGAGTTTGGAGTTAGGAGTTAGGAGTTTGGAATTTGGAGTTAGGAGTTAGGAGTTTGGAGTTAGGAGTTAGGAGTCTGGAGTTTGGAGTTTGGAGTTTGGAGTTAGGAGTTTCGAGTTAGGAGTTAGGAGTTTGTAGTTAGGAGTTAGGAGTTTGGAGTTAGGAGTTTGGAGTTAGGAGTTCGGAGTTAGGAGTTAGGAGTTTGGAGTTTGGAGTTAGGAGTTAGGAGTTTGGAGTTTGGAGTTTGGAGTTAGGAGTTTGGAGTTAAGAGTTAGGGGTTAAGAGTTAGGAGTTAGTAGTTAGGAGTTTGTAGTTAGGAGTTAGGAGCTTCGAGTTAGGAGTTAGGAGTTTGGAGTTCGGAGTTAGGAGTTAGGAGTTTGGAGTTTCGAGTTAGGAGTTAGGAGCTGGAGTTTGGAGTTAGGAGTTTGGAGTTAGGAGTTAGGAGTTTGGAGTTAGGAGTTAGGAGTTAGGAGTCTGGAGTTTGGAGTTTGGAGTTTGGAGTTAGGAGTTTCGAGTTACGAGTTAGTAGTTTGGAGTTAGGAGCTAGGAGTTTGGAATTAAGAGTTTGGAGTTAGGAGTTAGGAGTTAGGAGTTTGGAGTTTGGAGTTAGGAGTTAGGAGTTTGGAGTTAGGAGTTAGGAGTTTGGAGTTAGGAGCTTGGAGTTTGGAGTTTGGAGTTAGGAGTTTGGAGTTAGGAGTTAGGAGTTTGGAGATAGGAGTTAAGAGTTAGGAGTTTGGAGTTTGGAGTTAGTAGTTTGGAGTTAGGAGTTTGGAGTTAGGAGTTTGGAGTTAGGAGTTTGGAGTTAGGAGTTTGGAGTTTGGAGTTAGGAGTTAGGAGTTTGGAGTTAGGAGTTTGGAGTTTGGAGTTAGGAGTTAGGAGTTTGGAGTTCGGAGTTTGGAGGTGGGAGTTAGGAGATAGGAGTTTGGAGTTAGGAGTTAGGAGTTTGGAGTTTGGAGTTTGGAGTTAGGAGCTTGGAGTTAGGAGTTAGGAGTTTGGAGTTAGGAGTTGGAGTTTGGAGTTTGGAGTTAGGAGTTAGGAGTTTGGAGTTAGGAGTTAAGAGTTAGGAGTTTGGAGTTAGGAGTTTGGAGTTAGGAGTTAGGAGTTAGGAGTTTGGAGTTAGGAGTTAGGAGTTAGGAGTCTGGAGTTTGGAGTTTGGAGTTAGGAGTTAGGAGTTAGGAGTCTGGAGTTTGGAGTTTGGAGTTAGGAGTTTGGAGTTAGGAGTTAGGAGTTTGGAGTTAGCAGTTAGGAGTTAGGAGTTTGGACTTTGGAGTTAGGAGTTAGCAGTTTGGAATTTGGAGTTAGGAGTTAGGAGTTTAGGAGTTAGGAGTTAGGAGTTTGGACTTTGGACTTTGGAGTTAGGAGTTAGGAGTTTGGAGTTAGGAGTTTGGAGTTAGGAGTTTGGAGTTAGGAGTTTGGTGTTAAGAGTTAGAGGTTAAGAGTTAGGAGTTAGGAGTTTGGAGTTAGGAGTTAGGAGTTTGGAATTTGGAGTTAGGAGTTAGGAGTTAGGAGTTTGGAGTTAGGAGTTAGGAGTTTGGAATTTGGAGTTAGGAGTTAGGAGTTTGGAGTTAGGAGTTAGGAGTCTGGAGTTTGGAGTTTGGAGTTTGGAGTTAGGAGTTTCGAGTTAGGAGTTAGGAGTTTGTAGTTAGGAGTTAGGAGTTTGGAGTTAGGAGTTTGGAGTTAGGAGTTCGGAGTTAGGAGTTAGGAGTTTGGAGTTTGGAGTTAGGAGTTAGGAGTTTGGAGTTTGGAGTTTGGAGTTAGGAGTTTGGAGTTAAGAGTTAGGGGTTAAGAGTTAGGAGTTAGTAGTTAGGAGTTTGTAGTTAGGAGTTAGGAGCTTCGAGTTAGGAGTTAGGAGTTTGGAGTTAGGAGTTAGGAGTTAGGAGTTTGGAGTTTCGAGTTAGGAGTTAGGAGCTGGAGTTTGGAGTTAGGAGTTTGGAGTTAGGAGTTAGGAGTTTGGAGTTAGGAGTTAGGAGTTAGGAGTCTGGAGTTTGGAGTTTGGTGTTTGGAGTTAGGAGTTTCGAGTTACGAGTTAGTAGTTTGGAGTTAGGAGCTAGGAGTTTGGAATTAGGAGTTTGGAGTTAGTAGTTTGGAGTTAGGAGTTTGGAGTTAGGAGTTTGGAGTTAGGAGTTTGGAGTTAGGAGTTTGGAGTTTGGAGTTAGGAGTTTGGAGTTTGGAGTTAGGAGTTAGGAGTTTGGAGTTTGGAGTTAGGAGTTTGGAGTTAGGAGCTGGAGTTAGGAGTTTGGAGTTTGGAGTTAGGAGTTAGGAGTTAGGAGTTTGGAGGTTGGAGTTAG
The DNA here is from genome assembly GCF_052327205.1 of Somniosus microcephalus. NCBI lineage: Eukaryota > Metazoa > Chordata > Chondrichthyes > Squaliformes > Somniosidae > Somniosus > Somniosus microcephalus. The sequence goes on along the minus strand of NC_140996.1, from coordinate 68,104,963 downwards.
GAGTTAGGAGTTTGGAGTTAGGAGTTAGGAGTTTGGAGTTTGGAGCTTGGAGTTAGGAGCTTGGAGTTAGGAGTTTGGAGTTAGGAGTATGGAGTTAGGAGTTGGAGTTAGGAGTTTGGAGTTTGGAGTTAGGAGTTAGGAGATAGGAGTCTGGAGTTTGGAGTTTGGGGTTTGGAGTTAGGAGTTTGGAGTTAGGAGTTAGGAGTTAGGAGTTTGGAGTTTGGAGTTAGGAGTTTGGAGTTAGCAGTTAGGAGTTAGGAGTTTGGAGTTTGGAGTTAGGAGTTAGCAGTTAGGAGTTTGGAGTTAGGAGTTAGGAGTTTGGAATTTGGAGTTAGGAGTTTAGGAGTTAGGAGTTAGGAGTTTGGACTTTGGACTTTGGAGTTAGGAGTTAGGAGTTTGGAGTTAGGAGTTAGGAGTTAGCAGTTTGGAATTTGGAGTTAGGAGTTAGGAGTTTGGAGTTAGGAGTTAGGAGTCTGGAGTTTGGAGTTAGGAGTCTCGAGTTAGGAGTTAGGAGTTTGGAGTTTGGAGTTAGGAGTTAGGAGTTAGGAGTTTGGAGTTTGGAGTTAGGAGTTAGGAGTTAGGAGTTTGGAGTTTGGAGTTTGGAGTTTGGAGTTAGGAGTTTGGTGTTAAGAGTTAGAGGTTAAGAGTTAGGAGTTAGGAGTTTGGAGTTAGGAGTTAGGAGTTTGGAATTTGGAGTTAGGAGTTAGGAGTTAGGAGTTTGGAGTTAGGAGTTAGGAGTTTGGAATTTGGAGTTAGGAGTTAGGAGTTTGGAGTTAGGAGTTAGGAGTCTGGAGTTTGGAGTTTGGAGTTTGGAGTTAGGAGTTTCGAGTTAGGAGTTAGGAGTTTGTAGTTAGGAGTTAGGAGTTTGGAGTTAGGAGTTTGGAGTTAGGAGTTCGGAGTTAGGAGTTAGGAGTTTGGAGTTTGGAGTTAGGAGTTAGGAGTTTGGAGTTTGGAGTTTGGAGTTAGGAGTTTGGAGTTAAGAGTTAGGGGTTAAGAGTTAGGAGTTAGTAGTTAGGAGTTTGTAGTTAGGAGTTAGGAGCTTCGAGTTAGGAGTTAGGAGTTTGGAGTTAGGAGTTAGGAGTTAGGAGTTTGGAGTTTCGAGTTAGGAGTTAGGAGCTGGAGTTTGGAGTTAGGAGTTTGGAGTTAGGAGTTAGGAGTTTGGAGTTAGGAGTTAGGAGTTAGGAGTCTGGAGTTTGGAGTTTGGAGTTTGGAGTTAGGAGTTTCGAGTTACGAGTTAGTAGTTTGGAGTTAGGAGCTAGGAGTTTGGAATTAAGAGTTTGGAGTTAGGAGTTAGGAGTTAGGAGTTTGGAGTTTGGAGTTAGGAGTTAGGAGTTTGGAGTTAGGAGTTAGGAGTTTGGAGTTTGGAGTTAGGAGCTTGGAGTTTGGAGTTTGGAGTTAGGAGTTTGGAGTTAGGAGTTAGGAGTTTGGAGATAGGAGTTAAGAGTTAGGAGTTTGGAGTTTGGAGTTAGTAGTTTGGAGTTAGGAGTTTGGAGTTAGGAGTTTGGAGTTAGGAGTTTGGAGTTTGGAGTTAGGAGTTAGGAGTTTGGAGTTAGGAGTTTGGAGTTTGGAGTTAGGAGTTAGGAGTTTGGAGTTCGGAGTTTGGAGGTGGGAGTTAGGAGATAGGAGTTTGGAGTTAGGAGTTAGGAGTTTGGAGTTTGGAGTTTGGAGTTAGGAGCTTGGAGTTAGGAGTTAGGAGTTTGGAGTTAGGAGTTGGAGTTTGGAGTTTGGAGTTAGGAGTTAGGAGTTTGGAGTTAGGAGTTAAGAGTTAGGAGTTTGGAGTTAGGAGTTTGGAGTTAGGAGTTAGGAGTTAGGAGTTTGGAGTTAGGAGTTAGGAGTTAGGAGTCTGGAGTTTGGAGTTTGGAGTTAGGAGTTAGGAGTTAGGAGTCTGGAGTTTGGAGTTTGGAGTTAGGAGTTAGGAGTTTGGAGTTAGGAGTTAGGAGTTTGGAGTTAGCAGTTAGGAGTTAGGAGTTTGGACTTTGGAGTTAGGAGTTAGCAGTTTGGAATTTGGAGTTAGGAGTTAGGAGTTTAGGAGTTAGGAGTTAGGAGTTTGGACTTTGGACTTTGGAGTTAGGAGTTAGGAGTTTGGAGTTAGGAGTTAGGAGTTAGGAGTTTGGAATTTGGAGTTAGGAGTTAGGAGTTAGGAGTTTGGAGTTAGGAGTTAGGAGTTTGGAATTTGGAGTTAGGAGTTAGGAGTTTGGAGTTAGGAGTTAGGAGTCTGGAGTTTGGAGTTAGGAGTTTCGAGTTAGGAGTTAGGAGTTTGGAGTTTGGAGTTAGGAGTTAGGAGTTTGGAGTTAGCAGTTAGGAGTTAGGAGTTTGGACTTTGGAGTTAGGAGTTAGCAGTTTGGAATTTGGAGTTAGGAGTTAGGAGTTTAGGAGTTAGGAGTTAGGAATTTGGACTTTGGACTTTGGAGTTAGGAGTTAGGAGTTTGGAGTTAGGAGTTAGGATTTAGGAGTTTGGAATTTGGAGTTAGGAGTTAGGAGTTAGGAGTTTGGAGTTAGGAGTTAGGAGTTTGGAATTTGGAGTTAGGAGTTAGGAGTTTGGAGTTAGGAGTTAGGAGTCTGGAGTTTGGAGTTAGGAGTTTCGAGTTAGGAGTTAGGAGTTTGGAGTTTGGAGTTAGGAGTTAGGAGTTAGGAGTTTGGAGTTAGGAGTTAGGAGTTTGGAGTTTGGAGTTTGGAGTTTGGAGTTAGGAGTTTGGTGTTAAGAGTTAGGGGTTAAGAGTTAGGAGTTAGGAGTTTGGAGTTAGGAGTTAGGAGTTAGGAGTTTGGAATTTGGAGTTAGGAGTTAGGAGTTAGGAGTTTGGAGTTAGGAGTTAGGAGTTTGGAATTTGGAGTTAGGAGTTAGGAGTTTGGAGTTAGGAGTTAGGAGTCTGGAGTTTGGAGTTTGGAGTTAGGAGTTAGGAGTTTGGTGTTAGGAGTTAGGAGTTCGGAGTTAGGAGTTAGGAGTTTGGAGTTTGGAGTTAGGAGTTAGGAGTTTGGAGTTTGGAGTTTGGAGTTTGGAGTTAGGAGTTTGGAGTTAAGAGTTAGGGGTTAAGAGTTAGGAGTTAGGAGTTTGGAGTTAGGAGTTAGGAGCTTCGAGTTAGGAGTTAGGAGTTTGGAGTTAGGAGTTAGGAGTTAGGAGTTTGGAGTTTCGAGTTAGGAGTTAGGAGCTGGAGTTTGGAGTTAGGAGTTAAGAGCTAGGGGTTAAGAGTTAGGAGTTAGGAGTTAGGAGTTAGGAGTTTGGAGTTAGGAGTTAGGAGTTAGGAGTCTGGAGTTTGGAGTTTGGAGTTTGGAGTTAGGAGTTAGGAGTTAGGAGTTAGGAGTTTGGAGGTTGGAGTTAGGAGTTAGGAGTTTGGAGTTTGGAGTTTGGAGTTAGGAGCTTGGAGTTTGGAGTTTGGAGTTAGGAGATTGGAGTTTGGAGTTAGGAGTTAGGAGTTTGGAGTTAGGAGTTAGGAGTTTGGAGTTTGGAGTTTGGAGTTAGGAGCTAGGAGCTAGGAGTTTGGAGTTAGGAGTTTGGAGTTAGGAGTTAGGAGTTTGGAGTTTGGAGTTAGGAGTTAGGAGTTTGGAGTTAGGAGTTAGGAGTTAGGAGTCTGGAGTTTGGAGTTTGGAGTTTGGAGTTAGGAGTTAGGAGTTAGGAGTTTGGAGGTTGGAGTTAGGAGTTAGGAGTTTGGAGTTTGGAGTTTGGAGTTAGGAGCTTGGAGTTTGGAGTTTGGAGTTAGGAGCTTGGAGTTTGGAGTTTGGAGTTAGGAGATTGGAGTTTGGAGTTAGGAGTTAGGAGTTTGGAGTTAGGAGTTAGGAGTTAGGAGTTTGGAGTTTGGAGTTTGTTGTTAGGAGCTAGGAGCTAGGAGTTTGGAGTTAGGAGTTTGGAGTTAGGAGTTAGGAGTTTGGAGTTTGGAGTTTGGAGTTAGGAGTTAGGAGTTTGGAGTTTGGAGTTAGGAGTTAGGAGTTAGGAGTTTGGAGTTAGGAGTTAGGAGTTTGGAGTTTGGAGTTAGGAGTTAGGAGTTTGGAGTTAGGAGTTAGGAGTTTGGAGTTTGGAGTTTGGAGTTAGGAGCTTGGAGTTTGGAGTTTGGAGTTAGGAGTTTGGAGTTAGGAGTTAGGAGTTTGGAGATAGGAGTTAAGAGTTAGGAGTTTGTAGTTAGGAGTTTGGAGTTAGTAGTTTGGAGTTAGGAGTTTGGAGTTTGGAGTTAGGAGTTAGAAGTTAGGAGTTTGGAGTTTGGAGTTAGGAGTTTGGAGTTAGGAGTTTGGAGTTTGGAGTTAGGAGTTAGGAGTTAGGAGTTTGGAGTTTGGAGTTTGGAGTTAGGAGTTAGGAGTTTGGAGTTTGGAGTTAGGAGTTGGAGTTTGGAGTTTGGAGTTAGGAGTTAGGAGTTTGGAGTTAGGAGTTAAGAGTTAGGAGTTTGGAGTTAGGAGTTTGGAGTTATTAGTTTGGAGTTTGGAGTTAGGAGTTAGGAGTTAGGAGTTAGGAGTTTGGTGTTTGGAGTTTGGAGTTAGGAGTTTGGAGTTAGGAGTTAGGAGTTTGGAGTTAGGAGTTAGGAGTTAGGAGTCTGGAGTTTGGAGTTTGGGGTTTGGAGTTAGGAGTTAGGAGTTTGGAGTTAGGAGTTAGGAGTTCGGAGTTTGGAGTTAGCAGTTAGGAGTTAGGAGTTTGGAGTTTGGAGTTAGCAGTTAGGAGTTTGGAGTTAGGAGTTAGGAGTTTGGAATTTGGAGTTAGGAGTTAGGAGTTTAGGAGTTAGGAGTTAGGAGTTTGGACTTTGGACTTTGGAGTTAGGAGTTAGGAGTTTGGACTTAGGAGTTAGGAGTTAGGAGTTTGGAATTTGGAGTTAGGAATTAGGAGTTAGGAGTTTGGAGTTAGGAGTTAGGAGTTTGGAATTTGGAGTTAGGAGTTAGGAGTTTGGAGTTAGGAGTTAGGAGTCTGGAGTTTGGAGTTTGGAGTTAGGAGTTTCGAGTTAGGAGTTAGGAGTTTGGAGTTAGGAGTTTGGAGTTTGGAGTTTGGAATTAGGAGTTTGGTGTTAAGAGTTAGGGGTTAAGAGTTAGGAGTTAGGAGTTTGGAGTTAGGAGTTAGGAGTTTGGAATTTGGAGTTAGGAGTTAGTTGTTAGGAGTTTGGAGTTAGGAGTTAGGAGTTTGGAATTCGGAGTTAGGAGTTAGGAGTTTGGAGTTAGGAGTTAGGAGTCTGGAGTTTGGCGTTTGGAGTTTGGAGTTAGGAGTTTGGAGTTAGGAGTTAGGAGTTTGGAGTTAGGAGTTAGGAGTTTGGAGTTTGGAGGTAGGAGTTCGGAGTTAGGAGTTAGGAGTTTGGAGTTTGGAGTTAGGAGTTAGGAGCTGGAGTTTCGAGTTAGGAGTTAGGAGTTTGGAATTTGGAGTTAGGAGTTAGGAGTTTGGAGTTAGGAGTTAGGAGTCTGGAGTTTGGAGTTAGGAGTTTCGGGTTAGGAGTTAGGAGTTTGGAGTTTGGAGTTAGGAGTTAGGAGTTAGGAGTTAGGAGTTTGGAGTTAGGAGTTTGGAGTTTGGAGTTTGGAGTTAGGAGTTTGGTGTTAAGAGTTAGGGGTTAAGAGTTAGGAGTTAGGAGTTTGGAGTTAGGAGTTAGGAGTTTGGAATTTGGAGTTAGGAGTTAGGAGTTTGGAATTTGGAGTTAGGAGTTAGGAGTTTGGAGTTAGGAGTTAGGAGTCTGGAGTTTGGAGTTTGGAGTTTGGAGTTAGGAGTTTGGAGTTAGGAGTTAGGAGTTTGGAGTTAGGAGTTCGGAGTTAGGAGTTAGGAGTTTGGAGTTTGGAGTTAGGAGTTAGGAGTTTGGAGTTTTGAGTTAGGAGCTAGGAGCTCGGAGTTTGGAGTTAGGAGTTTGGAGTTAGGAGTTAGGAGTTAGGAGTTTGGAGTTTGGAGTTAGGAGTTAGTAGTTTGGAGTTAGGAGTTTGGAGGTTGGAGTTAGGAGTTAGGAGTTTGGAGTTAGGAGTTTGGAGTTTGAAGTTTGGAATTAGGAGCTTGGAGTTTGGAGTTTGGAGTTAGTAGTTTGGAGTTTGGAGTTAGGAGTTAGGAGTTTGGAGATAGGAGTTAGGAGTTAGGAGTTTGGAGTTAGGAGTTAGGAGTCTGGAGTTTGGAGTTTGGAGTTTGGAGTTAGGAGTTTGGAGTTAGGAGTTTGGAGTTAGGAGTTCGGAGTTAGGAGTTAGGAGTTTGGAGTTTGGAGTTAGGAGTTAGGAGTTTGGAGTTTGGAGTTTGGAGTTTGGAGTTAGGAGTTTGGAGTTAAGAGTTAGGGGTTAAGAGTTAGGAGTTAGGAGTTAGGAGTTTGGAGTTTCGAGTTAGGAGTTAGGAGCTGGAGTTTGGAGTTAGGAGTTAAGAGTTAGGGGTTAAGAGTTAGGCGTTAGGAGTTAGGAGTTTCGAGTTACGAGTTAGTAGTTTGGAGTTAGGAGTTAGGAGTTTGGAGTTTGGAGTTTTGAGTTAGGAGCTAGGAGCTCGGAGTTTGGAGTTAGGAGTTTGGAGTTAGGAGTTAGGAGTTAGGAGTTTGGAGTTTGGAGTTAGGAGTTAGTAGTTTGGAGTTAGGAGTTTGGAGGTTGGAGTTAGGAGTTAGGAGTTTGGAGTTAGGAGTTTGGAGTTTGGAGTTTGGAATTAGGAGCTTGGAGTTTGGAGTTTGGAGTTAGTAGTTTGGAGTTTGGAGTTAGGAGTTAGGAGTTTGGAGATAGGAGTTAAGAGTTAGGAGTTTGGAGTTTGGAGTTAGGAGTTTGGAGTTAGTAGTTTGGAGTTAGGAGTTTGGAGTTAGGAGTTTGGAGTTTGGTGTTTGGAGTTAGGAGTTAGGAGTTTGGAGTTTGGAGTTTGGAGGTTGGAGTTAGGAGTTAGGAGTTTGGAGTTAGGAGTTTGGAGTTTGGAGTTTGGAGTTAGGAGCTTGGAGTTAGGAGTTTGGAGTTAGGAGTTTGGAGTTAGGAGTTGGAGTTTGGAGTTAGGAGTTTGGTGTTTGGAGTTAGGAGTTAGGAGTTAGGAGTTTGGAGTTTGGAGTTTGGAGGTTGGAGTTAGGAGTTAGGAGTTTGGAGTTAGGAGTTTGGAGTTTGGAGTTTGGAGTTAGGAGCTTGGAGTTAGGAGTTTGGAGTTAGGAGTTCGGAGTTAGGAGTTGGAGTTTGGAGTTAGGAGTTAGGAGTTTGGAGTTAGGAGTTAAGAGTTAGGAGTTTGGAGTTAGGAGTTTGGAGTTTGGAGTTTGGAGTTAGGAGTTAGGAGTTTGGAGTTAGGAGTTAGGAGTTTGGAGTTAGGAGTTTGGAGTTTGGAGTTAGGAGTTAGGAGTTTGGAGTTAGCAGTTAGGAGTTAGGAGTTTGGACTTTGTAGTTAGGAGTTAGCAGTTTGGAATTTGGAGTTAGGAGTTAGGAGTTTAGGAGTTAGGAGTTAGGAGTTTGGACTTTGGACTTTGGAGTTAGGAGTTAGGAGTTTGGAGTTAGGAGTTAGGAGTTAGGAGTTTGGAATTTGGAGTTAGGAGTTAGGAGTTAGGAGTTTGGAGTTAGGAGTTGGAGTTTGGAATTTGGAGTTAGGAGTTAGGAGTTTGGAGTTAGGAGTTAGGAGTCTGGAGTTTGGAGTTAGGAGTTTCGAGTTAGGAGTTAGGAGTTTGGAGTTTGGTGTTAGGAGTTAGGAATTAGGAGTTTGGAGTTTGGAGTTAGGAGTTTGGAGTTTGGAGTTTGGAGTTAGGAGTTTGGTGTTAAGAGTTAGGGGTTAAGAGTTAGGAGTTAGGAGTTTGGAGTTAGGAGTTAGGAGTTTGGAATTTGGAGTTAGGAGTTAGGAGTTAGGAGTTTGGAGTTAGGAGTTAGGAGCTTCGAGTTAGGAGTTAGGAGTTTGGAGTTAGGAGTTAGGAGTTAGGAGTTTGGAATTTGGAGTTAGGAGTTAGGAGTTTGGAGTTAGGAGTTAGGAGTCTGGAGTTAGGAGTTAGGAGTTTGGAGTTAGGAGTTAGGAGTTTGGAGTTAGGAGTTAGGAGTTTGGAGTTAGGAGTTAGGAGTTTGGAATTTGGAGTTAGGAGTTAGTTGTTAGGAGTTTGGAGTTAGGAGTTAGGAGTTTGGAATTCGGAGTTAGGAGTTAGGAGTTTGGAGTTAGGAGTTAGGAGTCTGGAGTTTGGCGTTTGGAGTTTGGAGTTAGGAGTTTGGAGTTAGGAGTTAGGAGTTTGGAGTTAGGAGTTAGGAGTTTGGAGTTTGGAGGTAGGAGTTCGGAGTTAGGAGTTAGGAGTTTGGAGTTTGGAGTTAGGAGTTAGGAGCTGGAGTTTCGAGTTAGGAGTTAGGAGTTTGGAATTTGGAGTTAGGAGTTAGGAGTTTGGAGTTAGGAGTTAGGAGTCTGGAGTTTGGAGTTAGGAGTTTCGGGTTAGGAGTTAGGAGTTTGGAGTTTGGAGTTAGGAGTTAGGAGTTAGGAGTTAGGAGTTTGGAGTTAGGAGTTTGGAGTTTGGAGTTAGGAGTTTGGTGTTAAGAGTTAGGGGTTAAGAGTTAGGAGTTAGGAGTTTGGAGTTAGGAGTTAGGAGTTTGGAATTTGGAGTTAGGAGTTAGGAGTTTGGAATTTGGAGTTAGGAGTTAGGAGTTTGGAGTTAGGAGTTAGGAGTCTGGAGTTTGGAGTTTGGAGTTTGGAGTTAGGAGTTTGGAGTTAGGAGTTAGGAGTTTGGAGTTAGGAGTTCGGAGTTAGGAGTTAGGAGTTTGGAGTTTGGAGTTAGGAGTTAGGAGTTTGGAGTTTGGAGTTTGGAGTTTGGAGTTAGGAGTTTGGAGTTAAGAGTTAGGGGTTAAGAGTTAGGAGTTAGGAGTTAGGAGTTTGGAGTTTCGAGTTAGGAGTTAGGAGCTGGAGTTTGGAGTTAGGAGTTAAGAGTTAGGGGTTAAGAGTTAGGCGTTAGGAGTTAGGAGTTTCGAGTTACGAGTTAGTAGTTTGGAGTTAGGAGTTAGGAGTTTGGAGTTTGGAGTTTTGAGTTAGGAGCTAGGAGCTCGGAGTTTGGAGTTAGGAGTTTGGAGTTAGGAGTTAGGAGTTAGGAGTTTGGAGTTTGGAGTTAGGAGTTAGTAGTTTGGAGTTAGGAGTTTGGAGGTTGGAGTTAGGAGTTAGGAGTTTGGAGTTAGGAGTTTGGAGTTTGGAGTTTGGAATTAGGAGCTTGGAGTTTGGAGTTTGGAGTTAGTAGTTTGGAGTTTGGAGTTAGGAGTTAGGAGTTTGGAGATAGGAGTTAAGAGTTAGGAGTTTGGAGTTTGGAGTTAGGAGTTTGGAGTTAGTAGTTTGGAGTTAGGAGTTTGGAGTTAGGAGTTTGGAGTTTGGTGTTTGGAGTTAGGAGTTAGGAGTTAGGAGTTTGGAGTTTGGAGTTTGGAGGTTGGAGTTAGGAGTTAGGAGTTTGGAGTTAGGAGTTTGGAGTTTGGAGTTTGGAGTTAGGAGCTTGGAGTTAGGAGTTTGGAGTTAGGAGTTTGGAGTTAGGAGTTGGAGTTTGGAGTTAGGAGTTAGGAGTTTGGAGTTAGGAGTTAGGAGTTAGGAGTTTGGAGTTTGGAGTTTGGAGGTTGGAGTTAGGAGTTAGGAGTTTGGAGTTAGGAGTTTGGAGTTTGGAGTTTGGAGTTAGGAGCTTGGAGTTAGGAGTTTGGAGTTAGGAGTTTGGAGTTAGGAGTTGGAGTTTGGAGTTAGGAGTTAGGAGTTTGGAGTTAGGAGTTAAGAGTTAGGAGTTAGGAGTTAGGAGTTAGGAGTTAGGAGTTTGGAGTTTGGGGTTTGGAGTTAGGAGTTTCGAGTTAGGAGTTAGGAGTTAGGAGTTTGGAGTTAGGAGTTTGGAGTTAGCAGTTAGGAGTTAGGAGTTTGGACTTTGTAGTTAGGAGTTAGCAGTTTGGAATTTGGAGTTAGGAGTTAGGAGTTTAGGAGTTAGGAATTTGGAGTTAGGAGTTAGGAGTTAGGAGTTTGGAGTTAGGAGTTGGAGTTTGGAATTTGGAGTTAGGAGTTAGGAGTTTGGAGTTAGGAGTTAGGAGTCTGGAGTTTGGAGTTAGGAGTTTCGAGTTAGGAGTTAGGAGTTTGGAGTTAGGAGTTAGGAGTTAGGAGTTTGGAATTTGGAGTTAGGAGTTAGGAGTTAGGAGTTTGGAGTTAGGAGTTAGGAGTTTGGAATTTGGAGTTAGGAGTTAGGAGTTTGGAGTTAGGAGTTAGGAGTTGGAGTTTGGAGTTAGGAGTTTGGAGTTAGGAGTTAGGAGTTTGGAGTTCGGAGTTAGGAGTTTGGAGTTTGGAGTTAGGAGTTTGGAGTTTGGAGTTTGGAGTTTGGAGTTAGGAGTTTGGAGTTAAGAGTTAGGGTTTAAGAGTTATGAGTTAGGAGTTTGGAGTTAGGAGTTAGGAGCTTCGAGTTAGGAGGTAGGAGTTTGGAGTTAGGAGTTTGGAGTTAGGAGTTAGGAGCTTCGAGTTAGGAGTTAGGAGTTTGGAGTTAGGAGTTAGGAGTTAGGAGTTTGGAGTTTGGAGTTAGGAGTTAAGAGTTAGGAGTTTGGAGTTAGGAGTTTGGAGTTATTAGTTTGGAGTTTGGAGTTAGGAGTTAGGAGTTAGGAGTTAGGAGTTTGGTGTTTGGAGTTTGGAGTTAGGAGTTTGGAGTTAGGAGTTAGGAGTTTGGAGTTAGGAGTTAGGAGTTAGGAGTCTGGAGTTAGGAGTTAGGAGTTTGGAGTTAGGAGTTCGGAGTTTGGAGTTAGCAGTTAGGAGTTAGGAGTTTGGAGTTTGGAGTTAGCAGTTAGGAGTTTGGAGTTAGGAGTTTGGAATTTGGAGTTAGGAGTTAGGAGTTTAGGAGTTAGGAGTTAGGAGTTTGGACTTTGGACTTTGGAGTTAGGAGTTAGGAGTTTGGATTTAGGAGTTAGGCGTTAGGAGTTTGGAATTTGGAGTTAGGAGTTTGGAGATAGGAGTTTGGAGTTAGTAGTTTGGAGTTTGGAGTTAGGAGTTAGGAGTTTAGAGATAGGAGTTAAGAGTTAGGAGTTTGGAGTTTGGAGTTAGGAGTTTGGAGTTAGTAGTTTGGAGTTAGGAGTTTGGAGTTTGGAGTTTGGAGTTAGTAGTTTGGAGTTTGGAGTTAGGAGTTTGGAGATAGGAGTTAAGAGTTAGGAGTTTGGAGTTAGGAGTTTGGAGTTAGTAGTTTGGAGTTAGGAGTTTGGAGTTTGGAGTTTGGAGTTTGGAGTTAGGAGTTAGGAGTTAGGAGTTTGGAGTTTGGAGTTAGGAGTTTGGAGTTAGGAGTTTGGAGTTTGGAGTTAGGAGTTACGAGTTTGGAGTTTGGAGTTAGGAGTTTGGAGTTTGGAGTTAGGAGTTAGGAGTTTGGAGTTAGGAGTTTGGAGGTTGGAGTTAGGAGTTAGGAGTTTGGAGTTAGGAGTTTGGAGTTTGGAGTTTGGAGTTAGGAGCTTGGAGTTAGGAGTTTGGAGTTAGGAGTTTGGAGTTAGGAGTTGGAGTTTGGAGTTTGGAGTTAGGAGTTTGGAGTTAGGAGTTAAGAGTTAGGAGTTTGGAGTTAGGAGTTAGGAGTTTGGAGTTAGGAGTTAGGAGTTAGGAGTCTGGAGTTTGGAGTTTGGGGTTTGGAGTTAGGAGTTTCGAGTTAGGAGTTAGGAGTTTGGAATTAGGAGTTAGGAGTTTGGAGTGAGGAGTTAGGAGTTTGGAGTGAGCAGTTAGGAGTTAGGAGTTTGGGCTTTGTAGTTAGGAGTTAGCAGTTTGGAATTTGGAGTTAGGAGTTAGGAGTTTAGGAGTTAGGAGTTAGGAGTTTGGACTTTGGACTTTGGAGTTAGGAGTTATGAGTTTGGAGTTAGGAGTTAGGAGTTAGGAGTTTGGAATTTGGAGTTAGGAGTTAGGAGTTAGGAGTTTGGAGTTAGGAGTTGGAGTTTGGAATTTGGAGTTAGGAGTTAGGAGTTTGGAGTTAGGAGTTAGGAGTCTGGAGTTTGGAGTTAGGAGTTTCGAGTTAGGAGTTAGGAGTTTGGAGTTTGGTGTTAGGAGTTAGGAGTTAGGAGTTAGGAGTTTGGAGTTAGGAGTTAGGAGTTTGGAGTTAGGAGTTAGGAGTCTGGAGTTTGGAGTTTGGAGTTTGGAGTTAGGAGTTTCGAGTTAGGAGTTATTGTTTGGAGTTTGGAGTTAGGAGTTTGGAGTTAGGAGTTAGGAGTTTGGAGTTAGGAGTTAGGAGTTAGGAGTTTGGAGTTTGGAGTTTTGAGTTAGGAGCTAGGAGTTTGGAGTTAGGAGTTTGGAGTTAGGAGTTTGGAGTTTGTGGTTTGGAGTTAGGAGTTAGGAGTTTGGAGTTAGGAGTTTGGAGTTAGGAGTTTGGAGTTTGGAGCTGGAGTTAGGAGTTAGGAGTTTGGAGTTTGGAGTTAGGAGTTAGTAGTTTGGAGTTAGGAGTTAGGAGTTTGGAGTTTGGTGTTTGGAGTTAGGAGCTTGGAATTTGGAGTTAGGAGTTAGGAGTTTGGACTTTGGACTTTGGAGTTAGGAGTTAGGAGTTTGGAGTTAGGAGTTAGGATTTAGGAGTTTGGAGTTAGGAGTTAGGAGTTAGGAGTTTGGAGTTAGGAGTTAGGAGTTTGGAATTTGGAGTTAGGAGTTAGGAGTTTGGAGTTAGGAGTTAGGAGTCTGGAGTTTGGAGTTAGGAGTTTCGAGTTAGGAGTTAGGAGTTTGGAGTTTGGAGTTAGGAGTTAGGAGTTAGGAGTTTGGAGTTAGGAGTTTGGAGTTTGGAGTTTGGAGTTTGGAGTTAGGAGTTTGGTGTTAAGAGTTAGGGGTTAAGAGTTAGGAGTTAGGAGTTTGGAGTTAGGAGTTAGGAGTTAGGAGTTTGGAATTTGGAGTTAGGAGTTAGGAGTTAGGAGTTTGGAGTTAGGAGTTAGGAGTTTGGAATTTGGAGTTAGGAGTTAGGAGTTTGGAGTTAGGAGTTAGGAGTCTGGAGTTTGGAGTTTGGAGTTAGGAGTTAGGAGTTTGGAGTTAGGAGTTAGGAGTTAGGAGTTCGGAGTTAGGAGTTAGGAGTTTGGAGTTTGGAGTTAGGAGTTAGGAGTTTGGAGTTTGGAGTTTGGAGTTTGGAGTTAGGAGTTTGGAGTTAAGAGTTAGGGGTTAAGAGTTAGGAGTTAGGAGTTTGGAGTTAGGAGTTAGGAGCTTCGAGTTAGGAGTTAGGAGTTTGGAGTTAGGAGTTAGGAGTTAGGAGTTTGGAGTTTCGAGTTAGGAGTTAGGAGCTGGAGTTTGGAGTTAGGAGTTAAGAGCTAGGGGTTAAGAGTTAGGAGTTAGGAGTTAGGAGTTAGGAGTTTGGAGTTAGGAGTTAGGAGTTAGGAGTCTGGAGTTTGGAGTTTGGAGTTTGGAGTTAGGAGTTAGGAGTTAGGAGTTTGGAGGTTGGAGTTAGGAGTTAGGAGTTTGGAGTTTGGAGTTTGGAGTTAGGAGCTTGGAGTTTGGAGTTTGGAGTTAGGAGATTGGAGTTTGGAGTTAGGAGTTAGGAGTTTGGAGTTAGGAGTTAGGAGTTTGGAGTTTGGAGTTTGGAGTTAGGAGCTAGGAGCTAGGAGTTAGGAGTTAGGAGTTAGGAGTTTGGAGTTAGGAGTTAGGAGTCTGGAGTTTGGAGTTTGGAGTTTGGAGTTAGGAGTTAGGAGTTAGGAGTTAGGAGTTTGGAGTTTGGAGTTTGGAGTTAGGAGCTTGGAGTTTGGAGATTGGAGTTAGGAGATTGGAGTTTGGAGTTAGGAGTTAGGAGTTTGGAGTTAGGAGTTAGGAGTTAGGAGTTTGGAGTTTGTTGTTAGGAGCTAGGAGCTAGGAGTTTGGAGTTAGGAGTTTGGAGTTAGGAGTTAGGAGTTTGGAGTTTGGAGTTTGGAGTTAGGAGTTAGGAGTTTGGAGTTTGGAGTTAGGAGTTAGGAGTTAGGAGTTTGGAGTTAGGAGTTAGGAGTTTGGAGTTAGAAGTTAGGAGTTTGGAGTTAGGAGTTAGGAGTTTGGAGTTTGGAGTTTGGAGTTAGGAGCTTGGAGTTTGGAGTTTGGAGTTAGGAGTTTGGAGTTAGGAGTTAGGAGTTTGGAGATAGGAGTTAAGAGTTAGGAGTTTGTAGTTAGGAGTTTGGAGTTAGTAGTTTGGAGTTAGGAGTTTGGAGTTAGGAGTTCGGAGTTTGGAGTTAGCAGTTAGGAGTTAGGAGTTTGGAGTTTGGAGTTAGCAGTTAGGAGTTTGGAGTTAGGAGTTTGGAATTAGGAGTTAGGAGTTAGGAGTTTAGGAGTTAGGAGTTAGGAGTTTGGACTTTGGACTTTGGAGTTAGGAGTTAGGAGTTTGGACTTAGGAGTTAGGCGTTAGGAGTTTGGAATTTGGAGTTAGGAGTTTGGAGATAGGAGTTTGGAGTTAGTAGTTTGGAGTTTGGAGTTAGGAGTTAGGAGTTTAGAGATAGGAGTTAAGAGTTAGGAGTTTGGAGTTTGGAGTTAGGAGTTTGGAGTTAGTAGTTTGGAGTTAGGAGTTTGGAGTTTGGAGTTTGGAGTTAGTAGTTTGGAGTTTGGAGTTAGGAGTTTGGAGATAGGAGTTAAGAGTTAGGAGTTTGGAGTTAGGAGTTTGGAGTTAGTAGTTTGGAGTTAGGAGTTTGGAGTTTGGAGTTTGGAGTTAGGAGTTAGGAGTTAGGAGTTTGGAGTTTGGAGTTAGGAGTTTGGAGTTAGGAGTTTGGAGTTAGGAGTTACGAGTTTGGAGTTTGGAGTTCGGAGTTTGGAGTTTGGAGTTAGGAGTTAGGAGTTTGGAGTTAGGAGTTTGGAGGTTGGAGTTAGGAGTTAGGAGTTTGGAGTTAGGAGTTTGGAGTTTGGAGTTTGGAGTTAGGAGCTTGGAGTTAGGAGTTTGGAGTTAGGAGTTTGGAGTTAGGAGTTGGAGTTTGGAGTTTGGAGTTAGGAGTTTGGAGTTAGGAGTTAAGAGTTAGGAGTTTGGAGTTTGGAGTTAGGAGTTTGGAGTTAGGAGTTAGGAGTTAGGAGTCTGGAGTTTGGAGTTTGGGGTTTGGAGTTAGGAGTTTCGAGTTAGGAGTTAGGAGTTTGGAATTAGGAGTTAGGAGTTTGGAGTGAGGAGTTAGGAGTTTGGAGTGAGCAGTTAGGAGTTAGGAGTTTGGGCTTTGTAGTTAGGAGTTAGCAGTTTGGAATTTGGAGTTAGGAGTTAGGAGTTTAGGAGTTAGGAGTTAGGAGTTTGGACTTTGGACTTTGGAGTTAGGAGTTATGAGTTTGGAGTTAGGAGTTAGGAGTTAGGAGTTTGGAATTTGGAGTTAGGAGTTAGGAGTTAGGAGTTTGGAGTTAGGAGTTGGAGTTTGGAATTTGGAGTTAGGAGTTAGGAGTTTGGAGTTAGGAGTTAGGAGTCTGGAGTTTGGAGTTAGGAGTTTCGAGTTAGGAGTTAGGAGTTTGGAGTTTGGTGTTAGGAGTTAGGAGTTAGGAGTTAGGAGTTTGGAGTTAGGAGTTAGGAGTTTGGAGTTAGGAGTTAGGAGTCTGGAGTTTGGAGTTTGGAGTTTGGAGTTAGGAGTTTCGAGTTAGGAGTTATTGTTTGGAGTTTGGAGTTAGGAGTTTGGAGTTAGGAGTTAGGAGTTTGGAGTTAGGAGTTAGGAGTTAGGAGTTTGGAGTTTGGAGTTTTGAGTTAGGAGCTAGGAGTTTGGAGTTAGGAGTTTGGAGTTAGGAGTTTGGAGTTTGTGGTTTGGAGTTAGGAGTTAGGAGTTTGGAGTTAGGAGTTTGGAGTTAGGAGTTTGGAGTTTGGAGCTGGAGTTAGGAGTTAGGAGTTTGGAGTTTGGAGTTTGGAGTTAGGAGTTAGGAGTTTGGAGTTTGGAGTTAGGAGTTAGGAGTTAGGAGTTTGGAGTTAGGAGTTAGGAGTTTGGAGTTAGAAGTTAGGAGTTTGGAGTTAGGAGTTAGGAGTTTGGAGTTTGGAGTTTGGAGTTAGGAGCTTGGAGTTTGGAGTTTGGAGTTAGGAGTTTGGAGTTAGGAGTTAGGAGTTTGGAGATAGGAGTTAAGAGTTAGGAGTTTGTAGTTAGGAGTTTGGAGTTAGTAGTTTGGAGTTAGGAGTTTGGAGTTAGGAGTTCGGAGTTTGGAGTTAGCAGTTAGGAGTTAGGAGTTTGGAGTTTGGAGTTAGCAGTTAGGAGTTTGGAGTTAGGAGTTTGGAATTAGGAGTTAGGAGTTAGGAGTTTAGGAGTTAGGAGTTAGGAGTTTGGACTTTGGACTTTGGAGTTAGGAGTTAGGAGTTTGGACTTAGGAGTTAGGCGTTAGGAGTTTGGAATTTGGAGTAAGGAGTTTGGAGATAGGAGTTTGGAGTTAGTAGTTTGGAGTTTGGAGTTAGGAGTTAGGAGTTTAGAGATAGGAGTTAAGAGTTAGGAGTTTGGAGTTTGGAGTTAGGAGTTTGGAGTTAGTAGTTTGGAGTTAGGAGTTTGGAGTTTGGAGTTTGGAGTTAGTAGTTTGGAGTTTGGAGTTAGGAGTTTGGAGATAGGAGTTAAGAGTTAGGAGTTTGGAGTTAGGAGTTTGGAGTTAGTAGTTTGGAGTTAGGAGTTTGGAGTTTGGAGTTTGGAGTTAGGAGTTAGGAGTTAGGAGTTTGGAGTTTGGAGTTAGGAGTTTGGAGTTAGGAGTTTGGAGTTAGGAGTTACGAGTTTGGAGTTTGGAGTTCGGAGTTTGGAGTTTGGAGTTAGGAGTTAGGAGTTTGGAGTTAGGAGTTTGGAGGTTGGAGTTAGGAGTTAGGAGTTTGGAGTTAGGAGTTTGGAGTTTGGAGTTTGGAGTTAGGAGCTTGGAGTTAGGAGTTTGGAGTTAGGAGTTTGGAGTTAGGAGTTGGAGTTTGGAGTTTGGAGTTAGGAGTTTGGAGTTAGGAGTTAAGAGTTAGGAGTTTGGAGTTTGGAGTTAGGAGTTTGGAGTTAGGAGTTAGGAGTTAGGAGTCTGGAGTTTGGAGTTTGGGGTTTGGAGTTAGGAGTTTCGAGTTAGGAGTTAGGAGTTTGGAATTAGGAGTTAGGAGTTTGGAGTGAGGAGTTAGGAGTTTGGAGTGAGCAGTTAGGAGTTAGGAGTTTGGGCTTTGTAGTTAGGAGTTAGCAGTTTGGAATTTGGAGTTAGGAGTTAGGAGTTTAGGAGTTAGGAGTTAGGAGTTTGGACTTTGGACTTTGGAGTTAGGAGTTATGAGTTTGGAGTTAGGAGTTAGGAGTTAGGAGTTTGGAATTTGGAGTTAGGAGTTAGGAGTTAGGAGTTTGGAGTTAGGAGTTGGAGTTTGGAATTTGGAGTTAGGAGTTAGGAGTTTGGAGTTAGGAGTTAGGAGTCTGGAGTTTGGAGTTAGGAGTTTCGAGTTAGGAGTTAGGAGTTTGGAGTTTGGTGTTAGGAGTTAGGAGTTAGGAGTTAGGAGTTTGGAGTTAGGAGTTAGGAGTTTGGAGTTAGGAGTTAGGAGTCTGGAGTTTGGAGTTTGGAGTTTGGAGTTAGGAGTTTCGAGTTAGGAGTTATTGTTTGGAGTTTGGAGTTAGGAGTTTGGAGTTAGGAGTTAGGAGTTTGGAGTTAGGAGTTAGGAGTTAGGAGTTTGGAGTTTGGAGTTTTGAGTTAGGAGCTAGGAGTTTGGAGTTAGGAGTTTGGAGTTAGGAGTTTGGAGTTTGTGGTTTGGAGTTAGGAGTTAGGAGTTTGGAGTTAGGAGTTTGGAGTTAGGAGTTTGGAGTTTGGAGCTGGAGTTAGGAGTTAGGAGTTTGGAGTTTGGAGTTAGGAGTTAGTAGTTTGGAGTTAGGAGTTAGGAGTTTGGAGTTTGGTGTTTGGAGTTAGGAGCTTGGAATTTGGAGTTAGGAGTTAGGAGTTTGGACTTTGGACTTTGGAGTTAGGAGTTAGGAGTTTGGAGTTAGGAGTTAGGATTTAGGAGTTTGGAATTTGGAGTTAGGAGTTAGGAGTTAGGAGTTTGGAGTTAGGAGTTAGGAGTTTGGAATTTGGAGTTAGGAGTTAGGAGTTTGGAGTTAGGAGTTAGGAGTCTGGAGTTTGGAGTTAGGAGTTTCGAGTTAGGAGTTAGGAGTTTGGAGTTTGGAGTTAGGAGTTAGGAGTTAGGAGTTTGGAGTTAGGAGTTAGGAGTTTGGAGTTTGGAGTTTGGAGTTAGGAGTTTGGTGTTAAGAGTTAGGGGTTAAGAGTTAGGAGTTAGGAGTTTGGAGTTAGGAGTTAGGAGTTAGGAGTTTGGAATTTGGAGTTAGGAGTTAGGAGTTAGGAGTTTGGAGTTAGGAGTTAGGAGTTTGGAATTTGGAGTTAGGAGTTAGGAGTTTGGAGTTAGGAGTTAGGAGTCTGGAGTTTGGAGTTTGGAGTTAGGAGTTAGGAGTTTGGAGTTAGGAGTTAGGAGTTCGGAGTTAGGAGTTAGGAGTTTGGAGTTTGGAGTTAGGAGTTAGGAGTTTGGAGTTTGGAGTTTGGAGTTTGGAGTTAGGAGTTTGGAGTTAAGAGTTAGGGGTTAAGAGTTAGGAGTTAGGAGTTTGGAGTTAGGAGTTAGGAGCTTCGAGTTAGGAGTTAGGAGTTTGGAGTTAGGAGTTAGGAGTTAGGAGTTTGGAGTTTCGAGTTAGGAGTTAGGAGCTGGAGTTTGGAGTTAGGAGTTAAGAGCTAGGGGTTAAGAGTTAGGAGTTAGGAGTTAGGAGTTAGGAGTTTGGAGTTAGGAGTTAGGAGTTAGGAGTCTGGAGTTTGGAGTTTGGAGTTTGGAGTTAGGAGTTAGGAGTTAGGAGTTTGGAGGTTGGAGTTAGGAGTTAGGAGTTTGGAGTTTGGAGTTAGGAGCTTGGAGTTTGGAGTTTGGAGTTAGGAGATTGGAGTTTGGAGTTAGGAGTTAGGAGTTTGGAGTTAGGAGTTAGGAGTTAGGAGTTTGGAGTTTGGAGTTTGGAGTTAGGAGCTAGGAGCTAGGAGTTAGGAGTTAGGAGTTAGGAGTTTGGAGTTAGGAGTTAGGAGTTAGGAGTCTGGAGTTTGGAGTTTGGAGTTTGGAGTTAGGAGTTAGGAGTTAGGAGTTAGGAGTTTGGAGTTTGGAGTTTGGAGTTAGGAGCTTGGAGTTTGGAGTTTGGAGTTAGGAGATTGGAGTTTGGAGTTAGGAGTTAGGAGTTTGGAGTTAGGAGTTAGGAGTTAGGAGTTTGGAGTTTGGAGTTTGTTGTTAGGAGCTAGGAGCTAGGAGTTTGGAGTTAGGAGTTTGGAGTTAGGAGTTAGGAGTTTGGAGTTTGGAGTTTGGAGTTAGGAGTTAGGAGTTTGGAGTTTGGAGTTAGGAGTTAGGAGTTAGGAGTTTGGAGTTAGGAGTTTGGAGTTAGGAGTTAGGAGTTTGGAGTTAGGAGTTAGGAGTTTGGAGTTTGGAGTTTGGAGTTAGGAGCTTGGAGTTTGGAGTTTGGAGTTAGGAGTTTGGAGTTAGGAGTTAGGAGTTTGGAGATAGGAGTTAAGAGTTAGGAGTTTGTAGTTAGGAGTTTGGAGTTAGTAGTTTGGAGTTAGGAGTTTGGAGTTTGGAGTTAGGAGTTAGAAGTTAGGAGTTTGGAGTTTGGAGTTAGGAGTTTGGAGTTAGGAGTTTGGAGTTTGGAGTTAGGAGTTACGAGTTTGGAGTTTGGAGTTAGGAGTTTGGAGATAGGAGTTAGGCGTTTGGACTTCGGAGTTTGGAGGTTGGAGTTAGGAGTTAGGAGTATGGAATTAGGAGTTAGGAGTTTGGAGTTAGGAGTTAGGAGTTAGGAGTTTGGAGTTTGGAGTTTGGAGTTAGGAGCTTGGAGTTAGGAGTTTGGAGTTTGGAGTTAGGAGTTGGAGTTTGGAGTTTGGAGTTAGGAGTTAGGAGTTTGGAGTTAGGAGTTAAGAGTTAGGAGTTTGGAGTTAGGAGTTATTAGTTTGGAGTTTGGAGTTAGGAGTTAGGAGTTAGGAGTTAGGAGTTTGGTGTTTGGAGTTTGGAGTTAGGAGTTTGGAGTTAGGAGTTTGGAGTTAGGAGTTAGGGGTTAGGAGTCTGGAGTTTGGAGTTTGGGGTTTGGAGTTAGGAGTTAGGAGTTTGGAGTTAGGAGTTAGGAGTTTGGAGTTAGCAGTTAGGAGTTAGGAGTTTGGAGTTTGGAGTTAGCAGTTAGGAGTTTGGAGTTAGGAGTTAGGAGTTTGGAATTTGGAGTTAGGAGTTAGGAGTTTAGGAGTTAGGAGTTAGGAGTTTGGACTTTGGACTTTGGAGTTAGGAGTTAGGAGTTTGGACTTAGGAGTTAGGAGTTAGGAGTTTGGAATTTGGAGTTAGGAATTAGGAGTTAGGAGTTTGGAGTTAGGAGTTAGGAGTTTGGAATTTGGAGTTAGGAGTTAAGAGTTTGGAGTTAGGAGTTAGGAGTTTGGAGTTAGGAGTTTGGAGTTTGGAGTTTGGAATTAGGAGTTTGGTGTTAAGAGTTAGGGGTTAAGAGTTAGGAGTTAGGAGTTTGGAGTTAGGAGTTAGGAGTTTGGAATTTGGAGTTAGGAGTTAGGTGTTAGGAGTTTGGAGTTAGGAGTTAGGAGTTTGGAATTCGGAGTTAGGAGTTAAGAGTTTGGAGTTAGGAGTTAGGAGTCTGGAGTTTGGCGTTTGGAGTTTGGAGTTAGGAGTTTGGAGTTAGGAGTTAGGAGTTTGGAGTTAGGAGTTAGGAGTTTGGAGTTTGGAGGTAGGAGTTCGGAGTTAGGAGTTAGGAGTTTGGAGTTTGGAGTTAGGAGTTAGGAGCTGGAGTTTCGAGTTAGGAGTTAGGAGTTTGGAATTTGGAGTTAGGAGTTAGGAGTTTGGAGTTAGGAGTTAGGAGTCTGGAGTTTGGAGTTAGGAGTTTCGAGTTAGGAGTTAGGAGTTTGGAGTTTGGAGTTAGGAGTTAGGAGTTAGGAGTTAGGAGTTTGGAGTTAGGAGTTTGGAGTTTGGAGTTTGGAGTTAGGAGTTTGGTGTTAAGAGTTAGGGGTTAAGAGTTAGGAGTTAGGAGTTTGGAGTTAGGAGTTAGGAGTTTGGAATTTGGAGTTAGGAGTTAGGAGTTTGGAATTTGGAGTTAGGAGTTAGGAGTTTGGAGTTAGGAGTTAGGAGTCTGGAGTTTGGAGTTTGGAGTTTGGAGTTAGGAGTTTGGAGTTAGGAGTTAGGAGTTTGGAGTTAGGAGTTCGGAGTTAGGAGTTTGGAGTTTGGAGTTAGGAGTTAGGAGTTTGGAGTTTGGAGTTTGGAGTTTGGAGTTAGGAGTTTGGAGTTAAGAGTTAGGGGTTAAGAGTTAGGAGTTAGGAGTTAGGAGTTTGGAGTTTCGAGTTAGGAGTTAGGAGCTGGAGTTTGGAGTTAGGAGTTAAGAGTTAGGGGTTAAGAGTTAGGCGTTAGGAGTTAGGAGTTTCGAGTTACGAGTTAGTAGTTTGGAGTTAGGAGTTAGGAGTTTGGAGTTAGGAGTTAGGAGTCTGGAGTTTGGAGTTTGGAGTTTGGAGTTAGGAGTTTCGAGTTAGGAGTTAGTAGTTTGGAGTTAGGAGTTTGGAGTTAGGAGTTTGGAGTTTGTGGTTTGGAGTTAGGAGTTAGGAGTTTGGAGTTAGGAGTTTGGAGTTAGGAGTTTGGAGTTTGGAGCTGGAGTTAGGAGTTTGGAGTTTGGAGTTAGGAGTTAGTAGTTTGGAGTTAGGAGTTAGGAGTTTGGAGTTTGGTGTTTGGAGTTAGGAGCTTGGAATTTGGAGTTAGGAGTTAGGAGTTTGGACTTTGGACTTTGGAGTTAGGAGTTAGGAGTTTGGAGTTAGGAGTTAGGATTTAGGAGTTTGGAATTTGGAGTTAGGAGTTAGGAGTTAGGAGTTTGGAGTTAGGAGTTAGGAGTTTGGAATTTGGAGTTAGGAGTTAGGAGTTTGGAGTTAGGAGTTAGGAGTCTGGAGTTTGGAGTTAGGAGTTTCGAGTTAGGAGTTAGGAGTTTGGAGTTTGGAGTTAGGAGTTAGGAGTTAGGAGTTTGGAGTTAGGAGTTAGGAGTTTGGAGTTTGGAGTTTGGAGTTTGGAGTTAGGAGTTTGGTGTTAAGAGTTAGGGGTTAAGAGTTAGGAGTTAGGAGTTTGGAGTTAGGAGTTAGGAGTTAGGAGTTTGGAATTTGGAGTTAGGAGTTAGGAGTTAGGAGTTTGGAGTTAGGAGTTAGGAGTTTGGAATTTGGAGTTAGGAGTTAGGAGTTTGGAGTTAGGAGTTAGGAGTCTGGAGTTTGGAGTTTGGAGTTAGGAGTTAGGAGTTTGGAGTTAGGAGTTAGGAGTTCGGAGTTAGGAGTTAGGAGTTTGGAGTTTGGAGTTAGGAGTTAGGAGTTTGGAGTTTGGAGTTTGGAGTTAGGAGTTTGGAGTTAAGAGTTAGGGGTTAAGAGTTAGGAGTTAGGAGTTTGGAGTTAGGAGTTAGGAGCTTCGAGTTAGGAGTTAGGAGTTTGGAGTTAGGAGTTAGGAGTTAGGAGTTTGGAGTTTCGAGTTAGGAGTTAGGAGCTGGAGTTTGGAGTTAGGAGTTAAGAGCTAGGGGTTAAGAGTTAGGAGTTAGGAGTTAGGAGTTAGGAGTTTGGAGTTAGGAGTTAGGAGTTAGGAGTCTGGAGTTTGGAGTTTGGAGTTTGGAGTTAGGAGTTAGGAGTTAGGAGTTTGGAGGTTGGAGTTAGGAGTTAGGAGTTAGGAGTTTGGAGTTTGGAGTTTGGAGTTAGGAGCTTGGAGTTTGGAGTTTGGAGTTAGGAGATTGGAGTTTGGAGTTAGGAGTTAGGAGTTTGGAGTTAGGAGTTAGGAGTTAGGAGTTTGGAGTTTGGAGTTTGGAGTTAGGAGCTAGGAGCTAGGAGTTAGGAGTTAGGAGTTAGGAGTTTGGAGTTAGGAGTTAGGAGTTTGGAGTTAGGAGTTAGGAGTTAGGAGTCTGGAGTTTGGAGTTTGGAGTTTGGAGTTAGGAGTTAGGAGTTAGGAGTTTGGAGGTTGGAGTTAGGAGTTAGGAGTTAGGAGTTAGGAGTTTGGAGTTTGGAGTTTGGAGTTAGGAGCTTGGAGTTTGGAGTTTGGAGTTAGGAGATTGGAGTTTGGAGTTAGGAGTTAGGAGTTTGGAGTTAGGAGTTAGGAGTTAGGAGTTTGGAGTTTGGAGTTTGTTGTTAGGAGCTAGGAGCTAGGAGTTTGGAGTTAGGAGTTTGGAGTTAGGAGTTAGGAGTTTGGAGTTTGGAGTTTGGAGTTAGGAGTTAGGAGTTTGGAGTTTGGAGTTAGGAGTTAGGAGTTAGGAGTTTGGAGTTAGGAGTTTGGAGTTTGGAGTTAGGAGTTAGGAGTTTGGAGTTAGGAGTTAGGAGTTTGGAGTTTGGAGTTTGGAGTTAGGAGCTTGGAGTTTGGAGTTTGGAGTTAGGAGTTTGGAGTTAAGAGTTAGGAGTTTGGAGATAGGAGTTAAGAGTTAGGAGTTTGTAGTTAGGAGTTTGGAGTTAGTAGTTTGGAGTTAGGAGTTTGGAGTTTGGAGTTAGGAGTTAGAAGTTAGGAGTTTGGAGTTTGGAGTTAGGAGTTTGGAGTTAGGAGTTTGGAGTTTGGAGTTAGGAGTTACGAGTTTGGAGTTTGGAGTTAGGAGTTTGGAGATAGGAGTTAGGCGTTTGGACTTCGGAGTTTGGAGGTTGGAGTTAGGAGTTAGGAGTATGGAATTAGGAGTTAGGAGTTTGGAGTTAGGAGTTAGGAGTTAGGAGTTTGGAGTTTGGAGTTAGGAGCTTGGAGTTAGGAGTTTGGAGTTTGGAGTTAGGAGTTGGAGTTTGGAGTTAGGAGTTAGGAGTTTGGAGTTAGGAGTTAAGAGTTAGGAGTTTGGAGTTAGGAGTTTGGAGTTATTAGTTTGGAGTTTGGAGTTAGGAGTTAGGAGTTAGGAGTTTGGTGTTTGGAGTTTGGAGTTAGGAGTTTGGAGTTAGGAGTTAGGAGTTTGGAGTTAGGAGTTAGGAGTTAGGAGTCTGGAGTTTGGAGTTTGGGGTTTGGAGTTAGGAGTTAGGAGTTTGGAGTTAGGAGTTAGGTGTTCGGAGTTTGGAGTTAGCAGTTAGGAGTTAGGAGTTTGGAGTTTGGAGTTAGCAGTTAGGAGTTTGGAGTTAGGAGTTAGGAGTTTGGAATTTGGAGTTAGGAGTTAGGAGTTTAGGAGTTAGGAGTTAGGAGTTTGGACTTTGGACTTTGGAGTTAGGAGTTAGGAGTTTGGACTTAGGAGTTAGGAGTTAGGAGTTTGGAATTTGGAGTTAGGAATTAGGAGTTAGGAGTTTGGAGTTAGGAGTTAGGAGTTTGGAATTTGGAGTTAGGAGTTAGGAGTTTGGAGTTAGGTGTTAGGAGTCTGGAGTTTGGAGTTTGGAGTTAGGAGTTTCGAGTTAGGAGTTAGGAGTTTGGAGTTAGGAGTTTGGAGTTTGGAGTTTGGAATTAGGAGTTTGGTGTTAAGAGTTAGGGGTTAAGAGTTAGGAGTTAGGAGTTTGGAGTTAGGAGTTAGGAGTTTGGAATTTGGAGTTAGGAGTTAGGTGTTAGGAGTTTGGAGTTAGGAGTTAGGAGTTTGGAATTCGGAGTTAGGAGTTAAGAGTTTGGAGTTAGGAGTTAGGAGTCTGGAGTTTGGCGTTTGGAGTTTGGAGTTAGGAGTTTGGAGTTAGGAGTTAGGAGTTTGGAGTTAGGAGTTAGGAGTTTGGAGTTTGGAGGTAGGAGTTCGGAGTTAGGAGTTAGGAGTTTGGAGTTTGGAGTTAGGAGTTAGGAGCTGGAGTTTCGAGTTAGGAGTTAGGAGTTTGGAATTTGGAGTTAGGAGTTAGGAGTTTGGAGTTAGGAGTTAGGAGTCTGGAGTTTGGAGTTAGGAGTTTCGAGTTAGGAGTTAGGAGTTTGGAGTTTGGAGTTAGGAGTTAGGAGTTAGGAGTTAGGAGTTTGGAGTTAGGAGTTTGGAGTTTGGAGTTTGGAGTTAGGAGTTTGGTGTTAAGAGTTAGGGGTTAAGAGTTAGGAGTTAGGAGTTTGGAGTTAGGAGTTAGGAGTTTGGAATTTGGAGTTAGGAGTTAGGAGTTTGGAATTTGGAGTTAGGAGTTAGGAGTTTGGAGTTAGGAGTTAGGAGTCTGGAATTTGGAGTTTGGAGTTTGGAGTTAGGAGTTTGGAGTTAGGAGTTAGGAGTTTGGAGTTAGGAGTTCGGAGTTAGGAGTTAGGAGTTTGGAGTTTGGAGTTAGGAGTTAGGAGTTTGGAGTTTGGAGTTTGGAGTTTGGAGTTAGGAGTTTGGAGTTAAGAGTTAGGGGTTAAGAGTTAGGAGTTAGGAGTTAGGAGTTTGGAGTTTCGAGTTAGGAGTTAGGAGCTGGAGTTTGGAGTTAGGAGTTAAGAGTTAGGGGTTAAGAGTTAGGCGTTAGGAGTTAGGAGTTTCGAGTTACGAGTTAGTAGTTTGGAGTTAGGAGTTAGGAGTTTGGAGTTTGGAGTTTTGAGTTAGGAGCTAGGAGCTCGGAGTTTGGAGTTAGGAGTTTGGAGTTAGGAGTTAGGAGTTAGGAGTTTGGAGTTTGGAGTTAGGAGTTAGTAGTTTGGAGTTAGGAGTTTGGAGGTTGGAGTTAGGAGTTAGGAGTTAGGAGTTTGGAGTTTGGAGTTTGGAATTAGGAGCTTGGAGTTTGGAGTTTGGAGTTAGTAGTTTGGAGTTTGGAGTTAGGAGTTAGGAGTTTGGAGATAGGAGTTAAGAGTTAGGAGTTTGGAGTTTGGAGTTAGGAGTTTGGAGTTAGTAGTTTGGAGTTAGGAGTTTGGAGTTAGGAGTTTGGAGTTTGGTGTTTGGAGTTAGGAGTTAGGAGTTAGGAGTTTGGAGTTTGGAGTTTGGAGGTTGGAGTTAGGAGTTAGGAGTTTGGAGTTAGGAGTTTGGAGTTTGGAGTTTGGAGTTAGGAGCTTGGAGTTAGGAGTTTGGAGTTAGGAGTTTGGAGTTAGGAGTTGGAGTTTGGAGTTAGGAGTTAGGAGTTTGGAGTTAGGAGTTAAGAGTTAGGAGTTTGGAGTTAGGAGTTAAGAGTTAGGAGTTTGGAGTTAGGAGTTTGGAGTTTGGGGTTTGGAGTTAGGAGTTTCGAGTTAGGAGTTAGGAGTTTGGAGTTAGGAGTTTGGAGTTTGGAGTTAGGAGTTAGGAGTCTGGAGTTTGGAGTTTGGAGTTAGGAGTTTCGAGTTAGGAGTTAGGAGTTTGGAGTTAGGAGTTTGGAGTTTGGAGTTTGGAATTAGGAGTTTGGTGTTAAGAGTTAGGGGTTAAGAGTTAGGAGTTAGGAGTTTGGAGTTAGGAGTTAGGAGTTTGGAATTCGGAGTTAGGAGTTAAGAGTTTGGAGTTAGGAGTTAGGAGTCTGGAGTTTGGCGTTTGGAGTTTGGAGTTAGGAGTTTGGAGTTAGGAGTTAGGAGTTTGGAGTTAGGAGTTAGGAGTTTGGAGTTTGGAGGTAGGAGTTCGGAGTTAGGAGTTAGGAGTTTGGAGTTTGGAGTTAGGAGTTAGGAGCTGGAGTTTCGAGTTAGGAGTTAGGAGTTTGGAATTTGGAGTTAGGAGTTAGGAGTTTGGAGTTAGGAGTTAGGAGTCTGGAGTTTGGAGTTAGGAGTTTCGAGTTAGGAGTTAGGAGTTTGGAGTTTGGAGTTAGGAGTTAGGAGTTAGGAGTTAGGAGTTTGGAGTTAGGAGTTTGGAGTTTGGAGTTTGGAGTTAGGAGTTTGGTGTTAAGAGTTAGGGGTTAAGAGTTAGGAGTTAGGAGTTTGGAGTTAGGAGTTAGGAGTTTGGAATTTGGAGTTAGGAGTTAGGAGTTTGGAATTTGGAGTTAGGAGTTAGGAGTTTGGAGTTAGGAGTTAGGAGTCTGGAGTTTGGAGTTTGGAGTTTGGAGTTAGGAGTTTGGAGTTAGGAGTTAGGAGTTTGGAGTTAGGAGTTCGGAGTTAGGAGTTAGGAGTTTGGAGTTTGGAGTTAGGAGTTAGGAGTTTGGAGTTTGGAGTTTGGAGTTTGGAGTTAGGAGTTTGGAGTTAAGAGTTAGGGGTTAAGAGTTAGGAGTTAGGAGTTAGGAGTTTGGAGTTTCGAGTTAGGAGTTAGGAGCTGGAGTTTGGAGTTAGGAGTTAAGAGTTAGGGGTTAAGAGTTAGGCGTTAGGAGTTAGGAGTTTCGAGTTACGAGTTAGTAGTTTGGAGTTAGGAGTTAGGAGTTTGGAGTTTGGAGTTTTGAGTTAGGAGCTAGGAGCTCGGAGTTTGGAGTTAGGAGTTTGGAGTTAGGAGTTAGGAGTTAGGAGTTTGGAGTTTGGAGTTAGGAGTTAGTAGTTTGGAGTTAGGAGTTTGGAGGTTGGAGTTAGGAGTTAGGAGTTTGGAGTTAGGAGTTTGGAGTTTGGAGTTTGGAATTAGGAGCTTGGAGTTTGGAGTTTGGAGTTAGTAGTTTGGAGTTTGGAGTTAGGAGTTAGGAGTTTGGAGATAGGAGTTAAGAGTTAGGAGTTTGGAGTTTGGAGTTAGGAGTTTGGAGTTAGTAGTTTGGAGTTAGGAGTTTGGAGTTAGGAGTTTGGAGTTTGGTGTTTGGAGTTAGGAGTTAGGAGTTAGGAGTTTGGAGTTTGGAGTTTGGAGGTTGGAGTTAGGAGTTAGGAGTTTGGAGTTAGGAGTTTGGAGTTTGGAGTTAGGAGCTTGGAGTTAGGAGTTTGGAGTTAGGAGTTTGGAGTTAGGAGTTGGAGTTTGGAGTTAGGAGTTAGGAGTTTGGAGTTAGGAGTTAAGAGTTAGGAGTTTGGAGTTAGGAGTTTGGAGTTTGGAGTTTGGAGTTAGGAGTTTGGAGTTAGGAGTTAGGAGTTTGGAGTTTGGAGTTAGGAGTTTCGAGTTAGGAGTTAGGAGTTAGGAGTTAGGAGTTTGGAGTTAGCAGTTAGGAGTTAGGAGTTTGGACTTTGTAGTTAGGAGTTAGCAGTTTGGAATTTGGAGTTAGGAGTTAGGAGTTTAGGAGTTAGGAGTTAGGAGTTTGGACTTTGGACTTTGGAGTTAGGAGTTAGGAGTTTGGAGTTAGGAGTTAGGAGTTAGGAGTTTGGAATTTGGAGTTAGGAGTTAGGAGTTAGGAGTTTGGAGTTAGGAGTTGGAGTTTGGAATTTGGAGTTAGGAGTTAGGAGTTTGGAGTTAGGAGTTAGGAGTCTGGAGTTTGGAGTTAGGAGTTTCGAGTTAGGAGTTAGGAGTTTGGAGTTTGGTGTTAGGAGTTAGGAGTTAGGAGTTTGGAGTTTGGAGTTAGGAGTTTGGAGTTTGGAGTTTGGAGTTAGGAGTTTGGTGTTAAGAGTTAGGGGTTAAGAGTTAGGAGTTAGGAGTTTGGAGTTAGGAGTTAGGAGTTAGGAGTTTGGAATTTGGAGTTAGGAGTTAGGAGTTAGGAGTTTGGAGTTAGGAGTTAGGAGTTTGGAGTTAGGAGTTAGGAGTTTGGAGTTAGGAGTTAGGAGTTGGAGTTTGGAGTTAGGAGTTTGGAGTTTGGAGTTTGGAGTTTGGAGTTAGGAGTTTGGAGTTAAGAGTTAGGGTTTAAGAGTTATGAGTTAGGAGTTTGGAGTTAGGAGTTAGGAGCTTCGAGTTAGGAGGTAGGAGTTTGGAGTTAGGAGTTTGGAGTTAGGAGTTAGGAGCTTCGAGTTAGGAGTTAGGAGTTTGGAGTTAGGAGTTAGGAGTTAAGAGTTAGGAGTTTGGAGTTAGGAGTTAGGAGCTTCGAGTTAGGAGGTAGGAGTTTGGAGTTAGGAGTTTGGAGTTACGAGTTAGGAGCTTCGAGTTAGGAGTTAGGAGTTTGGAGTTTGGAGTTAGGAGTTAAGAGTTACGAGTTTGGAGTTAGGAGTTTGGAGTTATTAGTTTGGAGTTTGGAGTTAGGAGTTAGGAGTTAGGAGTTAGGAGTTTGGTGTTTGGAGTTTGGAGTTAGGAGTTTGGAGTTAGGAGTTAGGAGTTTGGAGTTAGGAGTTAGGAGTTAGGAGTCTGGAGTTAGGAGTTAGGAGTTTGGAGTTAGGAGTTAGGAGTTCGGAGTTTGGAGTTAGCAGTTAGGAGTTAGGAGTTTGGAGTTTGGAGTTAGCAGTTAGGAGTTTGGAGTTAGGAGTTTGGAATTTGGAGTTAGGAGTTAGGAGTTTAGGAGTTAGGAGTTAGGAGTTTGGACTTTGGACTTTGGAGTTAGGAGTTAGGAGTTTGGACTTAGGAGTTAGGCGTTAGGAGTTTGGAATTTGGAGTTAGGAGTTTGGAGATAGGAGTTTGGAGTTAGTAGTTTGGAGTTTGGAGTTAGGAGTTAGGAGTTTGGAGATAGGAGTTAAGAGTTAGGAGTTTGGAGTTTGGAGTTAGGAGTTTGGAGTTAGTAGTTTGGAGTTAGGAGTTTGGAGTTTGGAGTTTGGAGTTAGTAGTTTGGAGTTTGGAGTTAGGAGTTTGGAGATAGGAGTTAAGAGTTAGGAGTTTGGAGTTTGGAGTTAGGAGTTTGGAGTTAGTAGTTTGGAGTTAGGAGTTTGGAGTTTGGAGTTTGGAGTTAGGAGTTAGGAGTTAGGAGTTTGGAGTTTGGAGTTAGGAGTTTGGAGTTAGGAGTTTGGAGTTTGGAGTTAGGAGTTACGAGTTTGGAGTTTGGAGTTAGGAGTTAGGAGTTTGGAGTTTGGAGTTAGGAGTTAGGAGTTTGGAGTTAGGAGTTTGGAGGTTGGAGTTAGGAGTTAGGAGTTTGGAGTTAGGAGTTTGGAGTTTGGAGTTTGGAGTTAGGAGCTTGGAGTTAGGAGTTTGGAGTTAGGAGTTTGGAGTTAGGAGTTGGAGTTTGGAGTTAGGAGTTACGAGTTTGGAGTTTGGAGTTAGGAGTTAGGAGTTTGGAGTTTGGAGTTAGGAGTTAGGAGTTTGGAGTTAGGAGTTTGGAGGTTGGAGTTAGGAGTTAGGAGTTTGGAGTTAGGAGTTTGGAGTTTGGAGTTTGGAGTTAGGAGCTTGGAGTTAGGAGTTTGGAGTTAGGAGTTTGGAATTAGGAGTTGGAGTTTGGAGTTTGGAGTTAGGAGTTTGGAGTTAGGAGTTAAGAGTTAGGAGTTTGGAGTTAGGAGTTAGGAGTTTGGAGTTAGGAGTTAGGAGTTAGGAGTCTGGAGTTTGGAGTTTGGGGTTTGGAGTTAGGAGTTTCGAGTTAGGAGTTAGGAGTTTGGAATTAGGAGTTAGGAGTTTGGAGTGAGGAGTTAGGAGTTTGGAGTGAGCAGTTAGGAGTTAGGAGTTTGGACTTTGTAGTTAGGAGTTAGCAGTTTGGAATTTGGAGTTAGGAGTTAGGAGTTTAGGAGTTAGGAGTTAGGAGTTTGGACTTTGGACTTTGGAGTTAGGAGTTATGAGTTTGGAGTTAGGAGTTAGGAGTTAGGAGTTTGGAATTTGGAGTTAGGAGTTACGAGTTAGGAGTTTGGAGTTAGGAGTTGGAGTTTGGAATTTGGAGTTAGGAGTTAGGAGTTTGGAGTTAGGAGTTAGGAGTCTGGAGTTTGGAGTTAGGAGTTTCGAGTTAGGAGTTAGGAGTTTGGAGTTTGGTGTTAGGAGTTAGGAGTTAGGAGTTAGGAGTTTGGAGTTAGGAGTTAGGAGTTTGGAGTTAGGAGTTAGGAGTCTGGAGTTTGGAGTTTGGAGTTTGGAGTTAGGAGTTTCGAGTTAGGAGTTAGTAGTTTGGAGTTAGGAGTTCGGAGTTTGGAGTTTGGAGTTAGGAGTTTGGAGTTAGGAGTTAGGAGTTTGGAGTTAGGAGTTAGGAGTTAGGAGTTTGGAGTTTTGAGTTAGGAGCTAGGAGTTTGGAGTTAGGAGTTTGGAGTTAGGAGTTTGGAGTTTGTGGTTTGGAGTTAGGAGTTAGGAGTTTGGAGTTAGGAGATTGGAGTTAGGAGTTTGGAGTTTGGAGCTGGAGTTAGGAGTTAGGAGTTTGGAGTTTGGAGTTAGGAGTTAGTAGTTTGGAGTTAGGAGTTAGGAGTTTGGAGTTCGGTGTTTGGAGTTAGGAGCTTGGAATTTGGAGTTAGGAGTTAGGAGTTTGGAGTTAGGAGTTAGGAGTCTGGAGTTTGGAGTTAGGAGTTTCGAGTTAGGAGTTAGGAGTTTGGAGTTTGGTGTTATGAGTTAGGAGTTAGGAGTTTGGAGTTTGGAGTTAGGAGTTTGGAGTTTGGAGTTTGGAGTTTGGAGTTAGGAGTTTGGTGTTAAGAGTTAGGGGTTAATAGTTAGGAGTTAGGATTTTGGAGTTAGGAGTTAGGAGTTAGGAGTTTGGAATTTGGAGTTAGGAGTTAGGAGTTAGGAGTTTGGAGTTAGGAGTTAGGAGTTTGGAATTTGGAGTTAGGAGTTAGGAGTTTGGAGTTAGGAGTTAGGAGTTGGAGTTTGGAGTTAGGAGTTTGGAGTTAGGAGTTAGGAGTTTGGAGTTAGGAGTTCGGAGTTAGGAGTTAGGAGTTTGGAGTTTGGAGTTAGGAGTTAGGAGTTTGGAGTTAGGAGTTAGGAGTTGGAGTTTGGAGTTAGGAGTTTGGAGTTTGGACTTAGGAGTTTGGAGTTTGGAGTTTGGAGTTTGGAGTTAGGAGTTTGGAGTTAAGAGTTAGGGTTTAAGAGTTATGAGTTAGGAGTTTGGAGTTAGGAGTTAGGAGCTTCGAGTTAGGAGGTAGGAGTTTGGAGTTAGGAGTTTGGAGTTAGGAGTTAGGAGCTTCGAGTTAGGAGTTAGGAGTTTGGAGTTAGGAGTTAGGAGTTAAGAGTTAGGAGTTTGGAGTTAGGAGTTAGGAGCTTCGAGTTAGGAGGTAGGAGTTTGGAGTTAGGAGTTTGGAGTTAGGAGTTAGGAGCTTCGAGTTAGGAGTTAGGAGTTTGGAGTTTGGAGTTAGGAGTTAAGAGTTAGGAGTTTGGAGTTAGGAGTTTGGAGTTATTAGTTTGGAGTTTGGAGTTAGGAGTTAGGAGTTAGGAGTTTGGTGTTTGGAGTTAGGAGTTTGGAGTTAGGAGTTAGGAGTTTGGAGTTAGGAGTTAGGAGTTAGGAGTCTGGAGTTAGGAGTTAGGAGTTTGGAGTTAGGAGTTAGGAGTTCGGAGTTTGGAGTTAGCAGTTAGGAGTTAGGAGTTTGGAGTTTGGAGTTAGCAGTTAGGAGTTTGGAGTTAGGAGTTTGGAATTTGGAGTTAGGAGTTAGGAGTTTAGGAGTTAGGAGTTAGGAGTTTGGACTTTGGACTTTGGAGTTAGGAGTTAGGAGTTTGGACTTAGGAGTTAGGCGTTAGGAGTTTGGAATTTGGAGTTAGGAGTTTGGAGATAGGAGTTTGGAGTTAGTAGTTTGGAGTTTGGAGTTAGGAGTTAGGAGTTTGGAGATAGGAGTTAAGAGTTAGGAGTTTGGAGTTTGGAGTTAGGAGTTTGGAGTTAGTAGTTTGGAGTTAGGAGTTTGGAGTTTGGAGTTTGGAGTTAGTAGTTTGGAGTTTGGAGTTAGGAGTTTGGAGATAGAAGTTAAGAGTTAGGAGTTTGGAGTTTGGAGTTAGGAGTTTGGAGTTAGTAGTTTGGAGTTAGGAGTTTGGAGTTTGGAGTTTGGAGTTTGGAGTTAGGAGTTAGGAGTTAGGAGTTTGGAGTTTGGAGTTAGGAGTTTGGAGTTAGGAGTTTGGAGTTTGGAGTTAGGAGTTCGGAGTTTGGAGTTTGGAGTTAGGAGTTTGGAGTTAGGAGTTAGGAGTTTGGAGTTAGGAGTTAGGAGTTAGGAGTTTGGAGTTTGGAGTTTTGAGTTAGGAGCTAGGAGTTTGGAGTTAGGAGTTTGGAGTTAGGAGTTTGGAGTTTGTGGTTTGGAGTTAGGAGTTAGGAGTTTGGAGTTAGGAGTTTGGAGTTAGGAGTTTGGAGTTTGGAGCTGGAGTTAGGAGTTAGGAGTTTGGAGTTTGGAGTTAGGAGTTAGTAGTTTGGAGTTAGGAGTTAGGAGTTTGGAGTTTGGTGTTTGGAGTTAGGAGCTTGGAATTTGGAGTTAGGAGTTAGGAGTTTGGAGTTAGGAGTTAGGAGTCTGGAGTTTGGAGTTAGGAGTTTCGAGTTAGGAGTTAGGAGTTTGGAGTTTGGTGTTATGAGTTAGGAGTTAGGAGTTTGGAGTTTGGAGTTAGGAGTTTGGAGTTTGGAGTTTGGAGTTTGGAGTTAGGAGTTTGGTGTTAAGAGTTAGGGGTTAAGAGTTAGGAGTTAGGATTTTGGAGTTAGGAGTTAGGAGTTAGGAGTTTGGAATTTGGAGTTAGGAGTTAGGAGTTAGGAGTTTGGAGTTAGGAGTTAGGAGTTTGGAATTTGGAGTTAGGAGTTAGGAGTTTGGAGTTAGGAGTTAGGAGTTGGAGTTTGGAGTTAGGAGTTTGGAGTTAGGAGTTAGGAGTTTGGAGTTAGGAGTTCGGAGTTAGGAGTTAGGAGTTTGGAGTTTGGAGTTAGGAGTTAGGAGTTTGGAGTTAGGAGTTAGGAGTTGGAGTTTGGAGTTAGGAGTTTGGAGTTTGGAGTTAGGAGTTTGGAGTTTGGAGTTTGGAGTTAGGAGTTTGGAGTTAAGAGTTAGGGTTTAAGAGTTATGAGTTAGGAGTTTGGAGTTAGGAGTTAGGAGCTTCGAGTTAGGAGGTAGGAGTTTGGAGTTAGGAGTTAGGAGTTAAGAGTTAGGAGTTTGGAGTTAGGAGTTAGGAGCTTCGAGTTAGGAGGTAGGAGTTTGGAGTTAGGAGTTTGGAGTTAGGAGTTAGGAGCTTCGAGTTAGGAGTTAGGAGTTTGGAGTTTGGAGTTAGGAGTTAAGAGTTAGGAGTTTGGAGTTAGGAGTTTGGAGTTATTAGTTTGGAGTTTGGAGTTAGGAGTTAGGAGTTAGGAGTTAGGAGTTTGGTGTTTGGAGTTTGGAGTTAGGAGTTTGGAGTTAGGAGTTAGGAGTTTGGAGTTAGGAGTTAGGAGTTAGGAGTCTGGAGTTAGGAGTTAGGAGTTTGGAGTTAGGAGTTAGGAGTTCGGAGTTTGGAGTTAGCAGTTAGGAGTTAGGAGTTTGGAGTTTGGAGTTAGCAGTTAGGAGTTTGGAGTTAGGAGTTTGGAATTTGGAGTTAGGAGTTAGGAGTTTAGGAGTTAGGAGTTAGGAGTTTGGACTTTGGACTTTGGAGTTAGGAGTTAGGAGTTTGGACTTAGGAGTTAGGCGTTAGGAGTTTGGAATTTGGAGTTAGGAGTTTGGAGATAGGAGTTTGGAGTTAGTAGTTTGGAGTTTGGAGTTAGGAGTTAGGAGTTTGGAGATAGGAGTTAAGAGTTAGGAGTTTGGAGTTTGGAGTTAGGAGTTTGGAGTTAGTAGTTTGGAGTTAGGAGTTTGGAGTTTGGAGTTTGGAGTTAGTAGTTTGGAGTTTGGAGTTAGGAGTTTGGAGATAGAAGTTAAGAGTTAGGAGTTTGGAGTTTGGAGTTAGGAGTTTGGAGTTAGTAGTTTGGAGTTAGGAGTTTGGAGTTTGGAGTTTGGAGTTTGGAGTTAGGAGTTAGGAGTTAGGAGTTTGGAGTTTGGAGTTAGGAGTTTGGAGTTAGGAGTTTGGAGTTTGGAGTTAGGAGTTCGGAGTTTGGAGTTTGGAGTTAGGAGTTTGGAGTTAGGAGTTAGGAGTTTGGAGTTAGGAGTTAGGAGTTAGGAGTTTGGAGTTTGGAGTTTTGAGTTAGGAGCTAGGAGTTTGGAGTTAGGAGTTTGGAGTTAGGAGTTTGGAGTTTGTGGTTTGGAGTTAGGAGTTAGGAGTTTGGAGTTAGGAGTTTGGAGTTAGGAGTTTGGAGTTTGGAGCTGGAGTTAGGAGTTAGGAGTTTGGAGTTTGGAGTTAGGAGTTAGTAGTTTGGAGTTAGGAGTTAGGAGTTTGGAGTTTGGTGTTTGGAGTTAGGAGCTTGGAATTTGGAGTTAGGAGTTAGGAGTTTGGAGTTAGGAGTTAGGAGTCTGGAGTTTGGAGTTAGGAGTTTCGAGTTAGGAGTTAGGAGTTTGGAGTTTGGTGTTATGAGTTAGGAGTTAGGAGTTTGGAGTTTGGAGTTAGGAGTTTGGAGTTTGGAGTTTGGAGTTTGGAGTTAGGAGTTTGGTGTTAAGAGTTAGGGGTTAAGAGTTAGGAGTTAGGATTTTGGAGTTAGGAGTTAGGAGTTAGGAGTTTGGAATTTGGAGTTAGGAGTTAGGAGTTAGGAGTTTGGAGTTAGGAGTTAGGAGTTTGGAATTTGGAGTTAGGAGTTAGGAGTTTGGAGTTAGGAGTTAGGAGTTGGAGTTTGGAGTTAGGAGTTTGGAGTTAGGAGTTAGGAGTTTGGAGTTAGGAGTTCGGAGTTAGGAGTTAGGAGTTTGGAGTTTGGAGTTAGGAGTTAGGAGTTTGGAGTTAGGAGTTAGGAGTTGGAGTTTGGAGTTAGGAGTTTGGAGTTTGGAGTTAGGAGTTTGGAGTTTGGAGTTTGGAGTTAGGAGTTTGGAGTTAAGAGTTAGGGTTTAAGAGTTATGAGTTAGGAGTTTGGAGTTAGGAGTTAGGAGCTTCGAGTTAGGAGGTAGGAGTTTGGAGTTAGGAGTTTGGAGTTAGGAGTTAGGAGCTTCGAGTTAGGAGTTAGGAGTTTGGAGTTAGGAGTTAGGAGTTAAGAGTTAGGAGTTTGGAGTTAGGAGTTAGGAGCTTCGAGTTAGGAGGTAGGAGTTTGGAGTTAGGAGTTTGGAGTTAGGAGTTAGGAGCTTCGAGTTAGGAGTTAGGAGTTTGGAGTTTGGAGTTAGGAGTTAAGAGTTAGGAGTTTGGAGTTAGGAGTTTGGAGTTATTAGTTTGGAGTTTGGAGTTAGGAGTTAGGAGTTAGGAGTTAGGAGTTTGGTGTTTGGAGTTTGGAGTTAGGAGTTTGGAGTTAGGAGTTAGGAGTTTGGAGTTAGGAGTTAGGAGTTAGGAGTCTGGAGTTAGGAGTTAGGAGTTTGGAGTTAGGAGTTAGGAGTTCGGAGTTTGGAGTTAGCAGTTAGGAGTTAGGAGTTTGGAGTTTGGAGTTAGCAGTTAGGAGTTTGGAGTTAGGAGTTTGGAATTTGGAGTTAGGAGTTAGGAGTTTAGGAGTTAGGAGTTAGGAGTTTGGACTTTGGACTTTGGAGTTAGGAGTTAGGAGTTTGGACTTAGGAGTTAGGCGTTAGGAGTTTGGAATTTGGAGTTAGGAGTTTGGAGATAGGAGTTTGGAGTTAGTAGTTTGGAGTTTGGAGTTAGGAGTTAGGAGTTTGGAGATAGGAGTTAAGAGTTAGGAGTTTGGAGTTTGGAGTTAGGAGTTTGGAGTTAGTAGTTTGGAGTTAGGAGTTTGGAGTTTGGAGTTTGGAGTTAGTAGTTTGGAGTTTGGAGTTAGGAGTTTGGAGATAGAAGTTAAGAGTTAGGAGTTTGGAGTTTGGAGTTAGGAGTTTGGAGTTAGTAGTTTGGAGTTAGGAGTTTGGAGTTTGGAGTTTGGAGTTTGGAGTTAGGAGTTAGGAGTTAGGAGTTTGGAGTTTGGAGTTAGGAGTTTGGAGTTAGGAGTTTGGAGTTTGGAGTTAGGAGTTACGAGTTTGGAGTTTGGAGTTAGGAGTTTGGAGTTTGGAGTTAGGAGTTAGGAGTTAGGAGTTTGGAGGTTGGAGTTAGGAGTTAGGAGTTTGGAGTTAGGAGTTTGGAGTTTGGAGTTTGGAGTTAGGAGCTTGGAGTTAGGAGTTTGGAGTTAGGAGTTTGGAGTTAGGAGTTGGAGTTTGGAGTTTGGAGTTAGGAGTTTGGAGTTAGGAGTTAAGAGTTAGGAGTTTGGAGTTAGGAGTTAGGAGTTTGGAGTTAGGAGTTAGGAGTTAGGAGTCTGGAGTTTGGAGTTTGGGGTTTGGAGTTAGGAGTTTCGAGTTAGGAGTTAGGAGTTTGGAATTAGGAGTTAGGAGTTTGGAGTGAGGAGTTAGGAGTTTGGAGTGAGCAGTTAGGAGTTAGGAGTTTGGACTTTGTAGTTAGGAGTTAGCAGTTTGGAGTTTGGTGTTAGGAGTTAGGAGTTAGGAGTTAGGAGTTTGGAGTTAGGAGTTAGGAGTTTGGAGTTAGGAGTTAGGATTCTGGAGTTTGGAGTTTGGAGTTTGGAGTTAGGAATTTCGAGTTAGGAGTTAGTAGTTTGGAGTTAGGAGTTCGGAGTTTGGAGTTTGGAGTTAGGAGTTTGGAGTTAGGAGTTAGGAGTTTGGAGTTAGGAGTTAGGAGTTAGGAGTTTGGAGTTTGGAGTTTTGAGTTAGGAGCTAGGAGTTTGGAGTTAGGAGTTTGGAGTTAGGAGTTTGGAGTTTGTGGTTTGGAGTTAGGAGTTAGGAGTTTGGAGTTAGGAGTTTGGAGTTAGGAGTTTGGAGTTTGGAGCTGGTGTTAGGAGTTAGGAGTTTGGAGTTTGGAGTTAGGAGTTAGTAGTTTGGAGTTAGGAGTTAGGAGTTTGGAGTTTGGTGTTTGGAGTTAGGAGCTTGGAATTTGGAGTTAGGAGTTAGGAGTTTGGAGTTAGGAGTTAGGAGTCTGGAGTTTGGAGTTAGGAGTTTCGAGTTAGGAGTTAGGAGTTTGGAGTTTGGTGTTATGAGTTAGGAGTTAGGAGTTTGGAGTTTGGAGTTAGGAGTTTGGAGTTTGGAGTTTGGAGTTTGGAGTTAGGAGTTTGGTGTTAAGAGTTAGGGGTTAAGAGTTAGGAGTTAGGATTTTGGAGTTAGGAGTTAGGAGTTAGGAGTTTGGAATTTGGAGTTAGGAGTTAGGAGTTAGGAGTTTGGAGTTAGTAGTTAGGAGTTTGGAATTTGGAGTTAGGAGTTAGGAGTTTGGAGTTAGGAGTTAGGAGTTGGAGTTTGGAGTTAGGAGTTTGGAGTTAGGAGTTAGGAGTTTGGAGTTAGGAGTTCGGAGTTAGGAGTTAGGAGTTTGGAGTTTGGAGTTAGGAGTTAGGAGTTTGGAGTTAGGAGTTAGGAGTTGGAGTTTGGAGTTAGGAGTTTGGAGTTTGGACTTAGGAGTTTGGAGTTTGGAGTTTGGAGTTACGAGTTTGGAGTTAAGAGTTAGGGTTTAAGAGTTATGAGTTAGGAGTTTGGAGTTAGGAGCTTCGTGTTAGGAGGTAGGAGTTTGGAGTTAGGAGTTTGGAGTTAGGAGTTAGGAGCTTCGAGTTAGGAGTTAGGAGTTTGGAGTTAGGAGTTAGGAGTT
The DNA here is from genome assembly GCF_052327205.1 of Somniosus microcephalus. NCBI lineage: Eukaryota > Metazoa > Chordata > Chondrichthyes > Squaliformes > Somniosidae > Somniosus > Somniosus microcephalus. The sequence goes on along the minus strand of NC_140996.1, from coordinate 68,067,415 downwards.
AAGAGTTAGGAGTTTGGAGTTAGGAGTTAGGAGCTTCGAGTTAGGAGGTAGGAGTTTGGAGTTAGGAGTTTGGAGTTAGGAGTTAGGAGCTTCGAGTTAGGAGTTAGGAGTTTGGAGTTTGGAGTTAGGAGTTAAGAGTTAGGAGTTTGGAGTTAGGAGTTTGGAGTTATTAGTTTGGAGTTTGGAGTTAGGAGTTAGGAGTTAGGAGTTAGGAGTTTGGTGTTTGGAGTTTGGAGTTAGGAGTTTGGAGTTAGGAGTTAGGAGTTTGGAGTTAGGAGTTAGGAGTTAGGAGTCTGGAGTTAGGAGTTAGGAGTTTGGAGTTAGGAGTTAGGAGTTCGGAGTTTGGAGTTAGCAGTTAGGAGTTAGGAGTTTGGAGTTTGGAGTTAGCAGTTAGGAGTTTGGAGTTAGGAGTTTGGAATTTGGAGTTAGGAGTTAGGAGTTTAGGAGTTAGGAGTTAGGAGTTTGGACTTTGGACTTTGGAGTTAGGAGTTAGGAGTTTGGACTTAGGAGTTAGGCGTTAGGAGTTTGGAATTTGGAGTTAGGAGTTTGGAGATAGGAGTTTGGAGTTAGTAGTTTGGAGTTTGGAGTTAGGAGTTAGGAGTTTGGAGATAGGAGTTAAGAGTTAGGAGTTTGGAGTTTGGAGTTAGGAGTTTGGAGTTAGTAGTTTGGAGTTAGGAGTTTGGAGTTTGGAGTTTGGAGTTAGTAGTTTGGAGTTTGGAGTTAGGAGTTTGGAGATAGAAGTTAAGAGTTAGGAGTTTGGAGTTTGGAGTTAGGAGTTTGGAGTTAGTAGTTTGGAGTTAGGAGTTTGGAGTTTGGAGTTTGGAGTTTGGAGTTAGGAGTTAGGAGTTAGGAGTTTGGAGTTTGGAGTTAGGAGTTTGGAGTTAAGAGTTTGGAGTTTGGAGTTAGGAGTTCGGAGTTTGGAGTTTGGAGTTAGGAGTTTGGAGTTAGGAGTTAGGAGTTTGGAGTTAGGAGTTAGGAGTTAGGAGTTTGGAGTTTGGAGTTTTGAGTTAGGAGCTAGGAGTTTGGAGTTAGGAGTTTGGAGTTAGGAGTTTGGAGTTTGTGGTTTGGAGTTAGGAGTTAGGAGTTTGGAGTTAGGAGTTTGGAGTTAGGAGTTTGGAGTTTGGAGCTGGAGTTAGGAGTTAGGAGTTTGGAGTTTGGAGTTAGGAGTTAGTAGTTTGGAGTTAGGAGTTAGGAGTTTGGAGTTTGGTGTTTGGAGTTAGGAGCTTGGAATTTGGAGTTAGGAGTTAGGAGTTTGGAGTTAGGAGTTAGGAGTCTGGAGTTTGGAGTTAGGAGTTTCGAGTTAGGAGTTAGGAGTTTGGAGTTTGGTGTTATGAGTTAGGAGTTAGGAGTTTGGAGTTTGGAGTTAGGAGTTTGGAGTTTGGAGTTTGGAGTTTGGAGTTAGGAGTTTGGTGTTAAGAGTTAGGGGTTAAGAGTTAGGAGTTAGGATTTTGGAGTTAGGAGTTAGGAGTTAGGAGTTTGGAATTTGGAGTTAGGAGTTAGGAGTTAGGAGTTTGGAGTTAGGAGTTAGGAGTTTGGAATTTGGAGTTAGGAGTTAGGAGTTTGGAGTTAGGAGTTAGGAGTTGGAGTTTGGAGTTAGGAGTTTGGAGTTAGGAGTTAGGAGTTTGGAGTTAGGAGTTCGGAGTTAGGAGTTAGGAGTTTGGAGTTTGGAGTTAGGAGTTAGGAGTTTGGAGTTAGGAGTTAGGAGTTGGAGTTTGGAGTTAGGAGTTTGGAGTTTGGAGTTAGGAGTTTGGAGTTTGGAGTTTGGAGTTTGGAGTTAGGAGTTTGGAGTTAAGAGTTAGGGTTTAAGAGTTATGAGTTAGGAGTTTGGAGTTAGGAGTTAGGAGCTTCGAGTTAGGAGGTAGGAGTTTGGAGTTAGGAGTTTGGAGTTAGGAGTTAGGAGCTTCGAGTTAGGAGTTAGGAGTTTGGAGTTAGGAGTTAGGAGTTAAGAGTTAGGAGTTTGGAGTTAGGAGTTAGGAGCTTCGAGTTAGGAGGTAGGAGTTTGGAGTTAGGAGTTTGGAGTTAGGAGTTAGGAGCTTCGAGTTAGGAGTTAGGAGTTTGGAGTTTGGAGTTAGGAGTTAAGAGTTAGGAGTTTGGAGTTAGGAGTTTGGAGTTATTAGTTTGGAGTTTGGAGTTAGGAGTTAGGAGTTAGGAGTTAGGAGTTTGGTGTTTGGAGTTTGGAGTTAGGAGTTTGGAGTTAGGAGTTAGGAGTTTGGAGTTAGGAGTTAGGAGTTAGGAGTCTGGAGTTAGGAGTTAGGAGTTAAGAGTTAGGAGTTTGGAGTTAGGAGTTTGGAGTTATTAGTTTGGAGTTTGGAGTTAGGAGTTAGGAGTTAGGAGTTAGGAGTTTGGTGTTTGGAGTTTGGAGTTAGGAGTTTGGAGTTAGGAGTTAGGAGTTTGGAGTTAGGAGTTAGGAGTTAGGAGTCTGGAGTTAGGAGTTAGGAGTTTGGAGTTAGGAGTTAGGAGTTCGGAGTTTGGAGTTAGCAGTTAGGAGTTTGGAGTTTGGAGTTTGGAGTTAGCAGTTAGGAGTTTGGAGTTAGGAGTTTGGAATTTGGAGTTAGGAGTTAGGAGTTTAGGAGTTAGGAGTTAGGAGTTTGGACTTTGGACTTTGGAGTTAGGAGTTAGGAGTTTGGACTTAGGAGTTAGGCGTTAGGAGTTTGGAATTTGGAGTTAGGAGTTTGGAGATAGGAGTTTGGAGTTAGTAGTTTGGAGTTTGGAGTTAGGAGTTAGGAGTTTGGAGATAGGAGTTAAGAGTTAGGAGTTTGGAGTTTGGAGTTAGGAGTTTGGAGTTAGTAGTTTGGAGTTAGGAGTTTGGAGTTTGGAGTTTGGAGTTAGTAGTTTGGAGTTTGGAGTTAGGAGTTTGGAGATAGAAGTTAAGAGTTAGGAGTTTGGAGTTTGGAGTTAGGAGTTTGGAGTTAGTAGTTTGGAGTTAGGAGTTTGGAGTTTGGAGTTTGGAGTTTGGAGTTAGGAGTTAGGAGTTAGGAGTTTGGAGTTTGGAGTTTGGAGTTAGGAGTTTGGAGTTAGGAGTTTGGAGTTTGGAGTTTGGAGTTAGTAGTTTGGAGTTTGGAGTTAGGAGTTTGGAGATAGAAGTTAAGAGTTAGGAGTTTGGAGTTTGGAGTTAGGAGTTTGGAGTTAGTAGTTTGGAGTTAGGAGTTTGGAGTTTGGAGTTTGGAGTTTGGAGTTAGGAGTTAGGAGTTAGGAGTTTGGAGTTTGGAGTTAGGAGTTTGGAGTTAGGAGTTTGGAGTTAGGAGTTCGGAGTTTGGAGTTTGGAGTTAGGAGTTTGGAGTTAGGAGTTAGGAGTTTGGAGTTAGGAGTTAGGAGTTAGGAGTTTGGAGTTTGGAGTTTTGAGTTAGGAGCTAGGAGTTTGGAGTTAGGAGTTTGGAGTTAGGAGTTTGGAGTTTGTGGTTTGGAGTTAGGAGTTAGGAGTTTGGAGTTAGGAGTTTGGAGTTAGGAGTTTGGAGTTTGGAGCTGGAGTTAGGAGTTAGGAGTTTGGAGTTTGGAGTTAGGAGTTAGTAGTTTGGAGTTAGGAGTTAGGAGTTTGGAGTTTGGTGTTTGGAGTTAGGAGCTTGGAATTTGGAGTTAGGAGTTAGGAGTTTGGAGTTAGGAGTTAGGAGTCTGGAGTTTGGAGTTAGGAGTTTCGAGTTAGGAGTTAGGAGTTTGGAGTTTGGTGTTATGAGTTAGGAGTTAGGAGTTTGGAGTTTGGAGTTAGGAGTTTGGAGTTTGGAGTTTGGAGTTTGGAGTTAGGAGTTTGGTGTTAAGAGTTAGGGGTTAAGAGTTAGGAGTTAGGATTTTGGAGTTAGGAGTTAGGAGTTAGGAGTTTGGAATTTGGAGTTAGGAGTTAGGAGTTAGGAGTTTGGAGTTAGGAGTTAGGAGTTTGGAATTTGGAGTTAGGAGTTAGGAGTTTGGAGTTAGGAGTTAGGAGTTGGAGTTTGGAGTTAGGAGTTTGGAGTTAGGAGTTAGGAGTTTGGAGTTAGGAGTTCGGAGTTAGGAGTTAGGAGTTTGGAGTTTGGAGTTAGGAGTTAGGAGTTTGGAGTTAGGAGTTAGGAGTTGGAGTTTGGAGTTAGGAGTTTGGAGTTTGGAGTTAGGAGTTTGGAGTTTGGAGTTTGGAGTTTGGAGTTAGGAGTTTGGAGTTAAGAGTTATGGTTTAAGAGTTATGAGTTAGGAGTTTGGAGTTAGGAGTTAGGAGCTTCGAGTTAGGAGGTAGGAGTTTGGAGTTAGGAGTTTGGAGTTAGGAGTTAGGAGCTTCGAGTTAGGAGTTAGGAGTTTGGAGTTAGGAGTTAGGAGTTAAGAGTTAGGAGTTTGGAGTTAGGAGTTAGGAGCTTCGAGTTAGGAGGTAGGAGTTTGGAGTTAGGAGTTTGGAGTTAGGAGTTAGGAGCTTCGAGTTAGGAGTTAGGAGTTTGGAGTTTGGAGTTAGGAGTTAAGAGTTAGGAGTTTGGAGTTAGGAGTTTGGAGTTATTAGTTTGGAGTTTGGAGTTAGGAGTTAGGAGTTAGGAGTTTGGTGTTTGGAGTTTGGAGTTAGGAGTTTGGAGTTAGGAGTTAGGAGTTTGGAGTTAGGAGTTAGGAGTTAGGAGTCTGGAGTTAGGAGTTAGGAGTTTGGAGTTAGGAGTTAGGAGTTCGGAGTTTGGAGTTAGCAGTTAGGAGTTAGGAGTTTGGAGTTTGGAGTTAGCAGTTAGGAGTTTGGAGTTAGGAGTTTGGAATTTGGAGTTAGGAGTTAGGAGTTTAGGAGTTAGGAGTTAGGAGTTTGGACTTTGGACTTTGGAGTTAGGAGTTAGGAGTTTGGACTTAGGAGTTAGGCGTTAGGAGTTTGGAATTTGGAGTTAGGAGTTTGGAGATAGGAGTTTGGAGTTAGTAGTTTGGAGTTTGGAGTTAGGAGTTAGGAGTTTGGAGATAGGAGTTAAGAGTTAGGAGTTTGGAGTTTGGAGTTAGGAGTTTGGAGTTAGTAGTTTGGAGTTAGGAGTTTGGAGTTTGGAGTTTGGAGTTAGTAGTTTGGAGTTTGGAGTTAGGAGTTTGGAGATAGAAGTTAAGAGTTAGGAGTTTGGAGTTTGGAGTTAGGAGTTTGGAGTTAGTAGTTTGGAGTTAGGAGTTAGGAGTTTGGAGTTTGGAGTTTGGAGTTAGGAGTTAGGAGTTAGGAGTTTGGAGTTTGGAGTTAGGAGTTTGGAGTTAGGAGTTTGGAGTTTGGAGTTAGGAGTTACGAGTTTGGAGTTTGGAGTTAGGAGTTTGGAGTTTGGAGTTAGGAGTTAGGAGTTAGGAGTTTGGAGGTTGGAGTTAGGAGTTAGGAGTTTGGAGTTAGGAGTTTGGAGTTTGGAGTTTGGAGTTAGGAGCTTGGAGTTAGGAGTTTGGAGTTAGGAGTTTGGAGTTAGGAGTTGGAGTTTGGAGTTTGGAGTTAGGAGTTTGGAGTTAGGAGTTAAGAGTTAGGAGTTTGGAGTTAGGAGTTAGGAGTTTGGAGTTAGGAGTTAGGAGTTAGGAGTCTGGAGTTTGGAGTTTGGGGTTTGGAGTTAGGAGTTTCGAGTTAGGAGTTAGGAGTTTGGAATTAGGAGTTAGGAGTTTGGAGTGAGGAGTTAGGAGTTTGGAGTGAGCAGTTAGGAGTTAGGAGTTTGGACTTTGTAGTTAGGAGTTAGCAGTTTGGAATTTGGAGTTAGGAGTTAGGAGTTTAGGAGTTAGGAGTTAGGAGTTTGGACTTTGGACTTTGGAGTTAGGAGTTATGAGTTTGGAGTTAGGAGTTAGGAGTTAGGAGTTTGGAATTTGGAGTTAGGAGTTAGGAGTTAGGAGTTTGGAGTTAGGAGTTGGAGTTTGGAATTTGGAGTTAGGAGTTAGGAGTTTGGAGTTAGGAGTTAGGAGTCTGGAGTTTGGAGTTAGGAGTTTGGAGTTAGGAGTTAGGAGTTTGGAGTTTGGTGTTAGGAGTTAGGAGTTAGGAGTTAGGAGTTTGGAGTTAGGAGTTAGGAGTTTGGAGTTAGGAGTTAGGAGTCTGGAGTTTGGAGTTTGGAGTTTGGAGTTTCGAGTTAGGAGTTAGTAGTTTGGAGTTAGGAGTTCGGAGTTTGGAGTTTGGAGTTAGGAGTTTGGAGTTAGGAGTTAGGAGTTAGGAGTTTGGAGTTTGGAGTTTTGAGTTAGGAGCTAGGAGTTTGGAGTTAGGAGTTTGGAGTTAGGAGTTTGGAGTTTGTGGTTTGGAGTTAGGAGTTAGGAGTTTGGAGTTAGGAGTTTGGAGTTAGGAGTTTGGAGTTTGGAGCTGGAGTTAGGAGTTAGGAGTTTGGAGTTTGGAGTTAGGAGTTAGTAGTTTGGAGTTAGGAGTTAGGAGTTTGGAGTTTGGTGTTTGGAGTTAGGAGCTTGGAATTTGGAGTTAGGAGTTTGGAGTTAGGAGTTAGGAGTTAGGAGTTTGGAGTTTGGAGTTTGGAGTTAGGAGCTTGGAGTTAGGAGTTTGGAGTTTGGAGTTAGGAGTTGGAGTTTGGAGTTTGGAGTTAGGAGTTAGGAGTTTGGAGTTAGGAGTTAAGAGTTAGGAGTTTGGAGTTAGGAGTTTGGAGTTATTAGTTTGGAGTTTGGAGTTAGGAGTTAGGAGTTAGGAGTTAGGAGTTTGGTGTTTGGAGTTTGGAGTTAGTAGTTTGGAGTTAGGAGTTAGGAGTTTGGAGTTAGGAGTTAGGAGTTAGGAGTCTGGAGTTTGGAGTTTGGGGTTTGGAGTTAGGAGTTAGGAGTTTGGAGTTAGGAGTTAGGAGTTCGGAGTTTGGAGTTAGCAGTTAGGAGTTAGGAGTTTGGAGTTTGGAGTTAGCAGTTAGGAGTTTGGAGTTAGGAGTTAGGAGTTTGGAATTTGGAGTTAGGAGTTAGGAGTTTAGGAGTTAGGAGTTTGGACTTTGGACTTTGGAGTTAGGAGTTAGGAGTTTGGACTTAGGAGTTAGGAGTTAGGAGTTTGGAATTTGGAGTTAGGAATTAGGAGTTAGGAGTTTGGAGTTAGGAGTTAGGAGTTTGGAATTTGGAGTTAGGAGTTAGGAGTTTGGAGTTAGGAGTTAGGAGTCGGGAGTTTGGAGTTTGGAGTTAGGAGTTTCGAGTTAGGAGTTAGGAGTTTGGAGTTAGGAGTTTGGAGTTTGGAGTTTGGAATTAGGAGTTTGGTGTTAAGAGTTAGGGGTTAAGAGTTAGGAGTTAGGAGTTTGGAGTTAGGAGTTAGGAGTTTGGAATTTGGAGTTAGGAGTTAGGTGTTAGGAGTTTGGAGTTAGGAGTTAGGAGTTTGGAATTCGGAGTTAGGAGTTAAGAGTTTGGAGTTAGGAGTTAGGAGTCTGGAGTTTGGCGTTTGGAGTTTGGAGTTAGGAGTTTGGAGTTAGGAGTTAGGAGTTTGGAGTTAGGAGTTAGGAGTTTGGAGTTTGGAGGTAGGAGTTCGGAGTTAGGAGTTAGGAGTTTGGAGTTTGGAGTTAGGAGTTAGGAGCTGGAGTTTCGAGTTAGGAGTTAGGAGTTTGGAATTTGGAGTTAGGAGTTAGGAGTTTGGAGTTAGGAGTTAGGAGTCTGGAGTTTGGAGTTAGGAGTTTCGAGTTAGGAGTTAGGAGTTTGGAGTTTGGAGTTAGGAGTTAGGAGTTAGGAGTTAGGAGTTTGGAGTTAGGAGTTTGGAGTTTGGAGTTTGGAGTTAGGAGTTTGGTGTTAAGAGTTAGCGGTTAAGAGTTAGGAGTTAGGAGTTTGGAGTTAGGAGTTAGGAGTTTGGAATTTGGAGTTAGGAGTTAGGAGTTTGGAATTTGGAGTTAGGAGTTAGGAGTTTGGAGTTAGGAGTTAGGAGTCTGGAGTTTGGAGTTTGGAGTTTGGAGTTAGGAGTTTGGAGTTAGGAGTTAGGAGTTTGGAGTTAGGAGTTCGGAGTTAGGAGTTAGGAGTTTGGAGTTTGGAGTTAGGAGTTAGGAGTTTGGAGTTTGGAGTTTGGAGTTTGGAGTTAGGAGTTTGGAGTTAAGAGTTAGGGGTTAAGAGTTAGGAGTTAGGAGTTAGGAGTTTGGAGTTTCGAGTTAGGAGTTAGGAGCTGGAGTTTGGAGTTAGGAGTTAAGAGTTAGGGGTTAAGAGTTAGGCGTTAGGAGTTAGGAGTTTCGAGTTACGAGTTAGTAGTTTGGAGTTAGGAGTTAGGAGTTTGGAGTTAGGAGTTAGGAGTCTGGAGTTTGGAGTTTGGAGTTTGGAGTTAGGAGTTTCGAGTTAGGAGTTAGTAGTTTGGAGTTAGGAGTTCGGAGTTTGGAGTTTGGAGTTAGGAGTTTGGAGTTAGGAGTTAGGAGTTTGGAGTTAGGAGTTAGGAGTTAGGAGTTTGGAGTTTGGAGTTTTGAGTTAGGAGCTAGGAGTTTGGAGTTAGGAGTTTGGAGTTAGGAGTTTGGAGTTTGTGGTTTGGAGTTAGGAGTTAGGAGTTTGGAGTTAGGAGTTTGGAGTTAGGAGTTTGGAGTTTGGAGCTGGAGTTAGGAGTTAGGAGTTTGGAGTTTGGAGTTAGGAGTTAGTAGTTTGGAGTTAGGAGTTAGGAGTTTGGAGTTTGGTGTTTGGAGTTAGGAGCTTGGAATTTGGAGTTAGGAGTTAGGAGTTTGGACTTTGGACTTTGGAGTTAGGAGTTAGGAGTTTGGAGTTAGGAGTTAGGATTTAGGAGTTTGGAATTTGGAGTTAGGAGTTAGGAGTTAGGAGTTTGGAGTTAGGAGTTAGGAGTTTGGAATTTGGAGTTAGGAGTTAGGAGTTTGGAGTTAGGAGTTAGGAGTCTGGAGTTTGGAGTTAGGAGTTTCGAGTTAGGAGTTAGGAGTTTGGAGTTTGGAGTTAGGAGTTAGGAGTTAGGAGTTTGGAGTTAGGAGTTAGGAGTTTGGAGTTTGGAGTTTGGAGTTTGGAGTTAGGAGTTTGGTGTTAAGAGTTAGGGGTTAAGAGTTAGGAGTTAGGAGTTTGGAGTTAGGAGTTAGGAGTTAGGAGTTTGGAATTTGGAGTTAGGAGTTAGGAGTTAGGAGTTTGGAGTTAGGAGTTAGGAGTTTGGAATTTGGAGTTAGGAGTTAGGAGTTTGGAGTTAGGAGTTAGGAGTCTGGAGTTTGGAGTTTGGAGTTAGGAGTTAGGAGTTTGGAGTTAGGAGTTAGGAGTTCGGAGTTAGGAGTTAGGAGTTTGGAGTTTGGAGTTAGGAGTTAGGAGTTTGGAGTTTGGAGTTTGGAGTTTGGAGTTAGGAGTTTGGAGTTAAGAGTTAGGGGTTAAGAGTTAGGAGTTAGGAGTTTGGAGTTAGGAGTTAGGAGCTTCGAGTTAGGAGTTAGGAGTTTGGAGTTAGGAGTTAGGAGTTAGGAGTTTGGAGTTTCGAGTTAGGAGTTAGGAGCTGGAGTTTGGAGTTAGGAGTTAAGAGCTAGGGGTTAAGAGTTAGGAGTTAGGAGTTAGGAGTTAGGAGTTTGGAGTTAGGAGTTAGGAGTTAGGAGTCTGGAGTTTGGAGTTTGAAGTTTGGAGTTAGGAGTTAGGAGTTAGGAGTTTGGAGGTTGGAGTTAGGAGTTAGGAGTTTGGAGTTTGGAGTTTGGAGTTAGGAGCTTGGAGTTTGGAGTTTGGAGTTAGGAGATTGGAGTTTGGAGTTAGGAGTTAGGAGTTTGGAGTTAGGAGTTAGGAGTTTGGAGTTTGGAGTTTGGAGTTAGGAGCTAGGAGCTAGGAGTTAGGAGTTAGGAGTTTGGAGTTAGGAGTTAGGAGTTTGGAGTTAGGAGTTAGGAGTTAGGAGTCTGGAGTTTGGAGTTTGGAGTTAGGAGTTAGGAGTTAGGAGTTTGGAGGTTGGAGTTAGGAGTTAGGAGTTTGGAGTTAGGAGTTAGGAGTTAGGAGTTTGGAGTTTGGAGTTTGGAGTTAGGAGCTTGGAGTTTGGAGTTTGGAGTTAGGAGATTGGAGTTTGGAGTTAGGAGTTAGGAGTTTGGAGTTAGGAGTTAGGAGTTAGGAGTTTGGAGTTTGGAGTTTGTTGTTAGGAGCTAGGAGCTAGGAGTTTGGAGTTAGGAGTTTGGAGTTAGGAGTTAGGAGTTTGGAGTTTGGAGTTTGGAGTTAGGAGTTAGGAGTTTGGAGTTTGGAGTTAGGAGTTAGGAGTTAGGAGTTTGGAGTTAGGAGTTAGGAGTTTGGAGTTTGGAGTTAGGAGTTAGGAGTTTGGAGTTAGGAGTTAGGAGTTTGGAGTTTGGAGTTTGGAGTTAGGAGCTTGGAGTTTGGAGTTTGGAGTTAGGAGTTTGGAGTTAGGAGTTAGGAGTTTGGAGATAGGAGTTAAGAGTTAGGAGTTTGTAGTTAGGAGTTTGGAGTTAGTAGTTTGGAGTTAGGAGTTTGGATTTTGGAGTTAGGAGTTAGAAGTTAGGAGTTTGGAGTTTGGAGTTAGGAGTTTGGAGTTAGGAGTTTGGAGTTTGAAGTTAGGTGTTACGAGTTTGGAGTTTGGAGTTAGGAGTTTGGAGATAGGAGTTAGGCGTTTGGACTTCGGAGTTTGGAGGTTGGAGTTAGGAGTTAGGAGTATGGAATTAGGAGTTAGGAGTTTGGAGTTAGGAGTTAGGAGTTAGGAGTTTGGAGTTTGGAGTTAGGAGCTTGGAGTTAGGAGTTTGGAGTTTGGAGTTAGTAGTTTGGAGTTAGGAGTTTGGAGTTTGGAGTTAGGAGTTTGGAGTTAGGAGTTAAGAGTTAGGAGTTTGGAGTTAGGAGTTTGGAGTTATTAGTTTGGAGTTTGGAGTTAGGAGTTAGGAGTTAGGAGTTAGGAGTTTGGTGTTTGGAGTTTGGAGTTAGGAGTTTGGAGTTAGGAGTTAGGAGTTTGGAGTTAGGAGTTAGGAGTTAGGAGTCTGGAGTTTGGAGTTTGGGGTTTGGAGTTAGGAGTTAGGAGTTTGGAGTTAGGAGTTAGGAGTTCGGAGTTTGGAGTTAGCAGTTAGGAGTTAGGAGTTTGGAGTTTGGAGTTAGCAGTTAGGAGTTTGGAGTTAGGAGTTAGGAGTTTGGAATTTGGAGTTAGGAGTTAGGAGTTTAGGAGTTAGGAGTTAGGAGTTTGGACTTTGGACTTTGGAGTTAGGAGTTAGGAGTTTGGACTTAGGAGTTAGGAGTTAGGAGTTTGGAATTTGGAGTTAGGAATTAGGAGTTAGGAGTTTGGAGTTAGGAGTTAGGAGTTTGGAATTTGGAGTTAGGAGTTAGGAGTTTGGAGTTAGGAGTTAGGAGTCTGGAGTTTGGAGTTTGGAGTTAGGAGTTTCGAGTTAGGAGTTAGGAGTTTGGAGTTAGGAGTTTGGAGTTTGGAGTTTGGAATTAGGAGTTTGGTGTTAAGAGTTAGGGGTTAAGAGTTAGGAGTTAGGAGTTTGGAGTTAGGAGTTAGGAGTTTGGAATTTGGAGTTAGGAGTTAGGTGTTAGGAGTTTGGAGTTAGGAGTTAGGAGTTTGGAATTCGGAGTTAGGAGTTAAGAGTTTGGAGTTAGGAGTTAGGAGTCTGGAGTTTGGCGTTTGGAGTTTGGAGTTAGGAGTTTGGAGTTAGGAGTTAGGAGTTTGGAGTTAGGAGTTAGGAGTTTGGAGTTTGGAGGTAGGAGTTCGGAGTTAGGAGTTAGGAGTTTGGAGTTTGGAGTTAGGAGTTAGGAGCTGGAGTTTCGAGTTAGGAGTTAGGAGTTTGGAGTTAGGAGTTAGGAGTTTGGAGTTAGGAGTTAGGAGTTAGGAGTCTGGAGTTTGGAGTTTGGGGTTTGGAGTTAGGAGTTAGGAGTTTGGAGTTAGGAGTTAGGAGTTCGGAGTTTGGAGTTAGCAGTTAGGAGTTAGGAGTTTGGAGTTTGGAGTTAGCAGTTAGGAGTTTGGAGTTAGGAGTTAGGAGTTTGGAATTTGGAGTTAGGAGTTAGGAGTTTAGGAGTTAGGAGTTAGGAGTTTGGACTTTGGACTTTGGAGTTAGGAGTTAGGAGTTTGGACTTAGGAGTTAGGAGTTAGGAGTTTGGAATTTGGAGTTAGGAATTAGGAGTTAGGAGTTTGGAGTTAGGAGTTAGGAGTTTGGAATTTGGAGTTAGGAGTTAGGAGTTTGGAGTTAGGAGTTAGGAGTCTGGAGTTTGGAGTTTGGAGTTAGGAGTTTCGAGTTAGGAGTTAGGAGTTTGGAGTTAGGAGTTTGGAGTTTGGAGTTTGGAATTAGGAGTTTGGTGTTAAGAGTTAGGGGTTAAGAGTTAGGAGTTAGGAGTTTGGAGTTAGGAGTTAGGAGTTTGGAATTTGGAGTTAGGAGTTAGGTGTTAGGAGTTTGGAGTTAGGAGTTAGGAGTTTGGAATTCGGAGTTAGGAGTTAAGAGTTTGGAGTTAGGAGTTAGGAGTCTGGAGTTTGGCGTTTGGAGTTTGGAGTTAGGAGTTTGGAGTTAGGAGTTAGGAGTTTGGAGTTAGGAGTTAGGAGTTTGGAGTTTGGAGGTAGGAGTTCGGAGTTAGGAGTTAGGAGTTTGGAGTTTGGAGTTAGGAGTTAGGAGCTGGAGTTTCGAGTTAGGAGTTAGGAGTTTGGAATTTGGAGTTAGGAGTTAGGAGTTTGGAGTTAGGAGTTAGGAGTCTGGAGTTTGGAGTTAGGAGTTTCGAGTTAGGAGTTAGGAGTTTGGAGTTTGGAGTTAGGAGTTAGGAGTTAGGAGTTAGGAGTTTGGAGTTAGGAGTTTGGAGTTAGGAGTTAGGAGTTTGGAATTTGGAGTTAGGAGTTAGGAGTTTGGAATTTGGAGTTAGGAGTTAGGAGTTTGGAGTTAGGAGTTAGGAGTCTGGAGTTTGGAGTTTGGAGTTTGGAGTTAGGAGTTTGGAGTTAGGAGTTAGGAGTTTGGAGTTAGGAGTTCGGAGTTAGGAGTTAGGAGTTTGGAGTTTGGAGTTAGGAGTTAGGAGTTTGGAGTTTGGAGTTTGGAGTTTGGAGTTAGGAGTTTGGAGTTAAGAGTTAGGGGTTAAGAGTTAGGAGTTAGGAGTTAGGAGTTTGGAGTTTCGAGTTAGGAGTTAGGAGCTGGAGTTTGGAGTTAGGAGTTAAGAGTTAGGGGTTAAGAGTTAGGCGTTAGGAGTTAGGAGTTTCGAGTTACGAGTTAGTAGTTTGGAGTTAGGAGTTAGGAGTTTGGAGTTTGGAGTTTTGAGTTAGGAGCTAGGAGCTCGGAGTTTGGAGTTAGGAGTTTGGAGTTAGGAGTTAGGAGTTAGGAGTTTGGAGTTTGGAGTTAGGAGTTAGTAGTTTGGAGTTAGGAGTTTGGAGGTTGGAGTTAGGAGTTAGGAGTTTGGAGTTAGGAGTTTGGAGTTTGGAGTTTGGAATTAGGAGCTTGGAGTTTGGAGTTTGGAGTTAGTAGTTTGGAGTTTGGAGTTAGGAGTTAGGAGTTTGGAGATAGGAGTTAAGAGTTAGGAGTTTGGAGTTTGGAGTTAGGAGTTTGGAGTTAGTAGTTTGGAGTTAGGAGTTTGGAGTTAGGAGTTTGGAGTTTGGTGTTTGGAGTTAGGAGTTAGGAGTTAGGAGTTTGGAGTTTGGAGTTTGGAGGTTGGAGTTAGGAGTTAGGAGTTTGGAGTTAGGAGTTTGGAGTTTGGAGTTTGGAGTTAGGAGCTTGGAGTTAGGAGTTTGGAGTTAGGAGTTTGGAGTTAGGAGTTGGAGTTTGGAGTTAGGAGTTAGGAGTTTGGAGTTAGGAGTTAAGAGTTAGGAGTTTGGAGTTAGGAGTTAAGAGTTAGGAGTTTGGAGTTAGGAGTTTGGAGTTTGGGGTTTGGAGTTAGGAGTTTCGAGTTAGGAGTTAGGAGTTTGGAGTTAGGAGTTTGGAGTTTGGAGTTAGGAGTTAGGAGTCTGGAGTTTGGAGTTTGGAGTTAGGAGTTTCGAGTTAGGAGTTAGGAGTTTGGAGTTAGGAGTTTGGAGTTTGGAGTTTGGAATTAGGAGTTTGGTGTTAAGAGTTAGGGGTTAAGAGTTAGGAGTTAGGAGTTTGGAGTTAGGAGTTAGGAGTTTGGACTTTGGAGTTAGGAGTTAGGAGTTTGGACTTAGGAGTTAGGAGTTAGGAGTTTGGAATTTGGAGTTAGGAATTAGGAGTTAGGAGTTTGGAGTTAGGAGTTAGGAGTTTGGAATTTGGAGTTAGGAGTTAGGAGTTTGGAGTTAGGAGTTAGGAGTCGGGAGTTTGGAGTTTGGAGTTAGGAGTTTCGAGTTAGGAGTTAGGAGTTTGGAGTTAGGAGTTTGGAGTTTGGAGTTTGTAATTAGGAGTTTGGTGTTAAGAGTTAGGGGTTAAGAGTTAGGAGTTAGGAGTTTGGAGTTAGGAGTTAGGAGTTTGGAATTTGGAGTTAGGAGTTAGGTGTTAGGAGTTTGGAGTTAGGAGTTAGGAGTTTGGAATTCGGAGTTAGGAGTTAAGAGTTTGGAGTTAGGAGTTAGGAGTCTGGAGTTTGGCGTTTGGAGTTTGGAGTTAGGAGTTAGGAGTTTGGAGTTAGGAGTTCGGAGTTAGGAGTTAGGAGTTTGGAGTTTGGAGTTAGGAGTTTGGAGTTAGGAGTTAGGAGTTGGAGTTTGGAGTTAGGAGTTTGGAGTTTGGAGTTAGGAGTTTGGAGTTTGGAGTTTGGAGTTAGGAGTTTGGAGTTAAGAGTTAGGGTTTAAGAGTTATGAGTTAGGAGTTTGGAGTTAGGAGTTAGGAGCTTCGAGTTAGGAGGTAGGAGTTTGGAGTTAGGAGTTTGGAGTTAGGAGTTAGGAGCTTCGAGTTAGGAGTTAGGAGTTTGGAGTTAGGAGTTAGGAGTTAAGAGTTAGGAGTTTGGAGTTAGGAGTTAGGAGCTTCGAGTTAGAAGGTAGGAGTTTGGAGTTAGGAGTTTGGAGTTAGGAGTTAGGAGCTTCGAGTTAGGAGTTAGGAGTTTGGAGTTTGGAGTTAGGAGTTAAGAGTTAGGAGTTTGGAGTTAGGAGTTTGGAGTTATTAGTTTGGAGTTTGGAGTTAGGAGTTAGGAGTTAGGAGTTAGGAGTTTGGTGTTTGGAGTTTGGAGTTAGGAGTTTGGAGTTAGGAGTTAGGAGTTTGGAGTTAGGAGTTAGGAGTTAGGAGTCTGGAGTTAGGAGTTAGGAGTTTGGAGTTAGGAGTTAGGAGTTCGGAGTTTGGAGTTAGCAGTTAGGAGTTAGGAGTTTGGAGTTTGGAGTTAGCAGTTAGGAGTTTGGAGTTAGGAGTTTGGAATTTGGAGTTAGGAGTTAGGAGTTTAGGAGTTAGGAGTTAGGAGTTTGGACTTTGGACTTTGGAGTTAGGAGTTAGGAGTTTGGACTTAGGAGTTAGGCGTTAGGAGTTTGGAATTTGGAGTTAGGAGTTTGGAGATAGGAGTTTGGAGTTAGTAGTTTGGAGTTTGGAGTTAGGAGTTAGGAGTTTGGAGATAGGAGTTAAGAGTTAGGAGTTTGGAGTTTGGAGTTAGGAGTTTGGAGTTAGTAGTTTGGAGTTAGGAGTTTGGAGTTTGGAGTTTGGAGTTAGTAGTTTGGAGTTTGGAGTTAGGAGTTTGGAGATAGAAGTTAAGAGTTAGGAGTTTGGAGTTTGGAGTTAGGAGTTTGGAGTTAGTAGTTTGGAGTTAGGAGTTTGGAGTTTGGAGTTTGGAGTTTGGAGTTAGGAGTTAGGAGTTAGGAGTTTGGAGTTTGGAGTTAGGAGTTTGGAGTTAGGAGTTTGGAGTTTGGAGTTAGGAGTTCGGAGTTTGGAGTTTGGAGTTAGGAGTTTGGAGTTAGGAGTTAGGAGTTTGGAGTTAGGAGTTAGGAGTTAGGAGTTTGGAGTTTGGAGTTTTGAGTTAGGAGCAAGAGTTTGGAGTTAGGAGTTTGGAGTTAGGAGTTTGGAGTTTGTGGTTTGGAGTTAGGAGTTAGGAGTTTGGAGTTAGGAGTTTGGAGTTAGGAGTTTGGAGTTTGGAGCTGGAGTTAGGAGTTAGGAGTTTGGAGTTTGGAGTTAGGAGTTAGTAGTTTGGAGTTAGGAGTTAGGAGTTTGGAGTTTGGTGTTTGGAGTTAGGAGCTTGGAATTTGGAGTTAGGAGTTAGGAGTTTGGAGTTAGGAGTTAGGAGTCTGGAGTTTGGAGTTAGGAGTTTCGAGTTAGGAGTTAGGAGTTTGGAGTTTGGTGTTATGAGTTAGGAGTTAGGAGTTTGGAGTTTGGAGTTAGGAGTTTGGAGTTTGGAGTTTGGAGTTTGGAGTTTGGAGTTAGGAGTTTGGTGTTAAGAGTTAGGGGTTAAGAGTTAGGAGTTAGGATTTTGGAGTTAGGAGTTAGGAGTTAGGAGTTTGGAATTTGGAGTTAGGAGTTAGGAGTTAGGAGTTTGGAGTTAGGAGTTAGGAGTTTGGAATTTGGAGTTAGGAGTTAGGAGTTTGGAGTTAGGAGTTAGGAGTTGGAGTTTGGAGTTAGGAGTTTGGAGTTAGGAGTTAGGAGTTTGGAGTTAGGAGTTCGGAGTTAGGAGTTAGGAGTTTGGAGTTTGGAGTTAGGAGTTAGGAGTTTGGAGTTAGGAGTTAGGAGTTGGAGTTTGGAGTTAGGAGTTTGGAGTTTGGAGTTAGGAGTTTGGAGTTTGGAGTTTGGAGTTTGGAGTTAGGAGTTTGGAGTTAAGAGTTAGGGTTTAAGAGTTATGAGTTAGGAGTTTGGAGTTAGGAGTTAGGAGCTTCGAGTTAGGAGGTAGGAGTTTGGAGTTAGGAGTTTGGAGTTAGGAGTTAGGAGCTTCGAGTTAGGAGTTAGGAGTTTGGAGTTAGGAGTTAGGAGTTAAGAGTTAGGAGTTTGGAGTTAGGAGTTAGGAGCTTCGAGTTAGGAGGTAGGAGTTTGGAGTTAGGAGTTTGGAGTTAGGAGTTAGGAGCTTCGAGTTAGGAGTTAGGAGTTTGGAGTTTGGAGTTAGGAGTTAAGAGTTAGGAGTTTGGAGTTAGGAGTTTGGAGTTATTAGTTTGGAGTTTGGAGTTAGGAGTTAGGAGTTAGGAGTTTGGTGTTTGGAGTTTGGAGTTAGGAGTTTGGAGTTAGGAGTTAGGAGTCTGGAGTTAGGAGTTAGGAGTTTGGAGTTAGGAGTTAGGAGTTCGGAGTTTGGAGTTAGCAGTTAGGAGTTAGGAGTTTGGAGTTTGGAGTTAGCAGTTAGGAGTTTGGAGTTAGGAGTTTGGAATTTGGAGTTAGGAGTTAGGAGTTTAGGAGTTAGGAGTTAGGAGTTTGGACTTTGGACTTTGGAGTTAGGAGTTAGAAGTTTGGACTTAGGAGTTAGGCGTTAGGAGTTTGGAATTTGGAGTTAGGAGTTTGGAGATAGGAGTTTGGAGTTAGTAGTTTGGAGTTTGGAGTTAGGAGTTAGGAGTTTGGAGATAGGAGTTAAGAGTTAGGAGTTTGGAGTTTGGAGTTAGGAGTTTGGAGTTAGTAGTTTGGAGTTAGGAGTTTGGAGTTTGGAGATTGGAGTTAGTAGTTTGGAGTTTGGAGTTAGGAGTTTGGAGATAGAAGTTAAGAGTTAGGAGTTTGGAGTTTGGAGTTAGGAGTTTGGAGTTAGTAGTTTGGAGTTAGGAGTTTGGAGTTTGGAGTTTGGAGTTTGGAGTTAGGAGTTAGGAGTTAGGAGTTTGGAGTTTGGAGTTAGGAGTTTGGAGTTAGGAGTTTGGAGTTTGGAGTTAGGAGTTACGAGTTTGGAGTTTGGAGTTAGGAGTTTGGAGTTTGGAGTTAGGAGTTAGGAGTTAGGAGTTTGGAGGTTGGAGTTAGGAGTTAGGAGTTTGGAGTTAGGAGTTTGGAGTTTGGAGTTTGGAGTTAGGAGCTTGGAGTTAGGAGTTTGGAGTTAGGAGTTTGGAGTTAGGAGTTTCGAGTTAGGAGTTAGGAGTTTGGAGTTTGGTGTTATGAGTTAGGAGTTAGGAGTTTGGAGTTTGGAGTTAGGAGTTTGGAGTTTGGAGTTTGGAGTTTGGAGTTAGGAGTTTGGTGTTAAGAGTTAGGGGTTAAGAGTTAGGAGTTAGGATTTTGGAGTTAGGAGTTAGGAGTTAGGAGTTTGGAATTTGGAGTTAGGAGTTAGGAGTTAGGAGTTTGGAGTTAGGAGTTAGGAGTTTGGAATTTGGAGTTAGGAGTTAGGAGTTTGGAGTTAGGAGTTAGGAGTTGGAGTTTGGAGTTAGGAGTTTGGAGTTAGGAGTTAGGAGTTTGGAGTTAGGAGTTCGGAGTTAGGAGTTAGGAGTTTGGAGTTTGGAGTTAGGAGTTAGGAGTTTGGAGTTAGGAGTTAGGAGTTGGAGTTTGGAGTTAGGAGTTTGGAGTTTGGAGTTAGGAGTTTGGAGTTTGGAGTTTGGAGTTTGGAGTTAGGAGTTTGGAGTTAAGAGTTAGGGTTTAAGAGTTATGAGTTAGGAGTTTGGAGTTAGGAGTTAGGAGCTTCGAGTTAGGAGGTAGGAGTTTGGAGTTAGGAGTTTGGAGTTAGGAGTTAGGAGCTTCGAGTTAGGAGTTAGGAGTTTGGAGTTAGGAGTTAGGAGTTAAGAGTTAGGAGTTTGGAGTTAGGAGTTAGGAGCTTCGAGTGAGGAGGTAGGAGTTTGGAGTTAGGAGTTTGGAGTTAGGAGTTAGGAGCTTCGAGTTAGGAGTTAGGAGTTTGGAGTTTGGAGTTAGGAGTTAAGAGTTAGGAGTTTGGAGTTAGGAGTTTGGAGTTATTAGTTTGGAGTTTGGAGTTAGGAGTTAGGAGTTAGGAGTTTGGTGTTTGGAGTTTGGAGTTAGGAGTTTGGAGTTAGGAGTTAGGAGTTTGGAGTTAGGAGTTAGGAGTTAGGAGTCTGGAGTTAGGAGTTAGGAGTTTGGAGTTAGGAGTTAGGAGTTCGGAGTTTGGAGTTAGCAGTTAGGAGTTAGGAGTTTGGAGTTTGGAGTTAGCAGTTAGGAGTTTGGAGTTAGGAGTTTGGAATTTGGAGTTAGGAGTTAGGAGTTTAGGAGTTAGGAGTTAGGAGTTTGGACTTTGGACTTTGGAGTTAGGAGTTAGAAGTTTGGACTTAGGAGTTAGGCGTTAGGAGTTTGGAATTTGGAGTTAGGAGTTTGGAGATAGGAGTTTGGAGTTAGTAGTTTGGAGTTTGGAGTTAGGAGTTAGGAGTTTGGAGATAGGAGTTAAGAGTTAGGAGTTTGGAGTTTGGAGTTAGGAGTTTGGAGTTAGTAGTTTGGAGTTAGGAGTTTGGAGTTTGGAGATTGGAGTTAGTAGTTTGGAGTTTGGAGTTAGGAGTTTGGAGATAGAAGTTAAGAGTTAGGAGTTTGGAGTTTGGAGTTAGGAGTTTGGAGTTAGTAGTTTGGAGTTAGGAGTTTGAAGTTTGGAGTTTGGAGTTTGGAGTTAGGAGTTAGGAGTTAGGAGTTTGGAGTTTGGAGTTAGGAGTTTGGAGTTAGGAGTTTGGAGTTTGGAGTTAGGAGTTACGAGTTTGGAGTTTGGAGTTAGGAGTTTGGAGTTTGGAGTTAGGAGTTAGGAGTTAGGAGTTTGGAGGTTGGAGTTAGGAGTTAGGAGTTTGGAGTTAGGAGTTTGGAGTTTGGAGTTTGGATTTAGGAGCTTGGAGTTAGGAGTTTGGAGTTAGGAGTTTGGAGTTAGGAGTTGGAGTTTGGAGTTTGGAGTTAGGAGTTTGGAGTTAGGAGTTAAGAGTTAGGAGTTTGGAGTTAGGAGTTAGGAGTTTGGAGTTAGGAGTTAGGAGTTAGGAGTCTGGAGTTTGGAGTTTGGGGTTTGGAGTTAGGAGTTTCGAGTTAGGAGTTAGGAGTTTGGAATTAGGAGTTAGGAGTTTGGAGTGAGGAGTTAGGAGTTTGGAGTGAGCAGTTAGGAGTTAGGAGTTTGGACTTTGTAGTTAGGAGTTAGCAGTTTGGAATTTGGAGTTAGGAGTTAGGAGTTTAGGAGTTAGGAGTTAGGAGTTTGGACTTTGGACTTTGGAGTTAGGAGTTATGAGTTTGGAGTTAGGAGTTAGGAGTTAGGAGTTTGGAATTTGGAGTTAGGAGTTAGGAGTTAGGAGTTTGGAGTTAGGAGTTGGAGTTTGGAATTTGGAGTTAGGAGTTAGGAGTTTGGAGTTAGGAGTTAGGAGTCTGGAGTTTGGAGTTAGGAGTTTCGAGTTAGGAGTTAGGAGTTTGGAGTTTGGTGTTAGGAGTTAGGAGTTAGGAGTTACGAGTTTGGAGTTAGGAGTTAGGAGTCTGGAGTTTGGAGTTTGGAGTTTGGAGTTAGGAGTTTCGAGTTAGGAGTTAGTAGTTTGGAGTTAGGAGTTCGGAGTTTGGAGTTTGGAGTTAGGAGTTTGGAGTTAGGAGTTAGGAGTTTGGAGTTAGGAGTTAGGAGTTAGGAGTTTGGAGTTTGGAGTTTTGAGTTAGGAGCTAGGAGTTTGGAGTTAGGAGTTTGGAGTTAGGAGTTTGGAGTTTGTGGTTTGGAGTTAGGAGTTAGGAGTTTGGAGTTAGGAGTTTGGAGTTAGGAGTTTGGAGTTTGGAGCTGGAGTTAGGAGTTTGGAGTTTGGAGTTAGGAGTTAGTAGTTTGGAGTTAGGAGTTAGGAGTTTGGAGTTTGGTGTTTGGAGTTAGGAGCTTGGAATTTGGAGTTAGGAGTTAGGAGTTTGGAGTTAGGAGTTAGGAGTCTGGAGTTTGGAGTTAGGAGTTTCGAGTTAGGAGTTAGGAGTTTGGAGTTTGGTGTTATGAGTTAGGAGTTAGGAGTTTGTAGTTTGGAGTTAGGAGTTTGGAGCTTGGAGTTTGGAGTTTGGAGTTAGGAGTTTGGTGTTAAGAGTTAGGGGTTAAGAGTTAGGAGTTAGGATTTTGGAGTTAGGAGTTAGGAGTTAGGAGTTTGGAATTTGGAGTTAGGAGTTAGGAGTTAGGAGTTTGGAGTTAGGAGTTAGGAGTTTGGAATTTGGAGTTAGGAGTTAGGAGTTTGGAGTTAGGAGTTAGGAGTTGGAGTTTGGAGTTAGGAGTTTGGAGTTAGGAGTTAGGAGTTTGGAGTTAGGAGTTCGGAGTTAGGAGTTAGGAGTTAGGAGTTTGGAGTTAGGAGTTCGGAGTTAGGAGTTAGGAGTTTGGAGTTTGGAGTTAGGAGTTAGGAGTTTGGAGTTAGGAGTTCGGAGTTAGGAGTTAGGAGTTTGGAGTTTGGAGTTAGGAGTTAGGAGTTTGGAGTTAGGAGTTAGGAGTTGGAGTTTGGAGTTAGGAGTTTGGAGTTTGGAGTTAGGAGTTTGGAGTTTGGAGTTTGGAGTTTGGAATTAGGAGTTTGGAGTTAAGAGTTAGGGTTTAAGAGTTATGAGTTAGGAGTTTGGAGTTAGGAGTTAGGAGCTTCGAGTTAGGAGGTAGGAGTTTGGAGTTAGGAGTTTGGAGTTAGGAGTTAGGAGCTTCGAGTTAGGAGTTAGGAGTTTGGAGTTAGGAGTTAGGAGTTAAGAGTTAGGAGTTTGGAGTTAGGAGTTAGGAGCTTCGAGTTAGGAGGTAGGAGTTTGGAGTTAGGAGTTTGGAGTTAGGAGTTAGGAGCTTCGAGTTAGGAGTTAGGAGTTTGGAGTTTGGAGTTAGGAGTTAAGAGTTAGGAGTTTGGAGTTAGGAGTTTGGAGTTATTAGTTTGGAGTTTGGAGTTAGGAGTTAGGAGTTAGGAGTTTGGTGTTTGGAGTTTGGAGTTAGGAGTTTGGAGTTAGGAGTTAGGAGTTTGGAGTTAGGAGTTAGGAGTTAGGAGTCTGGAGTTAGGAGTTAGGAGTTTGGAGTTAGGAGTTAGGAGTTTGGAGTTTGGAGTTAGCAGTTAGGAGTTAGGAGTTTGGAGTTTGGAGTTAGCAGTTAGGAGTTTGGAGTTAGGAGTTTGGAATTTGGAGTTAGGAGTTAGGAGTTAGGAGTTTGGACTTTGGACTTTGGAGTTAGGAGTTAGAAGTTTGGACTTAGGAGTTAGGCGTTAGGAGTTTGGAATTTGGAGTTAGGAGTTTGGAGATAGGAGTTTGGAGTTAGTAGTTTGGAGTTTGGAGTTAGGAGTTAGGAGTTTGGAGATAGGAGTTAAGAGTTAGGAGTTTGGAGTTTGGAGTTAGGAGTTTGGAGTTAGTAGTTTGGAGTTAGGAGTTTGGAGTTTGGAGATTGGAGTTAGTAGTTTGGAGTTTGGAGTTAGGAGTTTGGAGATAGAAGTTAAGAGTTAGGAGTTTGGAGTTTGGAGTTAGGAGTTTGGAGTTAGTAGTTTGGAGTTAGGAGTTTGGAGTTTGGAGTTTGGAGTTTGGAGTTAGGAGTTAGGAGTTAGGAGTTTGGAGTTTGGAGTTAGGAGTTTGGAGTTAGGAGTTTGGAGTTTGGAGTTAGGAGTTACGAGTTTGGAGTTTGGAGTTAGGAGTTTGGAGTTAGGAGTTAGGAGTTAGGAGTTTGGAGGTTGGAGTTAGGAGTTAGGAGTTTGGAGTTAGGAGTTTGGAGTTTGGAGTTTGGAGTTAGGAGCTTGGAGTTAGGAGTTTGGAGTTAGGAGTTTGGAGTTAGGAGTTGGAGTTTGGAGTTTGGAGTTAGGAGTTTGGAGTTAGGAGTTAAGAGTTAGGAGTTTGGAGTTAGGAGTTAGGAGTTTGGAGTTAGGAGTTAGGAGTTAGGAGTCTGGAGTTTGGAGTTTGGGGTTTGGAGTTAGGAGTTTCGAGTTAGGAGTTAGGAGTTTGGAATTAGGAGTTAGGAGTTTGGAGTGAGGAGTTAGGAGTTTGGAGTGAGCAGTTAGGAGTTAGGAGTTTGGACTTTGTAGTTAGGAGTTAGCAGTTTGGAATTTGGAGTTAGGAGTTAGGAGTTTAGGAGTTAGGAGTTAGGAGTTTGGACTTTGGACTTTGGAGTTAGGAGTTATGAGTTTGGAGTTAGGAGTTAGGAGTTAGGAGTTTGGAATTTGGAGTTAGGAGTTAGGAGTTAGGAGTTTGGAGTTAGGAGTTGGAGTTTGGAATTTGGAGTTAGGAGTTAGGAGTTTGGAGTTAGGAGTTAGGAGTCTGGAGTTTGGAGTTAGGAGTTTCGAGTTAGGAGTTAGGAGTTTGGAGTTTGGTGTTAGGAGTTAGGAGTTAGGAGTTAGGAGTTTGGAGTTAGGAGTTAGGAGTCTGGAGTTTGGAGTTTGGAGTTTGGAGTTAGGAGTTTCGAGTTAGGAGTTAGTAGTTTGGAGTTAGGAGTTCGGAGTTTGGAGTTTGGAGTTAGGAGTTTGGAGTTAGGAGTTAGGAGTTTGGAGTTAGGAGTTAGGAGTTAGGAGTTTGGAGTTTGGAGTTTTGAGTTAGGAGCTAGGAGTTTGGAGTTAGGAGTTTGGAGTTAGGAGTTTGGAGTTTGTGGTTTGGAGTTAGGAGTTAGGAGTTTGGAGTTAGGAGTTTGGAGTTAGGAGTTTGGAGTTTGGAGCTGGAGTTAGGAGTTTGGAGTTTGGAGTTAGGAGTTAGTAGTTTGGAGTTAGGAGTTAGGAGTTTGGAGTTTGGTGTTTGGAGTTAGGAGCTTGGAATTTGGAGTTAGGAGTTAGGAGTTTGGAGTTAGGAGTTAGGAGTCTGGAGTTTGGAGTTAGGAGTTTCGAGTTAGGAGTTAGGAGTTTGGAGTTTGGTGTTATGAGTTAGGAGTTAGGAGTTTGTAGTTTGGAGTTAGGAGTTTGGAGTTTGGAGTTTGGAGTTTGGAGTTAGGAGTTTGGTGTTAAGAGTTAGGGGTTAAGAGTTAGGAGTTAGGATTTTGGAGTTAGGAGTTAGGAGTTAGGAGTTTGGAATTTGGAGTTAGGAGTTAGGAGTTAGGAGTTTGGAGTTAGGAGTTAGGAGTTTGGAATTTGGAGTTAGGAGTTAGGAGTTTGGAGTTAGGAGTTAGGAGTTGGAGTTTGGAGTTAGGAGTTTGGAGTTAGGAGTTAGGAGTTTGGAGTTAGGAGTTCGGAGTTAGGAGTTAGGAGTTAGGAGTTTGGAGTTAGGAGTTCGGAGTTAGGAGTTAGGAGTTTGGAGTTTGGAGTTAGGAGTTAGGAGTTTGGAGTTTGGAGTTTGGAGTTTGGAGTTAGGAGTTTGGAGTTAAGAGTTAGGGGTTAAGAGTTATGAGTTAGGAGTTTGGAGTTAGGAGTTAGGAGCTTCGAGTTAGGAGGTAGGAGTTAGGAGTTAGAAGTTAGGAGTTAGGAGTTTGGAGTTAGGAGTTAGGAGCTTCGAGTTAGGAGTTAGGAGTTTGGAGTTAGGAGTTAGGAGTTAGGAGTTTGGAGTTTCGAGTTAGGAGTTAGGAGTTTGGAGTTAGGAGTTAGGAGTTTGGAGTTAGGAGTTAGGAGTTTGGAGTTAGGAGTTAGGAGTTAGGAGTCTGGAGTTTGGAGTTTGGAGTTTGGAGTTAGGAGTTTCGAGTTAGGAGTTAGTAGTTTGGAGTTAGGAGTTAGGAGTTCGGAGTTTGGAGTTTGGAGTTAGGAGTTTGGAGTTAGGAGTCAGGAGTTTGGAGTTAGGAGTTAGGAGTTAGGAGTTTGGAGTTTGGAGTTTTGAGTTAGGAGCTAGGAGTTTGGAGTTAGGAGTTTGGAGTTAGGAGTTTGGAGTTTGTGGTTTGGAGTTAGGAGTTAGGAGTTTGGAGTTTGGAGTTAGGAGTTTGGAGTTAGGAGTTTGGAGTTTGGAGCTGGAGTTAGGAGTTAGGAGTTTGGAGTTTGGAGTTAGGAGTTTGGAGTTAGGAGTTAGGAGTTTGGAGTTTGGAGTTTGGAGTTAGGAGCTTGGAGTTTGGAGTTTGGAGTTAGGAGTTTGGAGTTTGGAGTTAGGAGTTTGGAGTTTGGAGTTTGGAGTTAGGAGTTTGGTGTTAAGAGTTAGGGGTTAAGAGTTAGGAGTTAGGAGTTTGGAGTTAGGAGTTAGGAGTTAGGAGTTTGGAATTTGGAGTTAGGAGTTAGGAGTTTGGAGTTAGGAGTTAGGAGTTTGGAATTTGGAGTTAGGAGTTAGGAGTTTGGAGTTAGGAGTTAGGAGTTGGAGTTTGGAGTTAGGAGTTTGGAGTTTGGAGTTAGGAGTTTGGAGTTTGGAGTTTGGAGTTTGGAGTTAGGAGTTTGGAGTTAAGAGTTAGGGTTTAAGAGTTATGAGTTAGGAGTTTGGAGTTAGGAGTTAGGAGCTTCGAGTTAGGAGGTAGGAGTTTGGAGTTAGGAGTTTGGAGTTAGGAGTTAGGAGCTTCGAGTTAGGAGTTAGGAGTTTGGAGTTAGGAGTTAGGAGTTAAGAGTTAGGAGTTTGGAGTTAGGAGTTAGGAGCTTCGAGTTAGGAGGTAGGAGTTTGGAGTTAGGAGTTTGGAGTTAGGAGTTAGGAGCTTCGAGTTAGGAGTTAGGAGTTTGGAGTTTGGTGTTAGGAGTTAAGAGTTAGGAGTTTGGAGTTAGGAGTTTGGAGTTATTAGTTTGGAGTTTGGAGTTAGGAGTTAGGAGTTAGGAGTTAGGAGTTTGGTGTTTGGAGTTTGGAGTTAGGAGTTTGGAGTTAGGAGTTAGGAGTTTGGAGTTAGGAGTTAGGAGTTAGGAGTCTGGAGTTAGGAGTTAGGAGTTTGGAGTTAGGAGTTAGGAGTTCGGAGTTTGGAGTTAGCAGTTAGGAGTTAGGAGTTTGGAGTTTGGAGTTAGCAGTTAGGAGTTTGGAGTTAGGAGTTTGGAATTTGGAGTTAGGAGTTAGGAGTTTAGGAGTTAGGAGTTAGGAGTTTGGACTTTGGACTTTGGAGTTAGGAGTTAGGAGTTTGGACTTAGGAGTTAGGCGTTAGGAGTTTGGAATTTGGAGTTAGGAGTTTGGAGATAGGAGTTTGGAGTTAGTAGTTTGGAGTTTGGAGTTAGGAGTTAGGAGTTTGGAGATAGGAGTTAAGAGTTAGGAGTTTGGAGTTTGGAGTTAGGAGTTTGGAGTTAGTAGTTTGGAGTTAGGAGTTTGGAGTTTGGAGTTTGGAGTTAGTAGTTTGGAGTTTGGAGTTAGGAGTTTGGAGATAGGAGTTAAGAGTTAGGAGTTTGGAGTTTGGAGTTAGGAGTTTGGAGTTAGTAGTTTGGAGTTAGGAGTTTGGAGTTTGGAGTTTGGAGTTTGGAGTTAGGAGTTAGGAGTTAGGAGTTTGGAGTTTGGAGTTAGGAGTTTGGAGTTAGGAGTTTGGAGTTTGGAGTTAGGAGTTACGAGTTTGGAGTTTGGAGTTAGGAGTTTGGAGTTTGGAGTTAGGAGTTAGGAGTTTGGAGTTAGGAGTTTGGAGGTTGGAGTTAGGAGTTAGGAGTTTGGAGTTAGGAGTTTGGAGTTTGGAGTTTGGAGTTAGGAGCTTGGAGTTAGGAGTTTGGAGTTAGGAGTTTGGAGTTAGGAGTTGGAGTTTGGAGTTTGGAGTTAGGAGTTTGGAGTTAGGAGTTAAGAGTTAGGAGTTTGGAGTTAGGAGTTAGGAGTTTGGAGTTAGGAGTTAGGAGTTAGGAGTCTGGAGTTTGGAGTTTGGGGTTTGGAGTTAGGAGTTTCGAGTTAGGAGTTAGGAGTTTGGAATTAGGAGTTAGGAGTTTGGAGTGAGGAGTTAGGAGTTTGGAGTGAGCAGTTAGGAGTTAGGAGTTTGGACTTTGTAGTTAGGAGTTAGCAGTTTGGAATTTGGAGTTAGGAGTTAGGAGTTTAGGAGTTAGGAGTTAGGAGTTTGGACTTTGGACTTTGGAGTTAGGAGTTATGAGTTTGGAGTTAGGAGTTAGGAGTTAGGAGTTTGGAATTTGGAGTTAGGAGTTAGGAGTTAGGAGTTTGGAGTTAGGAGTTGGAGTTTGGAATTTGGAGTTAGGAGTTAGGAGTTTGGAGTTAGGAGTTAGGAGTCTGGAGTTTGGAGTTAGGAGTTTCGAGTTAGGAGTTAGGAGTTTGGAGTTTGGTGTTAGGAGTTAGGAGTTAGGAGTTAGGAGTTTGGAGTTAGGAGTTAGGAGTCTGGAGTTTGGAGTTTGGAGTTTGGAGTTAGGAGTTTCGAGTTAGGAGTTAGTAGTTTGGAGTTAGGAGTTCGGAGTTTGGAGTTTGGAGTTAGGAGTTTGGAGTTAGGAGTTAGGAGTTTGGAGTTAGGAGTTAGGAGTTAGGAGTTTGGAGTTTGGAGTTTTGAGTTAGGAGCTAGGAGTTTGGAGTTAGGAGTTTGGAGTTAGGAGTTTGGAGTTTGTGGTTTGGAGTTAGGAGTTAGGAGTTTGGAGTTAGGAGTTTGGAGTTAGGAGTTTGGAGTTTGGAGCTGGAGTTAGGAGTTTGGAGTTTGGAGTTAGGAGTTAGTAGTTTGGAGTTAGGAGTTAGGAGTTTGGAGTTTGGTGTTTGGAGTTAGGAGCTTGGAATTTGGAGTTAGGAGTTAGGAGTTTGGAGTTAGGAGTTAGGAGTCTGGAGTTTGGAGTTAGGAGTTTCGAGTTAGGAGTTAGGAGTTTGGAGTTTGGTGTTATGAGTTAGGAGTTAGGAGTTTGTAGTTTGGAGTTAGGAGTTTGGAGTTTGGAGTTTGGAGTTTGGAGTTAGGAGTTTGGTGTTAAGAGTTAGGGGTTAAGAGTTAGGAGTTAGGATTTTGGAGTTAGGAGTTAGGAGTTAGGAGTTTGGAATTTGGAGTTAGGAGTTAGGAGTTAGGAGTTTGGAGTTAGGAGTTAGGAGTTTGGAATTTGGAGTTAGGAGTTAGGAGTTTGGAGTTAGGAGTTAGGAGTTGGAGTTTGGAGTTAGGAGTTTGGAGTTAGGAGTTAGGAGTTTGGAGTTAGGAGTTCGGAGTTAGGAGTTAGGAGTTAGGAGTTTGGAGTTAGGAGTTCGGAGTTAGGAGTTAGGAGTTTGGAGTTTGGAGTTAGGAGTTAGGAGTTTGGAGTTTGGAGTTTGGAGTTTGGAGTTAGGAGTTTGGAGTTAAGAGTTAGGGGTTAAGAGTTATGAGTTAGGAGTTTGGAGTTAGGAGTTAGGAGCTTCGAGTTAGGAGGTAGGAGTTAGGAGTTAGAAGTTAGGAGTTAGGAGTTTGGAGTTAGGAGTTAGGAGCTTCGAGTTAGGAGTTAGGAGTTTGGAGTTAGGAGTTAGGAGTTAGGAGTTTGGAGTTTCGAGTTAGGAGTTAGGAGTTTGGAGTTAGGAGTTAGGAGTTTGGAGTTAGGAGTTAGGAGTTTGGAGTTAGGAGTTAGGAGTTAGGAGTCTGGAGTTTGGAGTTTGGAGTTTGGAGTTAGGAGTTTCGAGTTAGGAGTTAGTAGTTTGGAGTTAGGAGTTAGGAGTTCGGAGTTTGGAGTTTGGAGTTAGGAGTTTGGAGTTAGGAGTCAGGAGTTTGGAGTTAGGAGTTAGGAGTTAGGAGTTTGGAGTTTGGAGTTTTGAGTTAGGAGCTAGGAGTTTGGAGTTAGGAGTTTGGAGTTAGGAGTTTGGAGTTTGTGGTTTGGAGTTAGGAGTTAGGAGTTTGGAGTTTGGAGTTAGGAGTTTGGAGTTAGGAGTTTGGAGTTTGGAGCTGGAGTTAGGAGTTAGGAGTTTGGAGTTTGGAGTTAGGAGTTTGGAGTTAGGAGTTAGGAGTTTGGAGTTTGGAGTTTGGAGTTAGGAGCTTGGAGTTTGGAGTTTGGAGTTCGGAGTTTGGAGTTTGGAGTTAGGAGTTTGGAGTTTGGAGTTTGGAGTTAGGAGTTTGGTGTTAAGAGTTAGGGGTTAAGAGTTAGGAGTTAGGAGTTTGGAGTTAGGAGTTAGGAGTTAGGAGTTTGGAATTTGGAGTTAGGAGTTAGGAGTTTGGAGTTAGGAGTTTGGAATTTGGAGTTAGGAGTTAGGAGTTTGGAGTTAGGAGTTAGGAGTTGGAGTTTGGAGTTAGGAGTTTGGAGTTTGGAGTTAGGAGTTTGGAGTTTGGAGTTTGGAGTTTGGAGTTAGGAGTTTGGAGTTAAGAGTTAGGGTTTAAGAGTTATGAGTTAGGAGTTTGGAGTTAGGAGTTAGGAGCTTCGAGTTAGGAGGTAGGAGTTTGGAGTT
Organism: Somniosus microcephalus; assembly: GCF_052327205.1. NCBI lineage: Eukaryota > Metazoa > Chordata > Chondrichthyes > Squaliformes > Somniosidae > Somniosus > Somniosus microcephalus. Next base: position 68,038,967 of record NC_140996.1, on the reverse strand, counting down.
AGGAGTTTGGAGTTAGGAGTTAGGAGCTTCGAGTTAGGAGTTAGGAGTTTGGAGTTAGGAGTTAGGAGTTAAGAGTTAGGAGTTTGGAGTTAGGAGTTAGGAGCTTCGAGTTAGGAGGTAGGAGTTTGGAGTTAGGAGTTTGGAGTTAGGAGTTAGGAGCTTCGAGTTAGGAGTTAGGAGTTTGGAGTTTGGTGTTAGGAGTTAAGAGTTAGGAGTTTGGAGTTAGGAGTTTGGAGTTATTAGTTTGGAGTTTGGAGTTAGGAGTTAGGAGTTAGGAGTTAGGAGTTTGGTGTTTGGAGTTTGGAGTTAGGAGTTTGGAGTTAGGAGTTAGGAGTTTGGAGTTAGGAGTTAGGAGTTAGGAGTCTGGAGTTAGGAGTTAGGAGTTTGGAGTTAGGAGTTAGGAGTTCGGAGTTTGGAGTTAGCAGTTAGGAGTTAGGAGTTTGGAGTTTGGAGTTAGCAGTTAGGAGTTTGGAGTTAGGAGTTTGGAATTTGGAGTTAGGAGTTAGGAGTTTAGGAGTTAGGAGTTAGGAGTTTGGACTTTGGACTTTGGAGTTAGGAGTTAGGAGTTTGGACTTAGGAGTTAGGCGTTAGGAGTTTGGAATTTGGAGTTAGGAGTTTGGAGATAGGAGTTTGGAGTTAGTAGTTTGGAGTTTGGAGTTAGGAGTTAGGAGTTTGGAGATAGGAGTTAAGAGTTAGGAGTTTGGAGTTTGGAGTTAGGAGTTTGGAGTTAGTAGTTTGGAGTTAGGAGTTTGGAGTTTGGAGTTTGGAGTTAGTAGTTTGGAGTTTGGAGTTAGGAGTTTGGAGATAGGAGTTAAGAGTTAGGAGTTTGGAGTTTGGAGTTAGGAGTTTGGAGTTAGTAGTTTGGAGTTAGGAGTTTGGAGTTTGGAGTTTGGAGTTTGGAGTTAGGAGTTAGGAGTTAGGAGTTAGGAGTTTGGAGTTTGGAGTTAGGAGTTTGGAGTTAGGAGTTTGGAGTTTGGAGTTAGGAGTTACGAGTTTGGAGTTTGGAGTTAGGAGTTTGGAGTTTGGAGTTAGGAGTTAGGAGTTTGGAGTTAGGAGTTTGGAGGTTGGAGTTAGGAGTTAGGAGTTTGGAGTTAGGAGTTTGGAGTTTGGAGTTTGGAGTTAGGAGCTTGGAGTTAGGAGTTTGGAGTTAGGAGTTTGGAGTTAGGAGTTGGAGTTTGGAGTTTGGAGTTAGGAGTTTGGAGTTAGGAGTTAAGAGTTAGGAGTTTGGAGTTAGGAGTTAGGAGTTTGGAGTTAGGAGTTAGGAGTTAGGAGTCTGGAGTTTGGAGTTTGGGGTTTGGAGTTAGGAGTTTCGAGTTAGGAGTTAGGAGTTTGGAATTAGGAGTTAGGAGTTTGGAGTGAGGATTTAGGAGTTTGGAGTGAGCAGTTAGGAGTTAGGAGTTTGGACTTTGTAGTTAGGAGTTAGCAGTTTGGAATTTGGAGTTAGGAGTTAGGAGTTTAGGAGTTAGGAGTTAGGAGTTTGGACTTTGGACTTTGGAGTTAGGAGTTATGAGTTTGGAGTTAGGAGTTAGGAGTTAGGAGTTTGGAATTTGGAGTTAGGAGTTAGGAGTTAGGAGTTTGGAGTTAGGAGTTGGAGTTTGGAATTTGGAGTTAGGAGTTAGGAGTTAGGAGTCTGGAGTTTGGAGTTAGGAGTTTCGAGTTAGGAGTTTGGAGTTTGGTGTTAGGAGTTAGGAGTTAGGAGTTAGGAGTTTGGAGTTAGGAGTTAGGAGTTTGGAGTTAGGAGTTAGGAGTCTGGAGTTTGGAGTTTGGAGTTTGGAGTTAGGAGTTTCGAGTTAGGAGTTAGTAGTTTGGAGTTAGGAGTTCGGAGTTTGGAGTTTGGAGTTAGGAGTTAGGAGTTTGGAGTTAGGAGTTAGGAGTTAGGAGTTTGGAGTTTGGAGTTTTGAGTTAGGAGCTAGGAGTTTGGAGTTAGGAGTTTGGAGTTAGGAGTTTGGAGTTTGTGGTTTGGAGTTAGGAGTTAGGAGTTTGGAGTTAGGAGTTTGGAGTTAGGAGTTTGGAGTTTGGAGCTGGAGTTAGGAGTTAGGAGTTTGGAGTTTGGAGTTAGGAGTTAGTAGTTTGGAGTTAGGAGTTAGGAGTTTGGAGTTTGGTGTTTGGAGTTAGGAGCTTGGAATTTGGAGTTAGGAGTTAGGAGTTTGGAGTTAGGAGTTAGGAGTCTGGAGTTTGGAGTTAGGAGTTTGGAGTTTGGTGTTATGAGTTAGGAGTTAGGAGTTTGGAGTTTGGAGTTAGGAGTTTGGAGTTTGGAGTTTGGAGTTTGGAGTTAGGAGTTTGGTGTTAAGAGTTAGGGGTTAAGAGTTAGGAGTTAGGATTTTGGAGTTAGGAGTTAGGAGTTAGGAGTTTGGAATTTGGAGTTAGGAGTTAGGAGTTAGGAGTTTGGAGTTAGGAGTTAGGAGTTTGGAATTTGGAGTTAGGAGTTAGGAGTTTGGAGTTAGGAGTTAGGAGTTGGAGTTTGGAGTTAGGAGTTTGGAGTTAGGAGTTAGGAGTTTGGAGTTAGGAGTTCGGAGTTAGGAGTTAGGAGTTTGGAGTTTGGAGTTAGGAGTTAGGAGTTTGGAGTTAGGAGTTAGGAGTTGGAGTTTGGAGTTAGGAGTTTGGAGTTTGGAGTTTGGAGTTAGGAGTTTGGAGTTAAGAGTTAGGGTTTAAGAGTTATGAGTTAGGAGTTTGGAGTTAGGAGTTAGGAGCTTCGAGTTAGGAGGTAGGAGTTTGGAGTTAGGAGTTTGGAGTTAGGGGTTAGGAGCTTCGAGTTAGGAGTTAGGAGTTTGGAGTTAGGAGTTAGGAGTTAAGAGTTAGGAGTTTGGAGTTAGGAGTTAGGAGCTTCGAGTTAGGAGGTAGGAGTTTGGAGTTAGGAGTTTGGAGTTAGGAGTTAGGAGCTTCGAGTTAGGAGTTAGGAGTTTGGAGTTTGGAGTTAGGAGTTAAGAGTTAGGAGTTTGGAGTTAGGAGTTTGGAGTTATTAGTTTGGAGTTTGGAGTTAGGAGTTAGGAGTTAGGAGTTAGGAGTTTGGTGTTTGGAGTTTGGAGTTAGGAGTTTGGAGTTAGGAGTTAGGAGTTTGGAGTTAGGAGTTAGGAGTTAGGAGTCTGGAGTTAGGAGTTAGGAGTTTGGAGTTAGGAGTTAGGAGTTCGGAGTTTGGAGTTAGCAGTTAGGAGTTAGGAGTTTGGAGTTTGGAGTTAGCAGTTAGGAGTTTGGAGTTAGGAGTTTGGAATTTGGAGTTAGGAGTTAGTAGTTTAGGAGTTAGGAGTTAGGAGTTTGGACTTTGGACTTTGGAGTTAGGAGTTAGGAGTTTGGACTTAGGAGTTAGGCGTTAGGAGTTTGGAATTTGGAGTTAGGAGTTTGGAGATAGGAGTTTGGAGTTAGTAGTTTGGAGTTTGGAGTTAGGAGTTAGGAGTTTGGAGATAGGAGTTAAGAGTTAGGAGTTTGGAGTTTGGAGTTAGGAGTTTGGAGTTAGTAGTTTGGAGTTAGGAGTTTGGAGTTTGGAGTTTGGAGTTAGTAGTTTGGAGTTTGGAGTTAGGAGTTTGGAGATAGGAGTTAAGAGTTAGGAGTTTGGAGTTTGGAGTTAGGAGTTTGGAGTTAGTAGTTTGGAGTTAGGAGTTTGGAGTTTGGAGTTTGGAGTTTGGAGTTAGGAGTTAGGAGTTAGGAGTTTGGAGTTTGGAGTTAGGAGTTTGGAGTTAGGAGTTTGGAGTTTGGAGTTAGGAGTTACGAGTTTGGAGTTTGGAGTTAGGAGTTTGGAGTTTGGAGTTAGGAGTTAGGAGTTAGGAGTTTGGAGGTTGGAGTTAGGAGTTAGGAGTTTGGAGTTAGGAGTTTGGAGTTTGGAGTTTGGAGTTAGGAGCTTGGAGTTAGGAGTTTGGAGTTAGGAGTTTGGAGTTAGGAGTTGGAGTTTGGAGTTTGGAGTTAGGAGTTTGGAGTTAGGAGTTAAGAGTTAGGAGTTTGGAGTTAGGAGTTAGGAGTTTGGAGTTAGGAGTTAGGAGTTAGGAGTCTGGAGTTTGGAGTTTGGGGTTTGGAGTTAGGAGTTTCGAGTTAGGAGTTAGGAGTTTGGAATTAGGAGTTAGGAGTTTGGAGTGAGGAGTTAGGAGTTTGGAGTGAGCAGTTAGGAGTTAGGAGTTTGGACTTTGTAGTTAGGAGTTAGCAGTTTGGAATTTGGAGTTAGGAGTTAGGAGTTTAGGAGTTAGGAGTTACGAGTTTGGACTTTGGACTTTGGAGTTAGGAGTTATGAGTTTGGAGTTAGGAGTTAGGAGTTAGGAGTTTGGAATTTGGAGTTAGGAGTTAGGAGTTTGGAGTTAGGAGTTGGAGTTTGGAATTTGGAGTTAGGAGTTAGGAGTTTGGAGTTAGGAGTTAGGAGTCTGGAGTTTGGAGTTAGGAGTTTCGAGTTAGGAGTTAGGAGTTTGGAGTTTGGTGTTAGGAGTTAGGAGTTAGGAGTTAGGAGTTTGGAGTTAGGAGTTAGGAGTTTGGAGTTAGGAGTTAGGAGTCTGGAGTTTGGAGTTTGGAGTTTGGAGTTAGGAGATTCGAGTTAGGAGTTAGTAGTTTGGAGTTAGGAGTTCGGAGTTTGGAGTTTGGAGTTAGGAGTTTGGAGTTAGGAGTTAGGAGTTTGGAGTTAGGAGTTAGGAGTTAGGAGTTTGGAGTTTGGAGTTTTGAGTTAGGAGCTAGGAGTTTGGAGTTAGGAGTTTGGAGTTAGGAGTTTGGAGTTTGTGGTTTGGAGTTAGGAGTTAGGAGTTTGGAGTTAGGAGTTTGGAGTTAGGAGTTTGGAGTTTGGAGCTGGAGTTAGGAGTTAGGAGTTTGGAGTTTGGAGTTAGGAGTTAGTAGTTTGGAGTTAGGAGTTAGGAGTTTGGAGTTTGGTGTTTGGAGTTAGGAGCTTGGAATTTGGAGTTAGGAGTTAGGAGTTTGGAGTTAGGAGTTAGGAGTCTGGAGTTTGGAGTTAGGAGTTTCGAGTTAGGAGTTAGGAGTTTGGAGTTTGGTGTTATGAGTTAGGAGTTAGGAGTTTGGAGTTTGGAGTTAGGAGTTTGGAGTTTGGTGTTAAGAGTTAGGTGTTAAGAGTTAGGAGTTAGGATTTTGGAGTTTTGAGTTAGGAGTTAGGAGTTTGGAATTTGGAGTTAGGAGTTAGGAGTTAGGAGTTTGGAGTTAGGAGTTAGGAGTTTGGAATTTGGAGTTAGGAGTTAGGAGTTTGGAGTTAGGAGTTAGGAGTTGGAGTTTGGAGTTAGGAGTTTGGAGTTAGGAGTTAGGAGTTTGGAGTTAGGAGTTCGGAGTTAGGAGTTAGGAGTTTGGAGTTTGGAGTTAGGAGTTAGGAGTTTGGAGTTTGGAGTTTGGAGTTTGGAGTTAGGAGTTTGGAGTTAAGAGTTAGGGGTTAAGAGTTATGAGTTAGGAGTTTGGAGTTAGGAGTTAGGAGCTTCGAGTTAGGAGGTAGGAGTTAGGAGTTAGAAGTTAGGAGTTAGGAGTTTGGAGTTAGGAGTTAGGAGCTTCGAGTTAGGAGTTAGGAGTTTGGAGTTAGGAGTTAGGAGTTAGGAGTTTGGAGTTTCGAGTTAGGAGTTTGGAGTTTGGAGTTAGGAGTTAGGAGTTTGGAGTTAGGAGTTAGGAGTTTGGAGTTAGGAGTTAGGAGTTAGGAGTCTGGAGTTTGGAGTTTGGAGTTTGGAGTTAGGAGTTTCGAGTTAGGAGTTAGTAGTTTGGAGTTAGGAGTTAGGAGTTCGGAGTTTGGAGTTTGGAGTTAGGAGTTTGGAGTTAGGAGTTAGGAGTTTGGAGTTAGGAGTTAGGAGTTAGGAGTTTGGAGTTTGGAGTTTTGAGTTAGGAGCTAGGAGTTTGGAGTTAGGAGTTTGGAGTTAGGAGTTTGGAGTTTGTGGTTTGGAGTTAGGAGTTAGGAGTTTGGAGTTTGGAGTTAGGAGTTTGGAGTTAGGAGTTTGGAGTTTGGAGCTGGAGTTAGGAGTTAGGAGTTTGGAGTTTGGAGTTAGGAGTTTGGAGTTAGGAGTTAGGAGTTTGGAGTTTGGAGTTTGGAGTTAGGAGCTTGGAGTTTGGAGTTTGGAGTTAGGAGTTTGGAGTTTGGAGTTAGGAGTTAGGAGTTTGGAGATAGGAGTTAAGAGCTAGGAGTTTGTAGTTAGGAGTTAGGAGTTTGGAGTTAGAAGTTTGGACTTAGGAGTTTAGAGTTTGGAGTTAGGAGTTACGAGTTTGGAGTTTGGAGTTAGGAGTTTGGAGTTAGGAGTTAGGAGTTTGGACTTCGGAGTTTGGAGGTTGGAGTTAGGAGTTAGGAGTATGGAATTAGGAGTTAGGAGTTTGGAGATAGGAGTTAGGAGTTTGGAGTTTGGAGTTCGGAGTTAGGAGCTTGGAGTTAGGAGTTTGGAGTTTGGAGTTAGTAGTTGGAGTTTGGAGTTTGGAGTTAGGAGTTAAGAGTTAGGAGTTTGGAGTTAGGAGTTTGGAGTTAGTAGTTTGGAGTTTGGAGTTAGGAGTTAGGAGTTCGGTGTTTGGAGTTTGGAGTTAGGAGTTAGGAGTTAGGAGTTTGGAGTTAGGAGTTAGGAGTCTGGAGTTTGGAGTTTGGCGTTTGGAGTTAGGAGTTTTGAGTTAGGAGTTAGGAGTTTGAAGTTAGGAGTTAGGAGTTTGGAGTTTGGAGTTAGGAGTTTGGAGTTAGCAGTTAGGAGTTAGGAGTTTGGAGTTAGGAGTTAGCAGTTAGGAGTTTGGAGTTAGGAGTTAGGAGTTAGGAGTTTGGAGTTAGGAGTTAGGAGTTTGGAATTTGGAGTTAGGAGTTAGGAGTTTGGAGTTAGGAGTTAGGAGTCTGGAGTTTGGAGTTTGGAGTTTGGAGTTTGGAGTTTCGAGTTAGGAGTTAGGAGTTTGGAGTTAGGAGTTAGGAGTTAGGGGTTTGGAGTTAGGAGTAAGGAGTTTGGAGTTTGGAGTTTGGAGTTAGGAGTTAGGAGTTTGGTGTTAAGAGTTAGGGGTTAAGAGTTAGGAGTTAGGAGTTTGGAGTTAGGAGTTTGGAATTTGGAGTTAGGAGTTAGGTGTTAGGAGTTTGGAGTTAGGAGTTAGGAGTTTGGAATTTGGAGTTAGGAGTTAGGAGTTTGGAGTTAGGAGTTAGGAGTCTGGAGTTTGGAGTTTGGAGTTTGGAGTTAGGAGTTTGGAGTTAGGAGTTTGGAGTTTCGAGTTAGGAGTTAGGAGCTGGAGTTTGGAGTTAGGAGTTAGGAGTTTGGAGTTTCGAGTTAGGAGTTAGGAGCTGGAGTTTGGAGTTAGGAGTTAAGAGTTAGGGGTTAAGAGTTAGGCGTTAGGAGTTAGGAGTTAGGAGTTTGGAGTTAGGAGTTAGGAGTTAGGAGTCTGGAGTTTGGAGTTTGGAGTTTGGAGTTAGGAGTTTCGAGTTACGAGTTAGTAGTTTGGAGTTAGGAGTTAGGAGTTTGGAGTTTGGAGTTTTGAGTTAGGAGCTAGGAGCTAGGAGTTTGGAGTTAGGAGTTTGGAGTTAGGAGTTAGGAGTTTGGAGTTAGGAGTTAGGAGTTTGGAGTTTGGAGTTACGAGTTTGGAGTTTGGAGTTAGGAGTTTGGAGTTAGGAGATTGGAGTTTGGAGTTAGGAGCTTGGAGTTTGGAGTTAGGAGTTGGAGTTTGGAATTTGGAGTTAGGAGTTAGGAGTTTGGAGTTAGGAGGTAGAAGTCTGGAGTTTGGAGTTAGGAGTTTCGAGTTAGGAGTTAGGAGTTTGGAGTTTGGTGTTAGGAGTTAGGAGTTAGGAGTTTGGAGTTAGGAGTTAGGAGTTTGGAGTTTGGAGTTTGGAGTTTGGAGTTAGGAGTTTGTTGTTAAGAGTTAGGGGTTAAGAGTTAGGAGTTAGGAATTTGGAGTTAGGAGTTAGGAGTTAGCAGTTTGGAATTTGGAGTTAGGAGTTAGGAGTTAGGAGTTAGGAGTTTGGAGTTAGGAGTTAGGAGTTTGGAATTTGGAGTTAGGAGTTAGGAGTTTGGAGTTAGGAGTTAGGAGTCTGGAGTTTGGAGTTAGGAGTTTGGAGTTAGGAGTTAGGAGTTTGGAGTTAGGAGTTCGGAGTTAGGAGTTAGGAGTTTGGAGTTTGGAGTTAGGAGTTAGGAGTTTGGAGTTTGGAGTTTGGAGTTTGGAGTTAGGAGTTTGGAGTTAAGAGTTAGGGGTTAAGAGTTAGGAGTTAGGAGTTTGGAGTTAGGAGTTAGGAGCTTCGAGTTAGGAGTTAGGAGTTTGGAGTTAGGAGTTAGGAGTTAGGAGATTGGAGTTAGGAGTTAGGAGCTTCGAGTTAGGAGTTAGGAGTTTGGAGTTAGGAGTTAGGAGTTAGGAGTTTCGAGTTTCGAGTTCGGAGTTAGGAGCTGGAGTTTGGAGTTAGGAGTTAAGAGTTAGGGGTTAAGAGTTAGGAGTTAGGAGTTAGGAGTTTGGAGTTAGGAGTTAGGAGTTTGGAGTTAGGAGTTAGGAGTTAGGAGTCTGGAGTTTGGAGTTTGGAGTTTCGAATTAGGAGTTTCGAGTTAGGAGTTAGTAGTTTGGAGTTAGGAGTTAGGAGTTCGGAGTTTGGAGTTTGGAGTTAGGAGTTTGGAGTTAGGAGTTAGGAGTTCGGAGTTAGGAGTTAGGAGTTAGGAGTTTGGAGTTTGGAGTTTTGAGTTAGGAGCTAGGAGTTTGGAGTTAGGAGTTTGGAGTTTGTGGTTTGGAGTTAGGAGTTAGGAGTTTGGAGTTTGGAGTTAGGAGTTTGGAGTTAGGAGTTTGGAGTTTGGAGTTAGGAGTTAGGAGTTTGGAGTTAGGGGTTAGGAGTTTGGAGTTTGGAGTTAGGAGTTAGTAGTTTGGAGTTAGGAGTTAGGAGTTTGGAGTTAGGAGTTTGGAGTTTGGAGTTAGGAGTTACGAGTTTGGAGTTAGGAGTTAGGAGTTAGGAGTCTGGAGTTAGGAGTTAGGAGTTTGGAGTTAGGAGTTAGGAGCTTCGAGTTAGGAGTTAGGAGTTTGGAGTTAGGAGTTAGGAGTTAAGAGTTAGGAGTTTGGAGTTAGGAGTTAGGAGCTTCGAGTTAGGAGGTAGGAGTTTGGAGTTAGGAGTTTGGAGTTAGGAGTTAGGAGCTTCGAGTTAGGAGTTAGGAGTTTGGAGTTTGGTGTTAGGAGTTAAGAGTTAGGAGTTTGGAGTTAGGAGTTTGGAGTTATTAGTTTGGAGTTTGGAGTTAGGAGTTAGGAGTTAGGAGTTAGGAGTTTGGTGTTTGGAGTTTGGAGTTAGGAGTTTGGAGTTAGGAGTTAGGAGTTTGGAGTTAGGAGTTAGGAGTTAGGAGTCTGGAGTTAGGAGTTAGGAGTTTGGAGTTAGGAGTTAGGAGTTCGGAGTTTGGAGTTAGCAGTTAGGAGTTAGGAGTTTGGAGTTTGGAGTTAGCAGTTAGGAGTTTGGAGTTAGGAGTTTGGAATTTGGAGTTAGGAGTTAGGAGTTTAGGAGTTAGGAGTTAGGAGTTTGGACTTTGGACTTTGGAGTTAGGAGTTAGGAGTTTGGACTTAGGAGTTAGGCGTTAGGAGTTTGGAATTTGGAGTTAGGAGTTTGGAGATAGGAGTTTGGAGTTAGTAGTTTGGAGTTTGGAGTTAGGAGTTAGGAGTTTGGAGATAGGAGTTAAGAGTTAGGAGTTTGGAGTTTGGAGTTAGGAGTTTGGAGTTAGTAGTTTGGAGTTAGGAGTTTGGAGTTTGGAGTTTGGAGTTAGTAGTTTGGAGTTTGGAGTTAGGAGTTTGGAGATAGGAGTTAAGAGTTAGGAGTTTGGAGTTTGGAGTTAGGAGTTTGGAGTTAGTAGTTTGGAGTTAGGAGTTTGGAGTTTGGAGTTTGGAGTTTGGAGTTAGGAGTTAGGAGTTAGGAGTTAGGAGTTTGGAGTTTGGAGTTAGGAGTTTGGAGTTAGGAGTTTGGAGTTTGGAGTTAGGAGTTACGAGTTTGGAGTTTGGAGTTAGGAGTTTGGAGTTTGGAGTTAGGAGTTAGGAGTTTGGAGTTAGGAGTTTGGAGGTTGGAGTTAGGAGTTAGGAGTTTGGAGTTAGGAGTTTGGAGTTTGGAGTTTGGAGTTAGGAGCTTGGAGTTAGGAGTTTGGAGTTAGGAGTTTGGAGTTAGGAGTTGGAGTTTGGAGTTTGGAGTTAGGAGTTTGGAGTTAGGAGTTAAGAGTTAGGAGTTTGGAGTTAGGAGTTAGGAGTTTGGAGTTAGGAGTTAGGAGTTAGGAGTCTGGAGTTTGGAGTTTGGGGTTTGGAGTTAGGAGTTTCGAGTTAGGAGTTAGGAGTTTGGAATTAGGAGTTAGGAGTTTGGAGTGAGGATTTAGGAGTTTGGAGTGAGCAGTTAGGAGTTAGGAGTTTGGACTTTGTAGTTAGGAGTTAGCAGTTTGGAATTTGGAGTTAGGAGTTAGGAGTTTAGGAGTTAGGAGTTAGGAGTTTGGACTTTGGACTTTGGAGTTAGGAGTTATGAGTTTGGAGTTAGGAGTTAGGAGTTAGGAGTTTGGAATTTGGAGTTAGGAGTTAGGAGTTAGGAGTTTGGAGTTAGGAGTTGGAGTTTGGAATTTGGAGTTAGGAGTTAGGAGTTAGGAGTCTGGAGTTTGGAGTTAGGAGTTTCGAGTTAGGAGTTTGGAGTTTGGTGTTAGGAGTTAGGAGTTAGGAGTTAGGAGTTTGGAGTTAGGAGTTAGGAGTTTGGAGTTAGGAGTTAGGAGTCTGGAGTTTGGAGTTTGGAGTTTGGAGTTAGGAGTTTCGAGTTAGGAGTTAGTAGTTTGGAGTTAGGAGTTCGGAGTTTGGAGTTTGGAGTTAGGAGTTAGGAGTTTGGAGTTAGGAGTTAGGAGTTAGGAGTTTGGAGTTTGGAGTTTTGAGTTAGGAGCTAGGAGTTTGGAGTTAGGAGTTTGGAGTTAGGAGTTTGGAGTTTGTGGTTTGGAGTTAGGAGTTAGGAGTTTGGAGTTAGGAGTTTGGAGTTAGGAGTTTGGAGTTTGGAGCTGGAGTTAGGAGTTAGGAGTTTGGAGTTTGGAGTTAGGAGTTAGTAGTTTGGAGTTAGGAGTTAGGAGTTTGGAGTTTGGTGTTTGGAGTTAGGAGCTTGGAATTTGGAGTTAGGAGTTAGGAGTTTGGAGTTAGGAGTTAGGAGTCTGGAGTTTGGAGTTAGGAGTTTGGAGTTTGGTGTTATGAGTTAGGAGTTAGGAGTTTGGAGTTTGGAGTTAGGAGTTTGGAGTTTGGAGTTTGGAGTTTGGAGTTAGGAGTTTGGTGTTAAGAGTTAGGGGTTAAGAGTTAGGAGTTAGGATTTTGGAGTTAGGAGTTAGGAGTTAGGAGTTTGGAATTTGGAGTTAGGAGTTAGGAGTTAGGAGTTTGGAGTTAGGAGTTAGGAGTTTGGAATTTGGAGTTAGGAGTTAGGAGTTTGGAGTTAGGAGTTAGGAGTTGGAGTTTGGAGTTAGGAGTTTGGAGTTAGGAGTTAGGAGTTTGGAGTTAGGAGTTCGGAGTTAGGAGTTAGGAGTTTGGAGTTTGGAGTTAGGAGTTAGGAGTTTGGAGTTAGGAGTTAGGAGTTGGAGTTTGGAGTTAGGAGTTTGGAGTTTGGAGTTTGGAGTTTGGAGTTAGGAGTTTGGAGTTAAGAGTTAGGGTTTAAGAGTTATGAGTTAGGAGTTTGGAGTTAGGAGTTAGGAGCTTCGAGTTAGGAGGTAGGAGTTTGGAGTTAGGAGTTTGGAGTTAGGGGTTAGGAGCTTCGAGTTAGGAGTTAGGAGTTTGGAGTTAGGAGTTAGGAGTTAAGAGTTAGGAGTTTGGAGTTAGGAGTTAGGAGCTTCGAGTTAGGAGGTAGGAGTTTGGAGTTAGGAGTTTGGAGTTAGGAGTTAGGAGCTTCGAGTTAGGAGTTAGGAGTTTGGAGTTTGGAGTTAGGAGTTAAGAGTTAGGAGTTTGGAGTTAGGAGTTTGGAGTTATTAGTTTGGAGTTTGGAGTTAGGAGTTAGGAGTTAGGAGTTAGGAGTTTGGTGTTTGGAGTTAGGAGTTAGGAGTTTGGAGTTAGGAGTTAGGAGTTTGGAGTTAGGAGTTAGGAGTTAGGAGTCTGGAGTTAGGAGTTAGGAGTTTGGAGTTAGGAGTTAGGAGTTCGGAGTTTGGAGTTAGCAGTTAGGAGTTAGGAGTTTGGAGTTTGGAGTTAGCAGTTAGGAGTTTGGAGTTAGGAGTTTGGAATTTGGAGTTAGGAGTTAGTAGTTTAGGAGTTAGGAGTTAGGAGTTTGGACTTTGGACTTTGGAGTTAGGAGTTAGGAGTTTGGACTTAGGAGTTAGGCGTTAGGAGTTTGGAATTTGGAGTTAGGAGTTTGGAGATAGGAGTTTGGAGTTAGTAGTTTGGAGTTTGGAGTTAGGAGTTAGGAGTTTGGAGATAGGAGTTAAGAGTTAGGAGTTTGGAGTTTGGAGTTAGGAGTTTGGAGTTAGTAGTTTGGAGTTAGGAGTTTGGAGTTTGGAGTTTGGAGTTAGTAGTTTGGAGTTTGGAGTTAGGAGTTTGGAGATAGGAGTTAAGAGTTAGGAGTTTGGAGTTTGGAGTTAGGAGTTTGGAGTTAGTAGTTTGGAGTTAGGAGTTTGGAGTTTGGAGTTTGGAGTTTGGAGTTAGGAGTTAGGAGTTAGGAGTTTGGAGTTTGGAGTTAGGAGTTTGGAGTTAGGAGTTTGGAGTTTGGAGTTAGGAGTTACGAGTTTGGAGTTTGGAGTTAGGAGTTTGGAGTTTGGAGTTAGGAGTTAGGAGTTAGGAGTTTGGAGGTTGGAGTTAGGAGTTAGGAGTTTGGAGTTAGGAGTTTGGAGTTTGGAGTTTGGAGTTAGGAGCTTGGAGTTAGGAGTTTGGAGTTAGGAGTTTGGAGTTAGGAGTTGGAGTTTGGAGTTTGGAGTTAGGAGTTTGGAGTTAGGAGTTAAGAGTTAGGAGTTTGGAGTTAGGAGTTAGGAGTTTGGAGTTAGGAGTTAGGAGTTAGGAGTCTGGAGTTTGGAGTTTGGGGTTTGGAGTTAGGAGTTTCGAGTTAGGAGTTAGGAGTTTGGAATTAGGAGTTAGGAGTTTGGAGTGAGGAGTTAGGAGTTTGGAGTGAGCAGTTAGGAGTTAGGAGTTTGGACTTTGTAGTTAGGAGTTAGCAGTTTGGAATTTGGAGTTAGGAGTTAGGAGTTTAGGAGTTAGGAGTTACGAGTTTGGACTTTGGACTTTGGAGTTAGGAGTTATGAGTTTGGAGTTAGGAGTTAGGAGTTAGGAGTTTGGAATTTGGAGTTAGGAGTTAGGAGTTTGGAGTTAGGAGTTGGAGTTTGGAATTTGGAGTTAGGAGTTAGGAGTTTGGAGTTAGGAGTTAGGAGTCTGGAGTTTGGAGTTAGGAGTTTCGAGTTAGGAGTTAGGAGTTTGGAGTTTGGTGTTAGGAGTTAGGAGTTAGGAGTTAGGAGTTTGGAGTTAGGAGTTAGGAGTTTGGAGTTAGGAGTTAGGAGTCTGGAGTTTGGAGTTTGGAGTTTGGAGTTAGGAGATTCGAGTTAGGAGTTAGTAGTTTGGAGTTAGGAGTTCGGAGTTTGGAGTTTGGAGTTAGGAGTTTGGAGTTAGGAGTTAGGAGTTTGGAGTTAGGAGTTAGGAGTTAGGAGTTTGGAGTTTGGAGTTTTGAGTTAGGAGCTAGGAGTTTGGAGTTAGGAGTTTGGAGTTAGGAGTTTGGAGTTTGTGGTTTGGAGTTAGGAGTTAGGAGTTTGGAGTTAGGAGTTTGGAGTTAGGAGTTTGGAGTTTGGAGCTGGAGTTAGGAGTTAGGAGTTTGGAGTTTGGAGTTAGGAGTTAGTAGTTTGGAGTTAGGAGTTAGGAGTTTGGAGTTTGGTGTTTGGAGTTAGGAGCTTGGAATTTGGAGTTAGGAGTTAGGAGTTTGGAGTTAGGAGTTAGGAGTCTGGAGTTTGGAGTTAGGAGTTTCGAGTTAGGAGTTAGGAGTTTGGAGTTTGGTGTTATGAGTTAGGAGTTAGGAGTTTGGAGTTTGGAGTTAGGAGTTTGGAGTTTGGTGTTAAGAGTTAGGTGTTAAGAGTTAGGAGTTAGGATTTTGGAGTTTTGAGTTAGGAGTTAGGAGTTTGGAATTTGGAGTTAGGAGTTAGGAGTTAGGAGTTTGGAGTTAGGAGTTAGGAGTTTGGAATTTGGAGTTAGGAGTTAGGAGTTTGGAGTTAGGAGTTAGGAGTTGGAGTTTGGAGTTAGGAGTTTGGAGTTAGGAGTTAGGAGTTTGGAGTTAGGAGTTCGGAGTTAGGAGTTAGGAGTTTGGAGTTTGGAGTTAGGAGTTAGGAGTTTGGAGTTTGGAGTTTGGAGTTTGGAGTTAGGAGTTTGGAGTTAAGAGTTAGGGGTTAAGAGTTATGAGTTAGGAGTTTGGAGTTAGGAGTTAGGAGCTTCGAGTTAGGAGGTAGGAGTTAGGAGTTAGAAGTTAGGAGTTAGGAGTTTGGAGTTAGGAGTTAGGAGCTTCGAGTTAGGAGTTAGGAGTTTGGAGTTAGGAGTTAGGAGTTAGGAGTTTGGAGTTTCGAGTTAGGAGTTTGGAGTTTGGAGTTAGGAGTTAGGAGTTTGGAGTTAGGAGTTAGGAGTTTGGAGTTAGGAGTTAGGAGTTAGGAGTCTGGAGTTTGGAGTTTGGAGTTTGGAGTTAGGAGTTTCGAGTTAGGAGTTAGTAGTTTGGAGTTAGGAGTTAGGAGTTCGGAGTTTGGAGTTTGGAGTTAGGAGTTTGGAGTTAGGAGTTAGGAGTTTGGAGTTAGGAGTTAGGAGTTAGGAGTTTGGAGTTTGGAGTTTTGAGTTAGGAGCTAGGAGTTTGGAGTTAGGAGTTTGGAGTTAGGAGTTTGGAGTTTGTGGTTTGGAGTTAGGAGTTAGGAGTTTGGAGTTTGGAGTTAGGAGTTTGGAGTTAGGAGTTTGGAGTTTGGAGCTGGAGTTAGGAGTTAGGAGTTTGGAGTTTGGAGTTAGGAGTTTGGAGTTAGGAGTTAGGAGTTTGGAGTTTGGAGTTTGGAGTTAGGAGCTTGGAGTTTGGAGTTTGGAGTTAGGAGTTTGGAGTTTGGAGTTAGGAGTTAGGAGTTTGGAGATAGGAGTTAAGAGCTAGGAGTTTGTAGTTAGGAGTTAGGAGTTTGGAGTTAGAAGTTTGGACTTAGGAGTTTAGAGTTTGGAGTTAGGAGTTACGAGTTTGGAGTTTGGAGTTAGGAGTTTGGAGTTAGGAGTTAGGAGTTTGGACTTCGGAGTTTGGAGGTTGGAGTTAGGAGTTAGGAGTATGGAATTAGGAGTTAGGAGTTTGGAGATAGGAGTTAGGAGTTTGGAGTTTGGAGTTCGGAGTTAGGAGCTTGGAGTTAGGAGTTTGGAGTTTGGAGTTAGTAGTTGGAGTTTGGAGTTTGGAGTTAGGAGTTAAGAGTTAGGAGTTTGGAGTTAGGAGTTTGGAGTTAGTAGTTTGGAGTTTGGAGTTAGGAGTTAGGAGTTCGGTGTTTGGAGTTTGGAGTTAGGAGTTAGGAGTTAGGAGTTTGGAGTTAGGAGTTAGGAGTCTGGAGTTTGGAGTTTGGCGTTTGGAGTTAGGAGTTTTGAGTTAGGAGTTAGGAGTTTGAAGTTAGGAGTTAGGAGTTTGGAGTTTGGAGTTAGGAGTTTGGAGTTAGCAGTTAGGAGTTAGGAGTTTGGAGTTAGGAGTTAGCAGTTAGGAGTTTGGAGTTAGGAGTTAGGAGTTAGGAGTTTGGAGTTAGGAGTTAGGAGTTTGGAATTTGGAGTTAGGAGTTAGGAGTTTGGAGTTAGGAGTTAGGAGTCTGGAGTTTGGAGTTTGGAGTTTGGAGTTAGGAGTTTCGAGTTAGGAGTTAGGAGTTTGGAGTTAGGAGTTAGGAGTTAGGGGTTTGGAGTTAGGAGTAAGGAGTTTGGAGTTTGGAGTTTGGAGTTAGGAGTTAGGAGTTTGGTGTTAAGAGTTAGGGGTTAAGAGTTAGGAGTTAGGAGTTTGGAGTTAGGAGTTTGGAATTTGGAGTTAGGAGTTAGGTGTTAGGAGTTTGGAGTTAGGAGTTAGGAGTTTGGAATTTGGAGTTAGGAGTTAGGAGTTTGGAGTTAGGAGTTAGGAGTCTGGAGTTTGGAGTTTGGAGTTTGGAGTTAGGAGTTTGGAGTTAGGAGTTTGGAGTTTCGAGTTAGGAGTTAGGAGCTGGAGTTTGGAGTTAGGAGTTAGGAGTTTGGAGTTTCGAGTTAGGAGTTAGGAGCTGGAGTTTGGAGTTAGGAGTTAAGAGTTAGGGGTTAAGAGTTAGGCGTTAGGAGTTAGGAGTTAGGAGTTTGGAGTTAGGAGTTAGGAGTTAGGAGTCTGGAGTTTGGAGTTTGGAGTTTGGAGTTAGGAGTTTCGAGTTACGAGTTAGTAGTTTGGAGTTAGGAGTTAGGAGTTTGGAGTTTGGAGTTTTGAGTTAGGAGCTAGGAGCTAGGAGTTTGGAGTTAGGAGTTTGGAGTTAGGAGTTAGGAGTTTGGAGTTAGGAGTTAGGAGTTTGGAGTTTGGAGTTACGAGTTTGGAGTTTGGAGTTAGGAGTTTGGAGTTAGGAGATTGGAGTTTGGAGTTAGGAGCTTGGAGTTTGGAGTTAGGAGTTGGAGTTTGGAATTTGGAGTTAGGAGTTAGGAGTTTGGAGTTAGGAGGTAGAAGTCTGGAGTTTGGAGTTAGGAGTTTCGAGTTAGGAGTTAGGAGTTTGGAGTTTGGTGTTAGGAGTTAGGAGTTAGGAGTTAGGAGTTTGGAGTTAGGAGTTAGGAGTTTGGAGTTTGGAGTTTGGAGTTTGGAGTTAGGAGTTTGTTGTTAAGAGTTAGGGGTTAAGAGTTAGGAGTTAGGAATTTGGAGTTAGGAGTTAGGAGTTAGCAGTTTGGAATTTGGAGTTAGGAGTTAGGAGTTAGGAGTTAGGAGTTTGGAGTTAGGAGTTAGGAGTTTGGAATTTGGAGTTAGGAGTTAGGAGTTTGGAGTTAGGAGTTAGGAGTCTGGAGTTTGGAGTTAGGAGTTTGGAGTTAGGAGTTAGGAGTTTGGAGTTAGGAGTTCGGAGTTAGGAGTTAGGAGTTTGGAGTTTGGAGTTAGGAGTTAGGAGTTTGGAGTTTGGAGTTTGGAGTTTGGAGTTAGGAGTTTGGAGTTAAGAGTTAGGGGTTAAGAGTTAGGAGTTAGGAGTTTGGAGTTAGGAGTTAGGAGCTTCGAGTTAGGAGTTAGGAGTTTGGAGTTAGGAGTTAGGAGTTAGGAGATTGGAGTTAGGAGTTAGGAGCTTCGAGTTAGGAGTTAGGAGTTTGGAGTTAGGAGTTAGGAGTTAGGAGTTTCGAGTTTCGAGTTCGGAGTTAGGAGCTGGAGTTTGGAGTTAGGAGTTAAGAGTTAGGGGTTAAGAGTTAGGAGTTAGGAGTTAGGAGTTTGGAGTTAGGAGTTAGGAGTTTGGAGTTAGGAGTTAGGAGTTAGGAGTCTGGAGTTTGGAGTTTGGAGTTTCGAATTAGGAGTTTCGAGTTAGGAGTTAGTAGTTTGGAGTTAGGAGTTAGGAGTTCGGAGTTTGGAGTTTGGAGTTAGGAGTTTGGAGTTAGGAGTTAGGAGTTCGGAGTTAGGAGTTAGGAGTTAGGAGTTTGGAGTTTGGAGTTTTGAGTTAGGAGCTAGGAGTTTGGAGTTAGGAGTTTGGAGTTTGTGGTTTGGAGTTAGGAGTTAGGAGTTTGGAGTTTGGAGTTAGGAGTTTGGAGTTAGGAGTTTGGAGTTTGGAGTTAGGAGTTAGGAGTTTGGAGTTAGGGGTTAGGAGTTTGGAGTTTGGAGTTAGGAGTTAGTAGTTTGGAGTTAGGAGTTAGGAGTTTGGAGTTAGGAGTTTGGAGTTTGGAGTTAGGAGTTACGAGTTTGGAGTTTGGAGTTTGGAGTTAGGAGCTTGGAGTTTGGAGTTTGGAGTTAGGAGTTTGGAGTTTGGAGTTAGGAGTTAGGAGTTTGGAGATAGGAGTTAAGAGTTAGGAGTTTGTAGTTAGGAGTTAGGAGTTTGGAGTTAGTAGTTTGGAGTTAGGAGTTTGGAGTTAGGAGTTAGGAGTTAGGAGTTTGGTGTTTGGAGTTAGGAGTTTGGAGTTAGGAGTTTAGAGTTTGGAGTTAGGAGTTACGAGTTTGGAGTTTGGAGTTAGGAGTTTGGAGTTAGGAGTTAGGAGTTTGGACTTCGGAGTTTGGAGGTTGGAGTTAGGAGTTAGGAGTATGGAATTAGGAGTTAGGAGTTTGGAGTTAGGAGTTAGGAGTTAGGAGTTTGGAGTTTGGAGTTTGGAGTTAGGAGCTTGGAGTTAGGAGTTTGGAGTTTGGAGTTAGGAGTTGGAGTTTGGAGTTTGCAGTTAGGAGTTAGGAGTTTGGAGTTAGGAGTTAAGAGTTAGGAGTTTGGAGTTAGGAGTTTGGAGTTAGTAGTTTGGAGTTTGGAGTTAGGAGTTAGGAGTTAGGAGTTTGGTGTTTGGAGTTTGGAGTTAGGAGTTAGGAGTTTGGAGTTAGGAGTTAGGAGTCTGGAGTTTGGAGTTTGGGGTTTGGAGTTAGGAGTTTCGAGTTAGGAGTTATGAGTTTGGAGTTAGGAGTTAGGAGTTTGGAGTTTGGAGTTAGGAGTTAGGAGTTTGGAGTTAGCAGTTAGGAGTTAGGAGTTTGGAGTTTGGAGTTAGGAGTTAGCAGTTAGGAGTTTGGAGTTAGGAGTTAGGAGTTTGGAATTTGGAGTTAGGAGTTAGGAGTTTAGGAGTTAGGAGTTAGGAGTTTGGACTTTGGACTTTGGAGTTAGGAGTTTGGAGTTAGGAGTTAGGAGTTAGGAGTTTGGAATTTGGAGTTAGGAATTAGGAGTTAGGAGTTTGGAGTTAGGAGTTAGGAGTTTGGAGTTAGGAGTTAGGAGTCTGGAGTTTGGACTTTGGAGTTTGGAGTTAGGAGTTTCGAGTTAGGAGTTAGGAGTTTGGAGTTAGGAGTTTGGAGTTAGGAGTTAGGAGTTTGGAGTTTGGAGTTTGGAGTTAGGAGTTTGGTGTTAAGAGTTACGGGTTAAGAGTTAGGAGTTAGGAGTTTGGAGTTAGGAGTTAGGAGTTTGGAGTTAGGAGTTAGGAGTTTGGAATTTGGAGTTAGGAGTTTGGAGTTAGGTGTTAGGAGTCTGGAGTTTGGAGTTTGGAGTTTGGAGTTAGGAGTTTGGAGTTAGGAGTTAGGAGTTTGGAGTTAGGAGTTAGGAGTTTGGAGTTAGGAGTTCGGAGTTCGGAGTTAGGAGTTTGGAGTTTGGAGTTTGGAGTTAGGAGTTTGGAGTTTGGAGTTTGGAGTTTGGAGTTAGGAGTTTGGAGTTAAGAGTTAGGGGTTAAGAGTTAGGAGTTAGGAGTTAGCAGTTTGGAGTTAGGAGTTAGGAGTTTGGAGTTAGGAGTTAGGAGCTTCGAGTTAGGAGTTAGGAGCTTGTAGTTAGGAGTTAGGAGTTAGGAGTTTGGAGTTTCGAGTTAGGAGTTAGGAGCTGGAGTTTGGAGTTAGGAGTTAAGAGTTAGGGGTTAAGAGTTAGGCGTTAGGAGTTAGGAGTTAGGAGTTTGGAGTTAGTTGTTAGGAGTTAGGAGTCTGGAGTTTGGAGTTTGGAGTTTGGAGTTAGGAGTTAGGAGTTTGGAGTTTGGAGTTTTGAGTTAGGAGCTAGGAGCTAGGAGTTTGGAGTTAGGAGTTTGGAGTTAGGAGTTGGGAGTTAGGAGTTTGGAGTTTGGAGTTACGAGTTTGGAGTTTGGAGTTAGGAGTTTGGAGTTAGGAGTTAGGAGTTTGGAGTTTGGAGTTTGGAGTTAGGAGCTTGGAGTTTGGAGTTTGGAGTTAGGAGTTTGGAGGTAGGAGTTAGGAGTTTGGAGATAGGAGTTAAGAGTTAGGAGTTTGTAGTTAGGAGTTAGGAGTTTGGAGTTAGTAGTTTGGAGTTAGGAGTTTGGAGTTAGGAGTTAGGAGTTAGGAGTTTGGAGTTAGGAGTTTGGAGTTAGGAGTTTGGAGTTAGGAGTTACGAGTTTGGAGTTTGGAGTTAGGAGTTAGGAGTTAGGAGTTTGGAATTCGGAGTTTGGAGGTTGTAGTTAGGAGTTAGGAGTATGGAATTAGGAGTTAGGAGTTTGGAGTTAGGAGTTAGGAGTTAGGAGTTTGGAGTTTGGAGTTTGGAGTTAGGAGCTTGGAGTTAGGAGTTTGGAGTTTGGAGTTAGGAGTTGGAGTTTGGAGTTAGGAGTTAGGAGTTTGGAGTTAGGAGTTAAGAGTTAGGAGTTTGGAGTTAGGAGTTTGGAGTTAGTAGTTTGGAGTTTGGAGTTAGGAGTTAGGAGTTAGGAGTTTGGTGTTTGGAGTTTGGAGTTAGGAGTTAGGAGTTAGGAGTTTGGAGTTAGGAGTTAGGAGTCTGGAGTTTGGAGTTTGGGGTTTGGAGTTAGGAGTTTCGAGTTAGGAGTTAGGAGTTTGGAGTTAGGAGTTAGGAGTTAGGAGTTTGGAGTTAGGAGTTTGGAGTTTGGAGTTTGGAGTTTGGAGTTAGGAGTTTGGTGTTAAGAGTTAGGGGTTAAGAGTTAGGAGTTAGGAGTTTGGAGTTAGGAGTTAGGAGTTTGGAATTTGGAGTTAGGAGTTTGGAGTTAGGAGTTAGGAGTTTGGAATTTGGAGTTAGGAGTTAGGAGTTTGGAGTTAGGTGTTAGGAGTCTGGAGTTTGGAGTTTGGAGTTTGGAGTTAGGAGTTTGGAGTTAGGAGTTAGGAGTTTGGAGTTAGGAGTTTGGAGTTTGGAGTTTGGAGTTAGGAGTTTGGTGTTAAGAGTTAGGGGTTAAGAGTTAGGAGTTAGGAGTTTGGAGTTAGGAGTTAGGAGTTTGGAATTTGGAGTTAGGAGTTTGGAGTTAGGAGTTAGGAGTTTGGAATTTGGAGTTAGGAGTTAGGAGTTTGGAGTTAGGTGTTAGGAGTCTGGAGTTTGGAGTTTGGAGTTTGGAGTTAGGAGTTTGGAGTTAGGAGTTAGGAGTTTGGAGTTAGGAGTTAGGAGTTTGGAGTTAGGAGTTAGGAGTTAGGAGTTTGGAGTTTGGAGTTTGGAGTTAGGAGCTTGGAGTTAGGAGTTTGGAGTTTGGAGTTAGGAGTTGGAGTTTGGAGTTAGGAGTTAGGAGTTTGGAGTTAGGAGTTAAGAGTTAGGAGTTTGGAGTTAGGAGTTTGGAGTTAGTAGTTTGGAGTTAGGAGTTAGGAGTTAGGAGTTTGGTGTTAAGAGTTAGGGGTTAAGAGTTAGGAGTTAGGAGTTTGGAGTTAGGAGTTAGGAGTTTGGAATTTGGAGTTAGGAGTTTGGAGTTAGGAGTTAGGAGTTTGGAATTTGGAGTTAGGAGTTAGGAGTTTGGAGTTAGGTGTTAGGAGTCTGGAGTTTGGAGTTTGGAGTTTGGAGTTAGGAGTTTGGAGTTAGGAGTTAGGAGTTTGGAGTTAGGAGTTAGGAGTTTGGAGTTTGGAGTTTGGAGTTAGGAGTTTGTTGTTAAGAGTTAGGGGTTAAGAGTTAGGAGTTAGGAATTTGGAGTTAGGAGTTAGGAGTTAGGAGTTTGGAATTTGGAGTTAGGAGTTAGGAGTTAGGAGTTAGGAGTTTGGAGTTAGGAGTTAGGAGTTTGGAAATTGGAGTTAGGAGTTAGGAGTTTGGAGTTAGGAGTTAGGAGTCTGGAGTTTGGAGTTAGGAGTTTGGAGTTAGGAGTTAGGAGTTTGGAGTTAGGAGTTCGGAGTTAGGAGTTAGGAGTTTGGAGTTAGGAGTTAGGAGTTTGGAGTTTGGAGTTTGGAGTTTGGAGTTAGGAGTTTGGAGTTCAGAGTTAGGGGTTAAGAGTTAGGAGTTAGGAGTTTGGAGTTAGGAGTTAGGAGCTTCGAGTTAGGAGTTAGGAGTTTGGAGTTAGGAGTTAGGAGTTAGGAGATTGGAGTTAGGAGTTAGGAGCTTCGAGTTAGGAGTTAGGAGTTTGGAGTTAGGAGTTAGGAGTTAGGAGTTTCGAGTTAGGAGTTAGGAGTTTGGAGTTAGGAGTTAGGAGCTTCGAGTTAGGAGTTAGGAGTTTGGAGTTTGGAGTTAGGAGTTAGTAGTTTGGAGTTAGGAGTTAGGAGTTTGGAATTAGGAGTTTGGAGTTTGGAGTTAGGAGTTACGAGTTTGGAGTTTGGAGTTTGGAGTTAGGAGCTTGGAGTTTGGAGTTAGGAGTTTGGAGTTTGGAGTTAGGAGTTAGGAATTTGGAGATAGGAGTTAAGAGTTAGGAGTTTGTAGTTAGGAGTTAGGAGTTTGGAGTTAGTAGTTTGGAGTTAGGAGTTTGGAGTTAGGAGTTTGGAGTTAGGAGTTTAGAGTTTGGAGTTAGGAGTTACGAGTTTGGAGTTTGGAGTTAGGAGTTTGGAGTTAGGAGTTAGGAGTTTGGACTTCGGAGTTTGGAGGTTGGAGTTAGGAGTTAGGAGTATGGAATTAGGAGTTAGGAGTTTGGAGTTAGGAGTTAGGAGTTAGGAGTTTGGAGTTTGGAGTTTGGAGTTAGGAGCTTGGAGTTAGGAGTTTGGAGTTTGGAGTTAGGAGTTGGAGTTTGGAGTTTGCAGTTAGGAGTTAGGAGTTAAGAGTTAGGAGTTTGGAGTTAGGAGTTTGGAGTTAGTAGTTTGGAGTTTGGAGTTAGGAGTTAGGAGTTAGGAGTTTGGTGTTTGGAGTTTGGAGATAGGAGTTAGGAGTTAGGAGTTAGGAGTTAGGAGTCTGGAGTTTGGAGTTTGGGGTTTGGAGTTAGGAGTTTCGAGTTAGGAGTTATGAGTTAGGAGTTAGGAGTTTGGAGTTAGGAGTTAGGAGTTTGGAGTTAGCAGTTAGGAGTTAGGAGTTTGGAGTTTGGAGTTAGGAGTTAGCAGTTAGGAGTTTGGAGTTAGGAGTTAGGAGTTTGGAATTTGGAGTTAGGAGTTAGGAGTTTAGGAGTTAGGAGTTAGGAGTTTGGAGTTAGTAGTTTGGAGTTAGGAGTTTGGAGTTAGGAGTTAGGAGTTAGGAGTTTGGTGTTTGGAGTTAGGAGTTTGGAGTTAGGAGTTTAGAGTTTGGAGTTAGGAGTTACGAGTTTGGAGTTTGGAGTTAGGAGTTTGGAGTTAGGAGTTAGGAGTTTGGACTTCGGAGTTTGGAGGTTGGAGTTAGGAGTTAGGAGTATGGAATTAGGAGTTAGGAGTTTGGAGTTAGGAGTTAGGAGTTAGGAGTTTGGAGTTTGGAGTTTGGAGTTAGGAGCTTGGAGTTAGGAGTTTGGAGTTTGGAGTTAGGAGTTGGAGTTTGGAGTTTGCAGTTAGGAGTTAGGAGTTTGGAGTTAGTAGTTTGGAGTTAGGAGTTTGGAGTTAGGAGTTAGGAGTTAGGAGTTAGGAGTTTGGAGTTTGGAGTTAGGAGTTAGGAGTTTGGAGTTAGCAGTTAGGAGTTAGGAGTTTGGAGTTTGGAGTTAGGAGTTAGCAGTTAGGACTTTGGACTTTGGAGTTAGGAGTTTGGAGTTAGGAGTTAGGAGTTAGGAGTTTGGAATTTGGAGTTAGGAATTAGGAGTTAGGAGTTTGGAGTTAGGAGTTAGGAGTTTGGAGTTAGGAGTTAGGAGTCTGGAGTTTGGAGTTTGGAGTTTGGAGTTAGGAGTTTCGAGTTAGGAGTTAGGAGTTTGGAGTTAGGAGTTTGGAGTTAGGAGTTAGGAGTTTGGAGTTTGGAGTTTGGAGTTAGGAGTTTGGTGTTAAGAGTTAGGGGTTAAGAGTTAGGAGTTAGGAGTTTGGAGTTAGGAGTTAGGAGTTTGGAATTTGGAGTTAGGAGTTAGGTGTTAGGAGTTTGGAGTTAGGAGTTAGGAGTTTGGAATTTGGAGTTAGGAGTTTGGAGTTAGGTGTTAGGAGTCTGGAGTTTGGAGTTTGGAGTTTGGAGTTAGGAGTTTGGAGTTAGGAGTTAGGAGTTTGGAGTTAGGAGTTAGGAGTTAGGAGTTTGGAGTTAGGAGTTAGGAGTTTGGAGTTAGGAGTTCGGAGTTAGGAGTTTGGAGTTTGGAGTTTGGAGTTAGGAGTTTGGAGTTTGGAGTTTGGAGTTTGGAGTTAGGAGTTTGGAGTTAAGAGTTAGGGGTTAAGAGTTAGGAGTTAGGAGTTTGGAGTTAGGAGTTAGGAGTTTGGAGTTAGGAGTTAGGAGCTTCGAGTTAGGAGTTAGGAGCTTGGAGTTAGGAGTTAGGAGTTAGGAGTTTGGAGTTTCGAGTTAGGAGTTAGGAGCTGGAGTTTGGAGTTAGGAGTTAAGAGTTAGGGGTTAAGAGTTAGGCGTTAGGAGTTAGGAGTTAGGAGTTTGGAGTTAGTTGTTAGGAGTTAGGAGTCTGGAGATTGGAGTTTGGAGTTTGGAGTTAGGAGTTTCGAGTTACGAGTTAGTAGTTTGGAGTTAGGAGTTAGGAGTTTGGAGTTTAGAGTTTTGAGTTAGGAGCTAGGAGCTAGGAGTTTGGAGTTAGGAGTTTGGAGTTAGGAGTTAGGAGTTAGGAGTTTGGAGTTTGGAGTTACGAGTTTGGAGTTTGGAGTTAGGAGTTTGGAGTTAGGAGTTAGGAGTTTGGAGTTTGGAGTTTGGAGTTAGGAGCTTGGAGTTTGGAGTTTGGAGTTAGGAGTTTGGAGGTAGGAGTTAGGAGTTTGGAGATAGGAGTTAAGAGTTAGGAGTTTGTAGTTAGGAGTTAGGAGTTTGGAGTTAGTAGTTTGGAGTTAGGAGTTTGGAGTTAGGAGTTAGGAGTTAGGAGTTTGGAGTTAGGAGTTTGGAGTTAGGAGTTTGGAGTTTGGAGTTAGGAGTTACGAGTTTGGAGTTTGGAGTTAGGAGTTAGGAGTTAGGAGTTTGGAATTCGGAGTTTGGAGGTTGGAGTTAGGAGTTAGGAGTATGGAATTAGGAGTTAGGAGTTTGGAGTTAGGAGTTAGGAGTTAGGAGTTTGGAGTTTGGAGTTTGGAGTTAGGAGCTTGGAGTTAGGAGTTTGGAGTTTGGAGTTAGGATTTGGAGTTAGGAGTTAGGAGTTTGGAGTTAGGAGTTAAGAGTTAGGAGTTTGGAGTTAGGAGTTTGGAGTTAGTAGTTTGGAGTTTGGAGTTAGGAGTTAGGAGTTAGGAGTTTGGTGTTTGGAGTTTGGAGTTAGGAGTTAGGAGTTAGGAGTTTGGAGTTAGGAGTTAGGAGTCTGGAGTTTGGAGTTTGGGGTTTGGAGTTAGGAGTTTCGAGTTAGGAGTTAGGAGTTTGGAGTTAGGAGTTAGGAGTTTGGAGTTTGGAGTTAGGAGTTAGGAGTTTGGAGTTAGCAGTTAGGAGTTAGGAGTTTGGAGTTAGGAGTTAGCAGTTAGGAGTTTGGAGTTAGGAGTTAGGAGTTTGGAATTTGGAGTTAGGAGTTAGGAGTTTAGGTGTTAGGAGTTAGGAGTTTGGACTTTGGACTTTGGAGTTAGGAGTTTGGAGTTAGGAGTTAGGAGTTAGGAGTTTGGAATTTGGAGTTAGGAATTAGGAGTTAGGAGTTTGGAGTTAGGAGTTAGGAGTTTGGAGTTAGGAGTTAGGAGTCTGGAGTTTGGAGTTTGGAGTTTGGAGTTAGGAGTTTGGAGTTTGGAGTTAGGAGTTTGGAGTTAGGAGTTTGGAGTTAGGAGTTAGGAGTTTGGAGTTAGGAGTTAGGAGCTTCGAGTTAGGAGTTAGGAGCTTGGAGTTAGGAGTTAGGAGTTTGGAGTTTCGAGTTAGGAGTTAGGAGCTGGAGTTTGGAGTTAGGAGTTAAGAGTTAGGGGTTAAGAGTTAGGCGTTAGGAGTTAGGAGTTTGGAGTTAGTTGTTAGGAGTCTGGAGTTTGGAGTTTGGAGTTTGGAGTTTGGAGTTAGGAGTTTCGAGTTACGAGTTAGTAGTTTGGAGTTAGGAGTTAGGAGTTTGGAGTTTGGAGTTTTGAGTTAGGAGCTAGGAGCTAGGAGTTTGGAGTTAGGAGTTTGGAGTTAGGAGTTAGGAGTTAGGAGTTTGGAGTTACGAGTTTGGAGTTTGGAGTTAGGAGTTTGGAGTTAGGAGTTAGGAGTTTGGAGTTTGGAGTTAGGAGCTTGGAGTTTGGATTTTGGAGTTAGGAGTTTGGAGTTAGGAGTTAGGAGTTTGGAGATAGGAGTTAAGAGTTAGGAGTTTGTAGTTAGGAGTTAGGAGTTTGGAGTTAGTAGTTTGGAGTTAGGAGTTTGGAGTTAGGAGTTAGGAGTTTGGAGTTAGGAGTTAGGAGTTTCGAGTTATGAGTTAGTAGTTTGGAGTTAGGAGTTTGGAGTTTGGAGTTTTGAGTTAGGAGCTAGGAGCTAGGAGTTTGGAGTTAGGAGTTTGGAGTTAGGAGTTAGGAGTTAGGAGTTTGGAGTTACGAGTTTGGAGTTTGGAGTTAGGAGTTTGGAGTTAGGAGTTAGGAGTTTGGAGTTTGGAGTTTGGAGTTAGGAGCTTGGAGTTTGGAGTTTGGAGTTAGGAGTTTGGAGTTAGAAGTTAGGAGTTTGGAGATAGGAGTTAAGAGTTAGGAGTTTGTAGTTAGGAGTTAGGAGTTTGGAGTTAGTAGTTTGGAGTTAGGAGTTTGGAGTTAGGAGTTAGGAGTTAGGAGTTTCGAGTTAGGAGTTTGGAGTTAGGAGTTTGGAGTTTGGAGTTAGGATTTATGAGTTTGGAGTTTGGAGTTTGGAGTTAGGAGTTAGGAGTTTGGAATTCGGAGTTTGGAGGTTGGAGTTAGGAGTTAGGAGTATGGAATTAGGAGTTAGGAGTTTGGAGTTAGGAGTTAGGAGTTAGGAGTTTGGAGTTTGGAGTTTGGAGTTAGGAGCTTGGAGTTAGGAGTTTGGAGTTTGGAGTTAGGAGTTGGAGTTTGGAGTTTGGAGTTAGGAGTTTGGAGTTAGGAGTTAAGAGTTAGGAGTTTGGAGTTAGGAGTTTGGAGTTAGTAGTTTGGAGTTTGGAGTTAGGAGTTAGGAGTTAGGAGTTTGGTGTTTGGAGTTTGGAGTTAGGAGTTAGGAGTTAGGAGTTTGGAGTTAGGAGTTAGGAGTCTGGAGTTTGGAGTTTGGGGTTTGGAGTTAGGAGTTTCAATTAGGAGTTAGGAGTTTGGAGTTAGGAGTTTGGAGTTAGGAGTTAGGAGTTTGGAGTTTGGAGTTTGGAGTTAGGAGTTTGGTGTTAAGAGTTAGGGGTTAAGAGTTAGGAGTTAGGAGTTTGGAGTTAGGAGTTAGGAGTTTGGAATTTGGAGTTAGGAGTTAGGTGTTAGGAGTTTGGAGTTAGGAGTTAGGAGTTTGGAATTTGGAGTTAGGAGTTTGGAGTTAGGTGTTAGGAGTCTGGAGTTTGGAGTTTGGAGTTTGGAGTTAGGAGTTTGGAGTTAGGAGTTAGGAGTTTGGAGTTAGGAGTTAGGAGTTTGGAGTTAGGAGTTCGGAGTTAGGAGTTTGGAGTTTGGAGTTTGGAGTTAGGAGTTTGGAGTTTGGAGTTTGGAGTTTGGAGTTAGGAGTTTGGAGTTAAGAGTTAGGGGTTAAGAGTTAGGAGTTAGGAGTTTGGAGTTAGGAGTTAGGAGTTTGGAGTTAGGAGTTAGGAGCTTCGAGTTAGGAGTTAGGAGCTTGGAGTTAGGAGTTAGGAGTTAGGAGTTTGGAGTTTCGAGTTAGGAGTTAGGAGCTGGAGTTTGGAGTTAGGAGTTAAGAGTTAGGGGTTAAGAGTTAGGCGTTAGGAGTTAGGAGTTAGGAGTTTGGAGTTAGTTGTTAGGAGTTAGGAGTCTGGAGATTGGAGTTTGGAGTTTGGAGTTAGGAGTTTCGAGTTACGAGTTAGTAGTTTGGAGTTAGGAGTTAGGAGTTTGGAGTTTAGAGTTTTGAGTTAGGAGCTAGGAGCTAGGAGTTTGGAGTTAGGAGTTTGGAGTTAGGAGTTAGGAGTTAGGAGTTTGGAGTTTGGAGTTACGAGTTTGGAGTTTGGAGTTAGGAGTTTGGAGTTAGGAATTAGGAGTTTGGAGTTTGGAGTTTGGAGTTAGGAGCTTGGAGTTTGGAGTTTGGAGTTAGGAGTTTGGAGGTAGGAGTTAGGAGTTTGGAGATAGGAGTTAAGAGTTAGGAGTTTGTAGTTAGGAGTTAGGA
Source organism: Somniosus microcephalus (assembly GCF_052327205.1). Lineage (NCBI taxonomy): Eukaryota > Metazoa > Chordata > Chondrichthyes > Squaliformes > Somniosidae > Somniosus > Somniosus microcephalus. Next base: position 68,011,239 of record NC_140996.1, on the reverse strand, counting down.
GTTTGGAGTTAGTAGTTTGGAGTTAGGAGTTTGGAGTTAGGAGTTAGGAGTTAGGAGTTTGGAGTTAGGAGTTTGGAGTTAGGAGTTTGGAGTTTGGAGTTAGGAGTTACGAGTTTGGAGTTTGGAGTTAGGAGTTAGGAGTTAGGAGTTTGGAATTCGGAGTTTGGAGGTTGGAGTTAGGAGTTAGGAGTATGGAATTAGGAGTTAGGAGTTTGGAGTTAGGAGTTAGGAGTTAGGAGTTTGGAGTTTGGAGTTTGGAGTTAGGAGCTTGGAGTTAGGAGTTTGGAGTTTGGAGTTAGGAGTTAGGAGTTTGGAGTTAGGAGTTAAGAGTTAGGAGTTTGGAGTTAGGAGTTTGGAGTTAGTAGTTTGGAGTTTGGAGTTAGGAGTTAGGAGTTAGGAGTTTGGTGTTTGGAGTTTGGTGTTAGGAGTTAGGAGTTAGGAGTTTGGAGTTAGGAGTTAGGAGTCTGGAGTTTGGAGTTTGGGGTTTGGAGTTAGGAGTTTCGAGTTAGGAGTTAGGAGTTTGGAGTTAGGAGTTAGGAGTTTGGAGTTTGGAGTTAGGAGTTAGGAGTTTGGAGTTAGCAGTTAGGAGTTAGGAGTTTGGAGTTTGGAGTTAGGAGTTAGCAGTTAGGAGTTTGGAGTTAGGAGTTAGGAGTTTGGAATTTGGAGTTAGGAGTTAGGAGTTTAGGTGTTAGGAGTTAGGAGTTTGGACTTTGGACTTTGGAGTTAGGAGTTTGGAGTTAGGAGTTAGGAGTTAGGAGTTTGGAATTTGGAGTTAGGAATTAGGAGTTAGGAGATTGGAGTTAGGAGTTAGGAGTTTGGAGTTAGGAGTTAGGAGTCTGGAGTTTGGAGTTTGGAGTTTGGAGTTAGGAGTTTGGAGTTTGGAGTTAGGAGTTTGGAGTTAGGAGTTTGGAGTTAGGAGTTAGGAGTTTGGAGTTAGGAGTTAGGAGCTAGGAGCTTGGAGTTAGGAGTTAGGAGTTTGGAGTTTCGAGTTAGGAGTTAGGAGCTGGAGTTTGGAGTTAGGAGTTAAGAGTTAGGGGTTAAGAGTTAGGCGTTAGGAGTTAGGAGTTTGGAGTTAGTTGTTAGGAGTCTGGAGTTTGGAGTTTGGAGTTTGGAGTTTGGAGTTAGGAGTTTCGAGTTACGAGTTAGTAGTTTGGAGTTAGGAGTTAGGAGTTTGGAGTTTGGAGTTTTGAGTTAGGAGCTAGGAGCTAGGAGTTTGGAGTTAGGAGTTTGGAGTTAGGAGTTAGGAGTTAGGAGTTTGGAGTTACGAGTTTGGAGTTTGGAGTTAGGAGTTTGGAGTTAGGAGTTAGGAGTTTGGAGTTTGGAGTTAGGAGCTTGGAGTTTGGATTTTGGAGTTAGGAGTTTGGAGTTAGGAGTTAGGAGTTTGGAGATAGGAGTTAAGAGTTAGGAGTTTGTAGTTAGGAGTTAGGAGTTTGGAGTTAGTAGTTTGGAGTTAGGAGTTTGGAGTTAGGAGTTAGGAGTTTGGAGTTAGGAGTTAGGAGTTTCGAGTTATGAGTTAGTAGTTTGGAGTTAGGAGTTTGGAGTTTTGAGTTAGGAGCTAGGAGCTAGGAGTTTGGAGTTAGGAGTTAGGAGTTAGGAGTTTGGAGTTTGGAGTTACGAGTTTGGAGTTTGGAGTTAGGAGTTTGGAGTTAGGAGTTAGGAGTTTGGAGTTTGGAGTTTGGAGTTAGGAGCTTGGAGTTTGGAGTTTGGAGTTAGGAGTTTGGAGTTAGAAGTTAGGAGTTTGGAGATAGGAGTTAAGAGTTAGGAGTTTGTAGTTAGGAGTTAGGAGTTTGGAGTTAGTAGTTTGGAGTTAGGAGTTTGGAGTTAGGAGTTAGGAGTTAGGAGTTTCAAGTTAGGAGTTTGGAGTTAGGAGTTTGGAGTTTGGAGTTAGGATTTATGAGTTTGGAGTTTGGAGTTTGGAGTTAGGAGTTAGGAGTTTGGAATTCGGAGTTTGGAGGTTGGAGTTAGGAGTTAGGAGTATGGAATTAGGAGTTAGGAGTTTGGAGTTAGGAGTTAGGAGTTAGGAGTTTGGAGTTTGGAGTTTGGAGTTAGGAGCTTGGAGTTAGGAGTTTGGAGTTTGGAGTTAGGAGTTGGAGTTTGGAGTTTGGAGTTAGGAGTTTGGAGTTAGGAGTTAAGAGTTAGGAGTTTGGAGTTAGGAGTTTGGAGTTAGTAGTTTGGAGTTTGGAGTTAGGAGTTAGGAGTTAGGAGTTTGGTGTTTGGAGTTTGGAGTTAGGAGTTAGGAGTTAGGAGTTTGGAGTTAGGAGTTAGAAGTCTGGAGTTTGGAGTTTGGGGTTTGGAGTTAGGAGTTTCAAGTTAGGAGTTAGGAGTTTGGAGTTAGGAGTTTGGAGTTTGGAGTTACGAGTTTGGAGTTAGCAGTTAGGAGTTAGGAGTTTGGAGTTTGGAGTTAGGAGTTAGCAGTTAGGAGTTTGGAGTTAGGAGTTAGGAGTTTGGAATTTGGAGTTAGGAGTTAGGAGTTTAGGAGTTAGGAGTTAGGAGTTTGGACTTTGGATTTTGGAGTTAGGAGTTAGGAGTTTGGAGTTAGGAGTTAGGAGTTAGGAGTTTGGAATTTGGAGTTAGGAATTAGGAGTTAGGAGTTTGGAGTTAGGAGTTTGGAATTTGGAGTTAGGAGTTAGGAGTTTGGAGTTAGGAGTTAGGAGTCTGGAGTTTGGAGTTTGGAGTTTGGAGTTAGGAGTTTCGAGTTAGGAGTTAGGAGTTTGGAGTTAGGAGTTAGGAGTTTGGAGTTAGGAGTTTGTAGTTTGGAGTTTGGAGTTTGGAGTTAGGAGTTTGGTGTTAAGAGTTAGGGGTTAAGAGTTAGGAGTTAGGAGTTTGGAGTTAGGAGTTAGGAGTTTGGAATTTGGAGTTAGGAGTTAGGTGTTAGGAGTTTGGAGTTAGGAGTTAGGAGTTTGGAATTTGGAGTTAGGAGTTAGGAGTTTGGAGTTAGGAGTTAGGAGTCTGGAGTTTGGAGTTTGGAGTTTGGAGTTAGGAGTTTGGAGTTAGGAGTTCGGAGTCTGGAGTTTGGAGTTTGGAGTTTGGAGTTAGGAGTTAGGAGTTAGGAGTTAGAAGTTAGGAGTTTGGAGTTAGGAGTTCGGAGTTAGGAGTTTGGAGTTTGGAGTTAGGAGTTAGGAGTTTGGAGTTTGGAGTTTGGAGTTAGGAGTTTGGAGTTAATAGTTAGGGGTTAAGAGTTAGGAGTTAGGAGTTAGGAGTTTGGAGTTAGGAGTTAGGAGCTTCGAGTTAGGAGTTAGGAGCTTGGAGTTAGGAGTTAGGAGTTAGGAGTTTGGAGTTTCGAGTTAGGAGTTAGGAGCTGGAGTTTGGAGTTAGGAGTTAAGTGTTAGGGGTTAAGAGTTAGGAGTTTCGAGTTACGAGTTAATAGTTTGGAGTTAGGAGTTAGGAGTTAGGAGTTTTGAGTTTGGAGTTTTGAGTTAGGAGCTAGGAGCTAGGAGTTTGGAGTTAGGAGTTTGGAGTTAGGAGTTAGGAGTTAGGAGTTTGGAGTTAGGAGTTAGGAGTTTGGAGTTTGGAGTTAGGAGTTAGTAGTTTGGAGTTAGGAGTTTGGAGGTTGGAGTTAGGAGTCAGGAGTTTGGAGTTAGGAGTAAGGTATTTGGAGTTAGGAGTTAGGAGTTTGGAGTTTGGAGTTAGGAGTTAGGAGTTAGGAGTTTGGAGTTAGTAGTTAGGAGTTTGTAGTTAGGAGTTAGGAGTTTGGAGTTAGTAGTTTGGAGTTAGGAGTTTGGAGTTAAGAGTTAGGAGTTAGGAGTTTGGAGTTTGGAGTTAGGAGTTTGGAGTTAGGAGTTTAGAGTTTGGAGTTAGGAGTTACGAGTTTGGAGTTTGGAGTTAGGAGTTTGGAGTTAGGAGTTAGGAGTTTGGACTTCGGAGATTGGAGGTTGGAGTTAGGAGTTAGGAGTATGGAATTAGGAGTTAGGAGTTTGGAGTTAGGAGTTAGGAGTTTGGAGTTTGGAGTTTGGAGTTAGGAGCTTGGAGTTAGGAGTTTGGAGTTTGGAGTTAGGAGTTGGAGTTTGGAGTTTGGAGTTAGGAGTTTGGAGTTAGGAGTTAGGAGTTTGGAGTTAGGAGTTAGGAGCTTCGAGTTAGGAGTTAGGAGCTTGGAGTTAGGAGTTAGGAGTTAGGAGTTTGGAGTTTGGAGTTAGGAGTTAAGAGTTAGGGGTTAAGAGTTAGGCGTTAGGAGTTAGGAGTTAGGAGTTTGGAGTTAGGAGTTAGGAGTTAGGAGTCTGGAGTTTGGAGTTTGGAGTTTGGAGTTAGGAGTTTCGAGTTACGAGTTAGTAGTTTGGAGTTAGGAGTTAGGAGTTTGGAGTTTGGAGTTTTGAGTTAGGAGCTAGGAGCTAGGAGTTTGGAGTTAGGAGTTTGGAGTTTGGAGTTAGGAGTTAGGAGTTTGGAGTTTGGAGTTACGAGTTTGGAGTTTGGAGTTAGGCGTTTGGAGTTAGGAGTTTGGAGTTTGGAGTTAGGAGCTTGGAGTTTGGAGTTTGGAGTTAGGAGTTGGAGTTTGGAATTTGGAGTTAGGAGTTAGGAGTTTGGAGTTAGGAGGTAGGAGTCTGGAGTTTGGAGTTAGGAGTTTCGAGTTAGGAGTTAGGAGTTTGGAGTTTGGTGTTAGGAGTTAGGAGTTAGGAGTTTGGAGTTAGGAGTTAGGAGTTTGGAGTTTGGAGTTTGGAGTTTGGAGTTAGGAGTTTGTTGTTAAGAGTTAGGGGTTAAGAGTTAGGAGTTAGGAGTTTGGAGTTAGGAGTTAGGAGTTAGGAGTTTGGAATTTGGAGTTAGGAGTTAGGAGTTAGGAGTTAGGAGTTTGGAGTTAGGAGTTAGGAGTTTGGAATTTGGAGTTAGGAGTTTGGAGTTAAGAGTTAGGGGTTAAGAGTTAGGAGTTAGGAGTTAGGAGTTTGGAGTTAGGAGTTAGGAGTTTGGAGTTAGGAGTTAGGAGCTTCGAGTTAGGAGTTAGGAGCTTGGAGTTAGGAGTTAGGAGTTAGGAGTTTGGAGTTTCGAGTTAGGAGTTAGGAGCTGGAGTTTGGAGTTAGGAGTTAAGAGTTAGGGGTTAAGAGTTAGGCGTTAGGAGTTAGGAGTTAGGAGTTTGGAGTTAGGAGTTAGGAGTTAGGAGTCTGGAGTTTGGAGTTTGGAGTTTGGAGTTAGGAGTTTCGAGTTACGAGTTAGTAGTTTGGAGTTAGGAGTTAGGAGTTTGGAGTTTGGAGTTTTGAGTTAGGAGCTAGGAGCTAGGAGTTTGGAGTTAGGAGTTTGGAGTTAGGAGTTAGGAGTTAGGAGTTTGGAGTTAGGAGTTAGGAGTTTGGAGTTTGGAGTTACGAGTTTGGAGTTTGGAGTTAGGCGTTTGGAGTTAGGAGTTTGGAGTTTGGAGTTAGGAGCTTGGAGTTTGGAGTTTGGAGTTAGGAGTTGGAGTTTGGAATTTGGAGTTAGGAGTTAGGAGTTTGGAGTTAGGAGGTAGGAGTCTGGAGTTTGGAGTTAGGAGTTTCGAGTTAGGAGTTAGGAGTTTGGAGTTTGGTGTTAGGAGTTAGGAGTTAGGAGTTTGGAGTTAGGAGTTAGGAGTTTGGAGTTTGGAGTTTGGAGTTTGGAGTTAGGAGTTTGTTGTTAAGAGTTAGGGGTTAAGAGTTAGGAGTTAGGAGTTTGGAGTTAGGAGTTAGGAGTTAGGAGTTTGGAATTTGGAGTTAGGAGTTAGGAGTTAGGAGTTAGGAGTTTGGAGTTAGGAGTTAGGAGTTTGGAATTTGGAGTTAGGAGTTAGGAGTTTGGAGTTAGGAGTTAGGAGTCTGGAGTTTGGAGTTAGGAGTTTGGAGTTAGGAGTTACGAGTTTGGAGTTAGGAGTTCGGAGTTAGGAGTTAGGAGTTTGGAGTTTGGAGTTAGGAGTTAGGAGTTTGGAGTTTGGAGTTTGGAGTTTGGAGTTAGGAGTTTGGAGTTAAGAGTTAGGGGTTAAGAGTTAGGAGTTAGGAGTTTGGAGTTAGGAGTTAGGAGCTTCGAGTTAGGAGTTAGGAGTTTGGAGTTAGGAGTTAGGAGTTAGGAGATTGGAGTTAGGAGTTAGGAGCTTCGAGTTAGGAGTTAGGAGTTTGGAGTTAGGAGTTAGGAGTTAGGAGTTTCGAGTTTCGAGTTCGGAGTTAGGAGCTGGAGTTTGGAGTTAGGAGTTAAGAGTTAGGGGTTAAGAGTTAGGAGTTAGGAGTTAGGAGTTTGGAGTTAGGAGTTCGGAGTTTGGAGTTAGGAGTTAGGAGTTAGGAGTCTGGAGTTTGGAGTTTGGAGTTTGGAGTTAGGAGTTTCGAGTTAGGAGTTAGTAGTTTGGAGTTAGGAGTTAGGAGTTCGGAGTTTGGAGTTTGGAGTTAGGAGTTTGGAGTTAGGAGTTAGGAGTTCGGAGTTAGGAGTTAGGAGTTAGGAGTTTGGAGTTTTGAGTTAGGAGCTAGGAGTTTGGAGTTAGGAGTTTGGAGTTAGGAGTTTGGAGTTTGTGGTTTGGAGTTAGGAGTTAGGAGTTAGGAGTTAGGAGTTTGGAATTTGGAGTTAGGAGTTAGGAGTTAGGAGTTAGGAGTTTGGAGTTAGGAGTTAGGAGTTTGGAATTTGGAGTTAGGAGTTTGGAGTTAAGAGTTAGGGGTTAAGAGTTAGGAGTTAGGAGTTAGGAGTTTGGAGTTAGGAGTTAGGAGTTTGGAGTTAGGAGTTAGGAGCTTCGAGTTAGGAGTTAGGAGCTTGGAGTTAGGAGTTAGGAGTTAGGAGTTTGGAGTTTCGAGTTAGGAGTTAGGAGCTGGAGTTTGGAGTTAGGAGTTAAGAGTTAGGGGTTAAGAGTTAGGCGTTAGGAGTTAGGAGTTAGGAGTTTGGAGTTAGGAGTTAGGAGTTAGGAGTCTGGAGTTTGGAGTTTGGAGTTTGGAGTTAGGAGTTTCGAGTTACGAGTTAGTAGTTTGGAGTTAGGAGTTAGGAGTTTGGAGTTTGGAGTTTTGAGTTAGGAGCTAGGAGCTAGGAGTTTGGAGTTAGGAGTTTGGAGTTAGGAGTTAGGAGTTAGGAGTTTGGAGTTAGGAGTTAGGAGTTTGGAGTTTGGAGTTACGAGTTTGGAGTTTGGAGTTAGGCGTTTGGAGTTAGGAGTTTGGAGTTTGGAGTTAGGAGCTTGGAGTTTGGAGTTTGGAGTTAGGAGTTGGAGTTTGGAATTTGGAGTTAGGAGTTAGGAGTTTGGAGTTAGGAGGTAGGAGTCTGGAGTTTGGAGTTAGGAGTTTCGAGTTAGGAGTTAGGAGTTTGGAGTTTGGTGTTAGGAGTTAGGAGTTAGGAGTTTGGAGTTAGGAGTTAGGAGTTTGGAGTTTGGAGTTTGGAGTTTGGAGTTAGGAGTTTGTTGTTAAGAGTTAGGGGTTAAGAGTTAGGAGTTAGGAGTTTGGAGTTAGGAGTTAGGAGTTAGGAGTTTGGAATTTGGAGTTAGGAGTTAGGAGTTAGGAGTTAGGAGTTTGGAGTTAGGAGTTAGGAGTTTGGAATTTGGAGTTAGGAGTTAGGAGTTTGGAGTTAGGAGTTAGGAGTCTGGAGTTTGGAGTTAGGAGTTTGGAGTTAGGAGTTACGAGTTTGGAGTTAGGAGTTCGGAGTTAGGAGTTAGGAGTTTGGAGTTTGGAGTTAGGAGTTAGGAGTTTGGAGTTTGGAGTTTGGAGTTTGGAGTTAGGAGTTTGGAGTTAAGAGTTAGGGGTTAAGAGTTAGGAGTTAGGAGTTTGGAGTTAGGAGTTAGGAGCTTCGAGTTAGGAGTTAGGAGTTTGGAGTTAGGAGTTAGGAGTTAGGAGATTGGAGTTAGGAGTTAGGAGCTTCGAGTTAGGAGTTAGGAGTTTGGAGTTAGGAGTTAGGAGTTAGGAGTTTCGAGTTTCGAGTTCGGAGTTAGGAGCTGGAGTTTGGAGTTAGGAGTTAAGAGTTAGGGGTTAAGAGTTAGGAGTTAGGAGTTAGGAGTTTGGAGTTAGGAGTTCGGAGTTTGGAGTTAGGAGTTAGGAGTTAGGAGTCTGGAGTTTGGAGTTTGGAGTTTGGAGTTAGGAGTTTCGAGTTAGGAGTTAGTAGTTTGGAGTTAGGAGTTAGGAGTTCGGAGTTTGGAGTTTGGAGTTAGGAGTTTGGAGTTAGGAGTTAGGAGTTCGGAGTTAGGAGTTAGGAGTTAGGAGTTTGGAGTTTTGAGTTAGGAGCTAGGAGTTTGGAGTTAGGAGTTTGGAGTTAGGAGTTTGGAGTTTGTGGTTTGGAGTTAGGAGTTAGGAGTTTGGAGTTTGGAGTTAGGAGTTTGGAGTTAGGAGTTTGGAGTTTGGAGTTAGGAGTTAGGAGTTAGGAGTTTGGAGTTAGGAGTTAGGAGTTTGGAGTTTGGAGTTAGGAGTTAGTAGTTTGGAGTTAGGAGTTAGGAGTTTGGAGTTAGGAGTTTGGAGTTTGGAGTTAGGAGTTACGAGTTTGGAGTTTGGAGTTTGGAGTTAGGAGCTTGGAGTTTGGAGTTTGGAGTTAGGAGTTTGGAGTTTGGAGTTAGGAGTTAGGAGTTTGGAGATAGGAGTTAAGAGTTAGGAGTTTGTAGTTAGGAGTTAGGAGTTTGGAGTTAGTAGTTTGGAGTTAGGAGTTTGGAGTTAGGAGTTAGGAGTTAGGAGTTTGGTGTTTGGAGTTAGGAGTTTGGAGTTAGGAGTTTAGAGTTTGGAGTTAGGAGTTACGAGTTTGGAGTTTGAAGTTAGGAGTTTGGAGTTAGGAGTTAGGAGTTTGGACTTCGGAGTTTGGAGGTGGGAGTTAGGAGTTAGGAGTATGGAGTTAGGAGTTAGGAGTTTCGAGTTAGGAGTTAGGAGTTTGGAGTTAGGAGTTTGGAGTTAGGAGTTTCGAGTTAGGAGTTAGGAGTTTGGAGTTAGGAGTTTGGAGTTAGGAGTTTCGAGTTAGGAGTTAGGAGTTTGGAGTTAGGAGTTTGGAGTTAGGAGTTTCGAGTTAGGAGTTAGGAGTTTGGAGTTAGGAGTTTGGAGTTAGGAGTTTCGAGTTAGGAGTTAGGAGTTTGGAGTTAGGAGTTTGGAGTTAGGAGTTAGGAGTTTGGAGTTTGGAGTTTGGAGTTAGGAGTTTGGTGTTAAGAGTTAGGGGTTAAGAGTTAGGAGTTAGGAGTTTGGAGTTAGGAGTTAGGAGTTTGGAATTTGGAGTTAGGAGTTAGGTGTTAGGAGTTTGGAGTTAGCAGTTTCGAGTTAGGAGTTAGGAGTTTGGAGTTAGGAGTTAGGAGTTTCGAGTTAGGAGTTAGGAGTTTGGAGTTAGGAGTTTGGAGTTAGGAGTTAGGAGTTTGGAGTTTGGAGTTTGGAGTTAGGAGTTTGGTGTTAAGAGTTAGGGGTTAAGAGTTAGGAGTTAGGAGTTTGGAGTTAGGAGTTAGGAGTTTGGAATTTGGAGTTAGGAGTTAGGTGTTAGGAGTTTGGAGTTAGGAGTTAGGAGTTTGGAATTTGGAGTTAGGAGTTTGGAGTTAGGTGTTAGGAGTCTGGAGTTTGGAGTTTGGAGTTTGGAGTTAGGAGTTTGGAGTTAGGAGTTAGGAGTTTGGAGTTAGGAGTTCGGAGTTAGGAGTTTGGAGTTAGGAGTTTGGAGTTTGGAGTTTGGAGTTTGGAGTTAGGAGTTTGGAGTTAAGAGTTAGGGGTTAAGAGTTAGGAGTTAGGAGTTAGGAGTTTGGAGTTAGGAGTTAGGAGTTTGGAGTTAGGAATTAGGAGCTTCGAGTTAGGAGTTAGGAGTTGGAGTTAGGAATTAGGAGTTAGGAGATTGGAGTTTCGAGTTAGGAGTTAGGAGCTGGAGTTTGGAGTTAGGAGTTAAGAGTTAGGGGTTAAGAGTTAGGCGTTAGGAGTTAGGAGTTAGGAGTTTGGAGTTAGTTGTTAGGAGTTAGGAGTCTGGAGTTTGGAGTTTGGAGTTTGGAGTTAGGAGTTTCGAGTTACGAGTTAGTAGTTTGGAGTTAGGAGTTAGGAGTTTGGAGTTTGGAGTTTTGAGTTAGGAGCTAGGAGCTAGGAGTTTGGAGTTAGGAGTTTGGAGTTAGGAGTTAGGAGTTAGGAGTTTGGAGTTTGGAGTTACGAGTTTGGAGTTTGGAGTTAGGAGTTTGGAGTTAGGAGTTTGGAGTTTGGAGTTTGGAGTTAGGAGCTTGGAGTTTGGAGTTTGGAGTTAGGAGTTTGGAGGTAGGAGTTAGGAGTTTGGAGATAGGAGTTAAGAGTTAGGAGTTTGTAGTTAGGAGTTAGGAGTTTGGAGTTAGTAGTTTGGAGTTAGGAGTTTGGAGTTAGGAGTTAGGAGTTAGGAGTTTGGAGTTAGGAGTTTGGAGTTAGGAGTTTGGAGTTTGGAGTTAGGAGTTACGAGTTTGGAGTTTGGAGTTAGGAGTTTGGAGTTAGGAGTTAGGAGTTTGGAATTCGGAGTTTGGAGGTTGGAGTTAGGAGTTAGGAGTATGGAATTAGGAGTTAGGAGTTTGGAGTTAGGAGTTAGGAGTTAGGAGTTTGGAGTTTGGAGTTTGGAGTTAGGAGCTTGGAGTTAGGAGTTTGGAGTTAGGAGTTGGAGTTTGGAGTTAGGAGTTAGGAGTTTGGAGTTAGGAGTTAAGAGTTAGGAGTTTGGAGTTAGGAGTTTGGAGTTAGTAGTTTGGAGTTTGGAGTTAGGAGTTAGCAGTTAGGAGTTTGGTGTTTGGAGTTTGGAGTTAGGAGTTAGGAGTTAGGAGTTTGGAGTTAGGAGTTAGGAGTCTGGAGTTTGGAGTTTGGGGTTTGGAGTTAGGAGTTTCGAGTTAGGAGTTAGGAGTTTGGAGTTAGGAGTTAGGAGTTTGGAGTTTGGAGTTAGGAGTTAGGAGTTTGGAGTTAGCAGTTAGGAGTTAGGAGTTTGGAGTTAGGAGTTAGCAGTTAGGAGTTTGGAGTTAGGAGTTAGGAGTTTGGAATTTGGAGTTAGGAGTTAGGAGTTTAGGAGTTAGGAGTTAGGAGTTTGGACTTTGGACTTTGGAGTTAGGAGTTTGGAGTTAGGAGTTAGGAGTTAGGAGTTTGGAATTTGGAGTTAGGAATTAGGAGTTAGGAGTTTGGAGTTAGGAGTTAGGAGTTTGGAGTTAGGAGTTAGGAGTCTGGAGTTTGGAGTTTGGAGTTTGGAGTTAGGAGTTTCGAGTTAGGAGTTAGGAGTTTGGAGTTAGGAGTTTGGAGTTAGGAGTTAGGAGTTTGGAGTTTGGAGTTTGGAGTTTGGAGTTAGGAGTTTGGTGTTAAGAGTTAGGGGTTAAGAGTTAGGAGTTAGGAGTTTGGAGTTAGGAGTTAGGAGTTTGGAATTTGGAGTTAGGAGTTAGGTGTTAGGAGTTTGGAGTTTGGAGTTTGGAGTTAGGAGCTTGGAGTTAGGAGTTTGGAGTTTGGAGTTAGGAGTTGGAGTTTGGAGTTTGCAGTTAGGAGTTAGGAGTTTGGAGTTAGGAGTTAAGAGTTAGGAGTTTGGAGTTAGGAGTTTGGAGTTAGTAGTTTGGAGTTTGGAGTTAGGAGTTAGGAGTTAGGAGTTTGGTGTTTGGAGTTTGGAGTTAGGAGTTAGGAGTTTGGAGTTAGGAGTTAGGAGTCTGGAGTTTGGAGTTTGGGGTTTGGAGTTAGGAGTTTCGAGTTAGGAGTTATGAGTTTGGAGTTAGGAGTTAGGAGTTTGGAGTTTGGAGTTAGGAGTTAGGAGTTTGGAGTTAGCAGTTAGGAGTTAGGAGTTTGGAGTTTGGAGTTAGGAGTTAGGAGTTTGGAGTTAGGAGTTAGGAGTTTGGAATTTGGAGTTAGGAGTTAGGAGTTTAGGAGTTAGGAGTTAGGAGTTTGGACTTTGGACTTTGGAGTTAGGAGTTTGGAGTTAGGAGTTAGGAGTTAGGAGTTTGGAATTTGGAGTTAGGAATTAGGAGTTAGGAGTTTGGAGTTAGGAGTTAGGAGTTTGGAGTTAGGAGTTAGGAGTCTGGAGTTTGGAGTTTGGAGTTTGGAGTTAGGAGTTTCGAGTTAGGAGTTAGGAGTTTGGAGTTAGGAGTTTGGAGTTAGGAGTTAGGAGTTTGGAGTTTGGAGTTAGGAGTTTGGTGTTAAGAGTTAGGGGTTAAGAGTTAGGAGTTAGGAGTTTGGAGTTAGGAGTTAGGAGTTTGGAATTTGGAGTTAGGAGTTAGGTGTTAGGAGTTTGGAGTTAGGAGTTAGGAGTTTGGAATTTGGAGTTAGGAGTTTGGAGTTAGGTGTTAGGAGTCTGGAGTTTGGAGTTTGGAGTTTGGAGTTAGGAGTTTGGAGTTAGGAGTTAGGAGTTTGGAGTTAGGAGTTAGGAGTTTGGAGTTAGGAGTTCGGAGTTAGGAGTTTGGAGTTTGGAGTTTGGAGTTAGGAGTTTGGAGTTTGGAGTTTGGAGTTTGGAGTTAGGAGTTTGGAGTTAAGAGTTAGGGGTTACGAGTTTGGAGTTTGGAGTTTGGAGTTAGGAGCTTGGAGTTTGGAGTTTGGAGTTAGGAGTTTGGAGTTTGGAGTTAGGAGTTAGGAGTTTGGAGATAGGAGTTAAGAGTTAGGAGTTTGTAGTTAGGAGTTAGGAGTTTGGAGTTAGTAGTTTGGAGTTAGGAGTTTGGAGTTAGGAGTTAGGAGTTAGGAGTTTGGTGTTTGGAGTTAGGAGTTTGGAGTTAGGAGTTTAGAGTTTGGAGTTAGGAGTTACGAGTTTGGAGTTTGAAGTTAGGAGTTTGGAGTTAGGAGTTAGGAGTTTGGACTTCGGAGTTTGGAGGTGGGAGTTAGGAGTTAGGAGTATGGAGTTAGGAGTTAGGAGTTTCGAGTTAGGAGTTAGGAGTTTGGAGTTAGGAGTTTGGAGTTAGGAGTTTCGAGTTAGGAGTTAGGAGTTTGGAGTTAGGAGTTTGGAGTTAGGAGTTAGGAGTTTGGAGTTTGGAGTTTGGAGTTAGGAGTTTGGTGTTAAGAGTTAGGGGTTAAGAGTTAGGAGTTAGGAGTTTGGAGTTAGGAGTTAGGAGTTTGGAATTTGGAGTTAGGAGTTAGGTGTTAGGAGTTTGGAGTTAGGAGTTTCGAGTTAGGAGTTAGGAGTTTGGAGTTAGGAGTTAGGAGTTTCGAGTTAGGAGTTAGGAGTTTGGAGTTAGGAGTTTGGAGTTAGGAGTTAGGAGTTTGGAGTTTGGAGTTTGGAGTTAGGAGTTTGGTGTTAAGAGTTAGGGGTTAAGAGTTAGGAGTTAGGAGTTTGGAGTTAGGAGTTAGGAGTTTGGAATTTGGAGTTAGGAGTTAGGTGTTAGGAGTTTGGAGTTAGGAGTTAGGAGTTTGGAATTTGGAGTTAGGAGTTTGGAGTTAGGTGTTAGGAGTCTGGAGTTTGGAGTTTGGAGTTTGGAGTTAGGAGTTTGGAGTTAGGAGTTAGGAGTTAGGAGTTTGGAGTTAGGAGTTCGGAGTTAGGAGTTTGGAGTTTGGAGTTAGGAGTTTGGAGTTTGGAGTTTGGAGTTTGGAGTTAGGAGTTTGGAGTTAAGAGTTAGGGGTTAAGAGTTAGGAGTTAGGAGTTAGGAGTTTGGAGTTAGGAGTTAGGAGTTTGGAGTTAGGAATTAGGAGCTTCGAGTTAGGAGTTAGGAGTTGGAGTTAGGAATTAGGAGTTAGGAGATTGGAGTTTCGAGTTAGGAGTTAGGAGCTGGAGTTTGGAGTTAGGAGTTAAGAGTTAGGGGTTAAGAGTTAGGCGTTAGGAGTTAGGAGTTAGGAGTTTGGAGTTAGTTGTTAGGAGTTAGGAGTCTGGAGTTTGGAGTTTGGAGTTTGGAGTTAGGAGTTTCGAGTTACGAGTTAGTAGTTTGGAGTTAGGAGTTAGGAGTTTGGAGTTTGGAGTTTTGAGTTAGGAGCTAGGAGCTAGGAGTTTGGAGTTAGGAGTTTGGAGTTAGGAGTTAGGAGTTAGGAGTTTGGAGTTTGGAGTTACGAGTTTGGAGTTTGGAGTTAGGAGTTTGGAGTTAGGAGTTTGGAGTTTGGAGTTTGGAGTTAGGAGCTTGGAGTTTGGAGTTTGGAGTTAGGAGTTTGGAGGTAGGAGTTAGGAGTTTGGAGATAGGAGTTAAGAGTTAGGAGTTTGTAGTTAGGAGTTAGGAGTTTGGAGTTAGTAGTTTGGAGTTAGGAGTTTGGAGTTAGGAGTTAGGAGTTAGGAGTTTGGAGTTAGGAGTTTGGAGTTAGGAGTTTGGAGTTTGGAGTTAGGAGTTACGAGTTTGGAGTTTGGAGTTAGGAGTTTGGAGTTAGGAGTTAGGAGTTTGGAATTCGGAGTTTGGAGGTTGGAGTTAGGAGTTAGGAGTATGGAATTAGGAGTTAGGAGTTTGGAGTTAGGAGTTAGGAGTTAGGAGTTTGGAGTTTGGAGTTTGGAGTTAGGAGCTTGGAGTTAGGAGTTTGGAGTTAGGAGTTGGAGTTTGGAGTTAGGAGTTAGGAGTTTGGAGTTAGGAGTTAAGAGTTAGGAGTTTGGAGTTAGGAGTTTGGAGTTAGTAGTTTGCAGTTTGGAGTTAGGAGTTAGCAGTTAGGAGTTTGGTGTTTGGAGTTTGGAGTTAGGAGTTAGGAGTTAGGAGTTTGGAGTTAGGAGTTAGGAGTCTGGAGTTTGGAGTTTGGGGTTTGGAGTTAGGAGTTTCGAGTTAGGAGTTAGGAGTTTGGAGTTAGGAGTTAGGAGTTTGGAGTTTGGAGTTAGGAGTTAGGAGTTTGGAGTTAGCAGTTAGGAGTTAGGAGTTTGGAGTTAGGAGTTAGCAGTTAGGAGTTTGGAGTTAGGAGTTAGGAGTTTGGAATTTGGAGTTAGGAGTTAGGAGTTTAGGAGTTAGGAGTTAGGAGTTTGGACTTTGGACTTTGGAGTTAGGAGTTTGGAGTTAGGAGTTAGGAGTTAGGAGTTTGGAATTTGGAGTTAGGAATTAGGAGTTAGGAGTTTGGAGTTAGGAGTTAGGAGTTTGGAGTTAGGAGTTAGGAGTCTGGAGTTTGGAGTTTGGAGTTTGGAGTTAGGAGTTTCGAGTTAGGAGTTAGGAGTTTGGAGTTAGGAGTTTGGAGTTAGGAGTTAGGAGTTTGGAGTTTGGAGTTTGGAGTTTGGAGTTAGGAGTTTGGTGTTAAGAGTTAGGGGTTAAGAGTTAGGAGTTAGGAGTTTGGAGTTAGGAGTTAGGAGTTTGGAATTTGGAGTTAGGAGTTAGGTGTTAGGAGTTTGGAGTTTGGAGTTTGGAGTTAGGAGCTTGGAGTTAGGAGTTTGGAGTTTGGAGTTAGGAGTTGGAGTTTGGAGTTTGCAGTTAGGAGTTAGGAGTTTGGAGTTAGGAGTTAAGAGTTAGGAGTTTGGAGTTAGGAGTTTGGAGTTAGGAGTTAGGAGTCTGGAGTTTGGAGTTTGGAGTTTGGAGTTAGGAGTTTGGAGTTAGGAGTTAGGAGTTAGGAGTTTGGAATTTGGAGTTAGGAATTAGGAGTTAGGAGTTTGGAGTTAGGAGTTAGGAGTTTGGAGTTAGGAGTTAGGAGTCTGGAGTTTGGAGTTTGGAGTTTGGAGTTAGGAGTTTCGAGTTAGGAGTTAGGAGTTTGGAGTTAGGAGTTTGGAGTTAGGAGTTAGGAGTTTGGAGTTTGGAGTTAGGAGTTTGGAGTTAGGAGTTAGGAGTTTGGAATTTGGAGTTAGGAGTTTGGAGTTAGGTGTTAGGAGTCTGGAGTTTGGAGTTTGGAGTTAGGAGTTTGGAGTTAGGAGTTAGGAGTTTGGAGTTAGGAGTTAGGAGTTTGGAGTTAGGAGTTCGGAGTTAGGAGTTTGGAGTTTGGAGTTAGGAGTTTGGAGTTTGGAGTTTGGAGTTTGGAGTTAGGAGTTTGGAGTTAAGAGTTAGGGGTTACGAGTTTGGAGTTTGGAGTTTGGAGTTAGGAGCTTGGAGTTTGGAGTTTGGAGTTAGGAGTTTGGAGTTTGGAGTTAGGAGTTAGGAGTTTGGAGATAGGAGTTAAGAGTTAGGAGTTTGTAGTTAGGAGTTAGGAGTTTGGAGTTAGTAGTTTGGAGTTAGGAGTTTGGAGTTAGGAGTTAGGAGTTAGGAGTTTGGTGTTTGGAGTTAGGAGTTTGGAGTTAGGAGTTTAGAGTTTGGAGTTAGGAGTTACGAGTTTGGAGTTTGAAGTTAGGAGTTTGGAGTTAGGAGTTAGGAGTTTGGACTTCGGAGTTTGGAGGTGGGAGTTAGGAGTTAGGAGTATGGAGTTAGGAGTTAGGAGTTTCGAGTTAGGAGTTAGGAGTTTGGAGTTAGGAGTTTGGAGTTAGGAGTTAGGAGTTTGGAGTTTGGAGTTTGGAGTTAGGAGTTTGGTGTTAAGAGTTAGGGGTTAAGAGTTAGGAGTTAGGAGTTTGGAGTTAGGAGTTAGGAGTTTGGAATTTGGAGTTAGGAGTTAGGTGTTAGGAGTTTGGAGTTAGGAGTTTCGAGTTAGGAGTTAGGAGTTTGGAGTTAGGAGTTAGGAGTTTCGAGTTAGGAGTTAGGAGTTTGGAGTTAGGAGTTTGGAGTTAGGAGTTAGGAGTTTGGAGTTTGGAGTTTGGAGTTAGGAGTTTGGTGTTAAGAGTTAGGGGTTAAGAGTTAGGAGTTAGGAGTTTGGAGTTAGGAGTTAGGAGTTTGGAATTTGGAGTTAGGAGTTAGGTGTTAGGAGTTTGGAGTTAGGAGTTAGGAGTTTGGAATTTGGAGTTAGGAGTTTGGAGTTAGGTGTTAGGAGTCTGGAGTTTGGAGTTTGGAGTTTGGAGTTAGGAGTTTGGAGTTAGGAGTTAGGAGTTAGGAGTTTGGAGTTAGGAGTTCGGAGTTAGGAGTTTGGAGTTTGGAGTTAGGAGTTTGGAGTTTGGAGTTTGGAGTTTGGAGTTAGGAGTTTGGAGTTAAGAGTTAGGGGTTAAGAGTTAGGAGTTAGGAGTTAGGAGTTTGGAGTTAGGAGTTAGGAGTTTGGAGTTAGGAATTAGGAGCTTCGAGTTAGGAGTTAGGAGTTGGAGTTAGGAATTAGGAGTTAGGAGATTGGAGTTTCGAGTTAGGAGTTAGGAGCTGGAGTTTGGAGTTAGGAGTTAAGAGTTAGGGGTTAAGAGTTAGGCGTTAGGAGTTAGGAGTTAGGAGTTTGGAGTTAGTTGTTAGGAGTTAGGAGTCTGGAGTTTGGAGTTTGGAGTTTGGAGTTAGGAGTTTCGAGTTACGAGTTAGTAGTTTGGAGTTAGGAGTTAGGAGTTTGGAGTTTGGAGTTTTGAGTTAGGAGCTAGGAGCTAGGAGTTTGGAGTTAGGAGTTTGGAGTTAGGAGTTAGGAGTTAGGAGTTTGGAGTTTGGAGTTACGAGTTTGGAGTTTGGAGTTAGGAGTTTGGAGTTAGGAGTTTGGAGTTTGGAGTTTGGAGTTAGGAGCTTGGAGTTTGGAGTTTGGAGTTAGGAGTTTGGAGGTAGGAGTTAGGAGTTTGGAGATAGGAGTTAAGAGTTAGGAGTTTGTAGTTAGGAGTTAGGAGTTTGGAGTTAGTAGTTTGGAGTTAGGAGTTTGGAGTTAGGAGTTAGGAGTTAGGAGTTTGGAGTTAGGAGTTTGGAGTTTGGAGTTAGGAGTTACGAGTTTGGAGTTTGGAGTTAGGAGTTTGGAGTTAGGAGTTAGGAGTTTGGAATTCGGAGTTTGGAGGTTGGAGTTAGGAGTTAGGAGTATGGAATTAGGAGTTAGGAGTTTGGAGTTAGGAGTTAGGAGTTAGGAGTTTGGAGTTTGGAGTTTGGAGTTAGGAGCTTGGAGTTAGGAGTTTGGAGTTAGGAGTTGGAGTTTGGAGTTAGGAGTTAGGAGTTTGGAGTTAGGAGTTAAGAGTTAGGAGTTTGGAGTTAGGAGTTTGGAGTTAGTAGTTTGGAGTTTGGAGTTAGGAGTTAGCAGTTAGGAGTTTGGTGTTTGGAGTTTGGAGTTAGGAGTTAGGAGTTAGGAGTTTGGAGTTAGGAGTTAGGAGTCTGGAGTTTGGAGTTTGGGGTTTGGAGTTAGGAGTTTCGAGTTAGGAGTTAGGAGTTTGGAGTTAGGAGTTAGGAGTTTGGAGTTTGGAGTTAGGAGTTAGGAGTTTGGAGTTAGCAGTTAGGAGTTAGGAGTTTGGAGTTAGGAGTTAGCAGTTAGGAGTTTGGAGTTAGGAGTTAGGAGTTTGGAATTTGGAGTTAGGAGTTAGGAGTTTAGGAGTTAGGAGTTAGGAGTTTGGACTTTGGACTTTGGAGTTAGGAGTTTGGAGTCAGGAGTTAGGAGTTAGGAGTTTGGAATTTGGAGTTAGGAATTAGGAGTTAGGAGTTTGGAGTTAGGAGTTAGGAGTTTGGAGTTAGGAGTTAGGAGTCTGGAGTTTGGAGTTTGGAGTTAGGAGTTTCGAGTTAGGAGTTAGGAGTTTGGAGTTAGGAGTTTGGAGTTAGGAGTTAGGAGTTTGGAGTTTGGAGTTTGGAGTTTGGAGTTAGGAGTTTGGTGTTAAGAGTTAGGGGTTAAGAGTTAGGAGTTAGGAGTTTGGAGTTAGGAGTTAGGAGTTTGGAATTTGGAGTTAGGAGTTAGGTGTTAGGAGTTTGGAGTTTGGAGTTTGGAGTTAGGAGCTTGGAGTTAGGAGTTTGGAGTTTGGAGTTAGGAGTTGGAGTTTGGAGTTTGCAGTTAGGAGTTAGGAGTTTGGAGTTAGGAGTTAAGAGTTAGGAGTTTGGAGTTAGGAGTTTGGAGTTAGTAGTTTGGAGTTTGGAGTTAGGAGTTAGGAGTTAGGAGTTTGGTGTTTGGAGTTTGGAGTTAGGAGTTAGGAGTTTGGAGTTAGGAGTTAGGAGTCTGGAGTTTGGAGTTTGGGGTTTGGAGTTAGGAGTTTCGAGTTAGGAGTTATGAGTTTGGAGTTAGGAGTTAGGAGTTTGGAGTTTGGAGTTAGGAGTTAGGAGTTTGGAGTTAGCAGTTAGGAGTTAGGAGTTTGGAGTTTGGAGTTAGGAGTTAGGAGTTTGGAGTTAGGAGTTAGGAGTTTGGAATTTGGAGTTAGGAGTTAGGAGTTTAGGAGTTAGGAGTTAGGAGTTTGGACTTTGGACTTTGGAGTTAGGAGTTTGGAGTTAGGAGTTAGGAGTTAGGAGTTTGGAATTTGGAGTTAGGAATTAGGAGTTAGGAGTTTGGAGTTAGGAGTTAGGAGTTTGGAGTTAGGAGTTAGGAGTCTGGAGTTTGGAGTTTGGAGTTTGGAGTTAGGAGTTTCGAGTTAGGAGTTAGGAGTTTGGAGTTAGGAGTTTGGAGTTAGGAGTTAGGAGTTTGGAGTTTGGAGTTAGGAGTTTGGTGTTAAGAGTTAGGGGTTAAGAGTTAGGAGTTAGGAGTTTGGAGTTAGGAGTTAGGAGTTTGGAATTTGGAGTTAGGAGTTAGGTGTTAGGAGTTTGGAGTTAGGAGTTAGGAGTTTGGAATTTGGAGTTAGGAGTTTGGAGTTAGGTGTTAGGAGTCTGGAGTTTGGAGTTTGGAGTTTGGAGTTAGGAGTTTGGAGTTAGGAGTTAGGAGTTTGGAGTTAGGAGTTAGGAGTTTGGAGTTAGGAGTTCGGAGTTAGGAGTTTGGAGTTTGGAGTTTGGAGTTAGGAGTTTGGAGTTTGGAGTTTGGAGTTTGGAGTTAGGAGTTTGGAGTTAAGAGTTAGGGGTTAAGAGTTAGGAGTTAGGAGTTAGGAGTTTGGAGTTAGGAGTTAGGAGTTTGGAGTTAGGAGTTAGGAGCTTCGAGTTAGGAGTTAGGAGCTTGGAGTTAGGAGTTAGGAGTTAGGAGATTGGAGTTTCGAGTTAGGAGTTAGGAGCTGGAGTTTGGAGTTAGGAGTTAAGAGTTAGGGGTTAAGAGTTAGGCGTTAGGAGTTAGGAGTTAGGAGTTTGGAGTTAGTTGTTAGGAGTTAGGAGTCTGGAGTTTGGAGTTTGGAGTTTGGAGTTAGGAGTTTCGAGTTACGAGTTAGTAGTTTGGAGTTAGGAGTTAGGAGTTTGGAGTTTGGAGTTTTGACTTAGGAGCTAGGAGCTAGGAGTTTGGAGTTAGGAGTTTGGAGTTAGGAGTTAGGAGTTAGGAGTTTGGAGTTTGGAGTTACGAGTTTGGAGTTTGGAGTTAGGAGTTTGGAGTTTGGAGTTAGGAGTTAGGAGTTTGGAGTTTGGAGTTTGGAGTTAGGAGCTTGGAGTTTGGAGTTTGGAGTTAGGAGTTTGGAGTTAGGAGTTAGGAGTTTGGAGATAGGAGTTAAGAGTTAGGAGTTTGTAGTTAGGAGTTAGGAGTTTGGAGTTAGTAGTTTGGAGTTAGGAGTTTGGAGTTAGGAGTTAGGAGTTAGGAGTTTGGAGTTAGGAGTTTGGAGTTAGGAGTTTGGAGTTTGGAGTTAGGAGTTACGAGTTTGGAGTTTGGAGTTAGGAGTTTGGAGTTAGGAGTTAGGAGTTTGGAATTCGGAGTTTGGAGGTTGGAGTTAGGAGTTAGGAGTATGGAATTAGGAGTTAGGAGTTTGGAGTTAGGAGTTAGGAGTTAGGAGTTTGGAGTTTGGAGTTTGGAGTTAGGAGCTTGGAGTTAGGAGTTTGGAGTTAGGAGTTGGAGTTTGGAGTTAGGAGTTAGGAGTTTGGAGTTAGGAGTTAAGAGTTAGGAGTTAGGAGTTTGGTGTTTGGAGTTTGGAGTTAGGAGTTAGGAGTTAGGAGTTTGGAGTTAGGAGTTAGGAGTCTGGAGTTTGGAGTTTGGGGTTTGGAGTTAGGAGTTTCGAGTTAGGAGTTAGGAGTTTGGAGTTAGGAGTTAGGAGTTTGGAGTTTGGAGTTAGGAGTTAGGAGTTTGGAGTTAGCAGTTAGGAGTTAGGAGTTTGGAGTTAGGAGTTAGCAGTTAGGAGTTTGGAGTTAGGAGTTAGGAGTTAGGAGTTTAGGAGTTAGGAGTTAGGAGTTTGGACTTTGGACTTTGGAGTTAGGAGTTTGGAGTTAGGAGTTAGGAGTTAGGAGTTTGGAATTTGGAGTTAGGAATTAGGAGTTAGGAGTTTGGAGTTAGGAGTTAGGAGTTTGGAGTTAGGAGTTAGGAGTCTGGAGTTTGGAGTTTGGAGTTTGGAGTTAGGAGTTTCGAGTTAGGAGTTAGGAGTTTGGAGTTAGGAGTTTGGAGTTCGGAGTTAGGAGTTAGGAGTTTGGAATTTGGAGTTAGGAGTTAGGTGTTAGGAGTTTGGAGTTAGGAGTTAGGAGTAAGGAATTTGGAGTTAGGAGTTAGGAGTTTGGAGTTAGGTGTTAGGAGTCTGGAGTTTGGAGTTTGGAGTTTGGAGTTAGGAGTTTGGAGTTTGGAGTTAGGAGTTAGGAGTTTGGAGTTAGGAGTTAGGAGTTTGGAGTTAGGAGTTCGGAGTTAGGAGTTTGGAGTTAGGAGTTAGGAGTTTGGAGTTTGGAGTTTGGAGTTAGGAGTTTGGAGTTAAGAGTTAGGGGTTAAGAGTTAGGAGTTAGGAGTTAGGAGTTTGGAGTTAGGAGTTAGGAGTTTGGAGTTAGGAGTTAGGAGCTTCGAGTTAGGAGTTAGGAGTTTGGAGTTTCGAGTTAGGAGTTAGGAGCTGGAGTTTGGAGTTAGGAGTTAATAGTTAGGGGTTAAGAGTTAGGCGTTAGGAGTTAGGAGTTTGGAGTTAGTTGTTAGGAGTCTGGAGTTTGGAGTTTGGAGTTTGGAGTTTGGAGTTAGGAGTTTCGAGTTACGAGTTAGTAGTTTGGAGTTAGGAGTTAGGAGTTTGGAGTTTGGAGTTTTGAGTTAGGAGCTAGGAGCTAGGAGTTTGGAGTTAGGAGTTTGGAGTTAGGAGTTAGGAGTTAGGAGTTTGGAGTTACGAGTTTGGAGTTTGGAGTTAGGAGTTTGGAGTTAGGAGTTAGGAGTTTGGAGTTTGGAGTTAGGAGCTTGGAGTTTGGAGTTTGGAGTTAGGAGTTTGGAGTTAGGAGTTAGGAGTTTGGAGATAGGAGTTAAGAGTTAGGAGTTTGGAGTTAGGAGTTTGGAGTTAGGAGTTAGGAGTTAGGAGTTTGGAGTTAGGAGTTAGCAGTTTCGAGTTACGAGTTTGTAGTTTGGAGTTAGGAGTTTGGAGTTTGGAGTTTTGAGTTAGGAGCTAGGAGCTAGGAGTTTGGAGTTAGGAGCTAGGAGTTAGGAGTTTGGAGTTTGGAGTTACGAGTTTGGAGTTTGGAGTTAGGAGTTTGGAGTTAGGAGTTAGGAGTTTGGAGTTTGGAGTTTGGAGTTAGGAGCTTGGAGTTTGGAGTTTGAAGTTAGGAGTTTGGAGTTAGAAGTTAGGAGTTTGGAGATAGGAGTTAAGAGTTAGGAGTTTGTAGTTAGGAGTTAGGAGTTTGGAGTTAGTAGTTTGGAGTTAGGAGTTTGGAGTTAGGAGTTAGGAGTTAGGAGTTTGGAGTTAGGAGTTTGGAGTTAGGAGTTTGGAGTTTGGAGTTAGGAGTTACGAGTTTGGAGTTTGGAGTTAGGAGTTTGGAGTTAGGAGTTAGGAGTTTGGAATTCGGAGTTTGGAGGTTGGAGTTAGGAGTTAGGAGTATGGAATTAGGAGTTAGGATTTTGGAGTTAGGAGTTAGGAGTTAGGAGTTTGGAGTTTGGAGTTTGGAGTTAGGAGCTTGGAGTTAGGAGTTTGGAGTTTGGAGTTAGGAGTTGGAGTTTGGAGTTTGGAGTTAGGAGTTTGGAGTTAGGAGTTAAGAGTTAGGAGTTTGGAGTTAGGAGTTTGGAGTTAGTAGTTTGGAGTTTGGAGTTAGGAGTTAGGAGTTTGGTGTTTGGAGTTTGGAGTTAGGAGTTAGGAGTTTGGAGTTAGGAGTTAGGAGTCTGGAGTTTGGAGTTTGGGGTTTGGAGTTAGGAGTTTCAAGTTGGGAGTTAGGAGTTTGGAGTTAGGAGTTAGGAGTTTGGAGTTTGGAGTTAGGAGTTAGGAGTTTGGAGTTAGCAGTTAGGAGTTAGGAGTTTGGAGTTTGGAGTTAGGAGTTAGCAGTTAGGAGTTTGGAGTTAGGAGTTAGGAGTTTGGAATTTGGAGTTAGGAGTTAGGAGTTTAGGAGTTAGGAGTTAGGAGTTAGGACTTTGGATTTTGGAGTTAGGAGTTAGGAGTTTGGAGTTAGGAGTTAGAAGATAGGAGTTTGGAATTTGGAGTTAGGAATTAGGAGTTAGCAGTTTGGAGTTAGGAGTTTGGAATTTGGAGTTAGGAGTTAGGAGTTTGGAGTTAGGAGTTAGGAGTCTGGAGTTTGGAGTTTGGAGTTTGGAGTTAGGAGTTTCGAGTTAGGAGTTAGGAGTTTGGAGTTAGGAGTTAGGAGTTTGGAGTTAGGAGTTTGGAGTTTGGAGTTTGGAGTTTGGAGTTAGGAGTTTGGTGTTAAGAGTTAGGGGTTAAGAGTTAGGAGTTAGGAGTTTGGAGTTAGGAGTTAGGAGTTTGGAGTTAGGAGTTAGGTGTTAGGAGTTTGGAGTTAGGAGTTAGGAGTTTGGAATTTGGAGTTAGGAGTTAGGAGTTTGGAGTTAGGAGTTAGGAGTCTGGAGTTTGGAGTTTGGAGTTTGGAGTTAGGAGTTTGGAGTTAGGAGTTCGGAGTCTGGAGTTTGGAGTTTGGAGTTTGGAGTTAGGAGTTAGGAGTTAGGAGTTAGGAGTTAGGAGTTTGGAGTTAGGAGTTCGGAGTTAGGAGTTTGGAGTTTGGAGTTAGGAGTTAGGAGTTTGGAGTTTGGAGTTTGGAGTTAGGAGTTTGGAGTTAATAGTTAGGGGTTAAGAGTTAGGAGTTAGGAGTTAGGAGTTTGGAGTTAGGAGTTAGGAGCTTCGAGTTAGGAGTTAGGAGCTTGGAGTTAGGAGTTAGGAGTTAGGAGTTTGGAGTTTCGAGTTAGGAGTTAGGAGCTGGAGTTTGGAGTTAGGAGTTAAGTGTTAGGGGTTAAGAGTTAGGAGTTTCGAGTTACGAGTTAGTAGTTTGGAGTTAGGAGTTAGGAGTTAGGAGTTTTGAGTTTGGAGTTTTGAGTTAGGAGCTAGGAGCTAGGAGTTTGGAGTTAGGAGTTTGGAGTTAGGAGTTAGGTGTTAGGAGTTTGGAGTTAGGAGTTAGGAGTTTGGAATTTGGAGTTAGGAGTTAGGAGTTTGGAGTTAGGAGTTAGGAGTCTGGAGTTTGGAGTTTGGAGTTTGGAGTTAGGAGTTTGGAGTTAGGAGTTCGGAGTCTGGAGTTTGGAGTTTGGAGTTTGGAGTTAGGAGTTAGGAGTTAGGAGTTAGGAGTTAGGAGTTTGGAGTTAGGAGTTCGGAGTTAGGAGTTTGGAGTTTGGAGTTAGGAGTTAGGAGTTTGGAGTTTGGAGTTTGGAGTTAGGAGTTTGGAGTTAATAGTTAGGGGTTAAGAGTTAGGAGTTAGGAGTTAGGAGTTTGGAGTTAGGAGTTAGGAGCTTCGAGTTAGGAGTTAGGAGCTTGGAGTTAGGAGTTAGGAGTTAGGAGTTTGGAGTTTCGAGTTAGGAGTTAGGAGCTGGAGTTTGGAGTTAGGAGTTAAGTGTTAGGGGTTAAGAGTTAGGAGTTTCGAGTTACGAGTTAGTAGTTTGGAGTTAGGAGTTAGGAGTTAGGAGTTTTGAGTTTGGAGTTTTGAGTTAGGAGCTAGGAGCTAGGAGTTTGGAGTTAGGAGTTTGGAGTTAGGAGTTAGGAGTTAGGAGTTTGGAGTTAGGAGTTAGGAGTTTGGAGTTTGGAGTTAGGAGTTAGTAGTTTGGAGTTAGGAGTTTGGAGGTTGGAGTTAGGAGTCAGGAGTTTGGAGTTAGGAGTAAGGAGTTTGGAGTTAGGAGTTAGGAGTTTGGAGTTTGGAGTTAGGAGCTTGGAGTTTGGAGTTTGGAGTTAGGAGTTTGGAGTTTGGAGTTAGGAGTTATGAGTTTGGAGATAGGAGTTAAGAGTTCGGAGTTTGGAGTTTGGAGTTAGGAGTTTGGAGTTAGTAGTTTGGAGTTAGGAGTTTGGAGTTTGGAGTTAGGAGTTTGGAGTTTGGAGTTAGGAGTTAGGAGTTTGGAGATAGGAGTTAAGAGTTAGGAGTTTGGAGTTAGGAGTTTGGAGTTAGTTGTTTGGAGTTAGGAGTTTGGAGTTTGGAGTTTGGAGTTAGGAGTTAGGAGTTAGAAGTTTGGAGTTTGGAGTTAGGAGTTTGGAGTTAGGAGTTTGGAGTTAGGAGTTACGAGTTTGGAGTTAGGAGTTTGGAGTTTGGAGTTAGGAGTTTGGAGTTTGGAGTTAGGAGTTTGGAGGTTGGAGTTAGGAGTTAGGAGTTTGGAGTTAGGAGTTAGGAGTTAGGAGTTTGGAGTTTGGAGTTAGGAGTTAGGAGTTAGGAGCTTGGAGTTTGGAGTTTGAAGTTAGGAGTTTGGAGTTAGAAGTTAGGAGTTTGGAGATAGGAGTTAAGAGTTAGGAGTTTGTAGTTAGGAGTTAGGAGTTTGGAATTAGTAGTTTGGAGTTAGGAGTTTGGAGTTAGGAGTTAGGAGTTAGGAGTTTGGAGTTAGGAGTTTGGAGTTAGGAGTTTGGAGTTTGGAGTTAGGAGTTACGAGTTTGGAGTTTGGAGTTAGGAGTTTGGAGTTAGGAGTTAGGAGTTTGGAATTCGGAGTTTGGAGGTTGGAGTTAGGAGTTAGGAGTATGGAATTAGGAGTTAGGATTTTGGAGTTAGGAGTTAGGAGTTAGGAGTTTGGAGTTTGGAGTTTGGAGTTAGGAGCTTGGAGTTAGGAGTTTGGAGTTTGGAGTTAGGAGTTGGAGTTTGGAGTTTGGAGTTAGGAGTTTGGAGTTAGGAGTTAAGAGTTAGGAGTTTGGAGTTAGGAGTTTGGAGTTAGTAGTTTGGAGTTTGGAGTTAGGAGTTAGGAGTTAGGAGTTTGGTGTTTGGAGTTTGGAGTTAGGAGTTAGGAGTTTGGAGTTAGGAGTTAGGAGTCTGGAGTTTGGAGTTTGGGGTTTGGAGTTAGGAGTTTCAAGTTGGGAGTTAGGAGTTTGGAGTTAGGAGTTAGGAGTTTGGAGTTTGGAGTTAGGAGTTAGGAGTTTGGAGTTAGCAGTTAGGAGTTAGGAGTTTGGAGTTTGGAGTTAGGAGTTAGCAGTTAGGAGTTTGGAGTTAGGAGTTAGGAGTTTGGAATTTGGAGTTAGGAGTTAGGAGTTTAGGAGTTAGGAGTTAGGAGTTAGGACTTTGGATTTTGGAGTTAGGAGTTAGGAGTTTGGAGTTAGGAGTTAGGAGATAGGAGTTTGGAATTTGGAGTTAGGAATTAGGAGTTAGGAGTTTGGAGTTAGGAGTTTGGAATTTGGAGTTAGGAGTTAGGAGTTTGGAGTTAGGAGTTAGGAGTCTGGAGTTTGGAGTTTGGAGTTTGGAGTTAGGAGTTTCGAGTTAGGAGTTAGGAGTTTGGAGTTAGGAGTTAGGAGTTTGGAGTTAGGAGTTTGGAGTTTGGAGTTTGGAGTTTGGAGTTAGGAGTTTGGTGTTAAGAGTTAGGGGTTAAGAGTTAGGAGTTAGGAGTTTGGAGTTAGGAGTTAGGAGTTTGGAATTTGGAGTCAGGAGTTAGGTGTTAGGAGTTTGGAGTTAGGAGTTAGGAGTTTGGAATCTGGAGTTAGGAGTTAGGAGTTTGGAGTTAGGAGTTAGGAGTCTGGAGTTTGGAGTTTGGAGTTTGGAGTTAGGAGTTTGGAGTTAGGAGTTCGGAGTCTGGAGTTTGGAGTTTGGAGTTTGGAGTTAGGAGTTAGGAGTTTGGAGTTAGGAGTTCGGAGTTAGGAGTTTGGAGTTTGGAGTTAGGAGTTAGGAGTTTGGAGTTTGGAGTTTGGAGTTAGGAGTTTGGAGTTAATAGTTAGGGGTTAAGAGTTAGGAGTTAGGAGTTTGGAGTTAGGAGTTAGGAGCTTCGAGTTAGGAGTTAGGAGCTTGGAGTTAGGAGTTAGGAGTTAGGAGTTTGGAGTTTCGAGTTAGGAGTTAGGAGCTGGAGTTTGGAGTTAGGAGTTAAGTGTTAGGGGTTAAGAGTTAGGAGTTTCGAGTTACGAGTTAGTAGTTTGGAGTTAGGAGTTAGGAGTTAGGAGTTTTGAGTTTGGAGTTTTGAGTTAGGAGCTAGGAGCTAGGAGTTTGGAGTTAGGAGTTTGGAGTTAGGAGTTAGGAGTTAGGAGTTTGGAGTTAGGAGTTAGGAGTTTGGAGTTTGGAGTTAGGAGTTAGTAGTTTGGAGTTAGGAGTTTGGAGGTTGGAGTTAGGAGTCAGGAGTTTGGAGTTAGGAGTAAGGAGTTTGGAGTTAGGAGTTAGGAGTTTGGAGTTTGGAGTTTGGAGTTAGGAGCTTGGAGTTTGGAGTTTGGAGTTAGGAGTTTGGAGTTTGGAGTTAGGAGTTATGAGTTTGGAGATAGGAGTTAAGAGTTCGGAGTTTGGAGTTTGGAGTTAGGAGTTTGGAGTTAGTAGTTTGGAGTTAGGAGTTTGGAGTTTGGAGTTAGGAGTTTGGAGTTTGGAGTTAGGAGTTAGGAGTTTGGAGATAGGAGTTAAGAGTTAGGAGTTTGGAGTTAGGAGTTTGGAGTTAGTAGTTTGGAGTTAGGAGTTTGGAGTTTGGAGTTTGGAGTTAGGAGTTAGGAGTTAGAAGTTTGGAGTTTGGAGTTAGGAGTTTGGAGTTAGGAGTTTGGAGTTAGGAGTTACGAGTTTGGAGTTAGGAGTTTGGAGTTTGGAGTTAGGAGTTAGGAGTTTGGAGTTAGGAGTTTGGAGGTTGGAGTTAGGAGTTAGGAGTTTGGAGTTAGGAGTTAGGAGTTAGGAGTTTGGAGTTTGGAGTTTGGAGTTAGGAGCTTGGAGTTAGGAGTTTGGAGTTAGGAGTTTGGAGTTTGGAGTTTTGAGTTAGGAGCTAGGAGCTAGGAGTTTGGAGTTAGGAGTTTGGAGTTAGGAGTTAGGAGTTAGGAGTTTGGAGTTAGGAGTTAGGAGTTTGGAGTTTGGAGTTAGGAGTTAGTAGTTTGGAGTTAGGAGTTTGGAGGTTGGAGTTAGGAGTCAGGAGTTTGGAGTTAGGAGTAAGGAGTTTGGAGTTAGGAGTTAGGAGTTTGGAGTTTGGAGTTTGGAGTTAGGAGCTTGGAGTTTGGAGTTTGGAGTTAGGAGTTTGGAGTTTGGAGTTAGGAGTTATGAGTTTGGAGATAGGAGTTAAGAGTTCGGAGTTTGGAGTTTGGAGTTAGGAGTTTGGAGTTAGTAGTTTGGAGTTAGGAGTTTGGAGTTTGGAGTTAGGAGTTTGGAGTTTGGAGTTAGGAGTTAGGAGTTTGGAGATAGGAGTTAAGAGTTAGGAGTTTGGAGTTAGGAGTTTGGAGTTACTAGTTTGGAGTTAGGAGTTTGGAGTTTGGAGTTTGGAGTTAGGAGTTAGGAGTTAGAAGTTTGGAGTTTGGAGTTAGGAGTTTGGAGTTAGGAGTTTGGAGTTAGGAGTTACGAGTTTGGAGTTAGGAGTTTGGAGTTTGGAGTTAGGAGTTAGGAGTTTGGAGTTAGGAGTTTGGAGGTTGGAGTTAGGAGTTAGGAGTTTGGAGTTAGGAGTTAGGAGTTAGGAGTTTGGAGTTTGGAGTTAGGAGTTAGGAGTTAGGAGCTTGGAGTTTGGAGTTTGAAGTTAGGAGTTTGGAGTTAGAAGTTAGGAGTTTGGAGATAGGAGTTAAGAGTTAGGAGTTTGTAGTTAGGAGTTAGGAGTTTGGAGTTAGTAGTTTGGAGTTAGGAGTTTGGAGTTAGGAGTTAGGAGTTAGGAGTTTGGAGTTAGGAGTTTGGAGTTAGGAGTTTGGAGTTTGGAGTTAGGAGTTACGAGTTTGGAGATTGGAGTTAGGAGTTTGGAGTTAGGAGTTAGGAGTTTGGAATTCGGAGTTTGGAGGTTGGAGTTAGGAGTTAGGAGTATGGAATTAGGAGTTAGGATTTTGGAGTTAGGAGTTAGGAGTTAGGAGTTTGGAGTTTGGAGTTTGGAGTTAGGAGCTTGGAGTTAGGAGTTTGGAGTTTGGAGTTAGGAGTTGGAGTTTGGAGTTTGGAGTTAGGAGTTTGGAGTTAGGAGTTAAGAGTTAGGAGTTTGGAGTTAGGAGTTTGGAGTTAGTAGTTTGGAGTTTGGAGTTAGGAGTTAGGAGTTAGGAGTTTGGTGTTTGGAGTTTGGAGTTAGGAGTTAGGAGTTTGGAGTTAGGAGTTAGGAGTCTGGAGTTTGGAGTTTGGGGTTTGGAGTTAGGAGTTTCAAGTTGGGAGTTAGGAGTTTGGAGTTAGGAGTTAGGAGTTTGGAGTTTGGAGTCAGGAGTTAGGAGTTTGGAGTTAGCAGTTAGGAGTTAGGAGTTTGGAGTTTGGAGTTAGGAGTTAGCAGTTAGGAGTTTGGAGTTAGGAGTTAGGAGTTTGGAATTTGGAGTTAGGAGTTAGGAGTTTAGGAGTTAGGAGTTAGGAGTTAGGACTTTGGATTTTGGAGTTAGGAGTTAGGAGTTTGGAGTTAGGAGTTAGGAGATAGGAGTTTGGAATTTGGAGTTAGGAATTAGGAGTTAGGAGTTTGGAGTTAGGAGTTTGGAATTTGGAGTTAGGAGTTAGGAGTTTGGAGTTAGGAGTTAGGAGTCTGGAGTTTGGAGTTTGGAGTTTGGAGTTAGGAGTTTCGAGTTAGGAGTTAGGAGTTTGGAGTTAGGAGTTAGGAGTTTGGAGTTAGGAGTTTGGAGTTTGGAGTTTGGAGTTTGGAGTTAGGAGTTTGGTGTTAAGAGTTAGGGGTTAAGAGTTAGGAGTTAGGAGTTTGGAGTTAGGAGTTAGGAGTTTGGAATTTGGAGTTAGGAGTTAGGTGTTAGGAGTTTGGAGTTAGGAGTTAGGAGTTTGGAATCTGGAGTTAGGAGTTAGGAGTTTGGAGTTAGGAGTTAGGAGTCTGGAGTTTGGAGTTTGGAGTTTGGAGTTAGGAGTTTGGAGTTTGGAGTTAGGAGTTCGGAGTCTGGAGTTTGGAGTTTGGAGTTTGGAGTTAGGAGTTAGGAGTTAGGAGTTAGGAGTTAGGAGTTTGGAGTTAGGAGTTCGGAGTTAGGAGTTTTGAGTTTGGAGTTAGGAGTTAGGAGTTTGGAGTTTGGAGTTTGGAGTTAGGAGTTTGGAGTTAATAGTTAGGGGTTAAGAGTTAGGAGTTAGGAGTTAGGAGTTTGGAGTTAGGAGTTAGGAGCTTCGAGTTAGGAGTTAGGAGCTTGGAGTTAGGAGTTAGGAGTTAGGAGTTTGGAGTTTCGAGTTAGGAGTTAGGAGCTGGAGTTTGGAGTTAGGAGTTAAGTGTTAGGGGTTAAGAGTTAGGAGTTTCGAGTTACGAGTTAGTAGTTTGGAGTTAGGAGTTAGGAGTTAGGAGTTTTGAGTTTGGAGTTTTGAGTTAGGAGCTAGGAGCTAGGAGTTTGGAGTTAGGAGTTTGGAGTTAGGAGTTAGGAGTTAGGAGTTTGGAGTTAGGAGTTAGGAGTTTGGAGTTTGGAGTTAGGAGTTAGTAGTTTGGAGTTAGGAGTTTGGAGGTTGGAGTTAGGAGTCAGGAGTTTGGAGTTAGGAGTAAGGAGTTTGGAGTTAGGAGTTAGGAGTTTGGAGTTTGGAGTTTGGAGTTAGGAGCTTGGAGTTTGGAGTTAGGAGTTTGGAGTTTGGAGTTAGGAGTTATGAGTTTGGAGATAGGAGTTAAGAGTTCGGAGTTTGGAGTTTGGAGTTAGGAGTTTGGAGTTAGTAGTTTGGAGTTAGGAGTTTGGAGTTTGGAGTTAGGAGTTTGGAGTTTGGAGTTAGGAGTTAGGAGTTTGGAGATAGGAGTTAAGAGTTAGGAGTTTGGAGTTAGGAGTTTGGAGTTAGTAGTTTGGAGTTAGGAGTTTGGAGTTTGGAGTTTGGAGTTAGGAGTTAGGAGTTAGAAGTTTGGAGTTTGGAGTTAGGAGTTTGGAGTTAGGAGTTTGGAGTTAGGAGTTACGAGTTTGGAGTTAGGAGTTTGGAGTTTGGAGTTAGGAGTTAGGAGTTTGGAGTTAGGAGTTTGGAGGTTGGAGTTAGGAGTTAGGAGTTTGGAGTTAGGAGTTAGGAGTTAGGAGTTTGGAGTTTGGAGTTTGGAGTTAGGAGCTTGGAGTTAGGAGTTTGGAGTTAGGAGTTTGGAGTTTGGAGTTAGGAGTTGGAGTTTGGAGTTTGGAGTTAGGAGTTAGGAGTTTGGAGTTAGGAGTTAAGAGTTAGGAGTTTGGAGTTAGGAGTTTGGAGTTAGGAGTTTGGAGGTTGGAGTTAGGAGTTAGGGGTTTGGAGTTAGGAGTTAGGAGTAAGGAGTTTGGAGTTTGGAGTTTGGAGTTAGGAGCTTGGAGTTAGGAGTTTGGAGTTAGGAGTTTGGAGTTTGGAGTTAGGAGTTGGAGTTTGGAGTTAGGAGTTTGGAGTTAGGAGTTAAGAGTTAGGAGTTTGGAGTTAGGAGTTTGGAGTTAGTAGTTTGGAGTTTGGAGTTAGGAGTTTGGAGTTAGTAGTTTGGAGTTTGGAGTTAGGAGTTAGGAGTTAGGAGTTAGGAGTTTGGAGTTAGGAGTTAGGAGTCTGGAGTTTGGAGTTTGGGGTTTGGAGTTTGGAGTTAGGAGTTAGGAGTCTGGAGTTTGGAGTTTGGGGTTTGGAGTTAGGAGTTTGGTGTTAAGAGTTAGGGGTTAAGAGTTAGGAGTTAGGAGTCTGGAGTTTGGAGTTTGGGGTTTGGAGTTAGGAGTTTGGAGTTAGGAGTTAGGAGTCTGGAGTTTGGAGTTTGGGGTTTGGAGTTAGGAGTTTGGTGTTAAGAGTTAGGGGTTAAGAGTTAAGAGTTAGGAGTTTGGAGTTAGGAGTTTGGAGTTAGGAGTTTGGAGGTTGGAGTTAGGAGTTAGGAGTTTGGAGTTAGGAGTTAGGAGTAAGGAGTTTGGAGTTTGGAGTTTGGAGTTAGGAGCTTGGAGTTAAGAGTTAGGAGTTAGGAGTTTGGAGTTAGGAGTTAGGAGTTAGGAGTTTGGAATTTGGAGTTAGGAGTTAGGAGTTAGGAGTTTGGAGTTTGGAGTTAGGAGTTAGGAGTTTGGAATTTGGAGTTAGGAGTTAGGAGTTTGGAGTTAGGAGTTAGGAGTCTGGAGTTTGGAGTTTGGAGTTAGGAGTTTGGAGTTTGGAGTTAGGAGTTAGTAGTTTGGAGTTAGGAGTTCGGAGTTAGGAGTTAGGAGTTTGGAGTTTGGAGTTAGGAGTTAGGAGTTTGGAGTTTGGAGTTAGGAGTTTGGAGTTAGGAGTTTGGAGTTAGGAGTTAGGAGCTTCGACTTAGGAGTTAGGAGTTTGGAGTTAGGAGTTAGGAGTTAGGAGTTTGGAGTTTCGAGTTAGGAGTTAGGAGCTGGAGTTTGGAGTTAGGAGTTAAGAGTTAGGAGTCTGGAGTTAGGAGTTAGGAGTTTGGAGTTAGGAGTTAGGAGTTAGGAGTCTGGAGTTAGGAATTTCGAGTTTGGAGTTTGTAGTTTGGAGTTAGGAGTTAGGAGTTCGGAGTTTGGAGTTTGGAGTTAGGAGTTTGGAGTTAGGAGTTAGGAGTTTGGAGTTAGGAGTTCGGAGTTAGGAGTTTGGAGTTTGGAGTTTTGAGTTAGGAGCTAGGAGCTAGGAGTTTGGAGTTAGGAGTTTGGAGTTAGGAGTTAGGAGTTAGGTGTTTGGAGTTAGGAGTTAGGAGTTTGGAGTTTGGAGTTAGTAGTTTGGAGTTTGTGGTTTGGAGTTAGGAGTTAGGAGTTTGGAGTTAGGAGTTAGGTGTTTGGAGTTAGGAGTTAGGAGTTTGGAGTTTGGAGTTAGTAGTTTGGAGTTAGTAGTTTGGAGTTTGGAGTTAGGAGTTAGGAGTTAGGAGTTAGGAGTTCGGTGTTTGGAGTTTGGAGTTAGGAGTTTGGAGTTAGGAGTTAGGAGTCTGGAGTTTGGAGTTGGGGTTTGGAGTTAGGAGTTTCGAGTTAGGAGTTAGGAGTATGGAGTTAGGAGTTAGGAGTTTGGAGTTTGGAGTTAGGAGTTAGGAGTTTGGAGTTAGCAGTTAGGAGTTAGGAGTTTGGAGTTTGGAGTTAGGAGTTAGCAGTTAGGAGTTTGGAGTTAGGAGTCTGGAGTTTGGAGTTTGGAGTTTGGAGTTAGGAGTTTCGAGTTAGGAGTTAGGAGTTTGGAGTTAGGAGTTAGGAGTTAGGAGTTAGGAGTTTGGAGTTTGGAGTTTGGAGTTTGGAGTTAGGAGTTAGGTGTTAAGAGTTAGGGGTTAAGAGTTAGGAGTTAGGAGTTTGGAGTTAGGAGTTAGGAGTTTGGAATTTGGAGTTAGGAGTTAGGTGTTAGGAGTTTGGAGTTAGGAGTTTGGAATTTGGAGTTAGGAGTTAGGAGTTTGGAGTTAGGAGTTAGGAGTCTGGAGTTTGGAGTTTGGAGTTTGGAGTTAGGAGTTTCGAGTTAGGAGTTTGGTGTTAGGAGTTAGGAGTTTGGAGTTAGGAGTTCGGAGTTAGGAGTTAGGAGTTTGGAGTATGGAGATAGGAGTTAGGAGTTTGGAGTTTGGAGTTTGGAGTTTGGAGTTAGGAGTTTGGAGTTAAGAGTTAG
This sequence comes from Somniosus microcephalus, assembly GCF_052327205.1. NCBI lineage: Eukaryota > Metazoa > Chordata > Chondrichthyes > Squaliformes > Somniosidae > Somniosus > Somniosus microcephalus. Next base: position 67,978,199 of record NC_140996.1, on the reverse strand, counting down.
GGGTTAAGAGTTAGGAGTTAGGAGTTAGGAGTTTGGAGTTAGGAGTTAGGAGCTTCGAGTTAGGAGTTAGGAGTTTGGAGTTAGGAGTTAGGAGTTAGGAGTTTGGAGTTTGGAGTTAGGAGTTAGGAGCTGGAGTTTGGAGTTAGGGGTTAAGAGTTAGGCGTTAGGAGTTAGGTGTTAGGAGTTTGGAGTTAGGAGTTTCGAGTTACGAGTTAGTAGTTTGGAGTTAGGAGTTAGGAGTTAGGAGTTTGGAGTTTGGAGTTTTGAGTTAGGAGCTAGGAGCTAGGAGTTTGGAGTTAGGAGTTTGGAGTTAGGAGTTAGGAGTTTGGAGTTTGGAGTTTGGAGTTAGGAGTTTCGAGTTAGGAGTTAGGAGTTTGGAGTTAGGAGTTTGGAGTTAGGAGTTCGGAGTTAGGAGTTTGGAGTTTGGAGTTAGGAGTTAGGAGTTTGGAGTTTGGAGTTTGGAGTTAGGAGTTTGGAGTTAAGAGTTAGGGGTTAAGAGTGAGGAGTTAGGAGTTTGGAGTGAGGAGTTAGGAGCTTCGAGTTAGGAGTTAGGAGTTTGGAGTTAGGAGTTATGAGTTAGGAGTTTGGAGTTTCGAGTTAGGAGTTAGGAGCTGGAGTTTGGAGTTAGGAGTTAAGAGTTAGGGGTTAAGAGTTAGGCGTTAGGAGTTAGGAGTTAGGAGTTTGGAGTTAGGAGTTAGGAGTTAGGAGTCTGGAGTTTGGAGTTTGGAGTTTGGAGTTAGGAGTTAGGAGTTTGGAGTTTGGAGTTAGGAGTTTGGAGTTAAGAGTTAGGGGTTAAGAGTTAGGAGTTAGGAGTTTGGAGTTAGGAGTTAGGAGCTTCGACTTAGGAGTTAGGAGTTTGGAGTTAGGAGTTAGGAGTTTGGAGTTTCGAGTTAGGAGTTAGGAGCTGGAGTTTGGAGTTAGGAGTTAAGAGTTAGGAGTCTGGAGTTAGGAGTTAGGAGTTTGGAGTTAGGAGTTAGGAGTTAGGAGTCTGGAGTTAGGAATTTCGAGTTTGGAGTTTGTAGTTTGGAGTTAGGAGTTAGGAGTTCGGAGTTTGGAGTTTGGAGTTAGGAGTTTGGAGTTAGGAGTTAGGAGTTTGGAGTTAGGAGTTCGGAGTTAGGAGTTTGGAGTTTGGAGTTTTGAGTTAGGAGCTAGGAGCTAGGAGTTTGGAGTTAGGAGTTTGGAGTTAGGAGTTAGGAGTTAGGAGTTTGGAGTTTGAGGTTTGGAGTTAGGAGTTAGGAGTTTGGAGTTAGGAGTTAGGTGTTTGGAGTTAGGAGTTAGGAGTTTGGAGTTTGGAGTTAGTAGTTTGGAGTTAGTAGTTTGGAGTTTGGAGTTAGGAGTTAGGAGTTAGGAGTTAGGAGTTCGGTGTTTGGAGTTTGGAGTTAGGAGTTTGGAGTTAGGAGTTAGGAGTCTGGAGTTTGGAGTTGGGGTTTGGAGTTAGGAGTTTCGAGTTAGGAGTTAGGAGTATGGAGTTAGGAGTTAGGAGTTTGGAGTTTGGAGTTAGGAGTTAGGAGTTTGGAGTTAGCAGTTAGGAGTTAGGAGTTTGGAGTTTGGAGTTAGGAGTTAGCAGTTAGGAGTTTGGAGTTAGGAGTCTGGAGTTTGGAGTTTGGAGTTTGGAGTTAGGAGTTTCGAGTTAGGAGTTAGGAGTTTGGAGTTAGGAGTTAGGAGTTAGGAGTTTGGAGTTTGGAGTTTGGAGTTTGGAGTTAGGAGTTAGGTGTTAAGAGTTAGGGGTTAAGAGTTAGGAGTTAGGAGTTTGGAGTTAGGAGTTAGGAGTTTGGAATTTGGAGTTAGGAGTTAGGTGTTAGGAGTTTGGAGTTAGGAGTTTGGAATTTGGAGTTAGGAGTTAGGAGTTTGGAGTTAGGAGTTAGGAGTCTGGAGTTTGGAGTTTGGAGTTTGGAGTTAGGAGTTTCGAGTTAGGAGTTTGGTGTTAGGAGTTAGGAGTTTGGAGTTAGGAGTTCGGAGTTAGGAGTTAGGAGTTTGGAGTTTGGAGATAGGAGTTAGGAGTTTGGAGTTTGGAGTTTGGAGTTTGGAGTTAGGAGTTTGGAGTTAAGAGTTAGGGGTTAAGAGTTAGGAGTTAGGAGTTAGGAGTTTGGAGTTAGGAGTTAGGAGCTTCGAGTTAGGAGTTAGGAGTTTGGAGTTAGGAGTTAGGAGTTAGGAGTTTGGAGTTTGGAGTTAGGAGTTAGGAGCTGGAGTTTGGAGTTAGGGGTTAAGAGTTAGGCGTTAGGAGTTAGGTGTTAGGAGTTTGGAGTTAGGAGTTTCGAGTTACGAGTTAGTAGTTTGGAGTTAGGAGTTAGGAGTTAGGAGTTTGGAGTTTGGAGTTTTGAGTTAGGAGCTAGGAGCTAGGAGTTTGGAGTTAGGAGTTTGGAGTTAGGAGTTAGGAGTTTGGAGTTTGGAGTTTGGAGTTAGGAGTTTCGAGTTAGGAGTTAGGAGTTTGGAGTTAGGAGTTTGGAGTTAGGAGTTCGGAGTTAGGAGTTTGGAGTTTGGAGTTAGGAGTTAGGAGTTTGGAGTTTGGAGTTTGGAGTTAGGAGTTTGGAGTTAAGAGTTAGGGGTTAAGAGTGAGGAGTTAGGAGTTTGGAGTGAGGAGTTAGGAGCTTCGAGTTAGGAGTTAGGAGTTTGGAGTTAGGAGTTATGAGTTAGGAGTTTGGAGTTTCGAGTTAGGAGTTAGGAGCTGGAGTTTGGAGTTAGGAGTTAAGAGTTAGGGGTTAAGAGTTAGGCGTTAGGAGTTAGGAGTTAGGAGTTTGGAGTTAGGAGTTAGGAGTTAGGAGTCTGGAGTTTGGAGTTTGGAGTTTGGAGTTAGGAGTTTCGAGTTACGAGTTAGTAGTTTGGAGTTAGGAGTTAGGAGTTATGAGTTTGGAGTTTGGAGTTTTGAGTTAGGAGCTAGGAGCTAGGAGTTTGGAGTTAGGAGTTTGGAGTTAGGAGTTAGGAGTTTGGAGTTTGGAGTTAGGAGTTAGGAGTTTGTGGTTTGGAGTTAGGAGTTAGGAGTTTGGAGTTAGGAGTTATTAGTTTGGAGTTAGGAGTTTGGAGGTTGGAGTTAGGAGTTAGGAATTTGGAGTTAGGAGTTAGGAGTTTGGAGTTAGGAGTTAGGAGTTTGGAGTTTGGAGTTTGGAGTTAGGAGCTTGGAGTTTGGAGTTTGGAGTTAGGAGTTTGGAGTTTGCAGTTAGGAGTTAGGAGTTAGGAGTTTGGAGTTAGGAGTTTGGAGTTAGGAATTTGGAGTTAGGAGTTTGGAGTTAGGAGTTTGGAGTTTGGAGTTAGGAGCTGGAGTTTGGAGTTAGGAGTTTGGAGTTAGGAGTTTGGAGTTTGGAGTTAGGTGTTAGGAGTTAGGAGTTAGGAGTTAGGAGTTTGGAGTTAGGAGTTAGGAGTTTGGAGTTTGGAGTTTGGAGTTAGGAGTTTGGAGTTTGGAGTTAGGAGTTTGGAGTTTGGAGTTAGGAGTTTGGAGTTAGGTGTTAGGAGTTAGGAGTTCGGAGTTTGGAGTTTGGAGTTAGGAGTTTGGAGTTTGGAGTTTGGAGTTAGGAGTTTGGAGTCAGGAGTTAGGAGTTAGGAGTTTGGAGTTTGGAGTTTGGAGTTAGGAGTTTGGAGTTTGGAGTTTGGAGTTAGGAGTTTGGAGTTTGGAGTTTGGAGTTAGGAGTTTGGAGTCAGGAGTTAGGAGTTAGGAGTTTGGCGTTTGGAGTTAGGACTTTGGAGTCAGGAGTTAGGAGTTAGGAGTTTGGAGTTAGGAGTTAGGAGTTTGGAGTTTGGAGTTTGGAGTTTGGAGTTAGGAGTTTGGAGTTTGGAGTTTGGAGTTAGGAGTTTGGAGTTTGGAGTTTGGAGTTAGGAGTTTGGAGTCAGGAGTTAGGAGTTAGGAGTTTGGCGTTTGGAGTTAGGACTTTGGAGTTAGGAGTTTGGAGTTTGGAGTTTGGAGTTAGGAGTTTGGAGTTTGCAGTTAGGAGTTAGGAGTTAGGAGTTAGGAGTATGGAGTTAGGAGTTAGGAGTTAGGAGTTTGGAGTTTGGAGTTTGGAGTTAGGAGTTTGGAGTTTGGAGTTAGGAGTTTGGAGTTAGGAGTTAGGAGTTTAGAGTTTGGAGTTAGGAGTTAGGAGTTTGGAGTTACGAGTTAGGAGTTTGGAGTTTGGAGTTTGGAGTTAGGAGTTTGGAGTTAGGAGTTTGGAGTTTGGAGTTAGGAGTTAGGAGTTTGGAGTAAGGAGTTAGGAGTTAGGAGTTTGGAATTTGGAGTTAGGAGTTAGGAGTTTGGAGTTAGGAGTTTGGAGTTTGGAGTTAGGTGTTAGGAGTTAGGAATTAGGAGTTAGGAGTTAGGAGTTTGGAGTTAGGAGTTTGGAGTTTGGAGTTAGGAGTTAGGAGTTAGGAGTTAGGAGTTTGGAGTTTGGAGTTAGGAGTTTGGAGTTTGGAGTTAGGTGTTAGGAGTTTGGAGTTAGGAGTTAGGAATTTGGAGTTAGGAGTTAGGAGTTTGGAGTTAGGAGTTTGGAGTTTGGAGTTTGGAGTTTGGAGTTAGGTGTTAGGAGTTAGGAGTTAGGAGTTAGGAGTTTGGAGTTTGGAGTTCGGAGTTAGGAGTTTGGAGTTAGGAGTTAGGAGTGAGGAGTTTGGAGTTTGGAGTTTGGAATTTGGAGTTAGGAGTTAGGAGTTTGGAGTTTGGAGTTAGGTGTTAGGAGTTAGGAGTTTGGAGTTAGGAGTTTGGAGTTTGGAGTTTGGAGTTAGGAGTTAGGAGTTTGGAGTTTGGAGTTAGGAGTTTGGAGTTCGGAGTTCGGAGTTAGGAGTTAGGAGTTTGGAGTTAGGAGTTAGGAGTTTGGAGTTAGGAGTTTGGAGTTTGGAGTTTGGAGTTAGGAGTTTGGAGTTTGCAGTTAGGAGTTAGGAGTTAGGAGTTAGGAGTTTGGAGTTAGGAGTTTGGAGTTAGGAGTTAGGAGATAGGAGTTTGGAGTTAGGAGTTTGGAGTTTGGAGTTAGGAGTTTGGAGTTTGGATTTTGGAGTTAGGAGTTTGGAGTTTGCAGTTAGGAGTTAGGAGTTAGGAGTTAGGAGTTTGGAGTTAGGAGTTAGGAGTTAGGAGTTTGGAGTTTGGAGTTTGGAGTTAGGAGTTTGGAGTTAGGAGTTAGGAGTTTGGAGTTAGGAGTTTGGAGTTAGGAGTTAGAAGTTTGGAGTTTGGAGTTAGGAGTTAGGAGTTTGGAGTTACGAGTTAGGAGTTTGGAGTTTGGAGTTTGGAGTTAGGAGTTTGGAGTTAGGAGTTTGGAGTTTGGAGTTAGGAGTTAGGAGTTAGGAGTTTGGAGTAAGGAGTTAGGAGTTAGGAGTTTGGAATTTGGAGTTAGGAGTTAGGAGTTTGGAGTTTGGAGTTTGGAGTTAGGAGTTAGGAATTAGGAGTTAGGAGTTAGGAGTTTGGAGTTAGGAGTTTGGAGTTAGGAGTTTGGAGTTAGGAGTTAGGAGTTAGGAGTTTGGAGTTTGGAGTTTGGAATTTGGAGTTAGGAGTTAGGAGTTAGGAGTTTGGAGTTTGCAGTTAGGAGTTAGGAGTTAGGAGTTAGGAGTATGGAGTTAGGAGTTAGGAGTTAGGAGTTTGGAGTTTGGAGTTTGGAGTTAGGAGTTTGGAGTTTGGAGTTAGGAGTTTGGAGTTAGGAGTTAGGAGTTTGGAGTTTGGAGTTAGGAGTTAGGAGTTTGGAGTTACGAGTTAGGAGTTTGGAGTTTGGAGTTTGGAGTTAGGAGTTTGGAGTTAGGAGTTTGGAGTTTGGAGTTAGGAGTTAGGAGTTTGGAGTAAGGAGTTAGGAGTTAGGAGTTTGGAATTTGGAGTTAGGAGTTAGGAGTTTGGAGTTAGGAGTTTGGAGTTTGGAGTTAGGTGTTAGGAGTTAGGAATTAGGAGTTAGGAGTTAGGAGTTTGGAGTTAGGAGTTTGGAGTTTGGAGTTAGGAGTTAGGAGTTAGGAGTTAGGAGTTTGGAGTTTGGAGTTAGGAGTTTGGAGTTTGGAGTTAGGTGTTAGGAGTTTGGAGTTAGGAGTTAGGAATTTGGAGTTAGGAGTTAGGAGTTTGGAGTTAGGAGTTTGGAGTTTGGAGTTTGGAGTTTGGAGTTAGGTGTTAGGAGTTAGGAGTTAGGAGTTAGGAGTTTGGAGTTTGGAGTTCGGAGTTAGGAGTTTGGAGTTAGGAGTTAGGAGTGAGGAGTTTGGAGTTTGGAGTTTGGAATTTGGAGTTAGGAGTTAGGAGTTTGGAGTTTGGAGTTAGGTGTTAGGAGTTAGGAGTTTGGAGTTAGGAGTTTGGAGTTTGGAGTTTGGAGTTAGGAGTTAGGAGTTTGGAGTTTGGAGTTAGGAGTTTGGAGTTCGGAGTTCGGAGTTAGGAGTTAGGAGTTTGGAGTTAGGAGTTAGGAGTTTGGAGTTAGGAGTTTGGAGTTTGGAGTTTGGAGTTAGGAGTTTGGAGTTTGCAGTTAGGAGTTAGGAGTTAGGAGTTAGGAGTTTGGAGTTAGGAGTTTGGAGTTAGGAGTTAGGAGATAGGAGTTTGGAGTTAGGAGTTTGGAGTTTGGAGTTAGGAGTTTGGAGTTTGGATTTTGGAGTTAGGAGTTTGGAGTTTGCAGTTAGGAGTTAGGAGTTAGGAGTTAGGAGTTTGGAGTTAGGAGTTAGGAGTTTGGAGTTTGGAGTTTGGAGTTAGGAGTTTGGAGTTAGGAGTTAGGAGTTTGGAGTTAGGAGTTTGGAGTTAGGAGTTAGAAGTTTGGAGTTTGGAGTTAGGAGTTAGGAGTTTGGAGTTACGAGTTAGGAGTTTGGAGTTTGGAGTTTGGAGTTAGGAGTTAGGAGTTTGGAGTTAGGAGTTTGGAGTTTGGAGTTAGGAGTTAGGAGTTAGGAGTTTGGAGTAAGGAGTTAGGAGTTAGGAGTTTGGAATTTGGAGTTAGGAGTTAGGAGTTTGGAGTTAGGAGTTTGGAGTTTGGAGTTAGGAGTTAGGAATTAGGAGTTAGGAGTTAGGAGTTTGGAGTTAGGAGTTTGGAGTTAGGAGTTTGGAGTTAGGAGTTTGGAGTTAGGAGTTTGGAGTTTGGAGTTTGGAATTTGGAGTTAGGAGTTAGGAGTTTGGAGTTTGGAGTTAGGTGTTAGGAGTTTGGAGTTAGGAGTTAGGAGTTAGGAGTTTGGAATTTGGAGTTAGGAGTTTGGAGTTAGGAGTTTGGAGTTTGGAGTTAGGTGTTAGGAGTTAGGAGTTAGGAGTTTGGAGTTTGGAGTTCGGAGTTAGGAGTTTGGAGTTAGGAGTTAGGAGTGAGGAGTTTGGAGTTTGGAGTTTGGAATTTGGAGTTAGGAGTTAGGAGTTTGGAGTTTGGAGTTAGGTGTTAGGAGTTAGGAGTTAGGAGTTTGGAGTTAGGAGTTTGGAGTTTGGAGTTTGGAGTTATGAGTTAGGAGTTTGGAGTTTGGAGTTAGGAGTTTGGAGTTTGGAGTTCGGAGTTAGGAGTTAGGAGTTTGGAGTTAGGAGTTTGGAGTTTGGAGTTTGGAGTTTGGAGTTAGGAGTTTGGAGTTTGCAGTTAGGAGTTAGGAGTTTGGAGTTAGGAGTTTGGAGTTAGGAGTTAGGAGATAGGAGTTTGGAGTTAGGAGTTTGGAGTTTGGAGTTAGGAGTTTGGAGTTAGGAGTTTGGAGTTTGGAGTTTGGAGTTTGGAGTTAGGAGTTAGGAGTTAGGAGTTTGGAGTTAGGAGTTTGGAGTTTGGAGTTAGGAGTTCGGAGTTAGGAGTTTGGAGTTTGGAATTTGGAATTTGGAGTTAGGAGTTTGGAGTTTGGAGTTAGGTGTTAGGAGTTAGGAGTTAGGAGTTTGGAGTTTGGAGTTAGGAGTTAGGAGTTTGGAGTTTGGAGTTTGGAGTTTGGAGTTAGGTGTTAGGAGTTAGGAGTTAGGAGTTTGGAGTTTGGAGTTAGGAGTTAGGAGTTTGGAGTTTGGAGTTTGGAGTTTGGAGTTAGGAGTTAGGAGTTTGGAGTTAGGAGTTAGGAGTTTGGAGTTAGGAGTTAGGAGTTAGGAGTTCGGAGTTAGGAGTTAGGAGTTAGGAGTTTGGAGTTAGGAGTTAGGAATTTGGAGTTAGGTGTTAGGAGTTAGGAGTTAGGAGTTTGGAGTTTGGAGTTCGGAGTTAGGAGTTTGGAGTTAGGAGTTAGGAGTGAGGAGTTTGGAGTTTGGAGTTTGGAATTTGGAGTTAGGAGTTAGGAGTTTGGAGTTTTGAGTTAGGAGCTAGGAGCTAGGAGTTTGGAGTTAGGAGTTTGGAGTTAGGAGTTAGGAGTTTGGAGTTTGGAGTTTGGAGTTAGGAGTTTCGAGTTAGGAGTTAGGAGTTTGGAGTTAGGAGTTTGGAGTTAGGAGTTCGGAGTTAGGAGTTTGGAGTTTGGAGTTAGGAGTTAGGAGTTTGGAGTTTGGAGTTTGGAGTTAGGAGTTTGGAGTTAAGAGTTAGGGGTTAAGAGTGAGGAGTTAGGAGTTTGGAGTGAGGAGTTAGGAGCTTCGAGTTAGGAGTTAGGAGTTTGGAGTTAGGAGTTATGAGTTAGGAGTTTGGAGTTTCGAGTTAGGAGTTAGGAGCTGGAGTTTGGAGTTAGGAGTTAAGAGTTAGGGGTTAAGAGTTAGGCGTTAGGAGTTAGGAGTTAGGAGTTTGGAGTTAGGAGTTAGGAGTTAGGAGTCTGGAGTTTGGAGTTTGGAGTTTGGAGTTAGGAGTTTCGAGTTACGAGTTAGTAGTTTGGAGTTAGGAGTTAGGAGTTATGAGTTTGGAGTTTGGAGTTTTGAGTTAGGAGCTAGGAGCTAGGAGTTTGGAGTTAGGAGTTTGGAGTTAGGAGTTAGGAGTTTGGAGTTTGGAGTTAGGAGTTAGGAGTTTGTGGTTTGGAGTTAGGAGTTAGGAGTTTGGAGTTAGGAGTTATTAGTTTGGAGTTAGGAGTTTGGAGGTTGGAGTTAGGAGTTAGGAATTTGGAGTTAGGAGTTAGGAGTTTGGAGTTAGGAGTTAGGAGTTTGGAGTTTGGAGTTTGGAGTTAGGAGCTTGGAGTTTGGAGTTTGGAGTTAGGAGTTTGGAGTTTGCAGTTAAGAGTTAGGAGTTAGGAGTTAGGAGTTTGGAGTTAGGAGTTTGGAGTTAGGAATTTGGAGTTAGGAGTTTGGAGTTAGGAGTTTGGAGTTTGGAGTTAGGAGCTGGAGTTTGGAGTTAGGAGTTTGGAGTTAGGAGTTTGGAGTTTGGAGTTAGGTGTTAGGAGTTAGGAGTTAGGAGTTAGGAGTTTGGAGTTAGGAGTTTGGAGTTTGGAGTTAGGAGTTTGGAGTTTGGAGTTAGGAGTTTGGAGTTTGGAGTTAGGAGTTTGGAGTCAGGAGTTAGGAGTTAGGAGTTTGGCGTTTGGAGTTAGGAGTTTGGAGTTAGGAGTTTGGAGTTTGGAGTTAGGAGTTTGGAGTTTGGAGTTAGGTGTTAGGAGTTAGGAGTTCGGAGTTTGGAGTTTGGAGTTAGGAGTTTGGAGTTTGGAGTTTGGAGTTAGGAGTTTGGAGTCAGGAGTTAGGAGTTAGGAGTTTGGAGTTTGGAGTTTGGAGTTAGGAGTTTGGAGTTTGGAGTTTGGAGTTAGGAGTTTGGAGTTTGGAGTTTGGAGTTAGGAGTTTGGAGTCAGGAGTTAGGAGTTAGGAGTTTGGCGTTTGGAGTTAGGACTTTGGAGTCAGGAGTTAGGAGTTAGGAGTTTGGAGTTTGCAGTTAGGAGTTAGGAGTTAGGAGTTAGGAGTATGGAGTTAGGAGTTAGGAGTTAGGAGTTTGGAGTTTGGAGTTTGGAGTTAGGAGTTTGGAGTTTGGAGTTAGGAGTTTGGAGTTAGGAGTTAGGAGTTTGGAGTTTGGAGTTAGGAGTTAGGAGTTTGGAGTTACGAGTTAGGAGTTTGGAGTTTGGAGTTTGGAGTTAGGAGTTTGGAGTTAGGAGTTTGGAGTTTGGAGTTAGGAGTTAGGAGTTTGGAGTAAGGAGTTAGGAGTTAGGAGTTTGGAATTTGGAGTTAGGAGTTAGGAGTTTGGAGTTAGGAGTTTGGAGTTTGGAGTTAGGTGTTAGGAGTTAGGAATTAGGAGTTAGGAGTTAGGAGTTTGGAGTTAGGAGTTTGGAGTTTGGAGTTAGGAGTTAGGAGTTAGGAGTTAGGAGTTTGGAGTTTGGAGTTAGGAGTTAGGAGTTTGGAGTTTGGAGTTAGGTGTTAGGAGTTTGGAGTTAGGAGTTAGGAGTTAGGAGTTTGGAATTTGGAGTTAGGAGTTAGGAGTTTGGAGTTAGGAGTTTGGAGTTTGGAGTTAGGTGTTAGGAGTTAGGAGTTAGGAGTTAGGAGTTTGGAGTTTGGAGTTCGGAGTTAGGAGTTTGGAGTTAGGAGTTAGGAGTGAGGAGTTTGGAGTTTGGAGTTTGGAATTTGGAGTTAGGAGTTAGGAGTTAGGAGTTTGGAGTTAGGTGTTAGGAGTTAGGAGTTTGGAGTTAGGAGTTTGGAGTTTGGAGTTTGGAGTTAGGAGTTAGGAGTTTGGAGTTTGGAGTTTGGAGTTCGGAGTTCGGAGTTAGGAGTTAGGAGTTTGGAGTTAGGAGTTAGGAGTTTGGAGTTAGGAGTTTGGAGTTTGGAGTTTGGAGTTAGGAGTTTGGAGTTTGCAGTTAGGAGTTAGGAGTTAGGAGTTAGGAGTTTGGAGTTAGGAGTTTGGAGTTAGGAGTTAGGAGATAGGAGTTTGGAGTTAGGAGTTTGGAGTTTGGAGTTAGGAGTTTGGAGTTTGGATTTTGGAGTTAGGAGTTTGGAGTTTGCAGTTAGGAGTTAGGAGTTAGGAGTTAGGAGTTTGGAGTTAGGAGTTAGGAGTTAGGAGTTTGGAGTTTGGAGTTTGGAGTTAGGAGTTTGGAGTTAGGAGTTAGGAGTTTGGAGTTAGGAGTTTGGAGTTAGGAGTTAGAAGTTTGGAGTTTGGAGTTAGGAGTTTGGAGTTACGAGTTAGGAGTTTGGAGTTTGGAGTTTGGAGTTAGGAGTTAGGAGTTTGGAGTTAGGAGTTTGGAGTTTGGAGTTAGGAGTTAGGAGTTAGGAGTTTGGAGTAAGGAGTTAGGAGTTAGGAGTTTGGAATTTGGAGTTAGGAGTTAGGAGTTTGGAGTTAGGAGTTTGGAGTTAGGAATTAGGAGTTAGGAGTTAGGAGTTTGGAGTTAGGAGTTACGAGTTTGGAGTTAGGAGTTTGGAGTTTGGAGTTTGGAGTTAGGAGTTTGGAGTTTGCAGTTAGGAGTTAGGAGTTAGGAGTTAGGAGTTTGGAGTTAGGAGTTTGGAGTTAGGAGTTAGGAGATAGGAGTTTGGAGTTAGGAGTTTGGAGTTTGGAGTTAGGAGTTTGGAGTTTGGATTTTGGAGTTAGGAGTTTGGAGTTTGCAGTTAGGAGTTAGGAGTTAGGAGTTAGGAGTTTGGAGTTAGGAGTTAGGAGTTAGGAGTTTGGAGTTTGGAGTTTGGAGTTAGGAGTTTGGAGTTAGGAGTTAGGAGTTTGGAGTTAGGAGTTTGGAGTTAGGAGTTAGAAGTTTGGAGTTAGGAGTTAGGAGTTTGGAGTTACGAGTTAGGAGTTTGGAGTTTGGAGTTTGGAGTTAGGAGTTAGGAGTTTGGAGTTAGGAGTTTGGAGTTTGGAGTTAGGAGTTAGGAGTTAGGAGTTTGGAGTAAGGAGTTAGGAGTTAGGAGTTTGGAATTTGGAGTTAGGAGTTAGGAGTTTGGAGTTAGGAGTTTGGAGTTTGGAGTTAGGAGTTAGGAATTAGGAGTTAGGAGTTAGGAGTTTGGAGTTTGGAGTTAGGAGTTTGGAGTTAGGAGTTTGGAGTTAGGAGTTAGGAGTTAGGAGTTTGGAGTTTGGAGTTTGGAATTTGGAGTTAGGAGTTAGGAGTTTGGAGTTTGGAGTTAGGTGTTAGGAGTTTGGAGTTAGGAGTTAGGAGTTAGGAGTTTGGAATTTGGAGTTAGGAGTTTGGAGTTAGGAGTTTGGAGTTTGGAGTTAGGTGTTAGGAGTTAGGAGTTAGGAGTTTGGAGTTTGGAGTTCGGAGTTAGGAGTTTGGAGTTAGGAGTTAGGAGTGAGGAGTTTGGAGTTTGGAGTTTGGAATTTGGAGTTAGGAGTTAGGAGTTTGGAGTTTGGAGTTAGGTGTTAGGAGTTAGGAGTTAGGAGTTTGGAGTTAGGAGTTTGGAGTTTGGAGTTTGGAGTTAGGAGTTAGGAGTTTGGAGTTTGGAGTTAGGAGTTTGGAGTTTGGAGTTCGGAGTTAGGAGTTAGGAGTTTGGAGTTAGGAGTTTGGAGTTTGGAGTTTGGAGTTTGGAGTTAGGAGTTTGGAGTTTGCAGTTAGGAGTTAGGAGTTTGGAGTTAGGAGTTTGGAGTTAGGAGTTAGGAGATAGGAGTTTGGAGTTAGGAGTTTGGAGTTTGGAGTTAGGAGTTTGGAGTTAGGAGTTTGGAGTTTGGAGTTTGGAGTTTGGAGTTAGGAGTTAGGAGTTAGGAGTTTGGAGTTAGGAGTTTGGAGTTTGGAGTTAGGAGTTCGGAGTTAGGAGTTTGGAGTTTGGAATTTGGAATTTGGAGTTAGGAGTTTGGAGTTTGGAGTTAGGTGTTAGGAGTTAGGAGTTAGGAGTTTGGAGTTTGGAGTTAGGAGTTAGGAGTTTGGAGTTTGGAGTTTGGAGTTTGGAGTTAGGTGTTAGGAGTTAGGAGTTAGGAGTTTGGAGTTTGGAGTTAGGAGTTAGGAGTTTGGAGTTTGGAGTTTGGAGTTTGGAGTTAGGAGTTAGGAGTTTGGAGTTAGGAGTTAGGAGTTTGGAGTTAGGAGTTAGGAGTTAGGAGTTCGGAGTTAGGAGTTAGGAGTTAGGAGTTTGGAGTTAGGAGTTAGGAATTTGGAGTTTGGAGTTAGGAGTTAGGAGTGAGGAGTTTGGAGTTTGGAGTTTGGAATTTGGAGTTAGGAGTTAGGAGTTTGGAGTTTTGAGTTAGGAGCTAGGAGCTAGGAGTTTGGAGTTAGGAGTTTGGAGTTAGGAGTTAGGAGTTTGGAGTTTGGAGTTTGGAGTTAGGAGTTTCGAGTTAGGAGTTAGGAGTTTGGAGTTAGGAGTTTGGAGTTAGGAGTTCGGAGTTAGGAGTTTGGAGTTTGGAGTTAGGAGTTAGGAGTTTGGAGTTTGGAGTTTGGAGTTAGGAGTTTGGAGTTAAGAGTTAGGGGTTAAGAGTGAGGAGTTAGGAGTTTGGAGTGAGGAGTTAGGAGCTTCGAGTTAGGAGTTAGGAGTTTGGAGTTAGGAGTTATGAGTTAGGAGTTTGGAGTTTCGAGTTAGGAGTTAGGAGCTGGAGTTTGGAGTTAGGAGTTAAGAGTTAGGGGTTAAGAGTTAGGCGTTAGGAGTTAGGAGTTAGGAGTTTGGAGTTAGGAGTTAGGAGTTAGGAGTCTGGAGTTTGGAGTTTGGAGTTTGGAGTTAGGAGTTTCGAGTTACGAGTTAGTAGTTTGGAGTTAGGAGTTAGGAGTTATGAGTTTGGAGTTTGGAGTTTTGAGTTAGGAGCTAGGAGCTAGGAGTTTGGAGTTAGGAGTTTGGAGTTAGGAGTTAGGAGTTTGGAGTTTGGAGTTAGGAGTTAGGAGTTTGTGGTTTGGAGTTAGGAGTTAGGAGTTTGGAGTTAGGAGTTATTAGTTTGGAGTTAGGAGTTTGGAGGTTGGAGTTAGGAGTTAGGAATTTGGAGTTAGGAGTTAGGAGTTTGGAGTTAGGAGTTAGGAGTTTGGAGTTTGGAGTTTGGAGTTAGGAGCTTGGAGTTTGGAGTTTGGAGTTAGGAGTTTGGAGTTTGCAGTTAAGAGTTAGGAGTTAGGAGTTAGGAGTTTGGAGTTAGGAGTTTGGAGTTAGGAATTTGGAGTTAGGATTTTGTAGTTAGGAGTTTGGAGTTTGGAGTTAGGAGCTGGAGTTTGGAGTTAGGAGTTTGGAGTTAGGAGTTTGGAGTTTGGAGTTAGGTGTTAGGAGTTAGGAGTTAGGAGTTAGGAGTTTGGAGTTAGGAGTTAGGAGTTTGGAGTTTGGAGTTTGGAGTTAGGAGTTTGGAGTTTGGAGTTAGGAGTTTGGAGTTTGGAGTTAGGAGTTTGGAGTCAGGAGTTAGGAGTTAGGAGTTTGGCGTTTGGAGTTAGGAGTTTGGAGTTAGGAGTTTGGAGTTTGGAGTTAGGAGTTTGGAGTTTGGAGTTAGGTGTTAGGAGTTAGGAGTTCGGAGTTTGGAGTTTGGAGTTAGGAGTTTGGAGTTTGGAGTTTGGAGTTAGGAGTTTGGAGTCAGGAGTTAGGAGTTAGGAGTTTGGAGTTTGGAGTTTGGAGTTAGGAGTTTGGAGTTTGGAGTTTGGAGTTAGGAGTTTGGAGTTTGGAGTTTGGAGTTAGGAGTTTGGAGTCAGGAGTTAGGAGTTAGGAGTTTGGCGTTTGGAGTTAGGACTTTGGAGTCAGGAGTTAGGAGTTAGGAGTTTGGAGTTTGCAGTTAGGAGTTAGGAGTTAGGAGTATGGAGTTAGGAGTTAGGAGTTAGGAGTTTGGAGTTTGGAGTTTGGAGTTAGGAGTTTGGAGTTTGGAGTTAGGAGTTTGGAGTTAGGAGTTAGGAGTTTGGAGTTTGGAGTTAGGAGTTAGGAGTTTGGAGTTACGAGTTAGGAGTTTGGAGTTTGGAGTTTGGAGTTAGGAGTTTGGAGTTTGGAGTTTGGAGTTAGGAGTTAGGAGTTTGGAGTAAGGAGTTAGGAGTTAGGAGTTTGGAATTTGGAGTTAGGAGTTAGGAGTTTGGAGTTAGGAGTTTGGAGTTTGGAGTTAGGTGTTAGGAGTTAGGAATTAGGAGTTAGGAGTTAGGAGTTTGGAGTTAGGAGTTTGGAGTTTGGAGTTAGGAGTTAGGAGTTAGGAGTTAGGAGTTTGGAGTTTGGAGTTAGGAGTTTGGAGTTTGGAGTTAGGTGTTAGGAGTTTGGAGTTAGGAGTTAGGAGTTAGGAGTTTGGAATTTGGAGTTAGGAGTTAGGAGTTTGGAGTTAGGAGTTTGGAGTTTGGAGTTAGGTGTTAGGAGTTAGGAGTTAGGAGTTAGGAGTTTGGAGTTTGGAGTTCGGAGTTAGGAGTTTGGAGTTAGGAGTTAGGAGTGAGGAGTTTGGAGTTTGGAGTTTGGAATTTGGAGTTAGGAGTTAGGAGTTTGGAGTTTGGAGTTAGGTGTTAGGAGTTAGGAGTTTGGAGTTAGGAGTTTGGAGTTTGGAGTTTGGAGTTAGGAGTTAGGAGTTTGGAGTTTGGAGTTTGGAGTTCGGAGTTCGGAGTTAGGAGTTAGGAGTTTGGAGTTAGGAGTTAGGAGTTTGGAGTTAGGAGTTTGGAGTTTGGAGTTTGGAGTTAGGAGTTTGGAGTTTGCAGTTAGGAGTTAGGAGTTAGGAGTTAGGAGTTTGGAGTTAGGAGTTTGGAGTTAGGAGTTAGGAGATAGGAGTTTGGAGTTAGGAGTTTGGAGTTTGGAGTTAGGAGTTTGGAGTTTGGATTTTGGAGTTAGGAGTTTGGAGTTTGCAGTTAGGAGTTAGGAGTTAGGAGTTAGGAGTTTGGAGTTAGGAGTTAGGAGTTAGGAGTTTGGAGTTTGGAGTTTGGAGTTAGGAGTTTGGAGTTAGGAGTTAGGAGTTTGGAGTTAGGAGTTTGGAGTTAGGAGTTAGAAGTTTGGAGTTTGGAGTTAGGAGTTAGGAGTTTGGAGTTACGAGTTAGGAGTTTGGAGTTTGGAGTTTGGAGTTAGGAGTTAGGAGTTTGGAGTTAGGAGTTTGGAGTTTGGAGTTAGGAGTTAGGAGTTAGGAGTTTGGAGTAAGGAGTTAGGAGTTAGGAGTTTGGAATTTGGAGTTAGGAGTTAGGAGTTTGGAGTTAGGAGTTTGGAGTTAGGAATTAGGAGTTAGGAGTTAGGAGTTTGGAGTTAGGAGTTTGGAGTTAGGAGTTTGGAGTTAGGAGTTAGGAGTTAGGAGTTTGGAGTTTGGAGTTTGGAATTTGGAGTTAGGAGTTAGGAGTTTGGAGTTTGGAGTTAGGTGTTAGGAGTTTGGAGTTAGGAGTTAGGAGTTAGGAGTTTGGAATTTGGAGTTAGGAGTTTGGAGTTAGGAGTTTGGAGTTTGGAGTTAGGTGTTAGGAGTTAGGAGTTAGGAGTTTGGAGTTTGGAGTTCGGAGTTAGGAGTTTGGAGTTAGGAGTTAGGAGTGAGGAGTTTGGAGTTTGGAGTTTGGAATTTGGAGTTAGGAGTTAGGAGTTTGGAGTTTGGAGTTAGGTGTTAGGAGTTAGGAGTTAGGAGTTTGGAGTTAGGAGTTTGGAGTTTGGAGTTTGGAGTTAGGAGTTAGGAGTTTGGAGTTTGGAGTTAGGAGTTTGGAGTTTGGAGTTCGGAGTTAGGAGTTAGGAGTTTGGAGTTAGGAGTTTGGAGTTTGGAGTTTGGAGTTTGGAGTTTGGAGTTTGCAGTTAGGAGTTAGGAGTTTGGAGTTAGGAGTTTGGAGTTAGGAGTTAGGAGATAGGAGTTTGGAGTTAGGAGTTTGGAGTTTGGAGTTAGGAGTTTGGAGTTAGGAGTTTGGAGTTTGGAGTTTGGAGTTAGGAGTTAGGAGTTAGGAGTTTGGAGTTAGGAGTTTGGAGTTTGGAGTTAGGAGTTCGGAGTTAGGAGTTTGGAGTTTGGAATTTGGAATTTGGAGTTAGGAGTTTGGAGTTTGGAGTTAGGTGTTAGGAGTTAGGAGTTAGGAGTTTGGAGTTTGGAGTTAGGAGTTAGGAGTTTGGAGTTTGGAGTTTGGAGTTTGGAGTTAGGTGTTAGGAGTTAGGAGTTAGGAGTTTGGAGTTTGGAGTTAGGAGTTAGGAGTTTGGAGTTTGGAGTTTGGAGTTTGGAGTTAGGAGTTAGGAGTTTGGAGTTAGGAGTTAGGAGTTTGGAGTTAGGAGTTAGGAGTTAGGAGTTCGGAGTTAGGAGTTAGGAGTTAGGAGTTTGGAGTTAGGAGTTAGGAATTTGGAGTTAGGTGTTAGGAGTTAGGAGTTAGGAGTTTGGAGTTTGGAGTTCGGAGTTAGGAGTTTGGAGTTAGGAGTTAGGAGTGAGGAGTTTGGAGTTTGGAGTTTGGAATTTGGAGTTAGGAGTTAGGAGTTTGGAGTTTGGAGTTAGGTGTTAGGAGTTAGGAGTTTGGAGTTAGGAGTTTTGAGTTTGGAGTTAGGAGTTAGGAGTTTGGAGTTTGGAGTTAGGAGTTTGGAGTTAGGAGTTAGGAGTTTGGAGTTAGGAGTTAGGAGTTAGGAGTCTGGAGTTTGGAGTTTGGGGTTTGGAGTTAGGAGTTTGGAGTTAGGAGCTTGGAGTTTGGAGTTAGGAGTTTGGAGTTTGCAGTTAGGAGTTAGGAGTTAGGAGTTAGGAGTTTGGAGTTAGGAATTTGGAGTTAGGAGTTAGGAGTTTGGAGTTAGGAGTTAGGAGTTTGGAGTTTGGAGTTTGGAGTTAGGAGCTTGGAGTTTGGAGTTTGGAGTTAGGAGTTTGGAGTTTGCAGTTAGGAGTTAGGAGTTAGGAGTTAGGAGTTTGGAGTTAGGAGTTTGGAGTTAGGAATTTGGAGTTAGGAGTTTGGAGTTAGGAGTTTGGAGTTTGGAGTTAGGAGCTGGAGTTTGGAGTTAGGAGTTTGGAGTTAGGAGTTTGGAGTTTGGAGTTAGGTGTTAGGAGTTAGGAGTTAGGAGTTAGGAGTTTGGAGTTAGGAGTTAGGAGTTTGGAGTTTGGAGTTTGGAGTTAGGAGTTTGGAGTTTGGAGTTAGGAGTTTGGAGTTTGGAGTTAGGAGTTTGGAGTCAGGAGTTAGGAGTTAGGAGTTTGGCGTTTGGAGTTAGGAGTTTGGAGTTAGGAGTTTGGAGTTTGGAGTTAGGAGTTTGGAGTTTGGAGTTAGGTGTTAGGAGTTAGGAGTTCGGAGTTTGGAGTTTGGAGTTAGGAGTTTGGAGTTTGGAGTTTGGAGTTAGGAGTTTGGAGTCAGGAGTTAGGAGTTAGGAGTTTGGAGTTTGGAGTTAGGAGTTTGGAGTTTGGAGTTTGGAGTTAGGAGTTTGGAGTTTGGAGTTTGGAGTTAGGAGTTTGGAGTCAGGAGTTAGGAGTTAGGAGTTTGGCGTTTGGAGTTAGGACTTTGGAGTCAGGAGTTAGGAGTTAGGAGTTTGGAGTTAGGAGTTAGGAGTTTGGAGTTTGGAGTTTGGAGTTTGGAGTTTGGAGTTAGGAGTTTGGAGTTTGGAGTTTGGAGTTAGGAGTTTGGAGTTTGGAGTTTGGAGTTAGGAGTTTGGAGTCAGGAGTTAGGAGTTAGGAGTTTGGCGTTTGGAGTTAGGACTTTGGAGTTAGGAGTTTGGAGTTTGGAGTTTGGAGTTTGGAGTTAGGAGTTTGGAGTTTGCAGTTAGGAGTTAGGAGTTAGGAGTTAGGAGTATGGAGTTAGGAGTTAGGAGTTAGGAGTTTGGAGTTTGGAGTTTGGAGTTAGGAGTTTGGAGTTTGGAGTTAGGAGTTTGGAGTTAGGAGTTAGGAGTTTGGAGTTTGGAGTTAGGAGTTAGGAGTTTGGAGTTACGAGTTAGGAGTTTGGAGTTTGGAGTTTGGAGTTTGGAGTTAGGAGTTTGGAGTTTGGAGTTAGGAGTTAGGAGTTTGGAGTAAGGAGTTAGGAGTTAGGAGTTTGGAATTTGGAGTTAGGAGTTAGGAGTTTGGAGTTAGGAGTTTGGAGTTTGGAGTTAGGTGTTAGGAGTTAGGAATTAGGAGTTAGGAGTTAGGAGTTTGGAGTTAGGAGTTTGGAGTTTGGAGTTAGGAGTTAGGAGTTAGGAGTTAGGAGTTTGGAGTTTGGAGTTAGGAGTTAGGAGTTTGGAGTTTGGAGTTAGGTGTTAGGAGTTTGGAGTTAGGAGTTAGGAGTTAGGAGTTTGGAATTTGGAGTTAGGAGTTAGGAGTTTCGAGTTAGGAGTTTGGAGTTTGGAGTTAGGTGTTAGGAGTTAGGAGTTAGGAGTTAGGAGTTTGGAGTTTGGAGTTCGGAGTTAGGAGTTTGGAGTTAGGAGTTAGGAGTGAGGAGTTTGGAGTTTGGAGTTTGGAATTTGGAGTTAGGAGTTAGGAGTTTGGAGTTTGGAGTTAGGTGTTAGGAGTTAGGAGTTTGGAGTTAGGAGTTTGGAGTTTGGAGTTTGGAGTTAGGAGTTAGGAGTTTGGAGTTTGGAGTTAGGAGTTTGGAGTTCGGAGTTCGGAGTTAGGAGTTAGGAGTTTGGAGTTAGGAGTTAGGAGTTTGGAGTTAGGAGTTTGGAGTTTGGAGTTTGGAGTTAGGAGTTTGGAGTTTGCAGTTAGGAGTTAGGAGTTAGGAGTTAGGAGTTTGGAGTTAGGAGTTTGGAGTTAGGAGTTAGGAGATAGGAGTTTGGAGTTAGGAGTTTGGAGTTTGGAGTTAGGAGTTTGGAGTTTGGAGTTTGGAGTTAGGAGTTTGGAGTTTGCAGTTAGGAGTTAGGAGTTAGGAGTTAGGAGTTTGGAGTTAGGAGTTAGGAGTTAGGAGTTTGGAGTTTGGAGTTTGGAGTTAGGAGTTTGGAGTTAGGAGTTAGGAGTTTGGAGTTAGGAGTTTGGAGTTAGGAGTTAGAAGTTTGGAGTTTGGAGTTAGGAGTTAGGAGTTTGGAGTTACGAGTTAGGAGTTTGGAGTTTGGAGTTTGGAGTTAGGAGTTAGGAGTTTGGAGTTAGGAGTT
The DNA here is from genome assembly GCF_052327205.1 of Somniosus microcephalus. Lineage (NCBI taxonomy): Eukaryota > Metazoa > Chordata > Chondrichthyes > Squaliformes > Somniosidae > Somniosus > Somniosus microcephalus. Next base: position 67,958,746 of record NC_140996.1, on the reverse strand, counting down.
TGGAGTTTGGAGTTAGGAGTTAGGAGTTAGGAGTTTGGAGTAAGGAGTTAGGAGTTAGGAGTTTGGAATTTGGAGTTAGGAGTTAGGAGTTTGGAGTTAGGAGTTTGGAGTTTGGAGTTAGGAGTTAGGAATTAGGAGTTAGGAGTTAGGAGTTTGGAGTTAGGAGTTTGGAGTTAGGAGTTTGGAGTTAGGAGTTAGGAGTTAGGAGTTTGGAGTTTGGAGTTTGGAATTTGGAGTTAGGAGTTAGGAGTTTGGAGTTTGGAGTTAGGTGTTAGGAGTTTGGAGTTAGGAGTTAGGAGTTAGGAGTTTGGAATTTGGAGTTAGGAGTTTGGAGTTAGGAGTTTGGAGTTTGGAGTTAGGTGTTAGGAGTTAGGAGTTTGGAGTTAGGAGTTTTGAGTTTGGAGTTAGGAGTTAGGAGTTTGGAGTTTGGAGTTAGGAGTTTGGAGTTAGGAGTTAGGAGTTTGGAGTTAGGAGTTAGGAGTTAGGAGTCTGGAGTTTGGAGTTTGGGGTTTGGAGTTAGGAGTTTGGAGTTAGGAGCTTGGAGTTTGGAGTTAGGAGTTTGGAGTTTGCAGTTAGGAGTTAGGAGTTAGGAGTTAGGAGTTTGGAGTTAGGAATTTGGAGTTAGGAGTTAGGAGTTTGGAGTTAGGAGTTAGGAGTTTGGAGTTTGGAGTTTGGAGTTAGGAGCTTGGAGTTTGGAGTTTGGAGTTAGGAGTTTGGAGTTTGCAGTTAGGAGTTAGGAGTTAGGAGTTAGGAGTTTGGAGTTAGGAGTTTGGAGTTAGGAATTTGGAGTTAGGAGTTTGGAGTTAGGAGTTTGGAGTTTGGAGTTAGGAGCTGGAGTTTGGAGTTAGGAGTTTGGAGTTAGGAGTTTGGAGTTTGGAGTTAGGTGTTAGGAGTTAGGAGTTAGGAGTTAGGAGTTTGGAGTTAGGAGTTAGGAGTTTGGAGTTTGGAGTTTGGAGTTAGGAGTTTGGAGTTTGGAGTTAGGAGTTTGGAGTTTGGAGTTAGGAGTTTGGAGTCAGGAGTTAGGAGTTAGGAGTTTGGCGTTTGGAGTTAGGAGTTTGGAGTTAGGAGTTTGGAGTTTGGAGTTAGGAGTTTGGAGTTTGGAGTTAGGTGTTAGGAGTTAGGAGTTCGGAGTTTGGAGTTTGGAGTTAGGAGTTTGGAGTTTGGAGTTTGGAGTTAGGAGTTTGGAGTCAGGAGTTAGGAGTTAGGAGTTTGGAGTTTGGAGTTAGGAGTTTGGAGTTTGGAGTTTGGAGTTAGGAGTTTGGAGTTTGGAGTTTGGAGTTAGGAGTTTGGAGTCAGGAGTTAGGAGTTAGGAGTTTGGCGTTTGGAGTTAGGACTTTGGAGTCAGGAGTTAGGAGTTAGGAGTTTGGAGTTAGGAGTTAGGAGTTTGGAGTTTGGAGTTTGGAGTTTGGAGTTAGGAGTTTGGAGTTTGGAGTTTGGAGTTAGGAGTTTGGAGTTTGGAGTTTGGAGTTAGGAGTTTGGAGTCAGGAGTTAGGAGTTAGGAGTTTGGCGTTTGGAGTTAGGACTTTGGAGTTAGGAGTTTGGAGTTTGGAGTTTGGAGTTTGGAGTTAGGAGTTTGGAGTTTGCAGTTAGGAGTTAGGAGTTAGGAGTTAGGAGTATGGAGTTAGGAGTTAGGAGTTAGGAGTTTGGAGTTTGGAGTTTGGAGTTAGGAGTTTGGAGTTTGGAGTTAGGAGTTTGGAGTTAGGAGTTAGGAGTTTGGAGTTTGGAGTTAGGAGTTAGGAGTTTGGAGTTACGAGTTAGGAGTTTGGAGTTTGGAGTTTGGAGTTAGGAGTTTGGAGTTAGGAGTTTGGAGTTTGGAGTTAGGAGTTAGGAGTTTGGAGTAAGGAGTTAGGAGTTAGGAGTTTGGAATTTGGAGTTAGGAGTTAGGAGTTTGGAGTTAGGAGTTTGGAGTTTGGAGTTAGGTGTTAGGAGTTAGGAATTAGGAGTTAGGAGTTAGGAGTTTGGAGTTAGGAGTTTGGAGTTTGGAGTTAGGAGTTAGGAGTTAGGAGTTAGGAGTTTGGAGTTTGGAGTTAGGAGTTAGGAGTTTGGAGTTTGGAGTTAGGTGTTAGGAGTTTGGAGTTAGGAGTTAGGAGTTAGGAGTTTGGAATTTGGAGTTAGGAGTTAGGAGTTTGGAGTTAGGAGTTTGGAGTTTGGAGTTAGGTGTTAGGAGTTAGGAGTTAGGAGTTAGGAGTTTGGAGTTTGGAGTTCGGAGTTAGGAGTTTGGAGTTAGGAGTTAGGAGTGAGGAGTTTGGAGTTTGGAGTTTGGAATTTGGAGTTAGGAGTTAGGAGTTTGGAGTTTGGAGTTAGGTGTTAGGAGTTAGGAGTTTGGAGTTAGGAGTTTGGAGTTTGGAGTTTGGAGTTACGAGTTAGGAGTTTGGAGTTTGGAGTTAGGAGTTTGGAGTTCGGAGTTCGGAGTTAGGAGTTAGGAGTTTGGAGTTAGGAGTTAGGAGTTTGGAGTTAGGAGTTTGGAGTTTGGAGTTTGGAGTTAGGAGTTTGGAGTTTGCAGTTAGGAGTTAGGAGTTAGGAGTTAGGAGTTTGGAGTTTGGAGTTTGGAGTTAGGAGCTTGGAGTTTGGAGTTTGGAGTTAGGAGTTTGGAGTTTGCAGTTAGGAGTTAGGAGTTAGGAGTTAGGAGTTTGGAGTTAGGAGTTTGGAGTTAGGAATTTGGAGTTAGGAGTTTGGAGTTAGGAGTTTGGAGTTTGGAGTTAGGAGCTGGAGTTTGGAGTTAGGAGTTTGGAGTTAGGAGTTTGGAGTTTGGAGTTAGGTGTTAGGAGTTAGGAGTTAGGAGTTAGGAGTTTGGAGTTAGGAGTTAGGAGTTTGGAGTTTGGAGTTTGGAGTTAGGAGTTTGGAGTTTGGAGTTAGGAGTTTGGAGTTTGGAGTTAGGAGTTTGGAGTCAGGAGTTAGGAGTTAGGAGTTTGGCGTTTGGAGTTAGGAGTTTGGAGTTTGGAGTTTGGAGTTAGGAGTTTGGAGTTTGGAGTTAGGTGTTAGGAGTTAGGAGTTCGGAGTTTGGAGTTTGGAGTTAGGAGTTTGGAGTTTGGAGTTTGGAGTTAGGAGTTTGGAGTCAGGAGTTAGGAGTTAGGAGTTTGGAGTTAGGAGTTTGGAGTTTGGAGTTTGGAGTTAGGAGTTTGGAGTTTGGAGTTTGGAGTTAGGAGTTTGGAGTCAGGAGTTAGGAGTTAGGAGTTTGGCGTTTGGAGTTAGGACTTTGGAGTCAGGAGTTAGGAGTTAGGAGTTTGGAGTTAGGAGTTAGGAGTTTGGAGTTTGGAGTTTGGAGTTAGGAGTTTGGAGTTTGGAGTTTGGAGTTAGGAGTTTGGAGTTTGGAGTTTGGAGTTAGGAGTTTGGAGTCAGGAGTTAGGAGTTAGGAGTTTGGCGTTTGGAGTTAGGACTTTGGAGTTAGGAGTTTGGAGTTTGGAGTTTGGAGTTTGGAGTTAGGAGTTTGGAGTTTGCAGTTAGGAGTTAGGAGTTAGGAGTTAGGAGTATGGAGTTAGGAGTTAGGAGTTAGGAGTTTGGAGTTTGGAGTTTGGAGTTAGGAGTTTGGAGTTTGGAGTTAGGAGTTTGGAGTTAGGAGTTAGGAGTTTGGAGTTTGGAGTTAGGAGTTAGGAGTTTGGAGTTACGAGTTAGGAGTTTGGAGTTTGGAGTTTGGAGTTTGGAGTTAGGAGTTTGGAGTTTGGAGTTAGGAGTTAGGAGTTTGGAGTAAGGAGTTAGGAGTTAGGAGTTTGGAATTTGGAGTTAGGAGTTAGGAGTTTGGAGTTAGGAGTTTGGAGTTTGGAGTTAGGTGTTAGGAGTTAGGAATTAGGAGTTAGGAGTTAGGAGTTTGGAGTTAGGAGTTTGGAGTTTGGAGTTAGGAGTTAGGAGTTAGGAGTTAGGAGTTTGGAGTTTGGAGTTAGGAGTTAGGAGTTTGGAGTTTGGAGTTAGGTGTTAGGAGTTTGGAGTTAGGAGTTAGGAGTTAGGAGTTTGGAATTTGGAGTTAGGAGTTAGGAGTTTCGAGTTAGGAGTTTGGAGTTTGGAGTTAGGTGTTAGGAGTTAGGAGTTAGGAGTTAGGAGTTTGGAGTTTGGAGTTCGGAGTTAGGAGTTTGGAGTTAGGAGTTAGGAGTGAGGAGTTTGGAGTTTGGAGTTTGGAATTTGGAGTTAGGAGTTAGGAGTTTGGAGTTTGGAGTTAGGTGTTAGGAGTTAGGAGTTTGGAGTTAGGAGTTTGGAGTTTGGAGTTTGGAGTTAGGAGTTAGGAGTTTGGAGTTTGGAGTTAGGAGTTTGGAGTTCGGAGTTCGGAGTTAGGAGTTAGGAGTTTGGAGTTAGGAGTTAGGAGTTTGGAGTTAGGAGTTTGGAGTTTGGAGTTTGGAGTTAGGAGTTTGGAGTTTGCAGTTAGGAGTTAGGAGTTAGGAGTTAGGAGTTTGGAGTTAGGAGTTTGGAGTTAGGAGTTAGGAGATAGGAGTTTGGAGTTAGGAGTTTGGAGTTTGGAGTTAGGAGTTTGGAGTTTGGAGTTTGGAGTTAGGAGTTTGGAGTTTGCAGTTAGGAGTTAGGAGTTAGGAGTTAGGAGTTTGGAGTTAGGAGTTAGGAGTTAGGAGTTTGGAGTTTGGAGTTTGGAGTTAGGAGTTTGGAGTTAGGAGTTAGGAGTTTGGAGTTAGGAGTTTGGAGTTAGGAGTTAGAAGTTTGGAGTTTGGAGTTAGGAGTTAGGAGTTTGGAGTTACGAGTTAGGAGTTTGGAGTTTGGAGTTTGGAGTTAGGAGTTAGGAGTTTGGAGTTAGGAGTTTGGAGTTTGGAGTTAGGAGTTAGGAGTTAGGAGTTTGGAGTAAGGAGTTAGGAGTTAGGAGTTTGGAATTTGGAGTTAGGAGTTAGGAGTTTGGAGTTAGGAGTTTGGAGTTTGGAGTTAGGAGTTAGGAATTAGGAGTTAGGAGTTAGGAGTTTGGAGTTAGGAGTTTGGAGTTAGGAGTTTGGAGTTAGGAGTTAGGAGTTAGGAGTTTGGAGTTTGGAGTTTGGAATTTGGAGTTAGGAGTTAGGAGTTTGGAGTTTGGAGTTAGGTGTTAGGAGTTTGGAGTTAGGAGTTAGGAGTTAGGAGTTTGGAATTTGGAGTTAGGAGTTTGGAGTTAGGAGTTTGGAGTTTGGAGTTAGGTGTTAGGAGTTAGGAGTTTGGAGTTAGGAGTTTTGAGTTTGGAGTTAGGAGTTAGGAGTTTGGAGTTTGGAGTTAGGAGTTTGGAGTTAGGAGTTAGGAGTTTGGAGTTAGGAGTTAGGAGTTAGGAGTCTGGAGTTTGGAGTTTGGGGTTTGGAGTTAGGAGTTTGGAGTTAGGAGCTTGGAGTTTGGAGTTAGGAGTTTGGAGTTTGCAGTTAGGAGTTAGGAGTTAGGAGTTAGGAGTTTGGAGTTAGGAATTTGGAGTTAGGAGTTAGGAGTTTGGAGTTAGGAGTTAGGAGTTTGGAGTTTGGAGTTTGGAGTTAGGAGCTTGGAGTTTGGAGTTTGGAGTTAGGAGTTTGGAGTTTGCAGTTAGGAGTTAGGAGTTAGGAGTTAGGAGTTTGGAGTTAGGAGTTTGGAGTTAGGAATTTGGAGTTAGGAGTTTGGAGTTAGGAGTTTGGAGTTTGGAGTTAGGAGCTGGAGTTTGGAGTTAGGAGTTTGGAGTTAGGAGTTTGGAGTTTGGAGTTAGGTGTTAGGAGTTAGGAGTTAGGAGTTAGGAGTTTGGAGTTAGGAGTTAGGAGTTTGGAGTTTGGAGTTTGGAGTTAGGAGTTTGGAGTTTGGAGTTAGGAGTTTGGAGTTTGGAGTTAGGAGTTTGGAGTCAGGAGTTAGGAGTTAGGAGTTTGGCGTTTGGAGTTAGGAGTTTGGAGTTAGGAGTTTGGAGTTTGGAGTTAGGAGTTTGGAGTTTGGAGTTAGGTGTTAGGAGTTAGGAGTTCGGAGTTTGGAGTTTGGAGTTAGGAGTTTGGAGTTTGGAGTTTGGAGTTAGGAGTTTGGAGTCAGGAGTTAGGAGTTAGGAGTTTGGAGTTTGGAGTTAGGAGTTTGGAGTTTGGAGTTTGGAGTTAGGAGTTTGGAGTTTGGAGTTTGGAGTTAGGAGTTTGGAGTCAGGAGTTAGGAGTTAGGAGTTTGGCGTTTGGAGTTAGGACTTTGGAGTCAGGAGTTAGGAGTTAGGAGTTTGGAGTTAGGAGTTAGGAGTTTGGAGTTTGGAGTTTGGAGTTTGGAGTTAGGAGTTTGGAGTTTGGAGTTTGGAGTTAGGAGTTTGGAGTTTGGAGTTAGGAGTTTGGAGTCAGGAGTTAGGAGTTAGGAGTTTGGCGTTTGGAGTTAGGACTTTGGAGTTAGGAGTTTGGAGTTTGGAGTTTGGAGTTAGGAGTTTGGAGTTTGCAGTTAGGAGTTAGGAGTTAGGAGTTAGGAGTATGGAGTTAGGAGTTAGGAGTTAGGAGTTTGGAGTTTGGAGTTTGGAGTTAGGAGTTTGGAGTTTGGAGTTAGGAGTTTGGAGTTAGGAGTTAGGAGTTTGGAGTTTGGAGTTAGGAGTTAGGAGTTTGGAGTTACGAGTTAGGAGTTTGGAGTTAGGAGTTTGGAGTTTGGAGTTAGGAGTTAGGAGTTTGGAGTTTGGAGTTAGGTGTTAGGAGTTTGGAGTTAGGAGTTAGGAGTTAGGAGTTTGGAATTTGGAGTTAGGAGTTAGGAGTTTGGAGTTAGGAGTTTGGAGTTTGGAGTTAGGTGTTAGGAGTTAGGAGTTAGGAGTTAGGAGTTTGGAGTTTGGAGTTCGGAGTTAGGAGTTTGGAGTTAGGAGTTAGGAGTGAGGAGTTTGGAGTTTGGAGTTTGGAATTTGGAGTTAGGAGTTAGGAGTTTGGAGTTTGGAGTTAGGTGTTAGGAGTTAGGAGTTTGGAGTTAGGAGTTTGGAGTTTGGAGTTTGGAGTTAGGAGTTAGGAGTTTGGAGTTTGGAGTTAGGAGTTTGGAGTTCGGAGTTCGGAGTTAGGAGTTAGGAGTTTGGAGTTAGGAGTTAGGAGTTTGGAGTTAGGAGTTTGGAGTTTGGAGTTTGGAGTTAGGAGTTTGGAGTTTGCAGTTAGGAGTTAGGAGTTAGGAGTTAGGAGTTTGGAGTTAGGAGTTTGGAGTTAGGAGTTAGGAGATAGGAGTTTGGAGTTAGGAGTTTGGAGTTTGGAGTTAGGAGTTTGGAGTTTGGAGTTTGGAGTTTGGAGTTAGGAGTTTGGAGTTTGCAGTTAGGAGTTAGGAGTTAGGAGTTAGGAGTTTGGAGTTAGGAGTTAGGAGTTTGGAGTTTGGAGTTTGGAGTTAGGAGTTAGGAGTTTGGAGTTTGGAGTTTGGAGTTAGGAGTTTGGAGTTTGCAGTTAGGAGTTAGGAGTTAGGAGTTAGGAGTTTGGAGTTAGGAGTTTGGAGTTAGGAGTTAGGAGATAGGAGTTTGGAGTTAGGAGTTTGGAGTTTGGAGTTAGGAGTTTGGAGTTTGGAGTTTGGAGTTTGGAGTTAGGAGTTTGGAGTTTGCAGTTAGGAGTTAGGAGTTAGGAGTTAGGAGTTTGGAGTTAGGAGTTAGGAGTTAGGAGTTTGGAGTTTGGAGTTTGGAGTTAGGAGTTTGGAGTTAGGAGTTAGGAGTTTGGAGTTAGGAGTTTGGAGTTAGGAGTTAGAAGTTTGGAGTTTGGAGTTAGGAGTTAGGAGTTTGGAGTTACGAGTTAGGAGTTTGGAGTTTGGAGTTTGGAGTTAGGAGTTAGGAGTTTGGAGTTAGGAGTTTGGAGTTTGGAGTTAGGAGTTAGGAGTTAGGAGTTTGGAGTAAGGAGTTAGGAGTTAGGAGTTTGGAATTTGGAGTTAGGAGTTAGGAGTTTGGAGTTAGGAGTTTGGAGTTTGGAGTTAGGAGTTAGGAATTAGGAGTTAGGAGTTAGGAGTTTGGAGTTAGGAGTTTGGAGTTAGGAGTTTGGAGTTAGGAGTTAGGAGTTAGGAGTTTGGAGTTTGGAGTTTGGAATTTGGAGTTAGGAGTTAGGAGTTTGGAGTTTGGAGTTAGGTGTTAGGAGTTTGGAGTTAGGAGTTAGGAGTTAGGAGTTTGGAATTTGGAGTTAGGAGTTTGGAGTTAGGAGTTTGGAGTTTGGAGTTAGGTGTTAGGAGTTAGGAGTTAGGAGTTTGGAGTTTGGAGTTCGGAGTTAGGAGTTTGGAGTTAGGAGTTAGGAGTGAGGAGTTTGGAGTTTGGAGTTTGGAATTTGGAGTTAGGAGTTAGGAGTTTGGAGTTTGGAGTTAGGTGTTAGGAGTTAGGAGTTAGGAGTTTGGAGTTAGGAGTTTGGAGTTTGGAGTTTGGAGTTAGGAGTTAGGAGTTTGGAGTTTGGAGTTAGGAGTTTGGAGTTTGGAGTTCGGAGTTAGGAGTTAGGAGTTTGGAGTTAGGAGTTTGGAGTTTGGAGTTTGGAGTTTGGAGTTAGGAGTTTGGAGTTTGCAGTTAGGAGTTAGGAGTTTGGAGTTAGGAGTTTGGAGTTAGGAGTTAGGAGATAGGAGTTTGGAGTTAGGAGTTTGGAGTTTGGAGTTAGGAGTTTGGAGTTAGGAGTTTGGAGTTTGGAGTTTGGAGTTTGGAGTTAGGAGTTAGGAGTTAGGAGTTTGGAGTTAGGAGTTTGGAGTTTGGAGTTAGGAGTTCGGAGTTAGGAGTTTGGAGTTTGGAATTTGGAATTTGGAGTTAGGAGTTTGGAGTTTGGAGTTAGGTGTTAGGAGTTAGGAGTTAGGAGTTTGGAGTTTGGAGTTAGGAGTTAGGAGTTTGGAGTTTGGAGTTTGGAGTTAGGTGTTAGGAGTTAGGAGTTAGGAGTTTGGAGTTTGGAGTTAGGAGTTAGGAGTTTGGAGTTTGGAGTTTGGAGTTAGGAGTTAGGAGTTTGGAGTTAGGAGTTAGGAGTTTGGAGTTAGGAGTTAGGAGTTAGGAGTTAGGAGTTAGGAGTTAGGAGTTTGGAGTTAGGAGTTAGGAATTTGGAGTTAGGTGTTAGGAGTTAGGAGTTAGGAGTTTGGAGTTTGGAGTTCGGAGTTAGGAGTTTGGAGTTAGGAGTTAGGAGTGAGGAGTTTGGAGTTTGGAGTTTGGAATTTGGAGTTAGGAGTTAGGAGTTTGGAGTTAGGTGTTAGGAGTTAGGAGTTTGGAGTTAGGAGTTTTGAGTTTGGAGTTAGGAGTTAGGAGTTTGGAGTTTGGAGTTAGGAGTTTGGAGTTAGGAGTTAGGAGTTTGGAGTTAGGAGTTAGGAGTTAGGAGTCTGGAGTTTGGAGTTTGGGGTTTGGAGTTAGGAGTTTGGTGTTAAGAGTTAGGGGTTAAGAGTTAAGAGTTAGGAGTTTGGAGTTAGGAGTTTGGAGTTAGGAGTTTGGAGGTTGGAGTTAGGAGTTAGGAGTTTGGAGTTAGGAGTTAGGAGTAAGGAGTTTGGAGTTTGGAGTTAGGAGCTTGGAGTTAAGAGTTAGGAGTTAGGAGTTTGGAGTTAGGAGTTAGGAGTTAGGAGTTTGGAATTTGGAGTTAGGAGTTAGGAGTTAGGAGTTTGGAGTTAGGAGTGAGGAGTTTGGAATTTGGAGTTAGGAGTTAGGAGTTTGGAGTTAGGAGTTAGGAGTCTGGAGTTTGGAGTTTGGAGTTAGGAGTTTGGAGTTTGGAGTTAGGAGTTAGTAGTTTGGAGTTAGGAGTTCGGAGTTAGGAGTTAGGAGTTTGGAGTTTGGAGTTAGGAGTTAGGAGTTTGGAGTTTGGAGTTAGGAGTTTGGAGTTAAGAGTTAGGGGTTAAGAGTTAGGAGTTAGGAGTTTGGAGTTAGGAGTTATGAGCTTCGAGTTAGGAGTTAGGAGTTTGGAGTTAGGAGTTAGGAGTTAGGAGTTTGGAGTTTCGAGTTAGGAGTTAGGAGCTGGAGTTTGGAGTTAGGAGTTAAGAGTTAGGGGTTAAGAGTTAGGAGTTAGGAGTTAGGAGTTTGGAGTTAGGAGTTAGGAGTTTGGAGTTAGGAGTTAGGAGTTAGGAGTCTGGAGTTAGGAATTTCGAGTTTGGAGTTTGTAGTTTGGAGTTAGGAGTTAGGAGTTCGGAGTTTGGAGTTTGGAGTTAGGAGTTTGGAGTTAGGAGTTAGGAGTTTGGAGTTAGGAGTTCGGAGTTAGGAGTTTGGAGTTTGGAGTTTTGAGTTAGGAGCTAGGAGCTAGGAGTTTGGAGTTAGGAGTTTGGAGTTAGGAGTTAGGAGTTAGGAGTTTGTGGTTTGGAGTTAGGAGTTAGGAGTTTGGAGTTAGGAGTTAGGAGTTTGGAGTTAGGGGTTAGGAGTTTGGAGTTTGGAGTTAGGAGTTTGGAGTTTGTAGTTTGGAGTGAGGAGTTAGGAGTTAGGAGTTAGGAGTTCGGTGTTTGGAGTTAGGAGTTAGGAGTTAGGAGTTAGGAGTTTGGAGTTAGGAGTTAGGAGTTAGGAGTTTGGAGTTTGGAGTTTGGAGTTAGGAGTTAGGAGTTTGCAGTTTGGAGTTTGGAGTTAGGAGTTAGGAGTTTGGAGTTAGGAGTTAGGAGTTAGCAGTTAGGAGTTAGGAGTTAGGAGTTTGGAGTTAGGTGTTAGGAGTTAGGAGTAAGGAGTTAGGAGTTTGGAGTTAGGAGTTAGGAGTTTGGAGTTTGGAGTTTGGAGTTTGGAGTTAGGAGTTAGGAGTTTGGAGTTTGGAGTTTGGAGTTAGGAGTTTGGAGTCAGGAGTTAGGAGTTAGGAGTTTGGCGTTTGGAGTTAGGAGTTTGGAGTTAGGAGTTTGGCGTTTGGAGTTTGGAGTTAGGAGTTAGGAGTTAGCAGTTAGGAGTTAGGAGTTAGGAGTTTGGAGTTAGGTGTTAGGAGTTAGGAGTAAGGAGTTAGGAGTTTGGAGTTAGGAGTTAGGAGTTTGGAGTTTGGAGTTTGGAGTTTGGAGTTAGGAGTTTGGAGTTTGGAGTTTGGAGTTAGGAGTTTGGAGTCAGGAGTTAGGAGTTAGGAGTTTGGCGTTTGGAGTTAGGAGTTTGGAGTTAGGAGTTTGGCGTTTGGAGTTTGGAGTTAGGAGTTTGGAGTTTGCAGTTAGGAGTTAGGAGTTAGGAGTTAGGAGTTTGGAGTTAGGAGTTAGGAGTTAGGAGTTTGGAGTTTGGAGTTAGGAGTTTGGAGTTAGGAGTTAGGAGTTTGGAGTTAGGAGTTTGGAGTTAGGAGTTAGGAGTTTGGAGTTTGGAGTTAGGAGTTAGGAGTTTGGAGTTACGAGTTAGGAGTTTGGAGTTTGGAGTTTGGAGTTAGGAGTTAGGAATTTGGAGTTAGGAGTTTGGAGTTAGGTGTTAGGAGTTAGGAGTTAGGAGTTAGGAGTTTGGAATTTGGAGTTAGGAGTTTGGAGTTAGGAGTTTGGAGTTTGGAGTTAGGAGTTAGGAGTTAGGAGTTTGGAGTTTGGAGTTTGGAGTTCGGAGTTAGGAGTTTGGAGTTAGGAGTTAGGAGTGAGTTTGGAGTTTGGAGTTAGGAGTTAGGAGTTCGGAGTTAGGAGTTAGGAGTTAGGAGTTTGGAGTTAGGAGTTAGGAATTTGGAGTTAGGTGTTAGGAGTGAGGAGTTAGGAGTTTGGAGTTTGGAGTTCGGAGTTAGGAGTTTGGAGTTAGGAGTTAGGAGTGAGGAGTTTGGAGTTTGGAGTTTGGAATTTGGAGTTAGGAGTTAGGAGTTTGGAGTTTGGAGTTAGGTGTTAGGAGTTAGGAGTTTGGAGTTAGGAGTTTGGAGTTTGGAGTTAGGAGTTAGGAGTTTGGAGTTTGGAGTTAGGAGTTTGGAGTTAGGAGTTAGGAGTTTGGAGTTAGGAGTTAGGAGTTAGGAGTCTGGAGTTTGGAATTTGGGGTTTGGAGTTAGGAGTTTGGTGTTAAGAGTTAGGGGTTAAGAGTTAAGAGTTAGGAGTTTGGAGTTAGGAGTTTCGAGTTAGGAGTTTGGAGGTTGGAGTTAGGAGTTAGGAGTTTGGAGTTAGGAGTTAGGAGTAAGGAGTTTGGAGTTTGGAGTTAGGAGCTTGGAGTTAAGAGTTAGGAGTTAGGAGTTTGGAGTTAGGAGTTACGAGTTAGGAGTTTGGAATTTGGAGTTAGGAGTTAGGAGTTAGGAGTTTGGAGTTAGGAGTGAGGAGTTTGGAATTTGGAGTTAGGAGTTAGGAGTTTGGAGTTAGGAGTTAGGAGTCTGGAGTTTGGAGTTTGGAGTTAGGAGTTTGGAGTTTGGAGTTAGGAGTTAGTAGTTTGGAGTTAGGAGTTCGGAGTTAGGAGTTAGGAGTTTGGAGTTTGGAGTTAGGAGTTAGGAGTTTGGAGTTTGGAGTTAGGAGTTTGGAGTTAAGAGTTAGGGGTTAAGAGTTAGGAGTTAGGAGTTTGGAGTTAGGAGTTAGGAGCTTCGAGTTAGGAGTTAGGAGTTTGGAGTTAGGAGTTAGGAGTTAGGAGTTTGGAGTTTCGAGTTAGGAGTTAGGAGCTGGAGTTTGGAGTTAGGAGTTAAGAGTTAGGGGTTAAGAGTTAGGAGTTAGGAGTTAGGAGTTTGGAGTTAGGAGTTAGGAGTTTGGAGTTAGGAGTTAGGAGTCTGGAGTTAGGAATTTCGAGTTTGGAGTTTGTAGTTTGGAGTTAGGAGTTAGGAGTTCGGAGTTTGGAGTTTGGAGTTAGGAGTTTGGAGTTAGGAGTTAGGAGTTTGGAGTTAGGAGTTCGGAGTTAGGAGTTTGGAGTTTGGAGTTTTGAGTTAGGAGCTAGGAGCTAGGAGTTTGGAGTTAGGAGTTTGGAGTTAGGAGTTAGGAGTTTGTGGTTTGGAGTTAGGAGTTAGGAGTTTGGAGTTAGGAGTTAGGAGTTTGGAGTTAGGAGTTAGGAGTTTGGAGTTTGGAGTTAGGAGTTTGGAGTTTGGAGTTTGGAGTTAGGAGTTAGGAATTAGGAGTTAGGAGTTAGGAGTTCGGTGTTTGGAGTTTGGAGTTAGGAGTTTGGAGTTAGGAGTTAGGAGTCTGGAGTTTGGAGTTGGGGTTTGGAGTTAGGAGTTTCGAGTTAGGAGTTAGGAGTATGGAGTTAGGAGTTAGGAGTTTGGAGTTTGGAGTTAGGAGTTAGGAGTTTGGAGTTAGCAGTTAGGAGTTAGGAGTTTGGAGTTTCGAGTTAGGAGTTAGGAGCTGGAGTTTGGAGTTAAGAGTTAGGGGTTAAGAGTTAGGAGTTAGGAGTTAGGAGTTTGGAGTTAGGAGTTAGGAGTTTGGAGTTAGGAGTTAGGAGTTAGGAGTCTGGAGTTAGGAATTTCGAGTTTGGAGTTTGTAGTTTGGAGTTAGGAGTTAGGAGTTCGGAGTTTGGAGTTTGGAGTTAGGAGTTTGGAGTTAGGAGTTAGGAGTTTGGAGTTAGGAGTTCGGAGTTAGGAGTTTGGAGTTTGGAGTTTTGAGTTAGGAGCTAGGAGCTAGGAGTTTGGAGTTAGGAGTTTGGAGTTAGGAGTTAGGAGTTAGGAGTTTGGAGTTTGTGGTTTGGAGTTAGGAGTTAGGAGTTTGGAGTTAGGAGTTAGGAGTTTGGAGTTAGGAGTTAGGAGTTTGGAGTTTGGAGTTAGGAGTTTGGAGTTAGTAGTTTGGAGTTTGGAGTTAGGAGTTAGGAGTTAGGAGTTAGGAGTTCGGTGTTTGGAGTTTGGAGTTAGGAGTTTGGAGTTAGGAGTTAGGAGTCTGGAGTTTGGAGTTGGGGTTTGGAGTTAGGAGTTTCGAGTTAGGAGTTAGGAGTATGGAGTTAGGAGTTAGGAGTTTGGAGTTTGGAGTTAGGAGTTAGGAGTTTGGCGTTAGCAGTTAGGAGTTAGGAGTTTGGAGTTTGGAGTTAGGAGTTAGCAGTTAGGAGTTTGGAGTTAGGAGTTAGGAGTTTGGAATTTGGAGTTAGGAGTTAGGAGTTTAGGAGTTAGGAGTTAGGAGTTTGGACCTTGGACTTTGGAGTTAGGAGTTAGGAGTTTGGAGTTAGGAGTTAGGAGTTTGGAATTTGGATTTAGGAATTAGGAGTTAGGAGTTTGGAGTTAGGAGTTAGGAGTTTGGAATTTGGAGTTAGGAGTTAGGAGTTTGGAGTTAGGAGTAAGGAGTCTGGAGTTTGGAGTTTGGAGTTTGGAGTTAGGAGTTTCGAGTTAGGAGTTAGGAGTTTGGAGTTAGGAGTTAGGAGTTAGGAGTTTGGAGTTAGGAGTTTGGAGTTTGGAGTTTGGAGTTAGGAGTTAGGTGTTAAGAGTTAGGGGTTAAGAGTTAGGAGTTAGGAGTTTGGAGTTAGGAGTTAGGAGTTTGGAATTTGGAGTTAGGAGTTAGGTGTTAGGAGTTTGGAGTTAGGAGTTTGGAATTTGGAGTTAGGAGTTAGGAGTTTGGAGTTAGGAGTTAGGAGTCTGGAGTTTGGAGTTTGGAGTTAGGAGTTTCGAGTTAGGAGTTAGGAGTTTGGAGTTAGGAGTTAGGAGTTTGGAGTTAGGACTTCGGAGTTAGGAGTTAGGAGTTTGGAGTTTGGAGATAGGAGTTAGGAGTTTGGAGTTTGGAGTTAGGAGTTAGGAGTTTGGAGTTAAGAGTTAGGGGTTAAGAGTTAGGAGTTAGGAGTTAGGAGTTTGGAGTTAGGAGTTAGGAGCTTCGAGTTAGGAGTTAGGAGTTTGGAGTTAGGAGTTAGGAGTTAGGAGTTTGGAGTTTGGAGTTAGGAGTTAGGAGCTGGAGTTTGGAGTTAGGGGTTAAGAGTTAGGCGTTAGGAGTTAGGTGTTAGGAGTTTGGAGTTAGGAGTTTCGAGTTACGAGTTAGTAGTTTGGAGTTAGGAGTTAGGAGTTAGGAGTTAGGAGTTTGGAGTTTGGAGTTTTGAGTTAGGAGCTAGGAGCTAGGAGTTTGGAGTTAGGAGTTTGGAGTTAGGAGTTAGGAGTTTGGAGTTAGGAGTTAGGAGTCTGGAGTTTGGAGTTTGGAGTTTGGTGTTAGGAGTTTCGAGTTAGGAGTTAGGAGTTTGGAGTTAGGAGTTTGGAGTTAGGAGTTCGGAGTTAGGAGTTTGGAGTTTGGAGTTAGGAGTTAGGAGTTTGGAGTTTGGAGTTTGGAGTTAGGAGTTTGGAGTTAAGAGTTAGGGGTTAAGAGTGAGGAGTTAGGAGTTTGGAGTGAGGAGTTAGGAGCTTCGAGTTAGGAGTTAGGAGTTTGGAGTTAGGAGTTAGGAGTTAGGAGTTTGGAGTCTCGAGTTAGGAGTTAGGAGCTGGAGTTTGGAGTTAGGAGTTAAGAGTTAGGGGTTAAGAGTTAGGCGTTAGGAGTTAGGAGTTAGGAGTTTGGAGTTAGGAGTTAGGAGTTAGGAGTCTGGAGTTTGGAGTTTGGAGTTTGGAGTTAGGAGTTTCGAGTTACGAGTTAGTAGTTTGGAGTTAGGAGTTAGGAGTTATGAGTTTGGAGTTTGGAGTTTTGAGTTAGGAGCTAGGAGCTAGGAGTTTGGAGTTAGGAGTTTGGAGTTAGGAGTTAGGAGTTTGGAGTTTGGAGTTAGGAGTTTGGAGTTAGGAGTTAGTAGTTTGGAGTTATGAGTTTGGAGTTTGGAGTTTTGAGTTAGGAGCTAGGAGCTAGGAGTTTGGAGTTAGGAGTTTGGAGTTAGGAGTTAGGAGTTTGGAGTTTGGAGTTAGCAGTTAGGAGTTTGGAGTTAGGAGTTTGGAGTTAGGAGTTAGTAGTTTGGAGTTAGGAGTTTGGAGGTTGGAGTTAGGAGTTAGGAATTTGGAGTTAGGAGTTAGGAGTTTGGAGTTAGGAGTTAGGAGTTTGGAGTTTGGAGTTAGGAGCTTGGAGTTTGGAGTTTGGAGTTAGGAGTTTGGAGTTTGCAGTTAGGAGTTAGGAGTTAGGAGTTAGGAGTTTGGAGTTAGGAGTTTGGAGTTAGGAATTTGGAGTTAGGAGTTTGGAGTTAGGAGTTTGGAGTTTGGAGTTAGGAGCTGGAGTTTGGAGTTAGGAGTTTGGAGTTAGGAGTTTGGAGTTTGGAGTTAGGTGTTAGGAGTTAGGAGTTAGGAGTTAGGAGTTTGGAGTTAGGAGTTAGGAGTTTGGAGTTTGGAGTTTGGAGTTAGGAGTTTGGAGTTTGGAGTTAGGAGTTTGGAGTTTGGAGTTTGGAGTTAGGAGTTTGGAGTCAGGAGTTAGGAGTTAGGAGTTTGGCGTTTGGAGTTAGGAGTTTGGAGTTAGGAGTTTGGAGTTTGGAGTTAGGAGTTTGGAGTTTGGAGTTAGGTGTTAGGAGTTAGGAGTTAGGAGTTTGGAGTTAGGAGTTAGGAGTTTGGAGTTTGGAGTTTGGAGTTTGGAGTTAGGAGTTTGGAGTCTGGAGTTTGGAGTTAGGAGTTTGGAGTTTGGAGTTTGGAGTTAGGAGTTTGGAGTCAGGAGTTAGGAGTTAGGAGTTTGGCGTTTGGAGTTAGGAGTTTGGAGTTAGGAGTTTGGAGTTTGGAGTTTGGAGTTAGGAGTTTGGAGTTTGCAGTTAGGAGTTAGGAGTTAGGAGTTAGGAGTATGGAGTTAGGAGTTAGGAGTTAGGAGTTTGGAGTTTGGAGTTTGGAGTTAGGAGTTTGGAGTTAGGAGTTAGGAGTTAGGAGTTAGGAGTTTGGAGTTTGGAGTTAGGATTTAGGAGTTTGGAGTTACGAGTTAGGAGTTTGGAGTTTGGAGTTTGGAGTTAGGAGTTTGGAGTTAGGAGTTTGGAGTTTGGAGTTAGGAGTTAGGAGTTTGGAGTAAGGAGTTAGGAGTTAGGAGTTTGGAATTTGGAGTTAGGAGTTAGGAGTTTGGAGTTAGGAGTTTGGAGTTTGGAGTTAGGTGTTAGGAGTTAGGAGTTAGGAGTTAGGAGTTTGGAGTTTGGAGTTTGGAGTTAGGAGTTTGGAGTTAGGAGTTTGGAGTTTGGAGTTAGGAGTTTGGAGTTTGGAGTTTGGAGTTAGGAGTTAGGAGTTTGGAGTTTGGAGTTTGGAGTTTGGAGTTAGGTGTTAGGAGTTAGGAATTAGGAGTTTGGAATTTGGAGTTAGGAGTTAGGAGTTTGGAGTTTGGAGTTAGGTGTTAGGAGTTAGGAGTTAGGAGTTTGGAGTTTGGAGTTAGGAGTTTGGAGTTAGTAGTTTGGAGTTTGGAGTTAGGAGTTAGGAGTTAGGAGTTCGGTGTTTGGAGTTTGGAGTTAGGAGTTTGGAGTTAGGAGTTAGGAGTCTGGAGTTTGGAGTTGGGGTTTGGAGTTAGGAGTTTCGAGTTAGGAGTTAGGAGTATGGAGTTAGGAGTTAGGAGTTTGGAGTTTGGAGTTAGGAGTTAGGAGTTTGGAGTTAGCAGTTAGGAGTTAGGAGTTTGGAGTTTGGAGTTAGGAGTTAGCAGTTAGGAGTTAGGAGTTTGGAGTTAGGAGTTTGGAGTTTGGAGTTAGGAGTTTGGAGTTTGGAGTTAGGAGTTTGGAGTTTGGAGTTCGGAGTTATGAGTTAGGAGTTTGGAGTTAGGAGTTAGGAGTTTGGAGTTAGGAGTTTGGAGTTAG
This sequence comes from Somniosus microcephalus, assembly GCF_052327205.1. Taxonomy (NCBI): domain Eukaryota; kingdom Metazoa; phylum Chordata; class Chondrichthyes; order Squaliformes; family Somniosidae; genus Somniosus; species Somniosus microcephalus. Next base: position 67,941,510 of record NC_140996.1, on the reverse strand, counting down.
GAGTTAGGAGTTAGGAGTTAGGAGTTTGGAGTTTGGAGTTAGGAGTTAGGAGATAGGAGTTTGGAGTTAGGAGTTTGGAGTTTGGAGTTAGGAGTTAGGAGTTTGGAGTTAGGAGTTTGGAGTTAGGAGTTTGGAGTTAGGAGTTAGGAGTTAGGAGTTTGGAGTTAGGAGTTTGGAGTTTGGAGTTAGGAGTTAGGAGTTAGGAGTTTGGAATTTGGAATTTGGAGTTAGGAGTTTGGAGTTAGGTGTTAGGAATTAGGAGTTAGGAGTTTGGAGTTTGGAGTTTGGAATTTGGAATTTGGAGTTAGGAGTTTGGAGTTTGGAGTTAGGTGTTAGGAGTTAGGAGTTTGGAGTTTGGAGTTTGGAGTTAGGAGTTTGGAGTTAGGAGTTTGGAGTTAGGAGTTAGGAGTTAGGAGTTTGGAGTTTGGAGTTTGGAGTTAGGAGTTTGGAGTTTGGAGTTTGGAGTTAGGAGTTAGGAGTTTGGAGTTAGGAGTTAGGAGTTTGGAGTTAGGAGTTAGGAGTTAGGAGTTTGGAGTTAGGAGTTAGGAGTTAGGAGTTTGGAGTTAGGAGTTAGGAATTTGGAGTTTGGAGTTTGGAGTTTGGAGTTTGGAGTTTGGAGTTTGGAGTTAGGAGTTAGGAGTTTGGAGTTAGGAGTTAGGAGTTAGGAGTTAGGAGTTAGGAGTTTGGAGTTTGGAGTTTGGAATTTGGAGTTAGGAGTTTGGAGTTTGGAGTTAGGTGTTAGGAGTTTGGAGTTAGGAGTTAGGAGTTAGGAGTTTGGAATTTGGAGTTAGGAGTTAGGAGTTAGGAGTTTGGAGTTAGGTGTTAGGAGTTAGGAGTTAGGAGTTAGGAGTTAGGAGTTTGGAGTTTGGAGTTTGGAGTTAGGAGTTTGGAGTTAGGAGTTAGGAGTGAGGAGTTTGGAGTTTGGAGTTTGGAATTTGGAGTTAGGAGTTAGGAGTTTGGAGTTTGGAGTTAGGTGTTAGGAGTTTGGAGTTAGGAGTTTGGAGTTAGGAGTTAGGAGTTAGGAGTTTGGAGTTTGGAGTTTGGAGTTAGGAGTTTGGAGTTTCGAGTTTGGAGTTAGGAGTTTGGAGTTTGGAGTTAGGAGTTAGGAGTTTGGAGTTAGGAGTTAGGAGTTCGGAGTTTGGAGTTAGGAGTTAGGAGTTAGGAGTTAGGAGTTTGGAGTTAGGAGTTAGGAGTTAGGAGTTTGGAGTTTGGAGTTTGGAGTTTGGAGTTAGGAGTTTGCAGTTTGGAGTTTGGAGTTAGGAGTTAGGAGTTAGGAGTTAGGAGTTAGCAGTTAGGAGTTAGGAGTTTGGAGTTAGGTGTTAGGAGTTAGGAGTTAGGAGTTAGGAGTTTGGAGTTAGGAGTTTGGAGTTTGGAGTTTGGAGTTTGGAGTTAGGAGTTTGGAGTTTGGAGTTTGGAGTTAGGAGTTTGGAGTCAGGAGTTAGGAGTTAGGAGTTTGGCGTTTGGAGTTAGGAGTTTGGAGTTAGGAGTTTGGCGTTTGGAGTTTGGAGTTAGGAGTTTGGAGTTTGCAGTTAGGAGTTAGGAGTTAGGAGTTAGGAGTTTGGAGTTAGGAGTTAGGAGTTAGGAGTTTGGAGTTTGGAGTTTGGAGTTAGGAGTTTGGAGTTAGGAGTTAGGAGTTTGGAGTTAGGAGTTTGGAGTTAGGAGTTAGGAGTTTGGAGTTTGGAGTTAGGAGTTAGGAGTTTGGAGTTACGAGTTAGGAGTTTGGAGTTTGGAGTTTGGAGTTAGGAGTTAGGAGTTAGGAGTTTGGAGTTAGGAGTTAGGAGTTAGGAGTTTGGAGTAAGGAGTTAGGAGTTAGGAGTTTGGAGTTAGGAGTTAGGAGTTTGGAGTTAGGAGTTTGGAGTTTGGAGTTTGGAGTTAGGAGTTTGGAGTCAGGAGTTAGGAGTTAGGAGTTTGGCGTTTGGAGTTAGGAGTTTGGAGTTAGGAGTTAGGAGTTTGGAGTAAGGAGTTAGGAGTTAGGAGTTTGGAATTTGGAGTTAGGAGTTAGGAGTTTGGAGTTAGGAGTTTGGAGTTTGGAGTTAGGAGTTAGGAATTAGGAGTTAGGAGTTAGGAGTTTGGAGTTAGGAGTTTGGAGTTTGGAGTTAGGAGTTTGGAGTTAGGAGTTAGGAGTTAGGAGTTTGGAGTTTGGAATTTGGAGTTAGGAGTTAGGAGTTTGGAGTTTGGAGTTAGGTGTTAGGAGTTTGTAGTTAGGAGTTAGGAGTTAGGAGTTTGGAATTTGGAGTTAGGAGTTAGGAGTTTGGAGTTAGGAGTTTGGAGTTTGGAGTTAGGTGTTAGGAGTTAGGAGTTAGGAGTTTGGAGTTTGGAGTTCGGAGTTAGGAGTTTGGAGTTAGGAGTTAGGAGTGAGGAGTTTGGAGTTTGGAGTTTGGAATTTGGAGTTAGGGGTTAAGAGTTAGGAGTTAGGAGTTTGGAGTTAGGAGTTAGGAGTTTGGAATTTGGAGTTAGGAGTTAGGTGTTAGGAGTTTGGAGTTAGGAGTTTGGAGTTTGGAGTTAGGAGTTTCGAGTTAGGAGTTAGGAGTTTGGAGTTAGGAGTTAGGAGTCTGGAGTTTGGAGTTTGGAGTTAGGAGTTTCGAGTTAGGAGTTAGGAGTTTGGAGTTAGGAGTTAGGAGTTTGGAGTTAGGAGTTCGGAGTTAGGAGTTAGGAGTTTGGAGTTTGGAGATAGGAGTTTGGAGTTAGGAGTTAGGAGTTTGGAGTTAAGAGTTAGGGGTTAAGAGTTAGGAGTTAGGAGTTAGGAGTTTGGAGTTAGGAGTTAGGAGCTTCGAGTTAGGAGTTAGGAGTTTGGAGTTAGGAGTTAGGAGTTAGGAGTTTGGAGTTTGGAGTTAGGAGTTAGGAGCTGGAGTTTGGAGTTAGGGGTTAAGAGTTAGGCGTTAGGAGTTAGGTGTTAGGAGTTTGGAGTTAGGAGTTTCGAGTTACGAGTTAGTAGTTTGGAGTTAGGAGTTAGGAGTTAGGAGTTTGGAGTTTGGAGTTTTGAGTTAGGAGCTAGGAGCTAGGAGTTTGGAGTTAGGAGTTTGGAGTTAGGAGTTAGGAGTTTGGAGTTAGGAGTTAGGAGTCTGGAGTTTGGAGTTTGGAGTTTGGAGTTAGGAGTTTCGAGTTAGGAGTTAGGAGTTTGGAGTTAGGAGTTTGGAGTTAGGAGTTCGGAGTTAGGAGTTTGGAGTTTGGAGTTAGGAGTTAGGAGTTTGGAGTTTGGAGTTTGGAGTTAGGAGTTTGGAGTTAAGAGTTAGGGGTTAAGAGTGAGGAGTTAGGAGTTTGGAGTGAGGAGTTAGGAGCTTCGAGTTAGGAGTTAGGAGTTTGGAGTTAGGAGTTAGGAGTTAGGAGTTTGGAGTTTCGAGTTAGGAGTTAGGAGCTGGAGTTTGGAGTTAGGAGTTTGGAGTTAAGAGTTAGGGGTTAAGAGTTAGGCGTTAGGAGTTAGGAGTTAGGAGTTTGGAGTTAGGAGTTAGGAGTTAGGAGTCTGGAGTTTGGAGTTTGGAGTTTGGAGTTAGGAGTTTCGAGTTACGAGTTAGTAGTTTGGAGTTAGGAGTTAGGAGTTATGAGTTTGGAGTTTGGAGTTTTGAGTTAGGAGCTAGGAGCTAGGAGTTTGGAGTTAGGAGTTTGGAGTTAGGAGTTAGGAGTTTGGAGTTTGGAGTTAGCAGTTAGGAGTTTGGAGTTAGGAGTTTGGAGTTAGGAGTTAGTAGTTTGGAGTTAGGAGTTTGGAGGTTGGAGTTAGGAGTTAGGAATTTGGAGTTAGGAGTTAGGAGTTTGGAGTTAGGAGTTAGGAGTTTGGAGTTTGGAGTTAGGAGCTTGGAGTTTGGAGTTTGGAGTTAGGAGTTTGGAGTTTGCAGTTAGGAGTTAGGAGTTAGGAGTTAGGAGTTTGGAGTTAGGAGTTTGGAGTTAGGAATTTGGAGTTAGGAGTTTGGAGTTAGGAGTTTGGAGTTTGGAGTTAGGAGCTGGAGTTTGGAGTTAGGAGTTTGGAGTTTGGAGTTTGGAGTTAGGTGTTAGGAGTTTGGAGTTAGGAGTTAGGAGTTTGGAGTTTGGAGTTAGGAGTTTGGAGTTTGGAGTTTGGAGTTAGGAGTTTGGAGTTTGGAGTTAGGAGTTTGGAGTTTGGAGTTTGGAGTTAGGAGTTTGGAGTTTGGAGTTTGGAGTTAGGAGTTTGGAGTCAGGAGTTAGGAGTTAGGAGTTTGGCGTTTGGAGTTAGGAGTTTGGAGTTAGGAGTTTGGAGTTTGGAGTTAGGAGTTTGGAGTTTGGAGTTAGGTGTTAGGAGTTAGGAGTTAGGAGTTTGGAGTTAGGAGTTAGGAGTTTGGAGTTTGGAGTTTGGAGTTTGGAGTTAGGAGTTTGGAGTCTGGAGTTTGGAGTTAGGAGTTTGGAGTTTGGAGTTTGGAGTTAGGAGTTTGGAGTCAGGAGTTAGGAGTTAGGAGTTTGGCGTTTGGAGTTAGGAGTTTGGAGTTAGGAGTTTGGAGTTTGGAGTTTGGAGTTAGGAGTTTGGAGTTTGCAGTTAGGAGTTAGGAGTTAGGAGTTAGGAGTATGGAGTTAGGAGTTAGGAGTTAGGAGTTTGGAGTTTGGAGTTTGGAGTTAGGAGTTTGGAGTTAGGAGTTAGGAGTTAGGAGTTAGGAGTTTGGAGTTTGGAGTTAGGATTTAGGAGTTTGGAGTTACGAGTTAGGAGTTTGGAGTTTGGAGTTTGGAGTTAGGAGTTTGGAGTTAGGAGTTTGGAGTTTGGAGTTAGGAGTTAGGAGTTTGGAGTAAGGAGTTAGGAGTTAGGAGTTTGGAATTTGGAGTTAGGAGTTAGGAGTTTGGAGTTAGGAGTTTGGAGTTTGGAGTTAGGTGTTAGGAGTTAGGAGTTAGGAGTTAGGAGTTTGGAGTTTGGAGTTTGGAGTTAGGAGTTTGGAGTTAGGAGTTTGGAGTTTGGAGTTAGGAGTTTGGAGTTTGGAGTTTGGAGTTAGGAGTTAGGAGTTTGGAGTTTGGAGTTTGGAGTTTGGAGTTAGGTGTTAGGAGTTAGGAATTAGGAGTTTGGAATTTGGAGTTAGGAGTTAGGAGTTTGGAGTTTGGAGTTAGGTGTTAGGAGTTAGGAGTTAGGAGTTTGGAGTTTGGAGTTAGGAGTTTGGAGTTAGTAGTTTGGAGTTTGGAGTTAGGAGTTAGGAGTTAGGAGTTCGGTGTTTGGAGTTTGGAGTTAGGAGTTTGGAGTTAGGAGTTAGGAGTCTGGAGTTTGGAGTTGGGGTTTGGAGTTAGGAGTTTCGAGTTAGGAGTTAGGAGTATGGAGTTAGGAGTTAGGAGTTTGGAGTTTGGAGTTAGGAGTTAGGAGTTTGGAGTTAGCAGTTAGGAGTTAGGAGTTTGGAGTTTGGAGTTAGGAGTTAGCAGTTAGGAGTTAGGAGTTTGGAGTTAGGAGTTTGGAGTTTGGAGTTAGGAGTTTGGAGTTTGGAGTTAGGAGTTTGGAGTTTGGAGTTCGGAGTTATGAGTTAGGAGTTTGGAGTTAGGAGTTAGGAGTTTGGAGTTAGGAGTTTGGAGTTAGGAGTTAGGAGTTAGGAGTTAGGAGTTTGGAGTTTGGAGTTAGGAGTTAGGAGATAGGAGTTTGGAGTTAGGAGTTTGGAGTTTGGAGTTAGGAGTTAGGAGTTTGGAGTTAGGAGTTTGGAGTTAGGAGTTTGGAGTTAGGAGTTAGGAGTTAGGAGTTTGGAGTTAGGAGTTTGGAGTTTGGAGTTAGGAGTTAGGAGTTAGGAGTTTGGAGTTTGGAATTTGGAATTTGGAGTTAGGAGTTTGGAGTTAGGTGTTAGGAATTAGGAGTTAGGAGTTTGGAGTTTGGAGTTTGGAATTTGGAATTTGGAGTTAGGAGTTTGGAGTTTGGAGTTAGGTGTTAGGAGTTAGGAGTTTGGAGTTTGGAGTTTGGAGTTAGGAGTTTGGAGTTAGGAGTTTGGAGTTAGGAGTTAGGAGTTAGGAGTTTGGAGTTTGGAGTTTGGAGTTAGGAGTTTGGAGTTTGGAGTTTGGAGTTAGGAGTTAGGAGTTTGGAGTTAGGAGTTAGGAGTTTGGAGTTAGGAGTTAGGAGTTAGGAGTTTGGAGTTAGGAGTTAGGAGTTAGGAGTTTGGAGTTAGGAGTTAGGAATTTGGAGTTTGGAGTTTGGAGTTTGGAGTTTGGAGTTTGGAGTTTGGAGTTAGGAGTTAGGAGTTTGGAGTTAGGAGTTAGGAGTTAGGAGTTAGGAGTTAGGAGTTTGGAGTTTGGAGTTTGGAATTTGGAGTTAGGAGTTTGGAGTTTGGAGTTAGGTGTTAGGAGTTTGGAGTTAGGAGTTAGGAGTTAGGAGTTTGGAATTTGGAGTTAGGAGTTAGGAGTTTGGAGTTAGGAGTTTGGAGTTAGGTGTTAGGAGTTAGGAGTTAGGAGTTAGGAGTTAGGAGTTTGGAGTTTGGAGTTTGGAGTTAGGAGTTTGGAGTTAGGAGTTAGGAGTGAGGAGTTTGGAGTTTGGAGTTTGGAATTTGGAGTTAGGAGTTAGGAGTTTGGAGTTTGGAGTTAGGTGTTAGGAGTTTGGAGTTAGGAGTTTGGAGTTAGGAGTTAGGAGTTAGGAGTTTGGAGTTTGGAGTTTGGAGTTAGGAGTTTGGAGTTTCGAGTTTGGAGTTAGGAGTTTGGAGTTTGGAGTTAGGAGTTAGGAGTTTGGAGTTAGGAGTTAGGAGTTCGGAGTTTGGAGTTAGGAGTTAGGAGTTAGGAGTTAGGAGTTTGGAGTTAGGAGTTAGGAGTTAGGAGTTTGGAGTTTGGAGTTTGGAGTTTGGAGTTAGGAGTTTGCAGTTTGGAGTTTGGAGTTAGGAGTTAGGAGTTAGGAGTTAGGAGTTAGCAGTTAGGAGTTAGGAGTTTGGAGTTAGGTGTTAGGAGTTAGGAGTTAGGAGTTAGGAGTTTGGAGTTAGGAGTTTGGAGTTTGGAGTTTGGAGTTTGGAGTTAGGAGTTTGGAGTTTGGAGTTTGGAGTTAGGAGTTTGGAGTCAGGAGTTAGGAGTTAGGAGTTTGGCGTTTGGAGTTAGGAGTTTGGAGTTAGGAGTTTGGCGTTTGGAGTTTGGAGTTAGGAGTTTGGAGTTTGCAGTTAGGAGTTAGGAGTTAGGAGTTAGGAGTTTGGAGTTAGGAGTTAGGAGTTAGGAGTTTGGAGTTTGGAGTTTGGAGTTAGGAGTTTGGAGTTAGGAGTTAGGAGTTTGGAGTTAGGAGTTTGGAGTTAGGAGTTAGGAGTTTGGAGTTTGGAGTTAGGAGTTAGGAGTTTGGAGTTACGAGTTAGGAGTTTGGAGTTTGGAGTTTGGAGTTAGGAGTTAGGAGTTAGGAGTTTGGAGTTAGGAGTTAGGAGTTAGGAGTTTGGAGTAAGGAGTTAGGAGTTAGGAGTTTGGAGTTAGGAGTTAGGAGTTTGGAGTTAGGAGTTTGGAGTTTGGAGTTTGGAGTTAGGAGTTTGGAGTCAGGAGTTAGGAGTTAGGAGTTTGGCGTTTGGAGTTAGGAGTTTGGAGTTAGGAGTTAGGAGTTTGGAGTAAGGAGTTAGGAGTTAGGAGTTTGGAATTTGGAGTTAGGAGTTAGGAGTTTGGAGTTAGGAGTTTGGAGTTTGGAGTTAGGAGTTAGGAGTTAGGAGTTAGGAGTTTGGAGTTAGGAGTTTGGAGTTTGGAGTTAGGAGTTTGGAGTTAGGAGTTAGGAGTTAGGAGTTTGGAGTTTGGAATTTGGAGTTAGGAGTTAGGAGTTTGGAGTTTGGAGTTAGGTGTTAGGAGTTTGTAGTTAGGAGTTAGGAGTTAGGAGTTTGGAATTTGGAGTTAGGAGTTAGGAGTTTGGAGTTAGGAGTTTGGAGTTTGGAGTTAGGTGTTAGGAGTTAGGAGTTAGGAGTTTGGAGTTTGGAGTTCGGAGTTAGGAGTTTGGAGTTAGGAGTTAGGAGTGAGGAGTTTGGAGTTTGGAGTTTGGAATTTGGAGTTAGGGGTTAAGAGTTAGGAGTTAGGAGTTTGGAGTTAGGAGTTAGGAGTTTGGAATTTGGAGTTAGGAGTTAGGTGTTAGGAGTTTGGAGTTAGGAGTTTGGAGTTTGGAGTTAGGAGTTTCGAGTTAGGAGTTAGGAGTTTGGAGTTAGGAGTTAGGAGTCTGGAGTTTGGAGTTTGGAGTTAGGAGTTTCGAGTTAGGAGTTAGGAGTTTGGAGTTAGGAGTTAGGAGTTTGGAGTTAGGAGTTCGGAGTTAGGAGTTAGGAGTTTGGAGTTTGGAGATAGGAGTTTGGAGTTAGGAGTTAGGAGTTTGGAGTTAAGAGTTAGGGGTTAAGAGTTAGGAGTTAGGAGTTAGGAGTTTGGAGTTAGGAGTTAGGAGCTTCGAGTTAGGAGTTAGGAGTTTGGAGTTAGGAGTTAGGAGTTAGGAGTTTGGAGTTTGGAGTTAGGAGTTAGGAGCTGGAGTTTGGAGTTAGGGGTTAAGAGTTAGGCGTTAGGAGTTAGGTGTTAGGAGTTTGGAGTTAGGAGTTTCGAGTTACGAGTTAGTAGTTTGGAGTTAGGAGTTAGGAGTTAGGAGTTTGGAGTTTGGAGTTTTGAGTTAGGAGCTAGGAGCTAGGAGTTTGGAGTTAGGAGTTTGGAGTTAGGAGTTAGGAGTTTGGAGTTAGGAGTTAGGAGTCTGGAGTTTGGAGTTTGGAGTTTGGAGTTAGGAGTTTCGAGTTAGGAGTTAGGAGTTTGGAGTTAGGAGTTTGGAGTTAGGAGTTCGGAGTTAGGAGTTTGGAGTTTGGAGTTAGGAGTTAGGAGTTTGGAGTTTGGAGTTTGGAGTTAGGAGTTTGGAGTTAAGAGTTAGGGGTTAAGAGTGAGGAGTTAGGAGTTTGGAGTGAGGAGTTAGGAGCTTCGAGTTAGGAGTTAGGAGTTTGGAGTTAGGAGTTAGGAGTTAGGAGTTTGGAGTTTCGAGTTAGGAGTTAGGAGCTGGAGTTTGGAGTTAGGAGTTTGGAGTTAAGAGTTAGGGGTTAAGAGTTAGGCGTTAGGAGTTAGGAGTTAGGAGTTTGGAGTTAGGAGTTAGGAGTTAGGAGTCTGGAGTTTGGAGTTTGGAGTTTGGAGTTAGGAGTTTCGAGTTACGAGTTAGTAGTTTGGAGTTAGGAGTTAGGAGTTATGAGTTTGGAGTTTGGAGTTTTGAGTTAGGAGCTAGGAGCTAGGAGTTTGGAGTTAGGAGTTTGGAGTTAGGAGTTAGGAGTTTGGAGTTTGGAGTTAGCAGTTAGGAGTTTGGAGTTAGGAGTTTGGAGTTAGGAGTTAGTAGTTTGGAGTTAGGAGTTTGGAGGTTGGAGTTAGGAGTTAGGAATTTGGAGTTAGGAGTTAGGAGTTTGGAGTTAGGAGTTAGGAGTTTGGAGTTTGGAGTTAGGAGCTTGGAGTTTGGAGTTTGGAGTTAGGAGTTTGGAGTTTGCAGTTAGGAGTTAGGAGTTAGGAGTTAGGAGTTTGGAGTTAGGAGTTTGGAGTTAGGAATTTGGAGTTAGGAGTTTGGAGTTAGGAGTTTGGAGTTTGGAGTTAGGAGCTGGAGTTTGGAGTTAGGAGTTTGGAGTTTGGAGTTTGGAGTTAGGTGTTAGGAGTTTGGAGTTAGGAGTTAGGAGTTTGGAGTTTGGAGTTAGGAGTTTGGAGTTTGGAGTTTGGAGTTAGGAGTTTGGAGTTTGGAGTTAGGAGTTTGGAGTTTGGAGTTTGGAGTTAGGAGTTTGGAGTCAGGAGTTAGGAGTTAGGAGTTTGGCGTTTGGAGTTAGGAGTTTGGAGTTAGGAGTTTGGAGTTTGGAGTTAGGAGTTTGGAGTTTGGAGTTAGGTGTTAGGAGTTAGGAGTTAGGAGTTTGGAGTTAGGAGTTAGGAGTTTGGAGTTTGGAGTTTGGAGTTAGGAGTTTGGAGTTTGGAGTTTGGAGTTAGGAGTTTGGAGTTTGGAGTTTGGAGTTAGGAGTTTGGAGTCAGGAGTTAGGAGTTAGGAGTTTGGCGTTTGGAGTTAGGAGTTTGGAGTTAGGAGTTTGGAGTTTGGAGTTTGGAGTTAGGAGTTTGGAGTTTGCAGTTAGGAGTTAGGAGTTAGGAGTTAGGAGTATGGAGTTAGGAGTTAGGAGTTAGGAGTTTGGAGTTTGGAGTTTGGAGTTAGGAGTTTGGAGTTAGGAGTTTGGAGTTAGGAGTTTGGAGTTAGGAGTTAGGAGTTTGGAGTTTGGAGTTAGGATTTAGGAGTTTGGAGTTACGAGTTAGGAGTTTGGAGTTTGGAGTTTGGAGTTAGGAGTTTGGAGTTAGGAGTTTGGAGTTAGGAGTTTGGAGTTAGGAGTTTGGAGTTTGGAGTTAGGAGTTAGGAGTTAGGAGTTTGGAGTAAGGAGTTAGGAGTTAGGAGTTTGGAATTTGGAGTTAGGAGTTAGGAGTTTGGAGTTAGGAGTTTGGAGTTTGGAGTTAGGTGTTAGGAGTTAGGAATTAGGAGTTAGGAGTTAGGAGTTAGGAGTTTGGAGTTTGGAGTTTGGAGTTAGGAGTTTGGAGTTAGGAGTTTGGAGTTTGGAGTTAGGAGTTTGGAGTTTGGAGTTTGGAGTTAGGAGTTAGGAGTTTGGAGTTTGGAGTTTGGAGTTTGGAGTTAGGTGTTAGGAGTTAGGAATTAGGAGTTTGGAATTTGGAGTTAGGAGTTAGGAGTTTGGAGTTTGGAGTTAGGTGTTAGGAGTTAGGAGTTAGGAGTTTGGAGTTAGGAGTTTGGAGTTTGGAGTTTGGAGTTAGGAGTTAGGAGTTTGGAGTTTGGAGTTAGGAGTTTGGAGTTTGGAGTTCGGAGTTAGGAGTTAGGAGTTTGGAGTTAGGAGTTAGGAGTTTGGAGTTAGGAGTTTGGAGTTTGGAGTTAGGAGTTTGGAGTTTGCAGTTAGGAGTTAGGAGTTAGGAGTTAGGAGTTTGGAGTTTGGAGTTAGGAGTTAGGAGATAGGAGTTTGGAGTTAGGAGTTTGGAGTTAGGAGTTAGGAGTTTGGAGTTAGGAGTTTGGAGTTAGGAGTTTGGAGTAAGGAGTTAGGAGTTAGGAGTTTGGAATTTGGAGTTAGGAGTTAGGAGTTTGGAGTTAGGAGTTTGGAGTTTGGAGTTAGGTGTTAGGAGTTAGGAATTAGGAGTTAGGAGTTAGGAGTTAGGAGTTTGGAGTTTGGAGTTTGGAGTTAGGAGTTTGGAGTTAGGAGTTTGGAGTTTGGAGTTAGGAGTTTGGAGTTTGGAGTTTGGAGTTAGGAGTTAGGAGTTTGGAGTTTGGAGTTTGGAGTTTGGAGTTAGGTGTTAGGAGTTAGGAATTAGGAGTTTGGAATTTGGAGTTAGGAGTTAGGAGTTTGGAGTTTGGAGTTAGGTGTTAGGAGTTAGGAGTTCGGAGTTTGGAGTTAGGAGTTTGGAGTTTGGAGTTTGGAGTTAGGAGTTAGGAGTTTGGAGTTTGGAGTTAGGAGTTTGGAGTTTGGAGTTCGGAGTTAGGAGTTAGGAGTTTGGAGTTAGGAGTTAGGAGTTTGGAGTTAGGAGTTTGGAGTTTGGAGTTAGGAGTTTGGAGTTTGCAGTTAGGAGTTAGGAGTTAGGAGTTAGGAGTTTGGAGTTTGGAGTTAGGAGTTAGGAGATAGGAGTTTGGAGTTAGGAGTTTGGAGTTAGGAGTTAGGAGTTTGGAGTTAGGAGTTTGGAGTTAGGAGTTTGGAGTTTGGAGTTCGGAGTTAGGAGTTAGGAGTTTGGAGTTAGGAGTTAGGAGTTTGGAGTTAGGAGTTTGGAGTTAGGAGTTAGGAGTTAGGAGTTAGGAGTTTGGAGTTTGGAGTTAGGAGTTAGGAGATAGGAGTTTGGAGTTAGGAGTTTGGAGTTTGGAGTTAGGAGTTAGGAGTTTGGAGTTAGGAGTTTGGAGTTAGGAGTTTGGAGTTAGGAGTTAGGAGTTAGGAGTTTGGAGTTAGGAGTTTGGAGTTTGGAGTTAGGAGTTAGGAGTTAGGAGTTTGGAGTTTGGAATTTGGAATTTGGAGTTAGGAGTTTGGAGTTAGGTGTTAGGAATTAGGAGTTAGGAGTTTGGAGTTTGGAGTTTGGAATTTGGAATTTGGAGTTAGGAGTTTGGAGTTTGGAGTTAGGTGTTAGGAGTTAGGAGTTTGGAGTTTGGAGTTTGGAGTTAGGAGTTTGGAGTTAGGAGTTTGGAGTTAGGAGTTAGGAGTTAGGAGTTTGGAGTTTGGAGTTTGGAGTTTGGAGTTTGGAGTTTGGAGTTAGGAGTTAGGAGTTTGGAGTTTGGAGTTAGGAGTTTGGAGTTAGGAGTTAGGAGTTAGGAGTTTGGAGTTAGGAGTTAGGAGTTAGGAGTTTGGAGTTAGGAGTTAGGAATTTGGAGTTTGGAGTTTGGAGTTTGGAGTTAGGAGTTTGGAGTTTGGAGTTTGGAGTTAGGAGTTAGGAGTTTGGAGTTAGGAGTTAGGAGTTAGGAGTTAGGAGTTAGGAGTTTGGAGTTTGGAGTTTGGAATTTGGAGTTAGGAGTTTGGAGTTTGGAGTTAGGTGTTAGGAGTTTGGAGTTAGGAGTTAGGAGTTAGGAGTTTGGAATTTGGAGTTAGGAGTTAGGAGTTTGGAGTTAGGAGTTTGGAGTTAGGTGTTAGGAGTTAGGAGTTAGGAGTTAGGAGTTAGGAGTTTGGAGTTTGGAGTTTGGAGTTAGGAGTTTGGAGTTAGGAGTTAGGAGTGAGGAGTTTGGAGTTTGGAGTTTGGAATTTGGAGTTAGGAGTTAGGAGTTTGGAGTTTGGAGTTAGGTGTTAGGAGTTTGGAGTTTGGAGTTAGGAGTTAGGAGTTAGGAGTTTGGAGTTTGGAGTTTGGAGTTAGGAGTTTGGAGTTTCGAGTTTGGAGTTAGGAGTTTGGAGTTTGGAGTTAGGAGTTAGGAGTTTGGAGTTAGGAGTTAGGAGTTCGGAGTTTGGAGTTAGGAGTTAGGAGTTAGGAGTTAGGAGTTTGGAGTTAGGAGTTAGGAGTTAGGAGTTTGGAGTTTGGAGTTTGGAGTTAGGAGTTAGGAGTTTGCAGTTTGGAGTTTGGAGTTAGGAGTTAGGAGTTAGGAGTTAGCAGTTAGGAGTTAGGAGTTTGGAGTTAGGTGTTAGGAGTTAGGAGTTAGGAGTTAGGAGTTTGGAGTTTGGAGTTTGGAGTTTGGAGTTAGGAGTTTGGAGTTTGGAGTTTGGAGTTAGGAGTTTGGAGTCAGGAGTTAGGAGTTAGGAGTTTGGCGTTTGGAGTTAGGAGTTTGGAGTTAGGAGTTTGGCGTTTGGAGTTTGGAGTTAGGAGTTTGGAGTTTGCAGTTAGGAGTTAGGAGTTAGGAGTTAGGAGTTTGGAGTTAGGAGTTAGGAGTTAGGAGTTTGGAGTTTGGAGTTTGGAGTTAGGAGTTTGGAGTTAGGAGTTAGGAGTTTGGAGTTAGGAGTTTGGAGTTAGGAGTTAGGAGTTTGGAGTTTGGAGTTAGGAGTTAGGAGTTAGGAGTTTGGAGTAAGGAGTTAGGAGTTAGGAGTTTGGAGTTAGGAGTTAGGAGTTTGGAGTTAGGAGTTTGGAGTTTGGAGTTTGGAGTTAGGAGTTTGGAGTCAGGAGTTAGGAGTTAGGAGTTTGGCGTTTGGAGTTAGGAGTTTGGAGTTAGGAGTTAGGAGTTTGGAGTAAGGAGTTAGGAGTTAGGAGTTTGGAATCTGGAGTTAGGAGTTAGGAGTTTGGAGTTAGGAGTTTGGAGTTTGGAGTTAGGAGTTAGGAATTAGGAGTTAGGAGTTAGGAGTTTGGAGTTAGGAGTTTGGAGTTTGGAGTTAGGAGTTTGGAGTTAGGAGTTAGGAGTTAGGAGTTTGGAATTTGGAGTTAGGAGTTAGGAGTTTGGAGTTTGGAGTTAGGTGTTAGGAGTTTGTAGTTAGGAGTTAGGAGTTAGGAGTTTGGAATTTGGAGTTAGGAGTTAGGAGTTTGGAGTTAGGAGTTTGGAGTTTGGAGTTAGGTGTTAGGAGTTAGGAGTTAGGAGTTTGGAGTTTGGAGTTCGGAGTTAGGAGTTTGGAGTTAGGAGTTAGGAGTGAGGAGTTTGGAGTTTGGAGTTTGGAATTTGGAGTTAGGGGTTAAGAGTTAGGAGTTAGGAGTTTGGAGTTAGGAGTTAGGAGTTTGGAATTTGGAGTTAGGAGTTAGGTGTTAGGAGTTTGGAGTTAGGAGTTTGGAGTTTGGAGTTAGGAGTTTCGAGTTAGGAGTTAGGAGTTTGGAGTTAGGAGTTAGGAGTCTGGAGTTTGGAGTTTGGAGTTAGGAGTTTCGAGTTAGGAGTTAGGAGTTTGGAGTTAGGAGTTAGGAGTTTGGAGTTAGGAGTTCGGAGTTAGGAGTTAGGAGTTTGGAGTTTGGAGATAGGAGTTTGGAGTTAGGAGTTAGGAGTTTGGAGTTAAGAGTTAGGGGTTAAGAGTTAGGAGTTAGGAGTTAGGAGTTTGGAGTTAGGAGTTAGGAGCTTCGAGTTAGGAGTTAGGAGTTTGGAGTTAGGAGTTAGGAGTTAGGAGTTTGGAGTTTGGAGTTAGGAGTTAGGAGCTGGAGTTTGGAGTTAGGGGTTAAGAGTTAGGCGTTAGGAGTTAGGTGTTAGGAGTTTGGAGTTAGGAGTTTCGAGTTACGAGTTAGTAGTTTGGAGTTAGGAGTTAGGAGTTAGGAGTTTGGAGTTTGGAGTTTTGAGTTAGGAGCTAGGAGCTAGGAGTTTGGAGTTAGGAGTTTGGAGTTAGGAGTTAGGAGTTAGGAGCTAGGAGCTAGGAGTTTGGAGTTAGGAGTTTGGAGTTAGGAGTTAGGAGTTTGGAGTTAGGAGTTAGGAGTCTGGAGTTTGGAGTTTGGAGTTTGGAGTTAGGAGTTTCGAGTTAGGAGTTAGGAGTTTGGAGTTAGGAGTTTGGAGTTAGGAGTTCGGAGTTAGGAGTTTGGAGTTTGGAGTTAGGAGTTAGGAGTTTGGAGTTTGGAGTTTGGAGTTAGGAGTTTGGAGTTAAGAGTTAGGGGTTAAGAGTGAGGAGTTAGGAGTTTGGAGTGAGGAGTTAGGAGCTTCGAGTTAGGAGTTAGGAGTTTGGAGTTAGGAGTTAGGAGTTAGGAGTTTGGAGTTTCGAGTTAGGAGTTAGGAGCTGGAGTTTGGAGTTAGGAGTTAAGAGTTAGGGGTTAAGAGTTAGGCGTTAGGAGTTAGGAGTTAGGAGTTTGGAGTTAGGAGTTAGGAGTTAGGAGTCTGGAGTTTGGAGTTTGGAGTTTGGAGTTAGGAGTTTCGAGTTACGAGTTAGTAGTTTGGAGTTAGGAGTTAGGAGTTATGAGTTTGGAGTTTGGAGTTTTGAGTTAGGAGCTAGGAGCTAGGAGTTTGGAGTTAGGAGTTTGGAGTTAGGAGTTAGGAGTTTGGAGTTTGGAGTTAGCAGTTAGGAGTTTGGAGTTAGGAGTTTGGAGTTAGGAGTTAGTAGTTTGGAGTTAGGAGTTTGGAGGTTGGAGTTAGGAGTTAGGAATTTGGAGTTAGGAGTTAGGAGTTTGGAGTTAGGAGTTAGGAGTTTGGAGTTTGGAGTTAGGAGCTTGGAGTTTGGAGTTTGGAGTTAGGAGTTTGGAGTTTGCAGTTAGGAGTTAGGAGTTAGGAGTTAGGAGTTTGGAGTTAGGAGTTTGGAGTTAGGAATTTGGAGTTAGGAGTTTGGAGTTAGGAGTTTGGAGTTTGGAGTTAGGAGCTGGAGTTTGGAGTTAGGAGTTTGGAGTTAGGAGTTTGGAGTTTGGAGTTAGGTGTTAGGAGTTTGGAGTTAGGAGTTAGGAGTTTGGAGTTAGGAGTTAGGAGTTTGGAGTTTGGAGTTTGGAGTTAGGAGTTTGGAGTTTGGAGTTAGGAGTTTGGAGTTTGGAGTTTGGAGTTAGGAGTTTGGAGTCAGGAGTTAGGAGTTAGGAGTTTGGCGTTTGGAGTTAGGAGTTTGGAGTTAGGAGTTTGGAGTTTGGAGTTAGGAGTTTGGAGTTTGGAGTTAGGTGTTAGGAGTTAGGAGTTAGGAGTTTGGAGTTAGGAGTTAGGAGTTTGGAGTTTGGAGTTTGGAGTTAGGAGTTTGGAGTTTGGAGTTTGGAGTTAGGAGTTTGGAGTTTGGAGTTTGGAGTTAGGAGTTTGGAGTCAGGAGTTAGGAGTTAGGAGTTTGGCGTTTGGAGTTAGGAGTTTGGAGTTAGGAGTTTGGAGTTTGGAGTTTGGAGTTAGGAGTTTGGAGTTTGCAGTTAGGAGTTAGGAGTTAGGAGTTAGGAGTATGGAGTTAGGAGTTAGGAGTTAGGAGTTTGGAGTTTGGAGTTTGGAGTTAGGAGTTTGGAGTTAGGAGTTTGGAGTTAGGAGTTTGGAGTTAGGAGTTAGGAGTTTGGAGTTTGGAGTTAGGATTTAGGAGTTTGGAGTTACGAGTTAGGAGTTTGGAGTTTGGAGTTTGGAGTTAGGAGTTTGGAGTTAGGAGTTTGGAGTTAGGAGTTTGGAGTTAGGAGTTTGGAGTTTGGAGTTAGGAGTTAGGAGTTAGGAGTTTGGAGTAAGGAGTTAGGAGTTAGGAGTTTGGAATTTGGAGTTAGGAGTTAGGAGTTTGGAGTTAGGAGTTTGGAGTTTGGAGTTAGGTGTTAGGAGTTAGGAATTAGGAGTTAGGAGTTAGGAGTTAGGAGTTTGGAGTTTGGAGTTTGGAGTTAGGAGTTTGGAGTTAGGAGTTTGGAGTTTGGAGTTAGGAGTTTGGAGTTTGGAGTTTGGAGTTAGGAGTTAGGAGTTTGGAGTTTGGAGTTTGGAGTTTGGAGTTAGGTGTTAGGAGTTAGGAATTAGGAGTTTGGAATTTGGAGTTAGGAGTTAGGAGTTTGGAGTTTGGAGTTAGGTGTTAGGAGTTAGGAGTTAGGAGTTTGGAGTTAGGAGTTTGGAGTTTGGAGTTTGGAGTTAGGAGTTAGGAGTTTGGAGTTTGGAGTTAGGAGTTTGGAGTTTGGAGTTCGGAGTTAGGAGTTAGGAGTTTGGAGTTAGGAGTTAGGAGTTTGGAGTTAGGAGTTTGGAGTTTGGAGTTAGGAGTTTGGAGTTTGCAGTTAGGAGTTAGGAGTTAGGAGTTAGGAGTTTGGAGTTTGGAGTTAGGAGTTAGGAGATAGGAGTTTGGAGTTAGGAGTTTGGAGTTAGGAGTTAGGAGTTTGGAGTTAGGAGTTTGGAGTTAGGAGTTTGGAGTAAGGAGTTAGGAGTTAGGAGTTTGGAATTTGGAGTTAGGAGTTAGGAGTTTGGAGTTAGGAGTTTGGAGTTTGGAGTTAGGTGTTAGGAGTTAGGAATTAGGAGTTAGGAGTTAGGAGTTAGGAGTTTGGAGTTTGGAGTTTGGAGTTAGGAGTTTGGAGTTAGGAGTTTGGAGTTTGGAGTTAGGAGTTTGGAGTTTGGAGTTTGGAGTTAGGAGTTAGGAGTTTGGAGTTTGGAGTTTGGAGTTTGGAGTTAGGTGTTAGGAGTTAGGAATTAGGAGTTTGGAATTTGGAGTTAGGAGTTAGGAGTTTGGAGTTTGGAGTTAGGTGTTAGGAGTTAGGAGTTCGGAGTTTGGAGTTAGGAGTTTGGAGTTTGGAGTTTGGAGTTAGGAGTTAGGAGTTTGGAGTTTGGAGTTAGGAGTTTGGAGTTTGGAGTTCGGAGTTAGGAGTTAGGAGTTTGGAGTTAGGAGTTAGGAGTTTGGAGTTAGGAGTTTGGAGTTTGGAGTTAGGAGTTTGGAGTTTGCAGTTAGGAGTTAGGAGTTAGGAGTTTGGAGTTTGGAGTTAGGAGTTAGGAGATAGGAGTTTGGAGTTAGGAGTTTGGAGTTAGGAGTTAGGAGTTTGGAGTTAGGAGTTTGGAGTTAGGAGTTTGGAGTTTGGAGTTAGGAGTTAGGAGTTAGGAGTTTGGAGTTAGGAGTTTGGAGTTTGGAGTTAGGAGTTAGGAGTTAGGAGTTTGGAGTTTGGAATTTGGAATTTGGAGTTAGGAGTTTGGAGTTTGGAGTTAGGTGTTAGGAATTAGGAGTTAGGAGTTTGGAGTTTGGAGTTTGGAATTTGGAATTTGGAGTTAGGAGTTTGGAGTTTGGAGTTAGGTGTTAGGAGTTAGGAGTTAGGAGTTTGGAGTTTGGAGTTAGGAGTTTGGAGTTAGGAGTTTGGAGTTAGGAGTTAGGAGTTAGGAGTTTGGAGTTTGGAGTTTGGAGTTAGGAGTTTGGAGTTTGGAGTTAGGAGTTAGGAGTTTGGAGTTAGGAGTTAGGAGTTTGGAGTTAGGAGTTAGGAGTTAGGAGTTTGGAGTTAGGAGTTAGGAGTTAGGAGTTTGGAGTTAGGAGTTAGGAATTTGGAGTTTGGAGTTTGGAGTTTGGAGTTAGGAGTTAGGAGTTTGGAGTTTGGAGTTTGGAGTTAGGAGTTAGGAGTTTGGAGTTGGGAGTTAGGAGTTAGGAGTTAGGAGTTAGGAGTTTGGAGTTTGGAGTTTGGAATTTGGAGTTAGGAGTTTGGAGTTTGGAGTTTGGAGTTAGGTGTTAGGAGTTTGGAGTTAGGAGTTAGGAGTTAGGAGTTTGGAATTTGGAGTTAGGAGTTAGGAGTTTGGAGTTAGGAGTTTGGAGTTAGGTGTTAGGAGTTAGGAGTTAGGAGTTAGGAGTTAGGAGTTTGGAGTTTGGAGTTAGGAGTTTGGAGTTAGGAGTTAGGAGTGAGGAGTTTGGAGTTTGGAGTTTGGAATTTGGAGTTAGGAGTTTGGAGTTTGGAGTTAGGTGTTAGGAGTTTGGAGTTTGGAGTTAGGAGTTTGGAGTTTGGAGTTTGGAGTTAGGAGTTTGGAGTTTGGAGTTAGGAGTTAGGAGTTTGGAGTTAGGAGTTAGGAGTTCAGAGTTTGGAGTTAGGAGTTAGGAGTTAGGAGTTTGGAGTTAGGAGTTAGGAGTTTGGAGTTTGGAGTTTGGAGTTAGGAGTTAGGAGTTTGCAGTTTGGAGTTTGGAGTTAGGAGTTAGGAGTTTGGAGTTAGGAGTTAGGAGTTAGCAGTTAGGAGTTAGGAGTTTGGAGTTAGGTGTTAGGAGTTAGGAGTTAGGAGTTAGGAGTTTGGAGTTAGGAGTTTGGAGTTTGGAGTTTGGAGTTTGGAGTTAGGAGTTTGGAGTTTGGAGTTTGGAGTTAGGAGTTTGGAGTCAGGAGTTAGGAGTTAGGAGTTTGGCGTTTGGAGTTAGGAGTTTGGAGTTAGGAGTTTGGCGTTTGGAGTTTGGAGTTAGGAGTTTGGAGTTTGCAGTTAGGAGTTAGGAGTTAGGAGTTAGGAGTTTGGAGTTAGGAGTTAGGAGTTAGGAGTTTGGAGTTTGGAGTTTGGAGTTAGGAGTTTGGAGTTAGGAGTTAGGAGTTTGGAGTTAGGAGTTTGGAGTTAGGAGTTAGGAGTTTGGAGTTTGGAGTTAGGAGTTAGGAGTTTGGAGTTACGAGTTAGGAGTTTGGAGTTTGGAGTTTGGAGTTAGGAGTTAGGAGTTTGGAGTTAGGAGTTTGGAGTTTGGAGTTAGGAGTTAGGAGTTAGGAGTTTGGAGTAAGGAGTTAGGAGTTAGGAGTTTGGAGTTAGGAGTTAGGAGTTTGGAGTTAGGAGTTTGGAGTTTGGAGTTTGGAGTTAGGAGTTTGGAGTCAGGAGTTAGGAGTTAGGAGTTTGGCGTTTGGAGTTAGGAGTTTGGAGTTAGGAGTTAGGAGTTTGGAGTAAGGAGTTAGGAGTTAGGAGTTTGGAATTTGGAGTTAGGAGTTAGGAGTTTGGAGTTAGGAGTTTGGAGTTTGGAGTTAGGAATTAGGAGTTAGGAGTTAGGAGTTTGGAGTTAGGAGTTTGGAGTTTGGAGTTAGGAGTTTGGAGTTAGGAGTTAGGAGTTAGGAGTTTGGAGTTTGGAATTTGGAGTTAGGAGTTAGGAGTTTGGAGTTTGGAGTTAGGTGTTAGGAGTTTGGAGTTAGGAGTTAGGAGTTAGGAGTTTGGAATTTGGAGTTAGGAGTTAGGAGTTTGGAGTTAGGAGTTTGGAGTTTGGAGTTAGGTGTTAGGAGTTAGGAGTTAGGAGTTTGGAGTTTAGAGTTCGGAGTTAGGAGTTTGGAGTTAGGAGTTAGGAGTGAGGAGTTTGGAGTTTGGAGTTTGGAATTTGGAGTTAGGAGTTAGGAGTTTGGAGTTTGGAGTTAGGTGTTAGGAGTTAGGAGTTCAGAGTTTGGAGTTAGGAGTTTGGAGTTTGGAGTTTGGAGTTAGGAGTTAGGAGTTTGGAGTTTGGAGTTAGGAGTTTGGAGTTTGGAGTTCGGAGTTAGGAGTTAGGAGTTTGGAGTTAGGAGTTAGGAGTTTGGAGTTAGGAGTTTGGAGTTTGGAGTTTGGAGTTTGGAGTTAGGAGTTTGGAGTTTGCAGTTAGGAGTTAGGAGTTTGGAGTTAGGAGTTTGGAGTTAGGAGTTAGGAGATAGGAGTTTGGAGTTAGGAGTTTGGAGTTAGGAGTTAGGAGATAGGAGTTTGGAGTTAGGAGTTTGGAGTTTGGAGTTTGCAGTTAGGAGTTAGGAGTTTGGAGTTAGGAGTTTGGAGTTAGGAGTTAGGAGATAGGAGTTTAGAGTTAGG
Source organism: Somniosus microcephalus (assembly GCF_052327205.1). NCBI lineage: Eukaryota > Metazoa > Chordata > Chondrichthyes > Squaliformes > Somniosidae > Somniosus > Somniosus microcephalus. The sequence continues at coordinate 67,921,205 of NC_140996.1, read as the reverse complement.
AGTTTGGAGTTTGGAGTTAGGAGTTTGGAGTTAGGAGTTTGGAGTTTGGAGTTTGGAGTTTGGAGTTAGGAGTTAGGAGTTAGGAGTTTGGAGTTAGGAGTTTGGAGTTTGGAGTTAGGAGTTCGGAGTTAGGAGTTTGGAATTTGGAATTTGGAGTTAGGAGTTTGGAGTTTGGAGTTAGGTGTTAGGAGTTAGGAGTTAGGAGTTTGGAGTTTGGAGTTAGGAGTTAGGAGTTTGGAGTTTGGAGTTTGGAGTTTGGAGTTTGGAGTTAGGTGTTAGGAGTTAGGAGTTAGGAGTTTGGAGTTTGGAGTTAGGAGTTTGGAGTTTGGAGTTTGGAGTTAGGAGTTAGGAGTTTGGAGTTAGGAGTTAGGAGTTAGGAGTTAGGAGTTAGGAGTTCGGAGTTAGGAGTTAGGAGTTAGGAGTTTGGAGTTAGGAGTTAGGAATTTGGAGTTAGGTGTTAGGAGTTAGGAGTTAGGAGTTTGGAGTTTGGAGTTCGGAGTTAGGAGTTTGGAGTTAGGAGTGAGGAGTTTGGAGTTTGGAGTTTGGAATTTGGAGTTAGGAGTTAGGAGTTTGGAGTTTGGAGTTAGGTGTTAGGAGTTAGGAGTTAGGAGTTTGGAGTTAGGAGTTTGGAGTTTGGAGTTTGGAGTTAGGAGTTTGGAGTTTGGAGTTAGGAGTTTGGAGTTAGGAGTTAGGAGTTTGGAGTTAGGAGTTAGGAGTTAGGAGTTAGGAGTATGGAGTTTGGAGTTTGGAATTTGGAGTTAGGAGTTTGGAGTTTGGAGTTAGGAGTTAGGAGTTTGGAGTTAGGAGTTAGGAGTTAGGAGTTAGGAGTTAGGAGTTTGGAGTTTGGAATTTGGAGTTAGGAGTTTGGAGTTTGGAGTTTGGAGTTAGGTGTTAGGAGTTTGGATTTAGGAGTTAGGAGTTTGGAATTTGGAGTTAGGAGTTAGGAGTTTGGAGTTAGGAGTTTGGAGTTTGGAGTTAGGTGTTAGGAGTTAGGAGTTAGGAGTTAGGAGTTTGGAGTTTGGAGTTTGGAGTTAGGAGTTTGGAGTTAGGAGTTAGGAGTGAGGAGTTTGGAGTTAGGAGTTAGGAGTTTGGAGTTAGGAGTTTGGAGTTAGGAGTTTGGAGTTAGGAGTTAGGAGTTAGGAGTTTGGAGTTTGGAGTTAGGAGTTTGGAGTTAGGAGTTTGGAGTTAGGAGTTAGGAGTTAGGAGTTTGGAGTTAGGAATTTGGAGTTTGGAGTTTGGAGTTTGGAGTTTGGAGTTAGGAGTTTGGAGTTTGGAGTTAGGAGTCAGGAGTTAGGAGTTAGGAGTTTGGAGTTAGGAGTTAGGAGTTAGGAGTTAGGAGTTAGGAATTTGGAGTTTGGAGTTTGGAGTTTGGAATTTGGAGTTAGGAGTTTGGAGTTTGGAGTTAGGTGTTAGCAGTTAGGAGTTTGGAGTTTGGAGTTTGGAGTTAGGAGTTTGGAGTTAGGAGTTAGGAGTTTGGAGTTAGGAGTTCGGAGTTCGGAGTTAGGAGTTAGGAGTTAGGAGTTAGGAGTTTGGAGTTTGGAGTTAGGAGTTAGGAATTTGGAGTTTGGAGTTTGGAGTTTGGAGTTTGGAGTTAGGAGTTAGGAGTTTGCAGTTTGGAGTTTGGAGTTAGGAGTTAGGAGTTTGGAGTTAGGAGTTAGGAGTTAGGAGTTAGGAGTTTGGAGTTAGGAGTTAGGAATTTGGAGTTTGGAGTTTGGAGTTTGGAGTTTGGAATTTGGAGTTTGGAGTTAGGAGTTAGGAGTTTGGAGTTAGGAGTTAGGAGTTAGGAGTTTGGAGTTAGGAGTTAGGAGTTAGGAGTTTGGAGTTAGGAATTTGGAGTTTGGAGTTTGGAGTTTGGAGTTAGGAGTTAGGAGTTTGGAGTTTGGAGTTAGGAGTTAGGAGTTTGGAGTTAGGAGTTAGGAGTTAGGAGTTTGGAGTTAGGAGTTAGGAGTTAGGAGTTAGGAGTTAGGAATTGGGAGTTTGGAGTTTGGAGTTTGGAATTTGGAGTTAGGAGTTTGGAGTTTGGAGTTAGGTGTTAGGAGTTTGGAGTTTGGAGTTAGGAGTTAGGAGTTTGGAGTTAGGAGTTTGGAGTTTGGAGTTTGGAGTTAGGAGTTAGGAGTTTGGAGTGTGGAGTTAGGAGTTAGGAGTTTGGAGTTAGGAGTGTGGAGTTTGGAGTGTGGAGTGTGGAGTGTGGAGTTAGGAGTTACGAGTGTGGAGTTTGGAGTGTGGAGTGTGGAGTGAGGAGTTAGGAGTTAGGAATTAGGAGTTTGGAGTGTGGAGTGTGGAGTTAGGAGTTAGGAGTGTGGAGTGTGGAGTTAGGAGTTAGGAGTTTGGAGTTTGGAGTTAGGAGTTTGGAGTGTGGAGTTTGGAGTTAGGAGTGTGGAGTTTGGAGTGTGGAGTGAGGAGTGAGGAGTTAGGAGTTAGGAGTTTGGAGTGTGGAGTTAGGAGTTTGGAGTTTGGAGTTAGGAGTATGGAGTATGGAGTTATGAGATAATAGTGTGGAGTTAGGTGTTTGGAGTTAGGAGTTAGGAGTGTGGAGTGTGGAGTTAGGAGTTAGGAGTTAGGAGTGTGGAGTGTGGCGTTAGGAGTGTGGAGTTAGGAGTGTGGTGTTAGGAGTGTGGAGTTAGGAGTTTGGAGTGTGGAGTTAGGTTTGTGGAGTTTGGAGTGTGGAGTTCGGAGTGTGCAGTTCGGAGTGTGCAGTTCGGAGTGTGGAGTTAGGAGTTTGGAGTTAGGAGTGTGGAGTTAGGAGTTAGGAGTGTGGAGTGTGAAGTTAGGAGTGTGGAGTTAGGAGTGTGGAGTTAGGAGTTTGGAGTTAGGAGTGTGGAGTTAGGAGTTTGGAGTAGGCTAGCGTCAACTGTCTGATCACCGTGCGTTCAGGGGATTCTTAGGGTCAAACCAGACTTCCTTCTTGGGTTTCGGTTTTCGGAAGTTCGGATAAAGGGTAGTCTACCTGTATAATAGGCTGGTTTTTGGAGTGGCATCAGCTCCAGCGATTTGGCAAAGGGCCATGGAGCAGGTATTGCAGGGAATCCCAGGCACACAATGCTACCTGGATGACATCCGGCGGGGGTCGGGGCCGGCGGGGGTCCGCGGGGTGGTCGGCGGGGGTCGGGGCCGGCGGGGGTCCGCGGGGGGTGTCCGCGGGGGTCGGGGCCAGCGGGGGTCCGCGGGGGTTCGGCGGGGGGGTCGGTGGGGGTCGGGGCCGGCGGGGGTCCGCGGGGGTCCGCGGAGGGGTCCGCGGGGGATCGTGCTCACGACTTACGCTGGACTTACGCTGAACGAAAAAACCTTCGGTTTTACCCGCGGATCCCCGCCGACCCCGGCCCCCGCCGACTTACGCTGAGCGTCAGCGTAAGTCGTGCGCACGACCCCCCGCCGACCCCCCCGCGGACCCCCGCCGGCCCCGACTCCCGCCGACGCCCCCGCGGACCCCCGCCAACCCTGACCGTAAGTCGGCGGGGGTCCGCGGGGGGGTCGGCGCCGGCGGGGGTCCGCGGGGGGGGGTCGGCGGGGGGGGTCGGCGGGGGGCAGGGCCGGCGGGGTGGTCGGCGGGGGTCGGGGCCGGCGGGGTCCACGGGGGGGTCGGCGGGGGTCGGGGCCGGTGGGGGTCCGCGGGGGGTCGGCGGGGGGGTCGGCGGGGGTCGGGGCCGGCGGGGGTCGGCGGGGGGGTCGGCGGGGGTCGGGGCCGGCGGGGATCCGCGGGGGTCCGCGGGGGTGTCGGCGGGGGGTCGTGCGCACGACCCCCCGCCAACCCCCCCGCCGACCCCCGCCGACCCACCTTCCGAAATCCAAAATTCTCTGAAAACCGAAACACGGCTGGTCCCGAGGTTTTCGGATAAAGGATAGTCTACCTGTTCCGATATAAGCCCTTATGTGTGTTGATCGTGAGATACTGTCGTGACGCTTCATCAACTTCCATCTGTAGGTACGCCTGCACCAGGTCTATCTTGGTGAAGTGCTTCCCGCCAGACAGCGAAGCGAAGATATCTTCAATCCGCGGAAGCGGATATTGCACCGTGTGAAGAACTGGATTAACAGTGATCTTGAAATCGCCACAGATGCGAACCTTCCCAGGTTCCCCCGGCTTGTTGCTCAACGAACGCTTCATGACAGGAACAATGGGTGTAGCCCATTCGCTCCAGTCCACCTTGGACAGTACCCCTGAACGTTCTTGCCCTAGTACCCCTGAACGTTCTAGCCCTTCCAGCTTTGCTTCCACAGCAGGTCGTATCGCATAAGGCACCGGTCTGGCTTTGAAAAATTTTGGGTTTGCATGTTCTTCAACCTTGATGGTTGCCGTAATTCCTTTCAGTATTCCAAGTCCCTGTTGGAACACTTCCTTAGCATCGTCTAAGATTTTGGACAGTCGTTTAGGTTTGACGTCGTCCTCCTTACAGGCATCCACAGTCAGTGCTTGTATGGAATGCCAGTCCAAATTTATTCTCCGGATCCATTCTCGTCCCAGTAGTGGCGGACCTCCATCAGGTAACACATACAAGTCAATTTTCTGACTTTCTTTATCATTGTAGACCACATTTACATTTATCTTTCCTTTGGGGTATACTATTTGCCCCGTGTATGTTTTCAATACAATCTCCGTATCCCTCAGGGGAATGTGCGAGAATAACCTTTTGTAATCTTGCTTATTCATAACCGTTAATGCCGACCCTGTGTCCAATTCCATCTTCACTTGAACTCCTGCTAGCCGGAGCATGACCCAGATAGTTTGGTGGTCTGCTGTGTTACCCACATTATGTATTTTCAGACAACCCAGTTCCTTACTGCTGGAGTCTGAATCTGTCTTCTGTTCATCCGAACTGTTCTCTGTCACCTTGTTTACTTTTTTGTACTTCTCCTTCGGTGACTTTTTGCTGCTGGTCTTCTTTCCTGACCGGCATACTCTCGCTATGTGACCAAGTTTGCCACATTGCCTGCATTCTTTGTCTTTGAACCAGCACTGGTTCTGATCATGCGTTGTCCTTCCGCAACGATAGCACTTTACTGCGTCCAATGCCATTTCATTGGTGCTGAATTCCAGTGGCCTTTGCTGTACCTCTGCAGCGCCCCGTGCTGCTGCCTCGTGGGATGCTGCAATGCTGAAAGCTTTGTCCAGCGTAAGATCCTTTTCCTCTAGCAGTTGCTTCTGGGTTCCTTCCCTTAGGAGCCCACACACAAACTTATCTCTCAGTGCGTCTGCTAGTCCTGTTCCGAACTGGCAGTACTTTGATAACTTGCGCAGTTCTGTTAGGAATTCAGCGTTGCTTTCTTCTTTAAGTTGAATTCTTTTGTAGAATTTAAATCGTTCTGCTATCAGCAGTGGCGTGGGGTTTAAATGCTCTTGCAGGATAGTAACAATATCCGCGAAACTACCGGTTTGTCTGGGGTTACCAGGTTCCTTAATAACCCGTACATCTTCGCACCCATCGGGTTTAATAGGGTTAGTGCTTTCTTATCATCCGGTACATCATTCGTTGTACAGTAAACTTCGATGCGTTCCACATAAGTGGTCCAATCTTCCACATCGTTATCAAAAGCAGTGATATTACCCATTTTTGGCATCCTTGCTGAGTTTCTCCTTTCCCTTCGGATATTATTTAATATGATGACATTTTTTTTTAATTTTAAATTTAAGATGGCGGCTTTTCCCGCGCTTGTCTTCTTCCCCCGCCGACTCAAGATGGCAATTCCCACGCTGTTGCTGTCCACGCCTCCCAGCGGCCCTTCCTGCCTTTATTTTCCTTGCGCTACTGCTCTTGTTGCCCCGCCGCTCCCGCGGTCCTTGTGGCCATAAAACGCTTTTCTGGCTGCTGCGTGTCTCTGCCCCGATTGCAGTCCGGCCCCTGACACCGGCTGCGGTCGTGTTCTCCGCCCTTTTCTTCGTTTTCCCTCCCCTTCTCCCACTGACAACTCGGCCGACTTCCCCCCCGTGCCGCTCGATCGGGCTTACCCGCCGCTGTCGTAGAAGGGATGATCACTGCCTATTGCTGATGTTGGACTTCGTGTCCAGAAAACCAACCTGGGTTCCAGATGGCCTCCCGTGCAATGCAGTGCTCAGCAGGATGTTGAGGGCGGATGCCCTTTTTCGACGCCCGTTTCTGAGGACGAAGCTTCCTTGGATGCAAAACTGCCGCTAGGTACGATCCCATCCTCGTCGCCACTGTTGAGTCTGTGTTTACAAGTGCAGTTATACTGAATAACAGGACACAGACTACAAAAGTAAGTAAACAGGTCTTTAGTGATTGAGGGTCAGGGCGGAACTGAGGCACACTTTGCTCCACAGGGTTTATATACCGGTGTGGTCACCACCGGTACTACAATGTACAGGAGCCGTTAAAAAGTAGTCCATCACCTTAAGGTATCCTCTTAAGGTAGTACAGGTTACATACACTACACTAAGGAAGCTCAACAGTCGGGTGCAACAGAAAAAGTGCACAAAGTAAGAACAGAGAGCCAAGGGCCATGCTTCCGTTGTGGCAAAACGGGGCATCTTGCGTCTGCATGCTGGTGTGTGGACATGGATTGCCACAGCTGTGGTAAAAAGGGACATATTCAGCGTGCATGCAGAAATAAAAAGGACATAGAGAAAATGTCAAAGACGGAAGGAAGATAAAAAACATACAGACAAAAGACAAAGAAGCATGTCCACTCTGTAGAACAGGACAAAACAGAGGCAAGTGACACTTCAGAGGAGGAACTATTACTGAATGTACTGACTGTAGTTGGGGATTCACATGGCTACTGGGTCTCACCCTTGCTAGAGGGGCAGCCTGTACGAATGCAGATCGATACCGGGGCAGCAGTATCTCTTATGTCAGAGACAGTCTACAAAAAGACATTAAAGCACCTTCCACTTCAACCAGCTAACATAGTGTTAAAGACAAAGAAGGAGTAACCATGAGAGGTATCACTGAGGTAACAGTTCAGTTGAATGGACAAACTAGGAAGTTACCACTCTACGTAGTTAAAGGAGACTACCCCTCCCTGCTGGGATGTTCGTGGATGGAGAGAATAAAATTAGACTGGTTATCAGTCTACATGATGTCACACAATGATCTAGGCTTACCCGCCATCTTAAAGAAACATGCAGAAGTCTTTAATGGAGAACTGGGTAGCATGAAAGATATTACTGTGAAGCTTCATATTAAGCAGGATAGCAAACCCAAGTTCATGAAGGCACGACCCATACCTTATGCCATCAGACCAAAAGTCGAGGCTGACTTAGAAGCCCTAGTTGAAAGCGGAGTACTAGAACTAGTCAGCGTGAGTGAATGGGCAACACCCATCGTACCAGTGCTCAAGAAAGGGGGTGGAGTTAGGATATGTGGAGATTTTAAAGTAACTGTTAACCCTGTATTGTCAATGGAGCAATATCCGCTTCCCCATATTGATGATTTGTTTGCGGGACTTGCTGGGGGCCAGAAGTTTAGCACAATCGACCTCCGTCAAGCCTACCTGCAAATGCATGTGGATGAACAGTCACGAGAAATGCTGACTATTGTGACGCACAAGGGCCTATTTAGGTATCGTCGACTCCCTTTCGGAATTACATCAGCTCCAGCGCTTTTCCAACGTGCTATGGACCAGATCCTTAGTGGATTGCCTGGAGTCCAGTGCTACTTAAATGATATCTTAGTTACTGGGTGTGATGACTGTAGTGTATGTACCCGTCTACCTTTAAGAGAACTATTGTATGTAACCACCCACCTTTAAGAGAACTACTTTAGGTGTTGCACTACTTTGTTGGCTTCTGTATACTGTAATACCGACAGTGACCACACCGGTATATAAGTGCTGTGTCAGGATTTATTGGGCAGATTCGCCCTGACCTTCGAATAGTAAAGTCCTGTTTTAAGTTACTCTGGTAGTCTGTGTATTAATTAACTAAACAACTCACAGACTTTACAGTGGTGACGAGTCCGATCGTACCCTGCGGCAACAATACTTCCGAAGCAGTTAACGAGCGTCGAGAAGAGGCAACTGCCTTTGTCATTCTGCTGGGAGAAAACTCGAGTCTGCAGAGCTGGAAAGGAGGAAGAATTCAGAGACAAAGACTTCCATCAGCAACAGGCTCTGACTGTCCCTTCTGCCACAGTGAGGAGTGAGCCGATCAGCACGAGAAGCAAGCCGGCCACGGTGACTGTGAGTAAGGGAAAAGTAAAAAGAATAACCGAAGGATAAGGGCGGTGCACTCGACCACGGTCGAGGGGGAAAGGAGCCGGACAGAAGTCGGGCCCAGAGGCGCTGAGACTGGGGCAGCGTGGAGCAAGGAAGCCGCGGTACAGACAGGCTGGGGACGCAACGGCATCGTAAGACAGCTAGACCGCGACCGGTGAAAAAGGCCGGGCAGCGACCAAAGCCACGAAGCGCTGCGACCGGGAGCGTAGGCGCGGGAAGATATAAAAACTCAGCCGCAGCCGGGGAGGGAAGCACCGGACTGCGAGAGGGCTGGGAGGCGCGATTGGGAGCCGAGCGAGCGGGAGAGGCAGAGCCGACCAAGGGAGACTGAGCGAGAGCCAGTCCAGCGGCTGAAACTGTTCGCCGTCAACGGGGTGTACCCAGCGCCGGTTGCCCTGCCGAGAAAAGGGAAAGCACTGAAGCCGACGCGCAGGCTGTGAACCTGAAAGCCAGCGGCCGTCGCCCATGGGGAAAGTGTACCCCTCCCGCCAGGGGAAGAAACGCGGGAAGCCGCCATTAGGCGGAGAAGAAGACAAGAAGCGGGGAACCGCCATTGAAGTGGGCGGGGAGAGAAGATAAGCGTGGGAAACCGCCATTTTCGCGGGAACCGCCATCTTGAAGAAAAAAAAAAGAAAATTTAAAGAAATAATCCGTGGTGTTATCAGGAAGAGAGGAAGATGCCTAAGCGTGGTAACATCAACGATTTTAATTCCGAGGTAGAAGACTGGGCCACGTATGTGGAACGCATTGAGATCTATGGTAAGGCCAATAAAATAGAAGAAGATGACAAAGCTATAACCTTGCTAAACTCGATGGGCGCGAAGACATACGGGCTCTTGAAGCATCTACTAGCACCAGCTAAACTGGCGGATCAGACTTTCGATGATATTGTTGCTGTCCTGAAGGATCATTTTAACCCCGCACCACTGATGTTAGTGGAACGATCCAAATTTTATGCGAGAACGCAACGGAAAGAGGAAAGCAACGCGGAGTACCTGATTGAACTGCGTAGGCTAGCGAAACACTGTCAGTTTAGGGAAAATCTGGCAGAGGCACTCAGAGACAAATTCGTGTGCGGAATGTCGAAGGAAGAAACACAAAAATGACTGCTCGAAGAGAACGATCTTACACTTGATAAGGCTGTCCTTATTGCTGCATCGAACGAAGCCGCAGCGAAAGGAACGGCGGAAATGCAGCTAAAGGCAGCGGCACTCAGTGTGCAGCAAATTACTTCGGGTACAACGAAATGCTATCGTTGTGGGAAGACAACACACGACCAGAACCAATGCTGGTTTAAAAACCAGGAATGTAGGAAATGTGGCAAGCTCGGTCACATAGCTAAGGTATGCCGGTCAGGAAAGAAGACCAACAATAATGAGTCACCACAAAAGAGGTACAGGAAGGTACATGAGGTGACTAGGAAGAGTCCGGAAGAACAGAATTCGGACTCACACTCCAACTTCAAGGAACTGGATAGTCTGAGAATTCACAATGTGAGTAATGAAGCTGACCGACAAGCTATCTGGATCACACTACAGATTGCAAAAGTCCAAGTGAAAATGGAAGTGGATCGGCGTTGACGGTCATGAATAAGCATGATTATAAAAAGTTATTCAAGCATATTCCCCTACGGGATACGGAACTAGTATTGCAGACATACACGGGGCACAAAGTATACCCCATCGGAAAGATAGAAGTCAAGGTGAGATACAAGGACAAAGATCACCAAAGGATGGACCTGTATGTGTTGCCTGAGGGAGGTCCACCACTTCTGGGACGGGAGTGGATCAGGAAAATAAAGATAGACTGGCATTCACTAAACACCATGACGGTAGATTCCGGAAAGGAAGATGTCAAACCTGAACGGTTGTCCAGAGTATTGGACGAAGCTAAAGAGGTATTCCAGCAAGGACTGGGAACACTGTGAGGAATTAAAGCAAAGGTTAAGATTGCAGAACATGCAAGCCCAAAATTTTTCAAAGCCAGATCGGTACCTTACGCGATACGACCTGCTGTGGAGGCAGAACTGGAAGAACTTGAATGATCAGGGGTACTGTCAAAAGTGGACTGGAGTGAGTGGGCCACGCCCATTGTTCCCGTCATGAAGTCTTCACCAAGTGACAAGCCAGGGGGACCGGGGAAGGTCCGCATCTGCGGAGACTTCAAGATCACAGTGAATCCGGTGCTTCACACGGTACAATACCCGCTTCCGCGGATTGAAGACATCTTTGCTTCGTTGGCTGGAGGGAAACACTTCACCAAGATAGACCTGGCACAGGCATGCTTACAAATGGAAGTCGAGGAAGAGTCGCGTCAGTACCTCACCATCAACACACACAGAGGCTTGTATCGTTATAATAGACTGGTTTTTGGGGTAGCTTCGGCTCCAGCAATTTGGCAGAGGGCCATGGAGCAGGTATTACAAGGAATTCCAAGCACGCAGTGTTACTTAGACGATATCCTGATTACGGGAGAAGACGAGGAAGAACACCTCACAAATTTGAAACTGGTGCTCACTAGGTTGAAGGAATATGGCCTTCGAGTTAATCGCAAGAAATGTGAGTTCTTCCAAAAACGGATCTCGTACTGTGGTCATGTCATTGACCGAGAGGGGCTGCACAAGTCACCTGACAAGATAGAAGCTGTCGTGAAGGCCCCCGCTCCGGAAAACGTATCACAGTTAAGATCATTCTTGGGGTTGATTAATTATTATCACAAGTTTCTGCCGAATCTATCCACGGTGCTGCATCCGCTGAATGCTCTGTTGCGGAAAGAAGTACCATGGAAGTGGAGTGAGGAATGTAAAAAGGCCTTTCGCAGAAGCAAGGCGTTGATTACCTCTGAAGAAGTGTTGGCTCATTTCAACCCAATGTTACCTCTTCGTCTAGCTTGTGATGCTTCCCCCTATGGAATTGGAGCAGTACTTTCACACAAGTTACCAAATGGCTCGGAAAGGCCAGTGGCATTCGCGTCCCAATCATTGACCTCCGCGGAGCGAAATTATGCTCAAATAGATAGGGAGGCCCTCAGCCTTGTGTGGGGTGTAAAGAAATTCAATCATTACCTGCAGGGCAAGAAGTTCACATTACTGACAGACCACCAGCCGTTGGTGTCCATATTCAACCCTAACAAGGCCGTTTCCACCATGACAGCGCAAAGGTTACAGAGGTGGTCCGTGTTACTTGGGGCACACCAATATGACATCGAATACAAAAGGTCCAAACAGCATGGAAATGCTGATGGGTTATCGCGCTTGCCATTGCCGATAGTAGAAGAAGCGACTACAGTGGACCCGGTAGAGATGTTCCACTCATCCATAGTGGAATGTCTACCAGTAACAAATTCGATGATCGAAAACGAAACAAGAAATGACCCGACTCTCTCACGAGTCTATGATTTAACGGTGGAGGGATGGCCAGCACAGGGCGAACCAACGCTGCCAGCATTTTCGCAGAGAAAAGAACAGCTGTCAGTGTGTCGAGGAACCCTGATGTGTGGATCTAGAGTGGTGATTCCACCCAAACTTCAACAGAAGGTGTTAAAGGAGCTGCACGAGGGACATCTGGGTGGAGTGAAAATGAAGAACCTAGCAAGAGCGTTTGTGTGGTGGCCAGGCATTGATAGGGACATCGAAGAAATCACTAAGAGCTGTCTAGGATGCCAGAAGGTCCAAAACGCGCCGCCACAGGCTCCTCTGCATCCATGGGAGTGGCCCTCATCTCCTTGGCAAAGGGTACACATCGACTTTGCTGGTCCATTTATGGACTCAATGTTTCTAATAGCGGTGGATGCACACTCCAAGTGGCCGGAGGTAATAAAGATGTCCACCACCACCACGGAAAAAACCATCACAGTGTTAAGGACCATGTTTGCTAGGAATGGGCTGCCGGAACAGATCTGTTCTGATAATGGACCGCAATTTGTGTCCGAAGAATTCAAGAAATTCTTAAAGAGCAATGGGGTTAAGCACTACACGTCAGCCCCATACCATCCCGCCTCCAATGGATTGGCTGAAAGGTTTGTCCAGACCTTCAAGAAGGCCATAAAGGCCATGGGTAATGAAGCCATTAACTTACAACATAAGGTGGATAGCTTCTTGTTGGCATACAGGAATGCAACACATGCGGTCACAAATCAAACACCCGCCATGATGTTTTTTAATAGACGACTAAGATGCCGGCTGGATTTGCTTAAGCCAAACATCAGAAGGGACGTAGAGAACCGGCAATTCCAGGGCATGAATGAAAGGCCAACTAGATCTTTTCAGATAGGTCAACAAGTTTTGGCCCGGGACTACCGTACCGAGAAATGGCAGCCTGGAACTATTGGAAAAAGGCTAGGGCCGTTGATGTATACGGTGGACATTGGGGACAGTATAATAAGGCGCCATGTTGACCAGATCATAGGGTCAGCCACAAATGGCCAACCTACTCCACCACCTTACACGGTTAATGTTGAGACAGAGATACCCAGAACACCTACCTCCGATCTGATAATACTGGAATCAGATGAACCTGACACTGTCCTTCAAGCCGAATCGACCTTGCCAGAAGCACCTACTACCCCGCCGGGAGTTACGACACCACCGAGGCGTTATCCGGACAGAGCCCGGAAACCTCCAGAGAGACTGAATCTGTGAACTGTCTTGCATAAAGTTGTATATATGTTATAATGTATGTTTAATGGGGAATCAGTATGTTGTAAGCTAAAAAGGGAGGATTGTAGTGTATGTACCCGTCTACCTTTAAGAGAACTATTGTATGTAACCGTCCACCTTTAAGAGAACTACTTTAGGTGTTGCACTACTTTGTTGGCTTCTGTATACTGTAATACCGACGGTGACCACACCGGTATATAAGTGCTGTGTCAGGATTTATTGGGCAGATTTGCCCTGACCTTCGAATAGTAAAGTCCTGTTTTAAGTTACTCTGGTAGTCTGTGTATTAATTAACTAAACAACTCACAGACTTTACAATGACCAAGACCATCTGCGTAACTTGGACGCAATGCTACAGAGACTGAGGGATTATGGACTCAGAGTTCGCAGGGATAAAGGCGATTTTTTTCAGGCATCAGTTGAGTACCTCGGTCATGTGATCGATGCCACAGGCCTTCACAAGGCACCGTCCAAGACCAAGGCAATCATGGATGCCCCAGCACCTGAAAATATCAGCCAGCTGCGTTCTTTTCTAGGGTTACTGAACTACTATGGATGGTTCATACCGAACCTAGCCTTGATGCTGAGGCCGCTGCATTTGTTGCTATGTAAAGACAAGAAGTGGGAATGGACGAACAAGTGCCAGGAGGCGTTCATGACAGCAAAGGACACACTCCTGAAGTCAGAGGCTTTGACGCATTTTAACCCTTCATTACCAATACAGTTAGCTTGCGATGCATCGTCATATGGTGTGGGAGTGGTCATTTCTCATATCATGCTAAACGGAGAAGAGAAGCCGATAGCATTCACATCTAGGACTTTGAACAGAGCTGAAACTAACTACGCCCAAATAGAACGAGAAGCACTGAGCATCGTTTTTGGCGTTCACAAGTTTCACCAATATTTGTACGGGAGACAGTTCACCCTACTAACAGATCACCGCCCTCTTACGACAATCTTCAGGCCACATACAGGGATTCCGTCACTTGCTGCGAGCAGAATACAAAGGTGGGCACTGCTGTTGTCTGCACACACATTTGACATTAGATACTGCAAGTCTGACCTGCACGGCAACGCCGATGGTCTTTCCAGGTTGCCGCTGCCTGTCACCAAGCCTATGGCGCGTAGCATGGACATCTGCTATTTTAGGCAGGTGGAGAACGTGCCTGTTACTTTGACACAGGTCCGACGAAACACCAGAAATGACCCAGTGTTGTCTGCAGTGCTGGACATTATCGTCAGGGGCAAGCTTGACAGCGATGACCCAAACCTGAAACCATATCTCTTAAGGAGAAATGAACTGTCGGTGCAGTCTGGATGTTTGCTGTGGGGGAGGAGAGTGGTTACTCCACCATCACTACGGAAACCAGTGTTACAGCAACTACACTCCGGACATTAGAGTCATAGGCCTAGAAATTGAGTTGACGCCGCGCCAGGGCTTTAGCGCCGGAAATTTAGCGCCGGCGCTAATTCCCTTGCGCGCGCCAAAAATTCAGTAGCGCCGCGCCCAGACAGCTGCCGGCGCTACTGGCGGGCGTGAGTGCCTCCCAATGGGTGCTGAGTGCCGCATTGCGGCACTAATCCGGCGCTGCGGCACCCGATGCGGTGCGGCAGGCTGGGGAAGTGCAGGCCTCCTCCTCCCGTTAAGGAGGCGCTGCCTTCACCCGATCGCTGGCCGTTTGATTTTTTCAAAAATGAGCCCGGCACCTCGGACAAGTGCCGGGCTTGCAGGCCAGACGCATCTGTTCCGCGGGGGGGGGGTGGAGGAGTCCGGGGAGGGAGGTGCGGGCAGGCGGCCGGCGGGAAAGCGGCCGGCCGCCGCGCGACCTTAATGCGCCGGCGCTAACTTGTGTAAGACTCGGTTGCCAGAGTCTTAGTTGCGGCTGCCACGGGCGAGGCGGCCGCAACTGAATTTCGGCGTTCGGGCGCGTTGCCACGGCAACCGGGACGCTGCGCACACCGATGACGTCATCGGTGCCGGCGCAGCGCAACCGGCTAACGCCGATGGCAGCGCCGAAGTGAATTTCAGAAACGGCTATCATTGCGGCGCTAGGCCCTCTAGCACCACAAAATGGGCGCTAACCCTACTGAATTTTCAGCCCATAGAGTCATAGAGTTATACAGCACAGAAAGGGGCCCTTCGGCCCATCGTGTCTGCGCCGTCCATCAAGCCCTGCCCAATCTAATCCCATTTTCCAGCATTTGGTCCATAGCCTTGTATGCAATGGCATTTCAAGTGCTCATCCAAATGCTTCTTGAATGTTGTGAGGGTTCCTGCCTCTACCACCCTTTCAGGCAGTGAGTTCCAGACTCCAACCACCCTCTGGGTGAAAAGGTTCCTCCTCAAATCCCCTCTAAACCTCCTGCCCTTTACCTTGAATCTATGCCCCCTTGTTATTGACCCCCCTACTAAGGGGAAAAGTTCCTCTTTATCTACCCTATCTATGCCCCTCATCATTTTGTACACCTCAATCAGGTCCCCCCTCAGCCTTCTTTGCTCCAAGGAAAACAACCCCAGCCTGTTTAGTCTTTCTTCATAGCTGAGGCGCTCCATCCCAGGTAACATCCTGGTGAATCTTCTCTGCACCCTCTCCAAAGCAATCACATCCTTCCTATAGTGAGGCGACCAGAACTGCACACAGTACTCCAGCTGTGGCCTTACCAGCGTTTTGTACAGCTCCATCATAACCTCCCTGCTCTTATATTCTATGCCTCGGCTAATGAAGGCAAGTATCCCATATGCCTTTTTAACCACCTTATCTACCTGTTCCGCTGCCTTCAGGGATCTATGTACATGTACACCAAGGTCCCTCTGACCCTCTGTACTTCCTAGGGTCCTACCACTCATTGTGTATTCCCTTGCCTTATTTGTCCGTCCAAAATGCATCACCTCACACTTTTCAGGGTTAAATTCCATTTGCCACTTTTCCGCCCATCTGACCAACCCGTTTATATCGTCCTGTAGCCTGAGGCTTTCCTCCTCGCAATTTACCACCCCACCAATTTTCGTGTCATCTGCGAACTTACTGATCATACCTTTTACATTCTCATCCAAATCATTTATGTAGATCACAAACAGCAAGGGACCCAGCACCGATCCCTGAGGTACCCCACTGGACACAGGCTTCCAATCACAAAAGCAACCTTCGACCATCACCCTCTGCCTCCTGCTGCTCAGCCAGTTTAGGATCCAACGTGCCAAGGCACCCTGGATCCCATGGGCTCTTACCTTCTTGACCAGTCTCCTATGCAGGACTTTGTCAAAAGCCTTACTGAAGTCCATGTATACCACATCCACAGCATTTCCCTCATCCACACACCTAGTCACCCCCTCGAAAAATTCAATCCGATTGGTCAGACATGATTTACCCTTGACAAAGCCATGCTGACTATTCCCGATTAATCCTTGCCTCTCCAAGTGGAGACTAATTTTGTCCCTCAGAATTTTTTCCAATAATTTCCCTACCACAGATGTTAGGCGCTCACTGGCCTGTAATTCCCTGGTTTATCCCTGCTACCCTTCTTGAATAATGGTACTATGTTAGCTGTTCTCCAGTCCTCTGGTACATCCCCTGTGGCCAGAGAGGTTCTGAAAATTTGTGTCAGAGCCCCTGCAATCTCTTCCTTTGCCTCACACAGCAGCCTGGGATACATCTCGTCCGGGCCTGGGGATTTATCCACTTTTTGGCCTGCTAAAACCGCTAGTACCTCCTCCCTCTCGATGCTAATATGTTCAAGTATATCACAGTCCCCCTGCCCGATTTCTATGTCTACATCGTCTTTCTCCAGAGTGAACACAGATGCAAAAAATTCATTTTTTTCACATTGTTTGCACATTCTCCCCGTGTTTGCGTGGGTTTCCTCCGGGTGCTCCGGTTTCCTCCCACAGTCCAAAGATGTGTGGGTTAGGTTGATTGGCTGTGATAAATTGACCCTTAGTGTTAGGGGGATTAAATACATGGGGTTACGGGGATTGGGTGGGATATGTGTCGGTGCAGGCTCGATGGGCTGAAATGGCCTCTATCTGCACTGTGGGGTTTCTGTGATTCTGTGATTCTGTGATTTAAAACCACGCCTACATCATCTGGCTCTACACACAGATTGCCACTTTGGTCCCTAATGGGCCCTACCCTTTCCCTGGTTATCCTCTTGCCCTTAATACACTTATAAAACATCTTAGGATTTGCGGAATGGTGCGTATGAAAGAAATAGCGAGGAGCTACTTCTGGTGGCCGGGAATGGATGGACAGATTGAGGACAAAGCTAAAATCTGTTCCTCATGTCAGAGAGTTTGTAATGTGCCACAGCTTGCACCTCTTCACCCCTGGGACTTTACGGAGGAAGCATGGCACCGCATTCATGTAGACTTTGCAGGTCCATTCGAGGAGAGAATGTTCCTGGTGGCTGTTGACGCGCACAGTAAGTGGCCAGAGGTTGTTATAATGAGGTCCACCACCGCTGAGAAGACCATCGAGAAGTTAGGTGAGGCGTTCAGCTGATTTGGATCTCCGATGCAACTTGTCTCAGACAACGGTCCACAGTGGGTGTCACAAGAAATGGCTACATTCCTGCAGGTGAATGGCGTACAACATATCAGGGCTGCACCATACCACCCTGCGACCAATGGTCTAGCTGAGAGGTTTGTTCAGACCATGAAACACTCTCTAAAGGCATCGCAAGGCCAGGGAATGCTTCATCAGCGCCTGAATAGTTTCCTGTTGAGTTACAGGAACACACCACATGTGACCACAAAAGCATCACCTGCCACTCTACTGCTCAAAAGAGAGCTACGAACCAACTTCGACCTGCTGAAACCACCAAAGGTGAAAGACGTGGTACAGTATCAGCAGGACAAGCAGATCAAGCGACATGAACAACGCTCCAAAGACAGAGTCTTCAGTCCAGATGAACATGTGTTGGCACGGAACTACAGTGGTGGACCTAAGTGGGTTCCTGCTACTGTTATTGCACAGACTGGTCCAGTATCCTACACCGTACAGACACCCGAGGACATTGTCTGGAAGAGACACACCGATCAGCTTCTACGAAGTGCAGCAACACCCACTGAACCACCAACAGCAGTTTATCTGCCATTGGGTGACGCTGTGGGTCATCCACCTTCTACACCGAGAGGCTCACCTTCTGAGGAAGCAGCTGCTTCAGCTCCTATCTCATCAGCAAGGGAGACCTGTATACAGGCACCTCAGCTGCCTACACCTGTGTTGACGTCACCTGTGAGGGACAATGAACTGGAGAGCCAGGTTGACCGCCGGTATCCTACCAGAGAGCGGCGGGCCCCTATAAGTTTGAACTTATAGTTCAGAGGCTTACCCTTTATCTGGGGCAGAATAATCCCCATGGGTATAGCTATGGTTGGAGGAAGTCTACCCTCACTCCCAGGTTATTGTGTTTTAAAAATTGTGCTTTAATTGTGTTTCATTGGCCTAGAAATTCAGTGGCCTGCGCCACCAGTTTGCGCCCAAAGAGGGCTTTTGCACCACTGTGCAAACCTACCGCGATATTTAGCGGGGCGCTAATGGCGACGTTAGCCAGTAGCACTGCGCCGCCACCGATGACGTCACCGGTGTGCGCAGCACCCCGCTATCGCCCGGCTGGCCATATTTGGTTGCTGCCGCCTCCC
Source organism: Somniosus microcephalus (assembly GCF_052327205.1). Classification (NCBI taxonomy): domain Eukaryota; kingdom Metazoa; phylum Chordata; class Chondrichthyes; order Squaliformes; family Somniosidae; genus Somniosus; species Somniosus microcephalus. The sequence continues at coordinate 67,902,735 of NC_140996.1, read as the reverse complement.
CCGCGCCGGCCGCAAACAGCGACCGGTACACGGGGCCTACCTGTGCCGGTAGTGGGGCGAGTTAAGGTGGAGGTGCGGCCGGCCGCTTTTTCGGCGGCCGCCTGCCCGCACCTCCGTCCCCGGCCTCCTACACCCCCCCCGCGGCATTGCCGGCTGTTTCCAGAGAGCCCGGCACTTCTCCTTGGTGCCGGGCTCATTTGCTGGCACTCGCGAGCGGGGATCGCGCTGTCGCAGGCACCTCCCCCTTAAGAGTGAGAGGAAGGCCTGCAGTACCGCAGGCTGCCGTGCCGCAGCGGGTGGCGCTGCGGCACTTTACACGCTGATATTCAGTTTCAGCGCCCCAAGCGGGGCGCCGAAACCCTTGTTTAGCGCCCGGCTTCCACTTGGCGCAAGTGGCTCCGCACGCAGCGGTAATTCTGGCACCCAGGCGAGCTGGGCGCCCCTAACTGAATTTCTAGGCCATTGTGTTTTAAAAATTTTGTGGTTCTATTGGGACATCTAATGTAAGAGCGAAGAGATGTTGTGTATTTTGAATGTTGTATTTGAATTGTCCCACATAGCTTACCGTATTTGGGATGTGCAATGCACTATGGGAAATAGAGTGCATTAAGTTAAGAAGCTTCTCTTGAAATATGGCTGTGAACTGAACTCTCTCTCCTGTGTACTCTTTTAATTGTCTTTTAATTGTTATACAAGTAAAGTTATGAAACTCTTGAGATATAACAGTTCTATTGGGACATCTAATGTAAGAGGGGAGGAGATGTTGTGTATTTTGAATGTTGTATTTGAATAGTCCCACAGATCTTACCGTAGTTGTGCAATGCACTATGGGAAATAGAGTGCATTGAGTTGAGAAGATTCTCTTGAAAGTGATGGCTGTTAACTGAACTCTGCCTCCTGCGTACTCTTTTAATTGTTATACAAGCAAGGTTATTAAACTCTTGAGATTTAACACCCGTGCCTCTCTCTCTTCCACCCGGTCTCCGGGTCTCTCTCTCTCCCCCCGGTCCCCGGGTCTCCCTCTCTCCCCCCCGGTCCCCAGGTCTCTCTCACTCTCCCCGGTCTCCGTGTCTCTCTCTCTTCCCCCGATCCCTAGGTCTATCTCGCTCCCCCCGATCCCCAGGTCTCTCTCGCTCCCCCTGATCACCGGGGCTCTCCCTCTCCCCCCGATCCCCGGGTCTCTCTCTCCCCCCGGTCCCCAGGTCTCTCTCTCTCTCCCCCCGGTCCCCAGGTCTCTCTCTCCCCCCGGTCCCCAGGTCTCTCTCTCTCTCCCCCCGGTCCCCGGGTCTCTCTCTCTCTTTCCCCGGTCCCCAGGTCACTCTCTCTCTCCCCCCAGTCCCCGGGTCTCTCTCTCTCTCCCCCTGATCCCCGGGTCTCTCTCTCTCCCCCCGGTCCCCAGGTCTCTCTCTCTCTCCCCCCGGTCCCCAGGTCACTCTCTCTATCCCCCCGTTCCCCAGGTCGCTCTCACTCCCCCCTGTCCCCGGGTCTCTCTCTTCCCCCCGGTCCCCGGGTCTCTCTCTTCCCCCCGGTCCCCGGGTCTCTCTCTCTCCCCCCGGTCCCCGGGTCTCTCTCTCTCTCCCCCCGGTCCCTGGGTCTCTCTCTCTCCCCCCAGTCCCCGGGTCTCTCTCTCTCCCATCTGTCCCTGGGTCTCTCTCTCTCTTCCCCCCGGTCCCCGGGTCTCTCTCTCTCTCCCCCCAGTCCCCGGGTCTCGCTCTCTCTCCCCCCGGTCCCCGGGTCTCTCTCTCTCCCCCCGATCCCCAGGTCTCTCTCTCTCTCCCCCCGGTCCCCGGGTCTCTCTCTCTCTCCCCCCGGTCCCCGGGTCTCTCTCTCTCCCCCCGGTCCCCAGGTCGCTCTCACTCCCCCCTGTCCCCGGGTCTCTCTCTTCCCCCCGGTCCCCGGGTCTCTCTCTCGCCCCCCGGTCCCCGGGTCTCTCTCTCTCTCCCCCCAGTCCCCGGGTCTCTCTCTCCCCCCAGCCCCCGGGTCTCTCTCTCTCTCCCCCCGGTCCCCAGGTCTCTCTCTCTCCCCCCGGTCCCCAGGTCGCTCTCACTCCCCCCTGTCCCCGGGTCTCTCTCTTCCCCCCTGTCCCCGGGTCTCTCTCTCCCCCCTGGGTCCCCGGGTCTCTCTCTCTCCCCCCGGTCCCCGGGTCTCTCTCTCTCTCCCCCTGGTCCCCGGGTCTCTCTCTCTCTCCCCCCGGTCCCCAGGTCTCTCTCTCTCTCGCCCCGGTCCCCTGGTCTCTCTCTCACTCCCCCCTGTCCCCGGGTCTCTCTCTCTCCCCCCTGTCCCCGGGTCTCTCTCTCCCCCCCAGGTCCCCGGGTCTCTCTCACTCTCCCCGGTCTCCGTGTCTCTCTTTCTTCCCCCGATCCCCGGGTCTCTCTTTCTCTCCCCCGATCCCCGGGTCTCTCTCTCTCTCCCCCCGGTCCCCGGGTCTCTCTCTCTCTCCCCCCGGTCCCCAGGTCTCTCTCTCTCTCCCCCCATTCCCCAGGTCGCTCTCACTACCCCCTGTCCCCGGGTCTCTCTCTTCCCCCTGGTCCCCGGTCTAATGATCAATAACATGTCATTCTATAGTGGACACTAGGTGGAGCCGTAGAGCTGTGTAGAGCTGTATATAGCTGTATGTATAAGACTACACTACCCAGCTGTATGTATATTAAGACTACATTACCCATGAGGCACTAGGCTACCCACAAGGCAGCAGTCAAGATGGAAGCCTCTACAGATACTGTACCTAGTCCACATGTGCTCAATAAAGTAACTAGCAAAAGCTAGCTGTGTTCATAATAAGAATATCTATTTATTAATGAACATAAGATGGTACCAGGGTGGTGAAGATCTGCAAAAAATTGTGAAAAGCGACATGGAGAATTTGAAGCCACCAGAGCGTTTGAAACTCACAGGAAAAATCGACCACAATTGGCAGACTTTTAAACAACAATTCGAACTCTATATTGCAGCCATCGGATTCGGTACAAAGCCAGACGCAAGGAAGATAGCGTTGCTGCTTACGATTGCAGGCCCACAGGCGATAGAGGTATTTAATACATTTGTATTTAATCCAGAGGAGAACAGAGAAAAATTAGAAGATGTGCTAAAAAAAATTTGCTGCACATTGCTCTCCCAAAAAGAATGAGACCTTTGAAAGATACATAAGAACATAAGAACATAAGAAATAGGAGCAGGAGTAGGCCAATCGGCCCCTCGAGCCTGCTCCGCCATTCAATAAGATCATGGCTGATCTGATCCTAACCGCCAATCCACTATCCCAGAACCATCTCCTGAATCTAACAGATTTAGACACACGAAATAGGAGCAGGATCAGGCTGCACGGCCCCTGGGCCCGCTCCGCTGCCCACAGGGCCATGACCAATCTGAACCTAGACTCATGTCCAAATTCCTGCCCGCTCCCCGTAACCTTTAATTCCCTTTACTTCTAGGAAACTGTCTATTTCTGTTATAAATTTATGTAATGATGTAGCTTCTACAGCTTTTTGGGGCAGCATATTTCATGGACCTACCACCCTCTGAGTGAAGTAGTTCCTCCTCATCTCAGTTTTGAAAGAGCAGCCCCTTATTCTAAGGCTATGCCCCCTAGTTCTAGTTTCACCCATCATCGGGAACATCTTCCCCGCATCCACCCGATCCAACCCCTTCACAATCTTGTATGTTTCAATAAGATCGCCTCTCATTCTTCTGAACTCCAATGAGTAGAGTCCCAATCTACTCAACCTCTCCTCATATGTCCATCCCCTCATCCCCGGGATTAACCGAGTGAACCTTCTTTGTACTGACTCGAGAGCAAGTATGTCCTTTCTTGAGTATGGACACCAAAACTGTACGCAGTATTCCAGGTGCGGTCTCACCAATACCTTGTACAACTGAAGCAATACCTCCCTATTTTTATATTCTATCCCCCTAGCAATGAAAGCCAACATTCCATTGGCCTTCTTAATCACTTGCTGCACCTGCAACCTTTTGAGTTTCGTGCACCAGGACCCCCAGATCCCTTTGTACTTCAGTACTTTCCAGTTTCTTGCCATTAAGATAATAACTTGCTCTACGATTTTTCCTGCCAAAGTGCATAACCTCACACTTTCCAGTATTGTATTCCATCTGCCAAATCTCTGCCCACTTACTTAGCCTGTCTATGTCCTCTTGCAGGTTTTTTATGTCCTCCTCACTCACTACTTTCCCTCCCATCTTAGTATCATCTGCAAACTTTGATATGTTATACTCGGTCCCCTCCTCCAAATCGTTAATATAGATTGTAAAGAGTTGGGGACCCAGCACTGACCCCTGCGGAACACCACTAGTTACTGATTGCCAGTCTGAGAATGAACCATTTATCCCAACTCTCTGCCTTCTGTTAGATAGCCAATCCTCTATCCATGCCAGAATATTACCCCCAATCCCGTGATTTTTTATCTTAAGCAATAATCTTTTGTGTGGCACCCTGTCAAATGCCTTTTGGAAGTCTAAATACACTACGTCCACTGGTTCCCCTTTAGCCACCCTATACGTTACTTCCTCAAAGAACTCCAGCAAATTTGTCAAACATGACTTCCCCTTCATAAAACCATGCTGACTTTGTCCTATTAAATTATGATTATCCAAATGTCCTGTTACTGTCTCCTTAATAATGGACTCCAAAATTTTACCTACCACAGATGTTAGGCTAACCGGTCTAGTTTCCAGCCTTCTGTCTACTGCCCTTTTTAAATAAGGGTTTTACATTTGCAGTTTTCCAGTCTGCCGGGACCTTTGCCGAGTCCAGGGAGTTTTGGAAAATTATTACCAATGCATCCACAATCCCTACCGCCACTTCCCTCAAGACCCTAGGATGTAAGCCATCAGGTCCAGGTGATTTATCCGCCTTGAGTCCCATTATTTTACTGAGTACCACTTCCTGAGTGATTTTGATCGTGTTTAGCTCCTCCCCTTCTGTTCTCGGACACAGCAGCAAAATGAGACTTTTGATAGCTTTATAACTGATCTGAAACTGAAAGCACAGACATGTAACTTCTCTGAGCTCAAAGCATCCATGATTCATGACCAGATTGTGTTTGGTATTCATGATAAAAAAAGACAGGGAACGTCTGTTGAGAGAAACCGAACTAAATTTGGAAAATGCGGTGAAAATATGCCAAACCAGCGAGCTAGCTCGAAAGCACGTGAAGACTTTCAGTGAAATCAATAATGATGCGATTGTAAGGAGTGATAATGCTGCTGTCGGTGCTGTGTCCTATAAGGGGAAGAAACATGGGCAGAACAGAAATGAAAAGCATTCGGAGGGTGAAATTTTTAATTGTAAACGCTGTGGTTACAAACACCAGTTAAGACAATGCCCAACGTTTGGAAAAATGTGCACAAAGTGTAATGGAAAGAATCACTTTGCCAAACAATGCTTTTCAAAAGTACAAACTAAGAAAGGGCAACGAGTTAATGTAACTGAGGACACTGATTTAAGTGAGACATTTGTTGTAGGAATGGTGTCATGTGACAATATCAAAAAGGATACAGAAAATGTGCAGCCCTCAGAAATGGACAATGCTGAACATAAACTTAATACAGTAAAAGAGGACAAATGGATGATCCCACTGCAGGTAAATGGAGCATTAGTTACCTTGAAACTAGACACTGGGGCAAAAGCAAACTTAATCAGTATGAGTGACATTAACAATATGAAAGAAAAGCCCAAAATACAGAAAAAGTCAGTACTACTGAAGGACTATAATGGACAGAAAATAGATAGCTTAGTTGTATGCAGACTTAAAGTGACAGTCAAAGACAAAGTGCATCATCTCATGTTTTCTGTTGTGGCTGAAAAGCTTGATTCACTACTGGGTGACAAAGCTTGTGAGGACTTCGAACTGGTCAAAAGAGTCTACCATATAAACTGTGCCATAAGCAGACCAGATGACTCGGTGGATTCTGTAGTGAATAATTTCCGGGATGTGTTCAAAGGATTTGGAGTTCTACCATTCACTTACAAGATCCAGCTAAAGCAGGATGCTCAGCCAGTGGTACATGCTCCACGAAGAGTTCCAGCACACCTGCGTGACCGGCTCAAGAATGAACTGGACAGAATGACCACACTAGGAGTCATCAGGAAAGTCAAAGAGCCAACAGACTGGGTTAACTCCATGGTATGTGTAAAGAAAAAGAACAATGATCTAAAAATATGCATGGGTCCAAAGGACTTAAATACAAACATAAAACGTGAACACTACCAGATTCCCAAGCGAGAAGAAATCACCAGTGAAATGTCAGGTGCCAGATACTTTACAAAGCTCGATGCCTCACAAGGATTTTGGCAACTAAAACTGGATGAAGAGAGCACCAAATACTGTACCTTCAACACACCATTTGGCAGGTATTGTTTCCTCAGAATGCCTTTCAGGATAATATCTGCATCTGAAATCTTTCATACAGCGATGGAACACATAATTGAAGGTCTGGAAGGAGTTCGGGTCTATGTTGATGACATCATCATCTGGGGCTCCACACTGAAAGAACACAATGAGAGACTGACTAAAGTGCTACAGAGCATACGCCGGAATGGACTGAAGCTCAACAAAGCCAAGTGTCAGTTTGGCATCCAGGAAGTCACTTTCCTAGGAGATAATCTATCTGGTAAAGGAATAGAGCCAGATATGGAAAAAGTAAACGCCATACTCAAAATGCCCCGAGACACTGAAAAAAAAGGAGTGCTACGCATCATGGGGATGATAAACTTCATTGGAAAGTTCATTCCTAACTTGTCAGCCAAGACAGCCTTTCTGCGAGACCTGCTACATAAAACAAATGAGTTCGCATGGACAGAAAGACATGAACAAGAGTGGATAAACCTCAAAACAGTGCTGACAACCACACCTGTACTCACCTTCTTTGACCCAACAAAAAGAATCAAAGTGTCAACGGATGCATCAAAAGATGGCCTAGGTGTGGTCTTGCTACAAGCAGAGGGTGAAGATTGGAAACCTGTTGCCTATGCCTCCAGGTCTATGACTGATACTGAGTGTCGATACGCCCAGATTGAAAAGGAATGTCTAGGTTTGGTAGTTGGACTAGAAAAGTTTCATGGCTACATATATGGACTTCCCACCTTCACAGTTGAGACAGACCACAGCCCTTTGGTTGCCATCATAAAAAAAAACCTGAATGAGTTGTCTCCAAGGATTCAACGACTCATGATGAAGCTGCAAAGATATGACTTTGAACTGATCTATACACCAGGCAAATACATAGTGTTAGCAGATGCACTATCCCGAGCACCCACAATGAGTCAAGTGAGCTCTACTGAAGAAGACGTGGATGTTCATGTGAGTATGGTCACTGCTGCGCTGCCCATGTCAGACACAAAATCAAAGCAAATAGCAGAAGAAACAGTAAAAGATATACGGCTGAAAATTCAGTAGCCTTAGCGCCTCATTTGAGTTATGGCCAGTAGTGAAATTCCCTGGGGCCCTAAATCGGCGTTGCTCCGGTAGCGCTGCGCCGGCACCGATGACGTCATCGGTGTGCGCAGCGTCCCGGTTTCCGTGGTAACCCGCCCGAACTCCGAAATTGAGTTGCGGCCGCCTCGCCCGTGGCAGCCGCAACCAGCGTTTTGTCAGAGGTGCCTTACTGCAGTTAGCGCCGGCGCATTAAAGGCCCCGCGGCGGCCGGCCGCTTTCCCGCCGGCTGCCTGCCCGCAGCTCCCTCCCCGGACTTCTCTCCCCCCCCCCCCGGAACAGATGCAAGCCCGGCACTTGTCCGAGGTGCCGGGCTCATTTTTAAGCAGATTTGCGCGGGCCGCGGCCGGGTGCAGGCAGCTCCTCCTTAACGGAAGGAGGAGGCCTGCACTTCCCCAGCCTGCCGCACCGCATCGGGTGCCGCAGCGCCGGAATTGCGGTGCGAAACGGCAGTTAGCGCCCTTTTCCAGGCGCTAAGACCCTTCAGTAGCGCCGGCAGCCGTTTGGGCGCGGCGCCACTGAATTTTTGGCGCGCGCAGGGGACTTAGCACCGGCACTAATTTCCGGCACTAAAGCCCTGGCTAAGCCAAAACCCAATTTCTAGGCCACAGTATTACAAACAGTAATAGAGAACATTCATCATGGTTGGCCAAAAGGTTCCTGTCCAAAATATTTTCACATAAGGTCAGAATTGAGTGTCGCAAGTGGACTATTACTAAAACAGAACAGAATAGTCATTCCACAGGCTCTACGTCAAGACATGCTCAAAAGGATTCATGAGGGACACCTCGGAATTGAAAAATGCAAAAGGAGAGCAAGAGACACTGTTTATTGGCCTGGTATAAATAAGGACATTGAGAACATGATAGGCGAATGTGAGACATGTCAGAAACACCAAAACAAACAAGCAAAGGAACCAATGATAGTAGCTGACATACCAACAGCAGCATGGCAAAAAGTTGGTATGGACCTTTTTCATTTAAATGGTAAAGACTATCTAATAGTGATTGACTACTATTCTAACTATCCTGAGATGGCGCTGCTCTCAAGCACCACAGCAAGCAGTGTCATAATGCATGTGAAATCCATCTTCGCCAGACATGGAATTCCCAGGATTGCCGTTAGCGACAATGGTCCGTGCTTCAACTGTAAGGAGTGGCAACAGTTTGCAGCACATTATGACTTTCAGCACATCACATCCAGTCCTTTGTATGCTCAGTCAAATGGTAAGGCAGAGAAAGGTGTTCAAGTTCTCAAGCAGCTACTGAAGAAAGCGACAGAAAGCAAGTCTGATCCTTATCTCGCCCTGCTGAGCTACCGAGCCTCACCTTTAGACTGTGGTTCTTCACCTGCTGAACTACTAATGGGTCGCAAGTTGCGCACCACGCTACCCTGCTGTGCAAAAGAACAGCAAAGTGAGGAACTGAGACAGAGGCCTAGAAATTCGGTTTTGGCGCAGCGAGGGCTTTAGCGCCGGAAGTTAGTGCCGGCGCTAAGTCCCCCTGCGCGCGCCAAAAATTCAGTAGCGCCGCGCCCAAACGGCTGCCGGCGCTACTGAGGGGTCTCAGCGCCTCAAAACTGGCGCCACGCGCCGCATTGCACCGCTATTCCGGCGCTGCGGCGCCCGCTGCGGTGCGGCAGGCTCGGGAAGTGCAGGCCTCCTCCTTCCGTTAAGGAGGAGCTGCCTGCACCCGGCCGCGGCCCGCGATAATCTTTTAAAAAATGAGCCTGGCACCTCGGACAAGTGCCGGGCTTGCTTCTGTTCCGGGGGGGGGGGGAAGTCCGGGGAGGGAGCTGCGGCCAGGCGGCCGGCGGGAAAGCGGCCGGCCGCCGCGGGGCCTTTAATGCGCCGGCGCAAAGTTCTGTAAGGCACCTCTGCCAGAACGTTGCTTGCGGCTGCCACGGGCGAGGCGGCCGCAACTCAATTTCCGAGTTCGGGCGGGTTACCATGGCAACCGGGACGCTGCGCACACCGATGACGTCATCGGTGCCGGCGCAGCGCTACCGGCCTAACGCCGATTTAGGGCCCCTGTCAATTTCTAAACTGGCCATAACTTCGGCGCTAGGCCCTCTAGCGCCTCAAAAGCGGCGCTAAGGCCAGTGAATTTCTAGGCCAGAGACTTCAACTGTTAAAGCTGAAACAGAAATCATACAATGACAAGTCATCCAAAACTCTAAAACCATTGACAAGGGATGATGTTGTCAGGATTGAGGATCCAAATGCATGGAACAGGAAAGCTACAGTTCTTGAGGAAGTAGGACCAAGGTCATACACTGTTAGAACTGAGGAAGGACAGATTCTCAGGAGGAACCGCCGTTCCCTCCTAAAAACACAAGAGTCTATTCAAGACCAGATTGATGACAATGCCGCAACTGCATCTTGTCATTCACTGCCAGAACAATGTCATGAAGACACATCAGACTTACCCGTGTTGAGAAGATCCACACGTGAAGTAAAAGAGCCTGATAGCTTTACATTGTACTCAAAGATTAAGTCTATGAAAATGTGTTGACTGTTTTGAAAATGTTTATGTTTATAGAGCACTAACAAAAGTGTTACTGATATTATCTTTATTGTTTTCTTGAAAGTTGATGGATATTGATTTTGTTAAACCTCAAAGGGGGATGTAATGATCAATAACATGTCATTCTATAGTGAACACTAGGTGGCGCCGTAGAGCTGTGTAGAGCTGTATATAGCTGTATGTATAAGACTACACTACCCAGCTGTATGTATATTAAGACTACATTACCCATGAGGCACTAGGCTCCCACAAGGCAGCAGTCCAGAAGGAAGCCTCTACAGATACTGTACCTAGTCCACATGTGCTCAATAAAGTAACGAGCAAAAGCTAGCTGTGTTCATAATAAGAATGTCTATTTATTAATGAACTTAAGACCCGGGTCTCTCTCTCTCCCACCGGTCCCCGGGTCTCTCTCTCCCTCGCCCCAGTCATCGGGTCTCTCTCTATCCCCCCGGTCCCCGGGTCTCTCTCTCTTCCCCCCTGGTCCCCGGGTCTCTCTCTCTCCCCCCGGTCCCCGGGTCACTCTCCCCCCTGGTCCCCGGGTATCTCTCTCTCCCTCTGGTCTCCGGCTCTCTCTCTCCCCCATCTGTCCCCAGGTCTCTCTCTCTCTCCCTCCGGTCCCCGGGTCTCTCTCTCTCTCTCCCCCCGGTCCCCGGGTCTCTCTCTCTCTCCCCCTGATCCCCGGGTCTCTCAATCTCCCCCCGTTCCCCAAGTCGATCTCACTCCCCCCGGTCCCCGGGTCTCTCTCTCCCCCCGGTCCCCGGGTCTCTCTCTCTCTCCCCCCCGCTCCCCGGGTCTCTCTCTCTCTCCCCCCGGTCCCCGGGTCTCTCTCTCCTCCCTGTCCCCCGGGTCTCTCTCACTCTCCCCCCCGTTCCCCAGGTCTCTCACTCTCCCCCCGGTCCCTGGGTCTCTCTCTCTCCCCGCAGTCCCCGGGTCTCTCTCTCTCCCCGCAGTCCTCGGGTCTCTCTCTCTCTCCCCGCTCCCCGGGTCTCCCTCTCTCCCCCCGGTCCCCAGGTCTCTCTCTCTCTCCCCCCGTTCCCCAGGTCGCTCTCACTCCCCCCGGTCCCCGGGTCTCTCTCTCCCCCGGTCCCCGGGTCTCTCTCTCCCCCCGGTCCCCGGGTCTCTCTCTCTCCCTGCAGTCCCCGGGTCTCTCTCTCTCCCCGCAGTCCCCGGGTCTCTCTCTCTCCCCGCAGTCCCCGGGTCTCTCTCTCTCCCCCCGGTCCCCAGGTCTCTCTCTCTCTCCCCCCAGTCCCCAGGTCGCTCTCATTCCCCCCTGTCCCCGGGTCTCTCACTCCCCCCGGTCCTCGGGTCTCTCACTCCCACCGGTCCCCGGGTCTCTCTCTCCCCCCGGTCCCCGGGTCTCTCTCTCTCTCCCCCCAGTCCCCAGGTCTCTCACTCCCCCCGGTCCCCGGGTCTCTCACTCCCCCCGGTCCCCGGGTCTCTCTCTCCCCCGGGTCCACGGGTCCTCTCACTCCCCCCGGTCCCCGGGTCTCTCTCTCCCCCCGGTCCCCGGGTCTCTCTCTCCCCCCGGTCTCCGGATCTCTCTCTCTCTCCCCCCGGTCCCCGGGTCTCTCACTCCCCCCGGTTTCCCGGGTCTCTCACTCCCCCCGGTCCCCGGGTCTCTCTCTCCCCCCGGTCCCCGGGTCTCTCTCTCCCCCCCGGTCCCCGGGTCTCTCTCTCCCCCCGGTCCCCGGGTCTCTCTCTCTCTCCCCCCCGGTCCCCGGGACTATCTCTCTCTCCCCCTGCTCCCCGGGTCTCTCTCTCTCTCCCCCCGGTCCCTGGGTCTCTCTCTCCTCCCTGTCCCCGGGTCTCTCTCTCTCCCCCCGATCTCCGAGTCTCTCTCTCTCCCATTTGTCCCCCGGGTCCCTATCTCTCTCCTCCCAGTCCCCCGGGTCTCTCTCTTCCCCCCCGGGTCTCTCTCTCTACCCCCGGTCCCCGGGTCTCTCTCTGCTCCCTGTCCCCGGGTCTCTCTCTCTCCCCCCCGGTCTCCGGGTCCTCTCTCTCTCCCATCTTTCCCCGGGTCCCTCTCTCTCTCCTCCCAGTCCCCGGGTCTCTCTCTCTCTCTCTCCCCCCCCGGGTCTCTCTCTCCTCCCTGTCCCCGGGTCTCTCTCTGCTCCCTGTCCCCGGGTCTCTCTCTGCTCCCTGTCCCCGGGACTCTGTCTCTCTCCCCCCGCTCCCCGGGTCCTCTCTCTCTCTCCCCCCCGGTCCCCGGGTCTCTCTCTCCTCCCTGTCCCCGGGTCTCTCTCTGCTCCCTGTCCCCGGGTCTCTCTCTCTCCCCCCGGTCTCCGGGTCTCTCTCTCTCCCATCTTTCCCCGGGTCCCTCTCTCTCTCCTCCCAGACCCCGGGTCTCTCTCTTCCCCCCCGGGTCTCTCTCTCTACCCCCCGGTCCCCGGGTCTCTCTCTCTACCCCCGGTCCCCGGATCTCTCTCTCAACCACTGGTCCCCGGGTCTCTCCCCCAGTCCCCCGGGTCTCTCTCTCTCTCCCTGCTCCCCAGGGGTCTCCCTCTCCCCCGGGTCTCTCTCTCCCCCCCGGTACATGGATCTCTCTCCCCCTACTCCCTGGGTCTCGCTCTCTCTCTCTCACCTTGTTCCCCGGGTCTCTATCTCTCTCTCCCCCTGGTCCCCTCTCTCGCCCCCAGGTCCTCGGGTCTGCCTCTCTCTCCCCAGTCCCCAGGTCTGTCTCTCTCCCCCGTTCCCCAGGTCTCTCTCTCTCCCCCCCGGCCCCGGGTCTCTCTCTTCCCCCCGGTCCCCGGGTCTCTCTCTCTCCACCCGGTCCCCGGGTCTCTCTCTCTCTCCCCCCGCTCCCAGGGTCTCTCTCTCTCTCCCCCCCCGGTGCCGGGGCCTCTCTCTCCTCCCTGTCCCCGGGTCTCTCTCTCTCCCCCCGGTCTCCCGGGTCACTCTCTCTACCCCCGGTCCCCGGGCCTCTCTCTCTCCCCCCGGTCCCCCGGGTCTCTCTCTCTCCCGCTGGTCCCCGGGTCTCTCTCTCTCCCCCTGGCCCCCGGGTCTCTCTCTCTCTCCCCCCGGTCCCCCGGGTCTATCTCTCCTCCCTGTCCCCGGGTCTCTCTCTCTCCCCCCGGTCCCCGGGTCTCTCTCTCTCCCCCCGGTCCCCGGGTCTCTCTCTCTCTCACCCCGGTCTCCGTATCTCTCTCTCTCTCCCCGGTCCCCCGGGTCTCTCTCTCTCTCCCCCCGGTCCCCGGGTCTCTCTCTCTTCCCCCGATCCCCAGGTCTCCCTCTTCCCCCGGGTCCCCGGGTCTCTCTCTCTCCCCCCCATTCCCCAGGTCGCTCTCACTCCCCCGATCCCCGGGTCTCTCTCTTCCCCCCCGGTCCCCCGGGTCTCTGCTCTCTCCGCCCGGTCCCCGGGTCTCTCTCTCTCACCGCCCGGTCCCCCAGGTCTTCCTCTCTCCCCCCGGTCCCCGGGTCTCTCTCTTCCCCCCCGGTCCCCCGGTCGAATGATCAATAACATGTCCTCCTATAGTGGACACTAGGTGGAGCCGTAGAGCTGTGTAGAGCTGTATATAGCTGCATGTATAAGACTACACTACCCAGCTGTATGTATATTAAGACTACATTACCCATGAGGCACTAGGCTACCCACAAGGCAGCAGTCAAGATGGAAGCCTCTACAGATACTGTACCTAGTCCACATGTGCTCAATAAAGTAACTAGCAAAAGATAGCTGTGTTCATAATAATGTCTATTTATTAATGAACATAAGACCCGGGTCTCTCTCTCTGCCCCGGGTCCCCGGGTCTCTCTCTCTCCCCCCAGTCCCCGGGTCACTCTCCCCCCTGGTCCCCGGGTCTCTCTCTCTCCTCCCTGTCCCCGGGTCTCTCTCTCTCCCCCCGGTCCCCCGGGACTCTCTCTCTCCCCCCGGTCCCCGGGTCTCTCTCTCCCCCCGGTCCCCGGATCTCTCTCTCTCCCCCCGGTCCCCGGGTCTCTCTCTTGCCCCCCGGTCCCCGGGTCTCTCTCTCTCTCCTCCCTGTCCCCGGGTCTCTCTCTCTCCCCCCCGGTCCCCAGGTCTCTCTCTCTCTCCCCCCCGCTCCCCGGGTCTCTCTCTCTCTCCCCCCGGTCCCCAGGTCTCTCTCTCTCTCCCCCCGCTCCCCGGGTCCTCTCTCTCTCTCCCCCCCGGTCCCCGTGTCTCTCTCTTTCCCCCCGGTCCCCGGGTCTCTCTCTCTCCCCCCCGGTCCCCGGATCTCTCTCTCTCTCCCCCCAGTCCCCGGGTCTCTCTCTCCTCCCTGCCCCGGGTCTCTCTCTGCTCCCTGTCCCCGGGTCTCTCTCTCTCCCCCCGGTCCCCCGGGACACTCTCTCTCTCCCCCCGGTCCCCCGGGTCTCTCTCTCTACACCCCCCCCGCTCCCCGGGTCTCTCTCTCTCTCCCCCCGGTCCCCGGGTCTCTCTCTCCTCCCTGTCCCCGGGTCTCTCTCTGCTCCCTGTCCCCGGGTCTCTCTCTCTCCCCCCCGGTCCCCGGGTCACTCTCTCTCCCATCTGTCCCCGGGTCCCTCTCTCTCTCCTCCCAGACCTCGGGTCTCTCTCTTCCCCCCCGGGTCACTCTCTCTACCCCTGGTCCCCCGGGTCTCTCCCCCAGTCCCCGGGTCTCTCTCTCTCTCCCTGCTCCCCAGGGGTCTCCCTCTCCCCCGGGTCTCTCTCTCCCCCGGTACATGGATCTCTCTCCCCCTACTCCCCGGGTCTCGCTCTCTCTCACCTTGTTCCCCGGGTCTCTATCTCTCTCTCCCCCTGGCCCCCTCTCTCTCCCGCAGGTCCTCGTGTCTGCCTCTCTCCCACCGGTCCCCGGGTCTCTCTCTCTCCCCCCCGGTCCCCGGGTCTCTCTCTCCCCCCGGTCCCCGGGTCTCTCTCTCTCCCCCCGGTCCCCGGGTCTCTCTCTCTCCCCCCAGTCCCTGGGTCTCTCTCTCTCCCCCCGGTCCCCGGGTCTCTCTCTCTCCCCCCAGTCCCCGGGTCTCTCTCTCTACCCCCAGTCCCCGGGTCTCTCTCTCCCCCCGGTCCCCCGGGTCTCTCTCTCTCTCCCCCCGGTCCCCGGGTCTCTCTCTCTTCCCCCGATCCCCAGGTCTCCCTCTTCCCCCCGGGTCCCCGGGTCTCTCTCTCTCCCCCCCATTCCCCAGGTCGCTCTCACTCCCCCGATCCCCGGGTCTCTCTCTTCCCCCCCGGTCCCCGGGTCTCTGCTCTCTCCGCCCGGTCCCCGGGTCTCTCTCTCTCACCGCCCGGTCCCCAGGTCTTTCTCTCTCCCCCCGGTCCCCCGGGTCTCTCTCTTCCCCCCGGTCCCCGGTCGAATGATCAATAACATGTCCTCCTATAGTGGACACTAGGTGGAGCCGTAGAGCTGTGTAGAGCTGTATATAGCTGCATGTATAAGGACTACACTACCCAGCTGTATGTATATTAAGACTACATTACCCATGAGGCACTAGGCTACCCACAAGGCAGCAGTCAAGATGGAAGCCTCTACAGGTACTGTACCTGGTCCACATGTGCTCAATAAAGTAACTAGCAAAAGATAGCTGTGTTCATAATAATGTCTATTTATTAATGAACATAAGACCCGGGTCTCTCTCTCTCCCCCGGGTCCCCGGGTCTCTCTCTCTCCCCCCAGTCCCCCGGGTCACTCTCCCTCCCCCTGGTCCCCGGGTCTCTCTCTCTCCTCCCTGTCCCCGGGTCTCTCTCTCTCCTCCCGGTCCCCCGGGACTCTCTCTCTCCCCCCGGTCCCCCGGGTCTCTCTCTCTCTCCCCCCGGTCCCGGGATCTCTCTCTCTCCCCCCGGTCCCCAGGTCTCTCTCTTGCCCCCCGGTCCCCGGGTCTCTCTCTCTCTCCTCCCTGTCCCCGGGTCTCTCTCTCTCCCCCCGGTCCCCAGGTCTCTCTCTCTCTCCCCCCGCTCCCCGGGTCTCTCTCTCTCTCCCCCCCGGTCCCCAGGTCTCTCTCTCTCTCCCCCCGCTCCCCGGGTCTCTCTCTCTCTCCCCCCGGTCCCCGTGTCTCTCTCTTTCCCCCCGGGCCCCGGGTCTCTCTCTCTCCCCCTGGTCCCCGGGACTCTCTCTCTCTCTCCCCCCGGTCCCCGGGTGTCTCTCTCTCCCCCCCGGTCCCCGGGTCTCTCTCTTCCCCCCGGTCCCCGGGTCTCTCTCTCTCCCCCCCCCCCGCCCGCTCCCCGGGTCTCTCTCTCTCTCCCCCCAGTCCCCGGGTCTCTCTCTCCTCCCCTTCCCCGGGTCTCCCTCTGCTCCCTGTCCCCGGGTCTCTCTCTCTCCCCCCGGTCCCCGGGTCTCTCTCTCTCCCCCCGGTCCCCCGGGACACTCTCTCTCTCCCCCCGGTCCCCGGGTCTCTCTCTCTACCCCCCCCCCCCCGCTCCCCGGGTCTCTCTCTCTCTCCCCCCGGTCCCCGGGTCTCTCTCTCCTCCCTGTCCCCGGGTCTCTCTCTGCTCCCTGTCCCCCGGGTCGCTCTCTCTCCCCCCGGTCCCCGGGTCACTCTCTCTCCCATCTGTCCCCGGGTCCCTCTCTCTCTCCTCCCAGACCTCGGGTCTCTCTCTTCCCCCC